>NW_022681459.1:30846817-31446817 GCF_009764315.1 Trachypithecus francoisi
CCAGGCCTCTGCATGTTGGCTTGGTGTCATCTGCCTTGCACTGGAGTGAAACAGGGCCAGGCCTGCCACCATTCACACAAATTTTAAAAAGGAAAACCTTTATCAAGGGAGTATCTTTGGACTGTTTTAAAAGTCTTTGGAACCATAACCTGGAGCTGGCAGAATAGGCCGTGGCTGTGGACTTGAGCACAACCAACAGCACTGAAAACACTATGATTTACATCCATTCCAAGTTGTAAGTCCATCTTTTCTCCCTGCAACACAAAGACCATTAGCTTAAAAAAGGGAGAGGGTTCCATCATCCCTGCAGCAGCGAACACAACCCCTTAGGGTCCGCCTGGGCTCTCAGACCCAGTACCTCCTCCCAGGGATGTGCGCACACCGGGTCCTTTTGTTAAATTACATCTGGCCTAAAGCTGGCCATTCTTTGAATTCCTACCTAGTGAACTGCAACCTAACGAAGCAGGTAAACAAACTCGACCTAGTAAGTCTATTCTTGTAACAAGTAGCTGAGTCTGTCATAAGCTGCCAGTGGATCAGACCCCACCCAAATGTGGCAGAGGCCCAGCCGTAGCCCATCAGGCTGTTTTTGTGCCTCACTTTCGTGTTCTGTCTTTAAGTGCTGCCTGCCCATGCTGCTGGGTAGAGCTCGCTGAGCCTCTCCTGGTTCTGAGTGCAATTCATGAACTGTTCTTTGTTCAAATAAATTCTAAAGTTTTTCTTTTTTTGAGACAGAGTCTTACTCTGTCACCCCAGCCCGGAGTGCAGTGGCACAATCTCAGCTCATGGCAACTTCCGCCTCCCAGGTTTAAGTGATTCTCCTGCCTCAGCCTCCCAAGTAGCTGGGATTACAGACATGCACCACCACGCCCGCTAGGCTAATTTTTTTTTTTTATTTTAAGTAGAGACAGGATTTCACCATGTTGGCTGGGCTGGTCTCAAACTCCTGACCCAAAGCACTCCAACCGCCTTGACCTCCCAAAGTGCTGGGATTACAGGCGTGAGCCACCGTGTCCAGCCTCAAGTTTTCAACACTCTTGACCATTGTGTCTCACCAGGACTAAGCAAGAGCCTTCTCACCAGCCTCCGGCTTCCAGGCTATTCTCTACACAGTCACATCACACCCTGCTCTGCTCAGGCTCCACAGAGGCCTCCTACCCACACATCCTCCCGATGCATCACTGGCCCAGTTGCTCCATCTGGGACACCAGCATCTCTCCGCCTTGGCCTTATGTGCCCTGGGGCCTCTGTACTTACTGTTCCTGGCCACTGCCTCTTACAGCCCCACTAGCCTTCCTCAGCCCCTCCCAACCTCCCACCTCCTCCAGGCTGCGTTCTCCACTGAGTTCTGCAGCATTTACCAGCACCTGGCACACAATCTTCTCACTGGCTGGTCTCTTCCCACCACAATTAAACTCACAAAGGCCATACTGCCATCTCCTATGTGCCTAAAAACCTGGCAGTTTTCAAACTTTTACAACTGTGGAATTCTTTCCCCAAAGAGGCCTCCCAGCAGTCTAATGAACAGAGGGCTGGTTGCTGTTGATGATGACGAGGGCTTGCAGGGCCCCTTGAGCAGACCCAGGAAACACTGGGGACCCCAGGGGCTCTGGCAGAATCGGTGCCCTGATGTAGATGCCACAGCACTCACAGGCCAGCAGGAGCGGCCTTACCCTGTTCCACCACCTGCTCACTATCTGCTTTCTCGGAGATGTGAAAGGGTTCTTCCACCTTCCGCTGGGTAGCAGGAAATGAGTCTAATGAGTCTACACTCCACAGCTAACTACCATAAAGCAGTTTATTTTTCTTAAAAAGGAAGGTACATGGTCACAGTCCAAAATGTTTTATACAGCTCTCAACCTGGAAAATGCAATTGATGAAAAAGGCACTGTTTCTAGAACAAATGGGAAAAGAATAAATATGTCACCATTTACCTTGCACAGCTTTGAGTAACACCATAGGACCCTGTCACACGTTCAGGGTCAATTTTAAAAGCTTGAGAAGGAGAAGACACAGCAAGGTGATGTCCTAGATTAGCCAGGCTCCGAAGGGAAGAGCTGTCTGTCCCTCCTCACTAACCCTCCTCTCTGTCACACAAGTGTCCGTGTCACTGTTCCTCTAGCAGATGTGGAAAGTGGGTGCTCAGTGAGGACTCAGCCCCCACTAGCCTGAGGGTCACACGACACCATGGTGGGAAGTCACAAAGGGTAATGGGCCAAGAGGGAGAGGGGGGCTCCCTGACCCTGAGGACCCCTGAGGCACTGCTGCACCTTCCACAGATTCTGCATCCAGCGCTGCCCTCTTTGCAGATGAGGGCGTGGTGGTGGCACAAAGACTTAAAAATGATTTCTGTAAAATAGGGTACAAGGAGCTCCCTGATAAAGCAGCTCATCCTAGACAGCCTTTTGGAGTTGGTGTGACTATCCTTCCTCATTTCTAGCTTTAATAGTGAATGGTGGACCCGGAGGCCCCACGTGCACCTGCCAGCCAGGGCGAGGGCAGGGCAGCCAGCTGGGCCTGGTGTGAGGAGCGGAGTTGCAAGTTTCCTACAGACAATCCACCAAGTGTCCCAGAGACGCCACTGAAAAACTTCCCAGCCTCTGATGTGCTGACGGTGGGGCCTGAACTGCCTCCCTCCACGGGGCTCCCTGAAGCCTCAGGCCCTTCCCTTTGCAGCACCAGGTCTGCCCTGCACACATCCCAGGAGGAAACGAACAGGCGGCCTCCTGCTGCACGGAGGGCAACAGAGGGATTCGGGAGGCGCCTGGTCACTCTGCAGACATTTAAAATGACTCTTCTCCTTGCACCAGCTCCCAGGGAAATGTCAGCCCGTGTCCACCTGATGGAGGGCAGCTCACCCGCCTGTATCTATCCTCAATGCGCTTAAAATATGAAGACATGAAAAGTGGCTGGTATGGCCGGAGCTGGAGCCCGACAGACACTCCTGCTTCTGGGTCACCACGCGGGCCCTGCTGGCCACCGAGCTGTGGGTTCACAGACACTGCCTGAAAACACAACTGCCCCCGAGGGCAGCAGAGCCTCTTCGTCAGCCGTGGCAGCTGGACACGCCAAGGACAGAGCACAACTCGAGACGCGCTGCACCTCTAGAGGCGCGGGGCCCCCTCTGGGCCTGGGACCCTGTGAGGAACAGTCCTGTCCACCGAGCTCCTGGCTGGCAGCAGACGGTGACTCCGCGGCAACAGAGCCTGCGTCCACCCACGTCAGTCGGGTCCGGGAGCAGCCCGAGGAGCCTTCTCAGTAGGTGATCTTCCAGTGCGTGGGCTGCTCACACGCCTTCTCTTGGTCTCCACAGAACCTGTTGTACGTCGTCTTGGGGTCCAACCCCAGGATTTCTCTTTCCTCATGAATCCGAAAAGAAAATGTTGAGACCGAGGTGCCAATAAAAAACCTGCAAAGGACCACAGAGGTTCCAGAGTTAGGGAGAACTGAGATCACAGAGGTTCCAGAGTTAGGGAGAACTGAGACCACAGAGGTTCCAGAGTTAGGGAGAGCTGAGATCACAGAGGTTCCAGAGTTAGGGAGAGCTGAGACCACAGAGGTTCCAGAGTTAGGGAGAACTGAGAGGAGCAGGTGAGTGAAATGAGCTCCAGAGTTACATGGGACCGACACAGCCGCCTCCCTGCTGGAACCCCTCGCTCAGGTGCCCTTGACATCTGCGCCCTGAGGGGCTCTGCCTGGTGCTGCAGCCCCATCCCCACCCCACGGTCAGCAGCCACCACACTCCTGTCCCACCACATGCCCCCCCAGGAGCTCTCGTCTCCGTCACCAAATCCCAGACCAGGCCCGCCGGTGCAGGTCAGATACCTCCTGCGGGTCACATGGTGAACAATGAGAGATTCCTACTCATCACAACACTGCCTAGCCAAGGCATGGGGGGTCCTTATCCTGAGGCACAAGAGAAATCACAGAGGTCAAGGCCCCCTCCACACACACACACTGTACGGGCTGGTGGGGACACCCTTCTCCAAGGGTTTCTTCACACCTCGGGTCAGCGGCCTGCCCATTCCTCTGGCTCCTGCGCAGTTGGTCTCTGGCTCTCCAGCAGCACTTCATGAACTTCATGAACAAGCAAACCCCAGAGATGTTTCCAGAGCAAACGTGACGTGCCCAGCGCTGTACACAGCAACACAGGGCCAGCAGGCTGCACAGGCCTGTGTGCTGCTGGGTGGGGGCGGCGTTGGTGGGGAGACCCTCACCACCCCACACACAGTGGCCTGTCAGAGCAGGCCGCACCAGCCTGGAGGCACAGCAGCTTCAGTGAGCTGGGCCAAGTGCTTCACGCAGCTGGGGGCAGGAGGCCAAGAGCTCAGTGTCAGGCCTCCCCTCAGTGTCAGGCCTCCCCTCAGTGTCAGGCCCCCTGGGCTGGGGAGACAGCACTGCCAAGCTCGCAGTCAAATCTCAAGGCCACACCTGAGAAGCAGGGGCGAGCTTGTGACTGGGCTCCCGCACACCTCCACCTTGACCTAAGAAGTCAGCGCTGCCTCCTGTCTGCTTAACAGGTAAAGGGATCCACACCCTGCAGACAGCATCACCGGGAGCCTCTGTGGGTCTTACGCACAATGCCCAGAACACCACAGGAAACAGCAGATGTGTGAAGAGGCACCGGCTCAGGGCGCTCAGCATTCCTGGGGCAGGAGGGAGACAGACTAACCCACAGAGACCCACACACGTGCACAGTGCTAACCACGCGAAGACCATTCCCTCTACTTGCCTTTTTTATTGAACTCAAACTGTTTCACCCTAACCCCAACCTTAGTCTCCTATGCAGACGGGCAGACAGGTCTTTGGAGGAACAGAGGCCCAGGCCTACCTCCTACAGCAGCCCCATGAGAATGACGGCATGCAGGGCCCAGGATCCCAGCCTTGCGGACGCTCGTGGCAACCCCACAAGAAAGATCGCACACAGGACCCAGACTCCCGGCCTCAGGGACACTCACGACAACCCCAAGAGAACGACCGCACGAGGGCCCAGGCTCCTGGCCTCGGCGATGCTCATGATGCTCTTCAACAACACACACAGCACCAACGACGTGCCCAACTCGAGGGCACGGGCAACTCTCAGGGCAGGGGGCAGACGGGGCAGAAACTGGGAATGACGGGAAAATGAGACACAAGAAGAGGTTCTGAGATGAGGCCAGCTATGCCAACAGCCTGCTATGGAGGAAGTCTGGGGGTGAGAATTAAAAGGGCAAGATACACAATTAACTTCAGCCCAGGGAAACACTGAACCAGATGCTACAGGAGACTCAGATGAGGAGGTAAACTGTGTGGAAATGACCACTGTGAACACAAGTGACCATCTGCTCTGACACCAAGTACCTGGGACAGAAGAACCTTTGAAAGTCCCCCAACCCGCTCTCGGCTGACGGTGAAGGGGGCAGGCACCTGGCATGTGAGCAGATCCACTGGTCAATAATCGCAACGCCTCCATCCTTGTAGAGCTCCAGCTCCTCCCACGTGGGTTCAAACCTCACCATCTCGGGTAACAGCTTTTTTAGCTCTTCATATTCTGCGAAGTAGAAGGGGAGACCCTTTGAACCGGATCCTCCAGTAGGAACAGATACGCATCTCTTTAGCAGAAAGGCATGCACACTTGACTTCTGGTTAATTCGTTAGGAACTGGCTCAAAAGATGCAGACACACAGTTCAGCTTTACCCTCCCAGGAATTACAGCTGAAGATCATGCAGGCCTAGGTCTACCCAGAACGGAACCAGGGATCAAGACGAAAAGAAAGAAACGAAAGGCACTGAAGCTCCATACCCTTTCTGACGGCATCTGTGGCCACAAACACCTTGTCCAGCCGGTGGATCTTCATGAGGCTGCGGATCTTTCTCACGGCCCCTTCCAGGCTGGGCACATCCTCTCTGTGACCCCAGATAAAATCTTTTCTTCTCAGATGGACTCCCAGGTAGGGGCCCCCTAGTGCCGAGCCCAGCTTGACCTACCAAAGAACCACAAGGAAATGCAGAAACTGACAGGCGGGCTCGGGGCTCATCCTGGGAACTGGGTGGACTTGAGACGCAGAGGGACGACCATTTCCATGTGGCCTCCTCCACGAGGTGGCCTCCAGGGCTAAGGGATTCAGGTGGAATCTCGGGGGCGACCAGATGTCTTTCTAAGAAGATAGTGAAGCAGTATTAATTACCACAGATCATTTTACTGAGTTAAAGAAAAGTATTTAAAAAGAGAACAGCATGTGGAGACTCACGCTGCAAACTTTTGCTCTGAGAACCACTGCAGGGACGTGCCAGCTCCTGTGGACGAAGCAGCTCACAGCTGCAAACTCCCCAAGAGCCAGAATGCTCTGCTGCCCTCTTGACAGCACCACCTCCTGGCTGGAGGCCACCAGTGCAAATGGTTACAGCAAATTCTAACAGAGCCCTGCTCTAAAGAAGGAGAAAGCAACAGCTAATTCCACCACTTGCAACATCCTGGCTGACTACAGGTCCAGAGTCTGTCCACATGACAACTTCCCTGCAGCATAACCAGCATTCGAGAAAGCCAGTGCACTCAGCAAAACTACAACCAAGGACCCTGCCAGAGTCCCCTTCACTCCCCTGCCACCTCCACAGAGCAGGTGCTGGTACCCACGGCTGGGAGACCTGAAGACGGATCACATCACAGGACTCTCTGCAGACATTCCCCAGCACCATCCCAGGGCCTGGAAGCCCCACTGGGTGGCTAGGCCCAGAAGAGCAATCTCAGTCACTGCAGCCCAGCTCTCAGGAAGCCCCATCCCTAGGGGAAGGGAAGAGCACCACAGAGCACTCCGTGGGATGAAAGAATCCGAACAGCAGCCCGTGAGTTCCAGATCTTTCCATTGAAATAGTCTGCCCAAATGAGGAGGCAGAAAACCAGTTGTGATAATATGACAAAACAAGGTTCTATAGCACCCCCAAAAGATCACAGTAGCTCCCCAGCAATGGATCCAAACCAAGAAGAAATCTCTGAATTGCCAGATAAAGAATTCCGAAGGTTGATTATTAAGCTACTCAAGGACATACCAGACAAAGGTGAAAACCAACTTTTCACTTTCTTTGTTGGCTTTGTCTTGATGACCTGTCTAGTGCTGAAAAAGGTGAAAGGTGAAAAAAATACAGAATATGGATGAAAAATGCTCCAGATAAATAGGTATCATAAAGAAAAATCAATTCCAACTTCTGGAAATGAAAGACACGCTTAAAGAAACGAAATACACTGGGAAGTTTCAATAATAGACTAGAACAGGAGAAGAAAGAGCTTCAGAGCTTAAAGACAAGGTTTTCAAATTAGCCCAATTCAACAAACACAAAGATAAAAGAATAGTAAAAAAAAAAAAAAAAAAAAAAAAAAAAAAGAACAAAGCCTCCAAGATATTTGGGATTATGTTAAACAACCAAACCTAAGGATAATTGGTGTTCCTGAGGAAGAAGAGAAATCGAAAAGTTTGGAAAATGTATTTGAGGGAAGAATTGAGGAAAACTTCCTGGTCTTGCTAGAGATCTAGACATCCAAATACAGGAAACTCAAAGAATACCTGGGCAATTCATCACAAAAAGATCATCGCCTAGGCACATCGTCATCAGGTTATCTAAAGTCAGGACAAAGGAAAGAATCTTAAGAGCTGTGAGGCAAAAGCACCAGGTAACCTATAAAGGAAAACCTATCAGATTCACAGCAGATTTCTCAGCAGAAACCCTACAAGCTAGAAGGGACTGGGGTCCTATCTTCAGCCTCCACAAACAAAATAATGATCAGCCAAGAATTTTGTATTTAGCAAAACTAAGCTTCATAAATGAAGGAGAGATCATCTTCTTCAGACAAACAAATGCTGAGAGAATTCACCACTACCAAGCCAGTACTACAAGAAATGCTAAAAGAAATTCTAAATCTTGAAACAAAACCTCAAAATACACCAAACTAGAACCTCCTTAAAGCATAAATCTCACAGGGCCTATAAAACAACACAATTAAAAAAAAGCAAGCAAGAAAGAAAACAGGGTATTCAAACAGCAACTAGCATGATGAACAGAATATAGTACCTCACACCTCAATACCAAAGTTGAATGTAAATGGCTTAAATGCTCCACTTAAAAGAAACAGAATAGCAAAATGGATAAAAATCCGCCTAAAAGCTGTGAGGCAAAAGTCTTCAAGAGACTCACCTAACACATAAGGACTCACTTAAACTTAAGGTAAAGCGGTGGAAAAAGATATTCCATGCAAATAGACACCAAAAGTAAGCAGGGTAGCTATTCTTATATCAGACAAAACAGACTTTAAAGCAACAACAGTTAAAAAAGATGGAGGGACATTATATAATGATAAAAGGATCAGTCCAACAGGAGAATGTCACAATCCTAAATATACATGCACCCAACACTGGAGCTACCAAACTTATAAAACAATTACTACTAGACCTAAAAAGTGAGATAGACAGCAACACAATACAAGTGGGGGCTTCAATACTCCACTGACATCACTAGACAGGTCATCAAGACAGAAAGCCAACAAAGAAACAATGGACTCAAACTATATCCTGGAACAAGTGGACTAAGATATTTACAGAACATTCTACCCAACAGCTGCAGAATAGACTTCCTGTTCATCAGCACACCGAACGTTATCCAAGACACTCCTGTTCATCAGCACACAGAACGTTACCGTTACCCGAGGCACTTCCCGTTCATCAGCATACGGATCGTTACCAGAGGCACTTTCTGTTCATCAGCACATGGAGCGTTATCCAAGACAGACCATATGACTGGCCACAAAACAAGCCTCAATAAATTTAAGAAAATCAAAATTATGTCAAATACCCTCTCAGACCACAATGGAATAAAACTGGAAATTAAATCCAAAAGGAACCCTCAAAACTCTACAAATACATAGAAATTAAATAATCTGCTCCCGGTCTTTGGGTCAAGAATGAAATTAAGATGGAAATTTAAGAATTATTTGAACTGAGTAACAGTGACACAACTTATCAAAACCCCTGGGACACAGCAAAAGTGGTGCCAAGAGGAAAATTCACAGCATTAAACGCTTACATCAAAAAATCTGAAAGAGCACAAATATCTAAGGTCATACCTCAAGGAACGAGAGAAAAAAGAACAAACCAAACCCAAATCCAGCAGAAGAAAAGAACTAAGATGAAAGCAGAACTAAATGAAATTGAACAAACGAAAAAATACAAATGTTAAATGAAACAATAAGCTGGTTCTTTGAAAAGATGAACAACATTGATAGACCATTAGTGAGATTAATGAAGAAGAGAGAAGATCCAAATAAGCTCAATTAGAAACAAAACGGGAGCTACCACAGTCGATACCATAGAAACACAAATGATCATCCAAGGCCACTATGAACACTTTTATGCGCACAAACTGGAAAACCAAGAGGATAAATTCCTGGAAATACACAACCCTTCTAGATATAAACCAGGAAGAAATATAAACTCTGAACAGACCAATAACAAGTAGTGAGATTGAAACAGTAATTTTAAAATTGCCAACAGAAAAAGTTCAGGACCCAATGGGTTCACAGCTGAAATCACTCAAAGAAGAATTGGTACCAATTCTACTGAAACTATTCCAAAAGACAGAGAAAGAGGGAATCCTCCCTAAATCAACAGACTAATATCCCTGATGAACACAGATGCAAAAAGCCTCAAAAAAAAATACTAGCTAACTGAATCCAACAACATATCAAAAAGGTAACACCATGATCAAATGGATTTCATATCTGGGATGCAGGGATGGTTTAACATATGGAAGTCAACAAATGTGACACACCGCCTAAACAGCACTAAAAACAAAAATCATATGATCATTTTAACCGCCTAAACAGCACTAAAAACAAAAATCATATGATCATTTTAATAGATGCAGAAGAAGCATTCGACAAATCCAGCATCGCTTGATGATTAAAACCCTCAGCAGGCCGGGCGCGGTGGCTCAAGCCTGTAATCCCAGCACTTTGGGAGGCCGAGACGGGCGGATCACGAGGTCAGGAGATCGAGACCATCCTGGCTAACACGGTGAAACCTCGTCTCTACTAAAAATACAAAAAACTAGCCGGGCGAGGTGGCGGGTGCCTGTGGTCCCAGCTACTCGGGAGGCTGAGGCAAGAGAATGGCGTAAACCTGGGAGGCGGAGCTTGCAGTGAGCTGAGATCTGGCCACTGCACTCCAGACCGGGCAACAGAGCAAGACTCCGTCTCAAAAAAAAAAAAAAAAAACCCTCAGCAAAGGTAGCATAGAAGGGACATACCTCAAGGTAATAAAAGTCATCTATGATAAATCCAAAGTCAACATTATACTGAACGGGGAAAAGTTGAAAGCATCCCCCTGAGAACTGGAGCAAGACAAGGATGCCCACTCTCACCAATTCTATTCAACATAGTCCTGGAAGTCCTAGTCAGAGCAATCAGACAAGAGAAAGAAATGAAAGGCATCCAAATCAGTAAAGAGTAAGTCCAACTGTCACTGTTGACTGATGATATAATCGTATACCTAGGAAACCCTAAAGACTCATCCAAAAAACTCCCAGATTTGACAAATGAATTCCATAAAGTTTCAGGATACAAAATCAATGTACACAAGTCAGCAGCACTGCTATACACCAATAACAACCAAGCTGAGAATCAAACCAAGAACTCAACTCCTTTTACAACAGCTGCAAAAAAAAAAAAAAAAGAATGAAACAAAACAAAACAACAACCACCAAAAAAACCCACAAAACTTGATCTCTACAAGGAAAATTACAAAGCACTGCTGAAAGAAATCACAGACAACACAAACTATTGGAAACACATCCCATGCTCATGGATGGGTAGGATCAATATTGTGAAAATGACCATACTACAAAAGCAATCTATCAATTCCCATCAAAATGCCATCATCATTCTTCACAGAACTAGAAAAAACAAAATCCTAAAATTCATATGGAACCAAAACAGAGCCTACATAGCCAAAGCAAGACTAAGCAAAAAGTACAAATCTGGAGGTACACATTACTCAACTTCAAACTATCCTACAAGACTAGAGTTACCAAAACAGCACGATACTGCTATAAAAATAGGCACCTAGACCAGTGGAGCAGAATAGAGAACCCAGAAATAAAGTGAAATATTTACAGATCTTCGACAAAGCAAACAAAAACACAAAGTGGGGAAAGGACATCCTATTCAAAAATGGTGCAGGATTAATTGGCAACCCACATGTAGAAGAATGAAACTGGATCCGCGTCTCTCATCTTATTCAAAAATCAACTCAAGGTGGATCAAAGACTTAAATCTAAGACCTGAAACCATAAAAATTCTAGACGATAACATCAGAAAAACTCTTCTAGACATTGGCTTAGGCAAAGAGTTCCTGACCAAGAACCCAAAAGCAAAAGCAACAAAAACAAACATTAATAGTTAGGACATAATTAAACTAAAAGCTTCTGCACAGCAAAAGAAACAATCAGCAAACAGCCCCCAGAGTGGGAGAAAATACTTGCAAACTTTGCATCCGACCAAGGACTAATAGCCACAATCTACAAGGAACCGAAACAAATCAGCATGAAAAAAACCAAATAATCCCATCAAAACATAGGCTAAGGACATGAATAGACAATTCTCAAAAGAAGACACACAAATGGCCAACAAACATACGAAAAAATGCTCCACATCACTAATGATCAGGGAAATGCAAATAAGAACCACAACAGGATACAGCCATAATCAAAAAACCAAAAAATCATGGATGTCGGCATGGATGTGGTGAAGGGGAACACCGTGACACTGCTGGTGAGAATGCAAACTAGTACAACCACCACGGAAAGCAGTATGGAGATTCTTAAAGAACTAAAAGTAGATCTACCATTGATCCAGCAATCCCACTGCCGGGTATCTACCCAGAGGAAAAGAAGTCACTATATGAAAAAGACACTTGCACACGCATGTTTATAGCAGCACAATCAACAGCTGTGAAAACATGGAACCGGCCTGAATGCCCATTGGCCAGTGAGTGGATAAAGAAAATGTGGTGTATCAGCCATAAAAAGGAAGGAAATGAATGCTTTGCAGCAACCTGGATGGAGCTGGAGACCATTATTCTAAATGAAGTAACTCAGGAACAGAAAACCAAATATCGCATGTTCTCACTCATAAGTGGGAACTAAGCTATGGGGATGCAAAGGCATGAGAATGACACAATGGACTTTGGGGACTCGAGGGGAAGAGTGGAGGGGGTGAGGGATAAAGACTACACACTGGGTACAGTGTATACTGCTCGGGTGACAGGTGCACCAGAATCTCAGAAATTACCATTTTATCCATGTAACCAAACATCACCTGTTCCCCAAAAACAATTAAAGTTTTTTTTTAAAAAAAAAAAAGATAAAATAAGCCAGGCACAGTGGCTCATGTCTGTAATCCCAGCACTTTGGGAGGCCGAGGCAGCTGGATTACTTGAGGTCAGGAGTTTGAGACCAGCCTGGCCAACATGAGAAAATCCTGTCTGTACTCAAAATACAAAATACAAAAATTAGCCGGGCGTTGTGGTACACACCTGTAGTCCCAGCTACTCAGGAGAGTGAGACTCTGTCTCAAAACAAAACCAAAAACAAAAGAAGTTAATTAAATAAAATTTAAAAGAATAAAAAATAAAAAACACTGAAAAGAAATACAAGTGGGATAAAATGAAAAAATCTTCTATATTCTTTTCCGAGTAAAAACTGTCCAAGTAACTTAATTATTGCTGGAACAATTAGTGCTATTCCACTTGGAAACAGCTCAAATACCCCATAAAGAACAAACAAGTAAAATGGCACTTCTATGAAAGTTTTGTTTAAAAAACACAAAAAACAGACACTGAAAACGCTTAACAACAACATCAAGTTGAAAAAGCAACACGTTTGTTGTAATTACACCACAGAAAAACCCAAACTTTCAGAAAACACTTAAAAATATATACATAGAATAAAAAAAGGATGACTCTAGACCAAAATAGCACTGACGGTGCTTCTGGGCGAGTCTGGGAGAGGCTGCTTTTCTCTATCAATCAGGTCATGAGGGAGAAAGGCCGAACATGCCTCCGATCACCTCGAGCTCCTGCTTCCGCGCTCCTGGCCTCGCTGCACTCTGAGAACACCTTTGAGGCTGCTGGGCCTGCCATGACTCCCCGTGTTACTAAAGTGAAAGCCAGGTGGAGTGACTCCCCGAGTCTGCACCGCGACGAGGGCCCCAGGGTCCTGGTGCCTCCCGAGAGCGGGTAATTACTGTGACTCACGTTCCAGGGAGGCCTCCATGCTGACAGACCTGCCAACCCTGCTGTGACTCTGAACTGAAGGCATGAGTTTTTGGGCATCTCAAGAGAGGATTTACCTTCTCTCAAATTAACAAAAGGGAGAGGGGCTACCTTCATCTTCGTCCAGTCCTCCTGGAAGGGGATCCTGTCCGCGTCGTCCGTGGAGTTGAGGTGTCTGCTCCTGAACTCATCTCCCACCTCCCGCAGGTGCCTGGCAAACACCATGCTGCGACGGGTCTGTGGAAACGGCGACGGCTCGGCTGAGAACACGCCCGCCCGCCATTCCGCCCTTCCGGAGCGGGTCTCCCATAGCTGCCGCCACCCACCCCTGCAGCTGGAACAAGACCCTCGGAGACATTCCTCATCGACAGTCGCCCGAGAAGCACTGCCGCCCACGGTGGAGGCTCTCGGAGGGTCTACTGCAGGAAGACAATGCAGGGCAAGCCGCCCACCCCTGCCGGCTCTGCCAGGCTCCCCCACGGGAAGCTGTGGCACACACTGGGCTCAGTTGGCCGTTGCCCCGGCTGGCACAACTGTGTGCAGCTCCTTCCCCTCGGTGTCTCCCCAACTCGACTTCTAGCTTACTCGGTTAGCCGTCCTGCTTTTGCCAAATGGGGCGGGACTGACCTGCACAAAGCCCCATGTAAGCAGGGACTGTGTCTCCTGCAGCAAGGTTCTGGCTTTACAAGCTGCTGCCCTGGTGAACAAGTCAGCAGGCCTGCTGTGCCCACGGGAGGGGGCAGCCGCTTCCCGCCCTATACTCCCACTCACTCACGGAACTAGGGCAGCTATGGAAAGTCACCCCATCAACACAGAAATCAACGCCAACGGGAAAGACCCGCTGCAGAAAACAGTCCCACCTTTCAAAGCTAAAGAGAGGAGAAAGGAGGGGTCTACGTTCCAGCCACTGACGGAGTCACTGACTCGGGGGCTGACTCCAGGGCGCCGCCACTGCATTCAGGGCCTGTGGCATCAGAGGGGAGAGCTGGGTGGCCCTGCGGGCCCCTGAGGACCTGGCTCTGCGGCCACGTGTGACTCGGGGGCGGCACAGTCACTGCAGGTGCCCATATCCAGGGCTTCAATTATGATTTTAATCAGCAAGGTTCAAAAGAGCTGTCAACTGTTTTAAATTTTCAAAAACTAAATAATAGGCAACATACACTAATTTAGAAAGATGCTCCCGAGGAAACACTCACATCCCAGTATTCTTTCCCTCCATAGTGGTCATGAAGTAGGTTCTCGGCTCTGTCTAACATCACGGACCTATTTTTAAACAACATGACAACAGTTATAAGAGTTAAGGATGACGACATTCACACTCTCAGAGCACAAACTGGGAGAACCCAGGGCTGGGGAAGCGGAGACCAAGTCTTCAAGGGACACCAGCCAGGGCGCGTCGGGTGGTCATGGCTGAGACGCAGGCAGGCTGCCGTCTGGCCTCCACACCACAGTTCTGAGAGGGCTTTGATGCCCACTGTCAACTCCGAGAATGACATGAGAGAAGTATCTCCTGATTTGAGGAGTGTATTTGGGAGTGGGCAGAAGGCTTGGAATCCAGGATCCACTGATGGCTATGGCAAGCTGCAGGTGCGCCTGCAGAGGGGAGGCTGTGGGAAGCTTTTCTTTGGCAAAAAGGAGAGGTTCACACAAGCTGCTTGGAAACAAATTCACTGACTCGGTCTCAAAGCTGGAGCTGCATCTGTTCCGTGGTAGAGACGCCATTCCTGGGCAGGCATTCTCGCGACAGCATCTCGTCTGAGTGACTGCAGCCCTTGTCCATTGGCAAACCTGGTCCCAGGAATACGTGCACGTGTGTGAAGCGGTGGCTGTGAAGCTGTGAGGTGCGTGAAATGTGTGACGAACGTCCTGGGGTTATTTCAGAGAGCCCTCCAGCCAGCCTTTATCTCAGACTCACAGGCAGGCACCTCCTCCTCAGCGCCTGCCTTGCTCCAGTTTGGGTCAGACAAGTCACCCTGGTGCCTGTGACTGTCATGCTAAACGCTACCTAATTCCGCGTGGGAAGTGCCTCTCCTATTCCAGCCATTGGACCAACCCTCTCGCCACACTCCCTACGGCTCTTGATGCAAAATAAAAATGAAACACACAAAACGGATCGTGAGAAAACAGACCCGCATACCGGGGTGGTAAAGGCTGGAATACAAAAACCCAGAAATTTTTAAGGAAAAGACTGATGAATTTGACTACATAAAAATTTTAATTCTGGTCTGGTGCAGTGGCTCACACCTGTAATCCCAGCATTTTGGGAGGCCGAGGTGGGTGGATCACGAGGTCAGGCAATCGAGACCAATCGTCCTCTTCTGGGTGGCATCCTACAGTTTTATGCCCTCATGGTTCACACACAGACTCTTCTACACAAACCTGGAAACAAGCAAAGGCCACATTTTCTTCCACCTGTACACAGACAGCTGCAAAAGAACGAGGTGATGTCCATGTGTCGTAATACCCAGGTGTGCGGCTGGGTGGGAAGAAAAGGGCAAACTGAAAACTGCATGGACAGCGTGTGTGGTGATTCCAGGTGTTTAAAAAGACGGCCCGCATGCACAGGTGGTGATGTGAGGTGATTTCTGGAGAGAGGGGCATAGCGGGATTCAGTGGGTGCCTCTGGCCCTGCTTCCAACGCCGTTTAAGGCTTTTTGTGAAATGCAATACCGCACTTCGAGATGCACATTCCGCACGGGCGCAGGTAGAGGACATTCCGCACAGGTGCGGGTAGGCAAACTGCTCCAAAATGAACACGGTGCAGCCCCTACCCGGGTGGAGGAACAAGGAGGAACAAAGCCCTTCACACACTTGCTCTGCCCCGTCCTCAGGGGCCTCCCCGGCATCCTCCTATCTCTACCTCCGATGCACAGGACTGTCTATGACCTTCATGCACATGGAACATGACCACATTTATCTTTTTCTCTCTTTTTTTTTTTTTACTGGGCATTCTATCTTGATTTCTCTTTGTTGAAAACGGCGGCAGTCTGCCCGTCGTCAGCTGTGGATCTACCATGCTCTACCCCGTGCGTGGCTGAGGGGTGCACGGGTTTTCCTGGTCCGGGGAGGCCATGAACGTTCCTGGGCAGGGGTCTGCGGGTGCATGTCCTGCATTTGGGGTGCACCGGACTCCCAGGGTTTTACCAGATTCTCGCTCCAGGAGCAGCCTTCGAGCCCCTGTGGACCTGTCCTCCTGACGGTGGTTGGTTTCCTGAGCATGACAGCACTGGGGCACCTGCTCGCATTAACAGCAGCCGTTCTTACTCCTGAATCACACGGATCCCGTCTTGGACTCACCTCACCTCAGGCTGCCCGTCCCTCACTCACTGGGTTTCATCTCCTGTATCCCGGAAAGTCCTTAGTTCATGAAATGTGCTGCAGGACCTTCCTCTCTGAGGCCTGTCTCCACTCTTCTAATGGACAAAAGTTCTTGATATTAAAGTAACTGGCTTTACCAATCTTTCTTTTTTGGTGCATGCTTTTCCCATCTTGTTGAAGAAAGCTTCCTGTCCCAAGGTGGTAAGGCTCCTCTCTTAACGGCTTTATAGCTTCACCTTCCCATTAGGGCTTTAACCTCCATTAGAGACTTTCCCTGGGTGCTGGGGGCAGACGGCCTCACCCCCACCATCAGCCTCCTTCCCCTGCGCCCCGGCAGAGGCGTTTCTCCTCAATCAGGACCATCTGGCTGGAAGCCCCCTCTGGGCTCAGCTCCATTCTAACCTGCAAATGTGAATCAAAAAAATGGACTGGCACGACTGTTCCACGGGCCCCACACGTAGGCAGACTGGCTTCCGAAACCCGGATATTTTCATGAAGTGAACCCAGTCCCAGGACATGAAAGCTGCATCTCAACAACCAAAACAATTCAGCCTAGTTCCCTCCACAACCTCTTGAGTTTTGCTTTTCCGCAACAGTCAGGCTGGCTGAGCAGCAGACATGCGGGCCTGTGCTGGAGCCACCTGCCTTCACAAAGGCCCAGAGCAGCTGAGACCATGTGGTCCTGGCCCACTGGGGCCAGTGGCAGCTGTTACTGACCAGGGTGATACCGAGCCAGCTGTGATGTCCAATAGGATCGCGACTGCCATGGCCTCTAGAGGCCCACACAGGGCACGACAGCAGACAAGGCAGCCTCAACCTCAACGTGGGCAAGCGCAAGGGGCACCCATGCCCTGCTGTGCCCAGTCTGTGGGAGACTGTGGGCGGCAAGCCACCCAGGTGCCGAGGCGAGAGACCGAGGGCACGACCTCTTCCAGTCTAATGAAATATGTAAAATAACAACAGTTATACTAGACATAGATAACAGATATGATTATGAATATCATTAATCATTAGTTTGTAGTAATTACTCTTTATTCCCATATTATAATAATCCTCACTCTACAATTGTAACTTAGGAAAAACCGGCCATACAGAGATAGGAGATGAGGTGACATAGTGAGACGTGACCAGAAGACAAGAGTGTGAGCCTTCTGTGATGCCCGGGCAGGGCCACCGGAGGGCTCCTTGGTCTAGCGGTAATGCCAGCATCTGGGAAGACGCCCGTTGCCAAGTGGACCATGGTCTAGCGGTAGCGTCAGTGCCAAGGAAAACACCCGCTACTCAGCAGACAGGGAAAAGGAGTCTCCCTTTCCCCGGGGGAGTTTAGAGAAGACCCTACTCCTCCACCTCTTGTGAAGGGCCTGACTGATGTCAGACACACCCGCAGTTCTCCGGAGGCCTGACCATCTCCCTGGGATGCTGTGCTTCAGCAGTCACGCTCCTCGTCCGCCTTCATGTTCCATCCTGTACACCTGGCTCTGCCTTTTAGGTAACAGTAGCAAATTAGTGAAAGTACTAAAAGTCTCTGATACGCAGAAATAATGGTGTAAGCTGTCTCTCTCTCTCCCTCCTCTTTCTCTCTGCCTTGGCTGCCAGGCAGGGAAGGGCCCCCTGTCCAGTGGACACGTGACCCACGTGACTTTACCTATCAATGAAGATGGCTCACACTCCTTACCCTGCCCCTTTTGTATCCAATAAATATCAGCACAGCCTGGCATTCGGGGCCACTACTGGCCTCCGCGTCTTGGTGGAAGGGGTCCCCCGGGCCTAGCAGCTTTTTCTTTTATCTCTTTGTCTTGTGTCTTTATTCCTACAATCTCTCATCTCTGCACACGGGGAGAAAAACCCACCGGCCCTGTGGGCTGGACCCTACAGGAGACGCTCACAGCACCTGCTGGGGGACTCAGAAGAAGATCCAAGGGAGGTGACAGAGAGGGTCCCAGTCTGCAGCAAGTTCTAAGAACGTGGTCATCAACAGTTCCCTCCAGCGTTTATGACATCATCAGGTACTGACCTGTCTGCAACCCCAGCCGCCTGGGTGGACCCTCGTGGCCCGGCTCACCAGGCCGGCGGCCACTTGCGGCAGACGCATGGCCAAAGGTGGCTGCACGATCCTCTCCAGACCCGCGAGGCAGCAAACAGATCAAACAGTGGGTGTTGGGTGCGGGGAGGGGGCAGGTATTGGTAAAAGTTGCCCAAGTGGTACAAATGGAGAACAGTCTCATGGTAAGCCCCCACTGCCCCCAGCCCAGCCTAGCCCCTCCCGGCGCACTCGGCCGGGCTGAGCCCTCACCTCTGTGCCCCTCGCCCGCTGTCCACGTCACCCACTACGCTGTTTTGCAGAGACACATGCAACCACTTCCCTAACCAACACCCCCATGGCCCCCAGGGTCCACTGTCTGTGAGGTGGGTGGGCCAGGGATGCAGAAGTGCGGACAGAGAGCCCCTAGCCCAGCACACACGGAGCAGGCGCCGCGGCCTCCAGGCTGCTCCCGAGGGGAGCAGAGCACTCACCGGGCTGATGTGTTTCTCAGAAGCAGGGGTGCCACGATGGAGGCTGAGCCCTGGACGGACAGACAGGAGACGTTCAGACCCCTGGTCTCCTCATAACCCCAAAACCATCCTCTGGAAAACAAAACCCACGGCAGCTCTATCAGTTTATTTTGCTTTCACAAGAAAAACAAATCAAGTCTAGACACGCACATACCGTGGCTCGCTCTTGATGAAATGCGGCTGCTTTAGGAAAACTTACCGATCATGACTGAGGATCGTGACATTCTTGTGAAATTGTAAAAGAAGCCCATAAGCGTCTCTCAGGCTGATGAACCACTGAGCCCTTCCCCATGACAGGGGCTGGCGGGAGGCAGAGGGAGCAGGACAGAGGCAGCCCTGTGCACCTTCAGGGCCAGCCTGGCTGTGACCATCACCCAAGTCAACCTCGCCCTTCCCAAGAGCTCACTTGCCATGCTTTAGAGCAGCTGCCCTGGCACTGGACACATGGAGGCTGTGAACTGACAGCTTTTCCACAGTAGCCTGGCAGTGTCAGAGCCTTTAACAGCAATCAACACTTGGGACTGACAAGACCCCCATTCCTGTGGCAACATCCAAATGCATGAAAAGACACAGGGAAAAAGGCACGGGGTCTCAGCCGGGTGTTCGCCATGACCCATTCTCGAGGCCTCAGCACAAAGGGGACCCGCCTGTCAAGGATGAGAACGGTGTGGGCAGCCACAAGCACTACCACCGCGAGGGGCACCGATGCATGTCAGGATGCGGGGGAAGGGGAACGCCCAGAATCCGGCATCAGCACCCAGCGTGGGCACCGAGGGCGCTGTGTGTGTGTGTGGTGGGGGCGCTGTGGTGTGGGGGGGAGCCTGCAGCAGGGAGAGGAGGTAGAGGGCACTGCTCCCGGGGGTGGGGAGTGCCTGAGGGGGCGCCTGTGGCGGGGGGAGAGGGGCGTGCATGTGGCAGGGGGAGACGGCGGGGGCTGAGGGTACTGCAGGGGTGTGGGGCCTGGAGTGCCTGGGGGAGGAGCCTGCCGCAGGGTAGAGGGGGGCACCTGCAGCAGGGGGAGGAGGCGGGGAGCAGCTGCAGCAGGCACCTGTAGTACTCGTGCTTGTCCTGGGAGTACAGGAGCTGATCGATACATGGCCGCTCATCCACCTTCTCTTCCCAGGTCCCTTCTTTCCATCCCTCTGCATAACTTTGTAGGACGTAAACCTGGTCAATAAAGGGCCCACCAGACTCTGAAAAACACCAAGAGAAGCCGGGCAGCGCGACAGCGATCGGAAGCTCACTACGGGCACGCATCAGCCACCAGCAGGTGACTCTTACTACTGTACACCACCCTGTTCCCAAAGAGACTGCAGGAGGCTCACAAAGGCCAAGACAGGTCAGAGCACAGGCCATGATGGCACAGGGCCGACAGCGTGCGATAGCAGCCAGTGGGGAGGAGCTGCTCCCCGATTCCGCAGCCCCACCCCATCCTCAGCCCCATGCCGCAGGCCCCATCCTCACAGGAGCCCGTGTGAGCCCATCCAGCCTTCACGCCCCTGGTCCAGTCCCCGGAGGCTCGCTCTCTGGCCCTCTGTGAGGCCACTGACCCCTACCCCCTTGGTTTCCCACAGTGCTCCTCACTACCTGGGCCACCATCTACTGCACTGGAGTCCTGCCTCCCCCAGGGACAGGAGCTCAGGCGAGCAGGAATCGTGCCTCTTACCCACGGCCCAACCCACACGGAGAAGGTGACACTGTGTCGCCCAAGAGGTCAGCAATCAAGATCTGCTCAAAGTGGGCAGGAACACAGCGGGGAAGAGGCACCGCACAGGTGAAGTTCTGGGGAAGGAGCACTGCAGGGAAGGAGTGCGTGAGCAGGTGAAGTCCTGGGGCAGGAACACAGCAGGGAGGGAGCACCGTGCAGGTGAAGTCCTGGGGCAGGAACATAGCGGGGAGGGAGCACCGTGCAGGTGAAGTCCTGGGGCAGGAACACAGTGGGGAGGGAGCACCCTGCAGGTGAAGTCCTGGGGCAGGAACATAGCAGGGAGGGAGCACCCTGCAGGTGAAGTCCTAGGGCAGGAACACAGCGGGGAGGGAGCACCCTGCAGGTGAAGTCCTGGGGCAGGAACATAGTGGGGAGGGAGCACCCTGCAGGTGAAGTCCTGGGGCAGGAACACAGCGGGGAGGGAGCACCCTGCAGGTGAAGTCCTGGGGCAGGAACATAGTGGGGAGGGAGCACCCTGCAGGTGAAGTTCTGGGGCAGGAACAAAGCAGGGAAGTAGCACCGCACAGGTGAATTTCTGGTATCCTTTTTGCTCACTCATGACTGGGGGCTAAGGGCTGCGTGGCCTACGGGCCCGAGGCCGGAGCTGCGGGGGCTCCTTCTATGCTAGTGGGAGGTGGTGAAGAACCCGCACGCTGGGTGCTATGTTAGCCACATCAGGAGCTCACTGTGTGCGGTCTCCTGGCAGCCTGGCCCCAGGACAGGCACCCAGTTCCTTCCTCACCTTACAGGCAAGGAAACAGCTCAGCAAAGCCCCAGGCTGGTAGATGGCAGGGAAGCGTGAGACCAGCATATCTGCCTCAGAAGCTCGTCACACAGGGTCTGTCTTCCCAGACCTTCCCAAGCACTTGGATGCCCAATGCCCAGACCTGCCCACTTCCCTGTCAGGAAACCCACTGGTCCCAAAGGGAGGTAAGGATAACGTCAACGAGTTCCTGTAACCTAATGTTCAGACCAAGGGCTGGCTGCTAGTTACACCAAATACCCAACCACAGCTTTCATCTTCCAGGACTCATGAGCAAATTGTAAAGTCAACTCAGGATGCGCTCTAGGAATGCTTTTTACAAGCGGCAGACTTTGTGACTTGGTATCAACCAGGATGTCAGAAGTTACTCCCTGTTGTTGCATGCCCCTAACACTCACGAGACTGACCCTGACAGAGAAAACATTTCAGAGTGACAAGATCTAGGGTGCAACGAGCACCATCCTTGAAAAATGACGACATGGGAGCCACACTCCTTGGCAGGGAGCAAAGGTCTCTAAGCCCCGAGAGTGGCTGTCCAGTAAGAACTCAACAGTTGCTGGAAAGCAGGAGCCTGACTCAAAACTAACTCATTCGTCTTCAAGGCTTCTCAAATGCAGCAGCAAAGCATCACTTACTTTTAAATTTATGTCTTCCAAATGACACAACACAAAAAGCTCTGAATACCTTCATTCTAAGAAGAGCTTTAATTCCTCTCTTCAAATTAAATGAAAAAATTAAGCAACACAAAGTTAAACAAGACAGACCTTTATCCCTGGTGCTGCACAGACACACCACGAAGCATACTCCGCACGCAGCACGTCATCCTTAACGTAAAACAGCCTTTCGCACAGGGAGCTGAGTCCTGTCAGTCCAACACCCAGGGGTGGCCACTTTCTTAGGGTGTTAGGGCGGCTCTAACTGCATTCACCTACTCATCAGGCCACCGTGGTTTCCAGAAGTGAGGGGGCACAAAGCTCATCCACTTCAGGTCTATTTCCCGAGAGACATTTTGGGAAGCTCACTGCAGCATGGGAAAGGGACTGCGCTCCTGAGTGGAGGAGGTGCCGCCACAGGCCTCCGGCAGCAGCGCTGGGCACTGGAGGATGCTGGTGAGTTTGGACGCAGTCGCAAGCCTAACCTGATGTCTACCTTAGAAATGATTGCCCGGCCCCAGTTAAAAAACCACGACCTCCCCGCGTGCCGCTCGGCCTCACCTGCGATGAACTGCTCATACTCGATGACGGGGATGTTTTTATTGAGACTCGGAAGATCAAAAAACTCAGACCAGGGAATCCGGACCTGGTGGATGTCAGGACTCTGCCAGTGATAGAGGCGCCCCACGGAGGCAGGACGAGCACCCACTCCTCTGTCTTGAGCAGAGTCTTCAGGAGAGAGGCGATTCGGATATAGACATCCCTGCGCAGGTTGAAGCCTTCCGGGGGGTTGACGTCATACAGAAGATACCTGAGCAGGCAGAATGAGGACCACAGGTCTCGAATGCTGGGGTTTCTGCACGGAAAACCTGACTACTCAGAAGTCTCAGCGTAAGGCCCAACTCTAGGGGCTTAAGATGGTTCCCAGTTTGTGAAGGCAGTGAGTGGCCTGTTTCTCTATGACCAGTTACTTACGAGCCCATAAGCAGAAGCTGCAGACATGCTAATGTCCTTTTAACAACTAGCAATAGTTCAACACTAAGGCTAGAGGAATCCCAGTGACTAGAAACCAAGAATCAGTTCCCACATGGTTCTCAAACTGTTTGGTCTAAAGACTCCTGTACACTGGAAACAATGATTGATGGCTGGTTATGTGCACTATGTCTATTGATATATCCTATATTAGACATTAAAGCTACAAGTATTTAATTCAGCTAAAAATAATAAGCCATTACATGTTAACAAAAATCACATATTTAAACAAAAAATAAGCGTATTTTAAAAAATGAATTAGTGAGAAGAACTGTGACGATGTTCTTTTTATTTATTTATTTATTTAGAGATGGAGTCTCGCTCTGTCTCCCAGGCTGGAGAGCGGTGGCCCGATCTCGGCTCACTGCAAGCTCCGCCTCGCGGGTTCAGGCCATTCTCCTGCCTCAGCCTCCCGAGTAGCTGGGAATACAGGCGCCCGCCACCACGCCCAGCTAATTTTTTTTGTTTTTTAGTAGAGACTGAGTTTCACCATGTTAGCCAGGATGGTCTCGATCTCCTGACCTCGTGATCCACCTGCCTCGGCCTCCCAAAGTGCTGGGATTACAGCCATGAGCTACCGCGCAGGGCGGAGGATGTTCTTAATTTTTGCAAATCTCTTTTGGGTCTGGTGACAGCGGGATTCCCATACTCGTTTCTGCATTCAATCTGTTGTGACATCACAGATCAAGTGGTTTCTAGGAAAACTCCACGGTGCACTCATGAGAGAAATGAAAAAGGCGTAGAATACCCTGGTACTACTATAAAACGGCTACAAAAGCTCAGAGATCCCGGACACACTTTAAGATCACTGCCCTAGCGGAAGGACACAAAGCACCCCAAGACACAGACAGGTCCCCAAAGGCTACAGAAACCCTGGCACTCTCCTTCCCCTGCTCTGCGCTGGTTTTCCAAAGACTCCCACTGTCGCGGGTGAAACTGCGTGCAGCGCCCAGGCCTGCGAACGCCACGAGGGGCCGCGCACCTCTGCGTCCAGGTCCCTCTCGGGGTCCGCCTGGAGAACCCACAGCCACAGGGCGGCCGCGAAGCTCGTCTTGGCCCTGAGAATTCACTGTGGAGCACCCGCCCGGCACTGACTCCCAGCTTCGCACACCCAGGCTTCGACCCGCGACACTCAGGGGCCTCCTGAGCCCGCCCAGGCTCAGCCCGAGCAACCTGGTGCCCTTCCTGGGCTCCCAAGGCTGCGCCCCCGGCCTCGCAGACAACCCCGCCTGCAGACCCGGGCCGTAGTGACGGAGCCCAGGCTACCTACCGCCAACCCACCGGCCCCATCCTGCCCCCAGCCCCTGCCCCATCCCATCCCCTAGGTCCTGGCCCCTGCCCCTGCCCCTGCCCCTACCGCATCTCCATCCCATCCTTCCTGACCCCTGCCCCTGCCCCTACCGCATCTCCATCCCATCCTTCCTGGCCCCTGCCCCCGCCCCGTTCCCATCCCATCCCTCGGGCCCCCGCTCCTGCCTCCATTCCATCCCACCCCTCCAGGTCCCAGCCCGTGCCCCGCCCCCATTCCATCCCAACACCCAGGCCCCTGCCCCGCCCCCATCCCATCCCTCCTGGCCCCTGCCCCCTACCCCATACCATCACCCTGGCCCCTTACTCCACCACATTCCGTGCCCCAGAACCCTGACCCCATCCCATTCCCCTGGACACTGCCCCCTGACCCCGCTCCATCCCATTCCCCTGGACCCTGCCCCAAGACTCCGCTCCATTCCATCCCCCTGGCCCGGGACCACCCTCCATCCCGTGTGCCTGCCCCCGACCCCATCCCTTCTCCCTGGCCCCTGACCCCGCCCCATCCCATCGCATCCCAGACCCACCCCGCCCCCATCCCATCCTCTGGCCCTGCCCGGCCCTAGAACCCCAGCATTGGCACCGTGGACGCGCGTTTACCGTCTGCGGGACGCCGCCCCCGACAGAATGTCGGCCGCCGACTGGCCGGGCCAGAACTCCTGGCCGGAGGCACAAGCCGGCGGCCAGGACACTGCCCCCAACAGCAGGAAGACGAAGCTGAGTGCCGCCATGGCCACCGGCGGCCACGCACTTCCGGCGGCCGCGCCCCGCCCCGGAAGCACGCCCCGCCCCCGTGAAACGCGTTCCCAGTAGCCACGGCAACGCCCAGAGCAGCCCTTCCCGCGCATGCGTTATGCGCCATCACCAGCAAGCCGGGGCGGGAGCGGGAACTGCCCGTGCGCGGATTCTCCGCCCTCCTGAGCGCAGTGGTCGGCGGTCCCATCGCAGACCTGGAGGCTGTGGCTGTGGTGCGTGCCGGTGCTGTCGCTGGCGACCTGGCGCAGCCCACGCAGGTACTCCTGAGGGTCTGCGAGGCCGGGAGGTCCGGGGGTCGGGAGGTCGGTGGACTCTGCAGGCTAGTGGGGAGGAGCGCGAGACTGGTGGCCGGGAGGGCTAGCCGGCGGGGGCGGGGGCGGGGGCGGGGGCGGGGCCGGGAGAGCTGAGGGCTGGACGGCTCGGGGCTGGCCGGTGGGGAGGAGGCGCGGGACCGGTAGGGGCGGGAGGGCTGGACGGCGGGGGCGGGGAACGGGGGTCCGTATACTGGACCGGCGCGGGGTGCTCTGGCTCCCCTGGAGCTGGGGACGGGGCGGGACCCGCGCATGAGAGCCTGGGTTTCCAGTCGGGGGCGCCGTCGAGCTCCGCGCCTGCGGCCTCCTGGGTGCCCCCAACCCTGGAGCCCCGGGGAGCAGGCACCCGGGCTGGAGCCTGGCCTTCTAAGGAGCCCTGGAGGGACTGCGCTACTGAGGCGCGGGGCTCGGTGGGGTGATCCAGTGACCGCGGGGATCCGGAGCTGCCGCCCCTGCGCTGCCAGCCTCCCACCCCGCCCCTTCTGCGAGGCGTTATTAAAGGTCTGGTTTCGGAAGCCAGGTGCCTGCCCGCCGCCACCACACACCGCCACTTCCAGGCAGCTCCCGCTGCTCCCCGAGGGCACCAGCACTGGCCGACAGACCTGGCCTGGGGTGCGGCGCTGGCAAGCCTGGCCTTCTGAGGGGACGCCACGCTGACTAGTGCAGGCAGCCCCCAAAACTGTATAACTGGACCAATTTATTGAAGGATGCCAGTTCCCAAAAAAGAAAATACTAATGCCCATTATCTGTTAAATTTGAGATTAATTTGTTATCATGTGTCCTCACACAGAAAATTCCAGGTCTAGAGAGCCAAGCTGGTAAATCGTATTTAGAGAAGAAATAATAGGACTCCAGCCGCTCGATGGACGAGGAGGGGCCGCTTCCCTGCTTGATGTATGAGGCCAGCATTGCCTTGATAGCAGAGTTGGACATCACCAATCACAGACCAATGTCTTTCATGAACCAAGACACAGCATCTAAAAAAATTAGCAAATGGAATCTATATCTGCCTATTGTTTACAAAAAAAGCCAAACTTTGTGAACTACTTGAAGAGATTTATTCTGAGCGAAACAGGACCTCAGCCTCAGGAGGTCCTGAGAACTTGGCCCAAGGCAATTGTTGTACTGCTTGGTTTTAGACATTTCAGGGACACAAGATATCAGTCAGTACATGTGAGGTGTGCATCGGATTGATCCAGAATATCAGGACGACTCCAAGCGGAAAGGCCTCCAGGTCATAGGTGGATTCAAAGGTGTTTCTGATTGGCGATTGGTTGAAAGAAGTTACTATCTGAAGGCCTGGAATCGATAGAAAGGAGTGTCTGGGTGAAGGTAAGGGCTGTGGAGACCAAGATCCTTGTTACATGGATGAAATCTCATAGGTGTCTGTCCTTAGAGGCAATACATGGCAAATGTTTCCTATTCAGACCTTCACAAGGCACTTGATTCTCAGCCAGTCTCCTCAGGATCAGAAAAGGAGCTGGAAGGGGAAGGAGACTCTACAGAATATGAATTTCCCCACAAGACACAGCTTTGTGGGCCATTTCAAAATTTGTCAAAGTGATACATTTTGGGGTAAAATACATTGATGCTTTGAGGGCCTGCTGTCACGTGATGCTATACCAGCATCAGATTGGAACTTGGTGTCTTGCTGGTATAGAGTCTGCTCTGTCAGTCTAATAGTCTGTTTTAATGTCAGTCTGGTCAGCTGCACCTGAACTCCAAAGGGAGGTGGGTATAATGAGGCATGTCCAATCCCCATCCGTTCGTGGCCTGAACTCATTTTTCAGCTTTCTTTGGAATCCCCCTGGTGGAGAGGAGGGGTCCATTCAGTGGGTTGAGAAAGCTTAGATTTTTATTTTTGGTTTACGCTCTGTGAAGCAAAAATTAAAATGTGTAACCCTGATAGGGTTATTTTAAAGCTGCAAGAATCAAGGCAGGTTGCCGTGGGTAAGAGGATAGACAGGCAGGTCATGTAGCAGGACGAGTTGCAGACAGAACCCCTCAGATACCAGGTTAAGGAAGAATTTGGCTTCATTTGGCCGGCAGCTTCGGCAGACTTGCATCTCAAGAAATGAGCTCCCTGTTAAGAGTTCCTGGCTCTTTTTAAGGGCTTAGAACCCTAAGGGGTCCACGTGAAAGGGTCGTGATAGATTGAGAGCGCATGTGGCTAGAGTGGGGGGGGGTTAATCTTTTAACCTCAGACCTGAGGTCATCAGTGGCACCGGCTGGTCTTGCCACTGACTTCATTCCTGTTGTTTTTCAACTTTTCCTTCTCTTCAGAGACAGGAGACAGTAAAAGAAATGGCCTCTCTCCTCAGTCAGAGCGGAGTCCTGAGTGATTTGTTTTTCTAAGACCACCAGAGCGAGCACAAAAGAACCAGCGAGTAGGCAAGGCTAGGAGCAAAACTGCAAATTTATTCTTTGGTCATCTAGCTTCAGGGAAGAAGGTATGGGGGTGAGGTCTGTCGGCCTCCGGCAAAGGAGGCCGAGAGAGTCGCCGGTAGAGCTCTCGGGCGGAGTTCCTGATGCAGTCCCGACAAAGGTGGGGGCTGAGGAAGCCCACGCAGCGCGTTCGCTGGGAGCGGCTTTTCTAGGAGTGGAAAGGTAATAGGCGGGGCACGGTTGTGTCGGGGGGAGGGGGGGCGTTCCGTAGGTGCGACCAGGTGAATCTTGGTCTCTTCGGATTGACATCACCTGGCGCATACCTGGTTGGTCTGCACCTTCCCGGGCGCCGGCTGCGTTTTTGCGCACGCAGGAAAAGTTGGTGATGAAGAACCCGGAAATGCGCCATCTTGCCTCCATTCGTCCAAACAGTCCAACCTTTTATTAATAATAGTCATAAGGGGCGCCGTGGTTTGTCTAGCTACTTCCTGCTGTTAAGGGGCGTCGCCAAGGTCGGGGCCTATGGTTGGCATTTAGACGCACGGATGAAGAAGCACCCGGTTAAAGGTGACGTGAGTGATTTCTTGAATCTTGGCATGGAGAAATTTAATCAAAATGGGGGCAAAACATAAAATGAGACACAGTATTAGTATAGGAATGAGGAATGGAAGCATTTGTTGGAATATGGGCAAAACCCAGAAGGATGATCCTGGCAAGGTTAGGGAGTATGAGATAATTAAGAAAATTTAGTAAATTTGAGGCGAGTGGGGGAAAGTTGAACTGATTTCCACTGATTGCTTTTGGTGGGGGCCCTTTTTAGCTGGGAAATATGAATCCAATGCGTGTGTCCTAGGAGTTTTGCTGCTGTATGTGTAGACAGGAGGACAGTGTATGGGCCTTTCCACCTGGGCTGTAAGTCTTTGGCTTGGATATCTTTTATGTATACTTGGTCTCCGGGACTGAGAGATATGGGTTGTAAACATCTGTTGGAGGAGGGTGTGCTAACTCACCGTGTTGTCTTAGGAGTTGTCTGAGAAGAGTGAAATATGGGAGGTAGTTCGCCAAAGGGGTGGGCAGGGAAGGTATTTGCTGGAGGGTTAGGGGCCGTCCATAGACTAATTAGAACGGACTGAGGCCTGTTGGACTTCGAGGTGCTGCCCACAGCCAGATCAGGGCTAAGGGAAGGGGAGTTACCCACGACTGCCGGGTTTCGATTGAGAGTTTGGTGAGCTGCTGTTTGATGAGTCCGTTAGCCTTTTCCACCTTACCAGAAGACTGAGGCCTATAAGGACTGTGGAGTTTCCAGGTGATGTGTAAGAGGGCTGCCCCCTGTTGGACTACCTTAGAGATGAATGCTGGACCGTTGTTGGATTGAAGAGTGACCGGGAGGCCAAACCTAGGGATAATATGTTCAGTGAGTATAGAGGCAACAATATTAGCGGCTTCTCCTGTGGTGGATAGGCCTCTATCCACCCTGAAAAGGTGTCCACAAGGGTTAAGAGGTATTTGAATTTTTTATGTCTTGGCATATGTGTGAAATCAATTTGCCAATCTTCACCTGGTTGGTGTCCTCTGAGTTGGTGGCTGGGATGGGGATTATGCGCCTTGAGGATTTGCCTTTAGGCAGGTAGAGCACTGCTGGTTGATTGTAAGTAAGTGTTTTTGTAGTGTTGGACAGTGGAGGAGGGGGTTTAGGAAATCATATAAGGCTCTGGGTCCTATATGTAAAGAATCATGTATGTCTGTTAGAATGGTATGGAGTTGTGTTTCAGGAATAACTAGTTTGTTATCAATATATATCCAGTCATCTGTAGTTAGTTTGGCTGTTGGATTTTGTAATAGCTTAGCCTTTTCTTCCTGAGTGTAATTAGGGGCATACTGGGGAGAGAGAAAACAGACAGAAGGAGGCTTAGGGGTGGAAAATCCAGCGGCTGACTTGGCAGTGATATCAGCGAAATTGTTGCCAGCTGCTACCAGGTTAGATGAAGTTTGGTGACCTTTACAATGTATAATGGCCCTTGGAAGGTGCCAACAGTGCATCTAATAGTTTGAGTATTTGGTTTTGTTAATAATAGGGGTACCGCCGGTGGTTAAAAACCCTCTCTCTTTCCAGATGACTGAATGGGTGTGTGCGGTTAGAAAAGCATATTTAGAATCTGTGTATATGTTTACTGTTTTTCCTTTTGATAGGAGGAGTGCCTTGGTTAGTTCAGTGAGTTCTGCCTGCTGCGATGTGGTCCCTTGTGGTAGGGGTTTTGCCTCTAAAACTGTGGAAGAGGTAACTACTGCATATCCTGCCTGGCTGTTTCCTTGAGGGTTGATAAAGGAGCTGCCATCCGCAAATAGGGTTAGTTGTGCATTCTGAAGGGGCTGGTCATGCAAGTGTAGGTGGCTGGGGGGTTGAGCCTCTAGAACCTCAGGACAAGAATGTTTAGTATGGGCTGGTTTAAGAGAGTCTGGCAGTAAAGTGGCTGGATTAGAGAGGAGCAAACTTCTAAAGTAACAGTGGGGTCTTCTATGAATAAGAGATGGAAAAGTTGGAGCCGGGATGGAGTTAAGTGGCTAATACTTTTATGAGAAATGAGATCCTGAAGACGGTGTGTGGAGAGGACTGTTAGATTACTGCCTCTAATGAGCTTTTTTGCTTCCTGGGTCAGGCAGGCTGCCGCTGCTAGCGCACGCAGACAGGGTTGCCAGCCTTGTACAGTTGGGTCTAGCTGTTTGGATAGATAGGCCACAGGCGCTGGGTGCTGCCGACAGGCTGGGCTAAGAGACCAACTGCCACTTTCTGCCTTTCATCTGTAAAGAGTTGGAAGGGACGCTGGAAATCAGGCAGTGAGAGAGTGGGTTGTGAGAGAAGGCAAGCTTTTAAGCGGGTGAAATGAGTCGAGATTAACTTGGGGTTGGACAAAGGCCCATGTGGGGTTTCTTTAACTGCGACATATAAAGGTTTGGCTAAGATTCCAAAATTGGGGATCCAATGTCTGAAGAAACCTATTAGACCTAGGAAGGATTGAATTTCTCTTGCATTTTGAGGGGGAAGAAGGTTTCGTATTAGGGCCATACGGTCGGTAGTGACCGGGTTGTTGGGGTGATTTCAATTCCTAAGTATATGACGGTTTGGCAAGAAATTTGGGCCTTGTGTTTAGATACTCTATAACCTAATGAGCCTAAATGGTTGAGGAGAGTTGCAGTGTCTAGAAGAGAGTCTTGTTTGGTAGGGCTACAGATTAGGAGATCATCTACATACTGCAGAACTTTGCTATTAGTGAGAGGGCAGGAGGCAAGGTCTTTTGCTAAGGCCTGACCAAAGAAATGGGGGCTGTCCGGAACCCTTGTGGGAGGACTGTCCACGTCAGTTGAGTGGAGGTATGTGTGTCTGGGTCCTCCCATGTGAAAGCAAAAAGGAACTGGCAGTCTGTGTGTAGGGGTATGGTAAAGAAGGCATCCTTAAGGTCTAGCACAGTAAAATAAGTAGAATTGGTGGGGATATGGGACAGAAGGGTGTAAGGGTTGGGAACTACAGGGTGCGTGGGACGGGTGGCCTCATTGACTAGCCGAAGATCCTGTACTAACCTATACGTTCCGTCTGCCTTCTTAACTGGAAGTATTGGAGTGTTACAGGGGGAATGTGTGCGGACAAGAATATGTTGGCTAAGTAGTCGCGTGATAATTGGCTTTAAACCTTGCAGATGTGTCGGAGAGAGAGAGAATTGGGGGCGGTTTGGGAAACAAGTGGGATCTTTGAGCTTGACAAGAACTGGTGAGTGGTGGGCCGCTATGACCGGAGTGGACGTGTCCCACACTTGAGGGTATACAGAAATAGGGAAGATGGGGGGTGGAGGCAACATAGGAGAAGCGTGTGCACCTGCACAAAGCATGAGCAACAGGTTGTGAAAGGGTTGAAGGGGAGTGGATGGGCTGGTGGGAATGAATATGGAGGCCTTTAAGGTGCTTAAAATGTCTCGGCCTAATAAGGGGGTAGGGCATGAGGGTATAATGAGGAACGAGTGCGCAAAGTAGTTGTTAGCCAGGCAGCAATTAAGGAGTGGAGTTTTTCGTGGAGTGGATGGCTTTCCATCCACTCCTACTACAGAGATATTGGATAGAAGGCTAGGTCCAGAGAAGGACGGCAAAACAGAATAGGTAGCCCCGCTGTCGATTAAAAAATTAATTGTCTTACTCGCTACCAGGAGAGTTAGCCGCGGCTCGGCGAGGGTGATGGGGGTCCCTGAGTCTTGGCACCTTCAGTTGTCGTCGTCCAGATGTAGGAGCTGGAAGGAGCTCCCAGGATCCTGGGAAAGGGGGTCACGTTGAGACGTGGCACCTGTTCTCAGGGTGGGGCAATCAGACTTCCAGTGTCCTTCCTGTTGGCAAACAGGGTAGGGGGTTGCTGGTGGACGAGAGTTAGGACATTCACTGGCCCAATGTCCTGATGCCTTGCACTTATAGCAAGGCTGTGTTGGGGCTCGGGGACCCCGTGGACACCTGTTGGCATAGTGTCCTGCCTTGCCGCACCTATAGCAGGCTCCTTTTGTAACCTTGGAGTCTGCGGGGTGTGTACTCTCTGGTCTGGGGTTACGACTGGGCTGTAAAGCTGCTGCTAGGAGCTATACTTTCTGTTTGAAGCGAGCCTGCCACTGCGCCTCAGCCATCTCCTCTCTGGAGTTATAAACCTTAAAGGCTAATTTAACTAGGTCTTGTATTGGTGTCTGAGGACCATCCTCTACCTTTTGAAGTTTTTTACGAATGTCAGGAGCTGATTAAGAAATGAAATAAGACGCCAAAATGGTGGCCCCTGCAGAGGAGGCTGGATCTAACCGGGTATATTGGATTAAAGCCTCAGTCAGCGTATTTAAAAATGCGGCTGGATTTTCTTCTGGATTTTGAATAATTTCTTTTAATTTGTTAAAATATACAGTTTTGTTTGAGGCTGCTTACATACCAGCCAACAAACACTGGACCATTATGTCTCGCCTACGGCGCCCAGGCTGGCCTACTTGGTAGTCCCAGTCTGGGTCTGCTGAGGGGACTGCTTGCTCCTCTAGTGGAATGGCAGCGTCAGTTAAATGTGGTTGGTTGGCGTGCTGCCTGGTGGCCGCTAGGATGCGCTCCTGCTTCTCAGGGTTTAGGGTGGAAGTTAGGATCACCTGGAGGTCATGCCAAGTTAAGTCATAGGCCTGACAAAGGTATCTAAATTCCTTTATGTATATGGTAGGATTAGCTGAGAAATCACCTAAACGCTTCTCAATTTTGGAAAGATCAGCCAGTGAAAAAGGAACATGTACTCTGACTACCCCCTCTGCCCCAGCTACCTCTCACAAAGGTGCTAACACTGTAGGAGGGTGTGGGGCAGGAGTGGGGCCATCAGCAGAGCACTTAGAGCGGGTGTGGGCAGAGACAGGGGACTCAGGACAGCCAGTTGGGGGCCCCGGAGGAGGCACGGGACCAAGTGAATTACTAGTAGATAAGGAGGAGGAAGGAAGAGCCTGGGCGGGAGAAGAAGGAGGAGTGTAGGGCAGGGGTGAGGGTGCGGAAACAGAAGGAAACCCTAGGTCCTCCGGCTGAACAAAAAGGAATGAAGACTCCTCTTTTTCAGGTTCCTGTGAGCCGGCGTCCTTGGCCAGCATAACCTGAACCAAAGAACACTGGCTACACAAGTCGGGACGAGAGCATAAGGCCCAAAAGCCTTGTATATAATTAATTTCGGATCACTTGCCTAGCTGCTGGCAGAAATTGCTGAGGTCAATCAGAACATTACAGTCTAAAGTGCCCTCTGGTGGCCACTGAGACTGATTGTCTAGTTTGTATTGGGGCCACGCCACAGTGGAAAAGAAAATTAACCACTTCCTCCTAAGGTCTTGTTTGAGCTGTAAGATTTTTAAATTGGCTAGGAGGCACCCTAAGGGGGTGCTCTTTGAAAATTTGGACTGGGGGTTTCCCATTTGTTTCCTCTTTACTTACACAATGGACACAATGGAAATGGAAGTGGATCTCTGCCTGGCTTCAAAGCGTCCTTTGGAACCACCAGAGACAGACTGGAGGCTCTTGGAGCCAAGGTGGAGATTACCTTCAGGCAGACGTCCTGAACGGGTCTCCCGGGCCACTTGGTGGCTCAAAAGTGGGCCTTGGACCTGCGCCGAGGGAGGTAAAGAGGAGACAAGGGCACTTACCCCAGAGAGGCCGTGAGAGTAAGGAAAGCGGGTCTCAGGTCCTGGTCCGTCTGCGGCGTGGGAGCAGGAGGAGGTTCCTCAACCCTTAGGGGCCTGAGGAGGGGTCTCCTCCCGGGTTCAGCACCAACTGATTTGTTTTTCTAAGACCACCAGAGCGAGCACAAAAGAACCAGCGAGTAGGCAAGGCTAGGAGCAAAACTGCAAATTTATTCTTTGGTCATCTAGCTTCAGGGAAGAAGGTATGGGGGTGAGGTCTGTCGGCCTCCGGCAAAGGAGGCCGAGAGAGTCGCCCGGTAGAGCTCTCGGGCGGAGTTCCTGATGCAGTCCCGACAAAGGTGGGGGCTGAGGAAGCCCACGCAGCGTGTTTGCCAGGAGCAGCTTTTCTAGGAGTGGAAAGGCCATAGGCAGGGCACGGGCGTGTCAGGGGGAGGGGGGGCGTTCTGTAGGTGCGACCAGGAGCCAAGGTGGAGATTACCTTCAGGCAGACGTCCTGAACGGGTCTCCCGGGCCACTTAGTGGCTCAAAAGTGGGCCTTGGACCTGTGTTTGGGCTCAGACACAGCAGGTGCAGCTTGTGAGTCTTGGTCTCTTCGGATTGACATCACCTGGCGCATACTTGGTTGGTCTGCACCTTCCTGGGCGCCGGCTGCGTTTTCGCGCGCGCAGGAAAAGTTGGTGATGAAGAACCTGGAAGTGCGCCATCTTGCCTCCGTTCATCCAAACACTGAGCACCCAGAAATGCCAGGTGATGGACAAACGCTTAGGGAAAAGAAGACCTCAGTCAGACACAAAAGCATGAGCTTTAAAAGAAAAAATAAGATATTGAACTTCACCAACAAGTAAGCATTCCTGGTCTTTGAAAGACACTTAAAATGAAAAGGCAAGCCATCGACGAGGAAAATATTCAGAATAATGGATTTGATAGAGAGCTGTATCTAGAACATATAAAGATCTTTTGAAATCCAGGAGTCTGACATGAAGATGGTAGCCAGCCTGACACACAAAGGAACCTGAATGGCCGGCGGACCAGAAGGGAACCCGAGTGGCCGATGGGGACAGGAAGGGAAGTGAACATCAACATCTCAGTGGGGATACTGTTATCACCACTGGAATAGTCCAGTTAAAAACATGGACACCAAGTATTGGTAGGTGAGTGGAGTGGCCGGAACCCTCATACACAGTCGATGGGAGCTGCACCCTTTGGAAATCATTTCACAGTTTGTGCTCCATCCTGGCCAGATCGACAGCTGGAGTCTTTCCAAAAGCGGTGACAGGGGAGTTTCCACCAGGGAGTGCCTCAGACCATCCTGAGATGGGGCTGGTTGGGATTCCAGGGAAAGAGGCGATCGTTGCCAGGGTGATCCGTCCAGAGCACTTACTAGGGGAATCTGGCATAAGGAGGGCTGCAGTGTGTCCTCAGGATGGACGGGACAGATAGCATATCTTTGCCACAGACAGCAAGACGGGGTTCCACCCAGGTCTGTCTGCAGCGAGGGGGTGGGTGTGGAGTTCGTATGAGAGTTTAAGGAATTTGGACTGGGGCTGCTTTGTTTTGGGGTTTTGGGCAGTGACCTAAACACCTTTATCAGTGCCTGGGAATGTTCACGGCCCAGCTGGAGTTCAGGCCTGCAGGGAAGACTTGCAACTGGCCAAGCTGCAGAGTGGTCAGAGCACAGAAAGAAAGCTGGAAGCTGGGGACACACCTGCCGTATGACCCACAGCCGTTCACCGTTACCTGGGAGAAATGGCACCACCTGGCTGAACATACCTGCCTACATACCCATGAGTCCTCCTGGACAGGTGATGTGACCTCTTGTAGCCTTGGAGGACCCTGACACTCCTATGGACAGGCCAAGGGGTTTGCCTGGGCCCTGTGGGTACAGAGCCCTTGAGTTGGGTTTCCCTATGCAGCCTTCACCCCCCGGGGACCCACAGCACTGCAGCAGGCCCCCGCCCCCCCCCCGGGGACCCACAGCACTGCAGCAGCCCCCCCCCCACCGGGGACCCACAGCACTGCAGCAGGCCCCCGCCCCCCCACCGGGGACCCACAGCACTGCAGCAGCCCCTCCCACCGGGGACGCACAGCACTGCAGCCCTCACCCCCACCCTGGGGACCCACAGCACTGCAGCAGCCCCCCCCCCACCGGGGACCCACAGCACTGCAGCAGCCCCCCACCGGGGACGCACAGCACTGCAGCAGCCCCCCCCCCACCGGGGACCCACAGCACTGCAGCAGCCCCCCCCACCGGGGACCCACAGCACTGCAGCAGCCCCTCCCACCGGGGACGCACAGCACTGCAGCCCTCACCCCCACCCTGGGGACCCACAGCACTGCAGCAGCCCCCCCCCCCACCGGGGACCCACAGCACTGCAGCAGCCCCCCCATCGGGGACGCACAGCACTGCAGCCCTCACCCCCACCCTGGGGACCCACAGCACTGCAGCAGCCCCCCCCCACCAGGGACCCACAGCACTGCAGCAGCCCCCCACCGGGGACGCACAGCACTGCAGCCCTCACCCCCACCCTGGGGACCCACAGCACTGCAGTCCCCCACCCCCCCCAGGGGCCCACAGCACCGCAGCCCTCCCCCACCCCGGAGACAGACAGCACTGCAGCCACATCCAGGCCACTGCCTCTGAAGACAGGGCTGCTGCTATGTCTGTGAACAGATACTCCTTTCAGATGTCAGTGGTTAACGGATGGGGAGCTGACCGCCCAAGCAGAAGCTGACCCTCTTTATGAAGGGGGCCACAGATCACCCCGAAACAAAATCCACAGAACAGCCAAGGCCACATCGGAACTGAGTGGGCCACGTCCTTGCGTCTGCGCTGCTCGGGGCCAGGCCTCCCTGACCCCGCTGGCTCTATTGGGAGGACTCAGGGTGGAGCTCTGCTGGGCTCAGTGGCCTTCACAGCCGGGGTCCTACGGGCAGTTCTGTGCTCACAACCTGGAGGCCACGGTCCACACCCTGGCTCCAGCAGGCCCAAGTCACTTGTCCATGGCAAAGGCCTGGCCTTGCTTCAGGCCCCGGGGGACTCTCCCCCTGCCCGCTGTTTCTTCCCGAGTAACAGAGGCAGGAGAGCAGGTGAGCCACATGCCAGGCGCTGCAGCAGGGGGCACTCAAGCCTGGCGCCCCTCCGCCTCTCCGTGGTCTCTGATCTTTCTTCTCCCTGCCTGGGCAGCCTCCATCAGGTTGGGGAGTCTTCTCTTGACCCCTGGATTAAATTCCTAATCAGGAATGACCCGGAAGAGGTCTTATGAGTCCTTCCTCAAGAGAAGAAAGTCTCTCCCTGAGTATCAGGAAGTGGCCCTGTTCCCTGCACGGCACAGTCTGTTCTCTGACCAGCAGCTCACACAGCGGAGGAGCTGGCGGCCCCCACAGGCCACTGCCCTGAGGCCGCCACGAGAGGGCAGAAGAGCCCTTCCCGGGAGCTCTGTGCCGGGAAGCAGGAGAAACGCAGCTCCACCAAGCACAGCATGGATGTGTCCAGCAGGGAATGAAGAGAGAGGCCCCAGCACAAGAGAGAAGTGCAGACTGGTCGGCCCCTGTCAGAGTCTCTCATGTCCCCAGCGACCCCTAAGAGCAGGCCCTGGGCCTCTGTAGCCCCTCCCGGAGCCACTCCTCAGCTGCTGACCTGCTCCCAGCTCCTCCGCGCCCCGCCCAGCTCCCTGCAGAACCTCACCTGAGGGGAAGGAGGCCCTGTTTGGGCTCAGACACAGCAGGTGCAGCTTGTGGTCCTGGGGCCACACCTGTTAGAGCCCATCCTTCCACCCCGCTGGGCCCTGAGTATCGTCCGTCCCCGCAGAACTCAGCATGGTCAGCTCTGGGCACTCCAGGGCCCCAGCCCCCTGAGTGAGCCCTGGACCCGAGGTAGATTTGGGTCACAGGCCCCCTGGCCAGAGCACCCACAGCAGGTGGATGTGTGGGGACTGGATGTGGGTCCTCTCCTAAGAGACGTGCAGATGGGGAGAGGCTGGGCAGGTCTCTGGAGCATCTCCCCGTCACTGTCTTGTAGCCTCCTGACCCAATGAGGGTGGCCCTGGGAGCAGGATCAGCAGTGAGGAGCAGAGAAAGGTAGTTGGGGATGTCACCATTGCACCCCGAGACCAGCCTGCCATGGAGACGATTGAGCTGTCCCTTGGCAGAGGGGGGCTGGCCAGTGGGAGGGACAGACAGTGGACTGACCGAGGACCGCTGAGAGGGCAAACACCAGCGACCCTGTGCAGGACGGCTTCTCTGTCTGTGCAGTGAGTTACCAGGTTCGTGTGTTTGGAGTTTCTGGACTCATCGCAGGGTTCCACCCCTGCACGTCGCAGTTCCCCAGTAATCAAATCCTGGCTTTTGTGCCTGGAAGTGCACAGGGAGGGAACAACTTTGTAAGTCAGTGGCAGGGTAGGGAGTTCTGGTTCTCCAGGGCCAGAGGCTATGCTCAGAAGGATTTCTTAGCAGGAGCTTTGGGGCCCCCAGTCAACACTTCCCCACAGACAGCCTGGCCAGCTCTGTGGACGGAGGAGGCACCCAAGGGTCCCAGGCCACCAAGTGACCAAGACATGAAGGCACCCAGGATTTCCTGGGGGTGCGCTGATCCCAAGGAAGCCATGTGTGGTCAGATGGGGGGACCAGTGCCCCAGGGGACCTGCAGCACAGCAGGGCCTGCCCTCCTGGGTGAGACTGGTCGGCATCTGTGGGGATCTGGGGGGCCACAGTGAGGACTCTGTGCTCCCGGGGGCCACATCAACCCACCTGCCCTGAAACAGAACCCAAGTCTTCTGCCTAGAGGAGCACCTGGGCACCTGCCTCCTGTCCTGCCCTGGACACATCCCAGCGGCTGCACATGGGGGAGGCACAGCCTGGGCTTGGGGCCAGGGGGACACTGTGGAGACACTAGACCTTGGGGTGACAATGCCTGCTCAGAACTTCCCCCCACATTGGGGCTTCTCCAGCTTGAGCTTTCCTGGGGAAGGCAGGGCCTGTCCTTCCTCAGCACCATGGGAGGGAGGCAAGGCCAGCTGTTGAAGTGGCCCCAGTACGGGGCTCCAGGAGAGAAAGTACATCTCAGGGAATGAAAACAGAGACTGGGCTGCCCAGATGCGCTCGGTGGCTCAGAAGTCATTAGAAAATGTTCTGAGCCCCCGATTTTGGCTCTAAGAGGGACTGACCGGCTCGTGACCGCTCTCCTGCCTGCGCCTCGAGAGGGGGTGTTCAGCACTGGCGGCAGCTCTCCCTCCAGGAGGAGCTTCACAAACATCCGCTCTCTGCGGGGTCGCCTCTCCGTGGCCTGGGGCCACTGTCAGAGGCAGGCTCTCCAGCTGCCGTCATCTGGGAAACATGGGGGGCGAGCGGGGGTCACGGATGGGGCTCACTGGGGACTGAGAATCTGTCCCGCAGGACTCTCTGAGATGGAAACGCTGGCAGAGGTGAAAAGTGCGTCATGTGCTTCACTGAACCCGGCTGCTTATTTATGTTTGGAGGGCTAGTTTCAAGGACTCCTCTTCTCCCTCTCCAATGATAGCGTCAGCGGAAATGCAGACAGGGACAGGGCTGCTGGGGTTTCCTCCTTGGAATGAAGCGCAGCCGGAGGATTTGCTGATTCACGAGCAGGCCCTGACCACCAAGTTCAGGGTAACAAATCCATACGGGTCCTGAGCCCCGTAGCTCCCTGAGCCTCAGCATAAACATCGTAAACCTCCTGGCCCTGGCAGTGTCTGTTTCATCCCCTCCAGAGCAAGTGCAAGTGTGAGATTTAGAGATTCTAAGAGAAGGGCCAGAGGTCTTGAAAACGACCTTCATTCGTTCATTCATTCGATAAATTGGGGGGGACCTCCGTGTCCTGTGTTTAGTGAGGCCTGGGATGCAGCCGTGAAGGGCGCTGCTCTCAGGAGCAGACGGAGGTGTAGACGAGCTACACACCCACCTCGGGCCCACAGAAGGGTATGCGGGGAGCTGTGGGTGTGGGGAGGAGACCCCTCCACATCACGCTGACGGTGTCGGCAGAGTGACCAGCTTCTGCAGGAGTGGAACCTGCGGGGTCTTCTGTGACTTGTGTAACTGAATCTTTTTCCCAGTCGTTAGTCTTTTCCTTTTGGGACACTTGGCTAGTTTGGAAATGGTTTCTTCCATCCGTTGCCTGCCTTTTAGCTTTGTCGATGGGGTCCTATTGTAAATTTTGGTACATGTTGAATGTGAACAATAGTTATGAGGTGAGTGCCATGAGTTCCTGTGTGCCTGTCACCCAGTCCGGCCATGCGAGGTGCTGGAGGGACTGTCCACATCCCCCTTTCTTAGGACGCCTGAGTCTCAGGTGTGACTTACAGGGTATTTCTTATGGCAAGACGGTTAAAACAAACCGGTGTCTCTTCTGTCCTTCTATGGCTCTGGCTTCTGATGTTCTAATGGCGTTCTCATCGGCCAGGGCTGAGAACAAAATGACAGACTGCGGGGCTGAAACGGCAGAAACTTACTTCCCACGGTTCTGGAGGTTGCGAGTCTTGGATCACCGTGTCGTGTGGTCAGGTTCCTGGTGAGGGTCGGATTCCTGGCTCACGGAACCGCCTTCCCAAGGCTCCCTCTCCTGATACCATATCCCTGGGGGTGAGGCCTCAACATGGGAATTTGGGGGACGCATCAGCACTGACTCCATCTCAAATGGTTAGCTCTTTAATCCCCTGGAATGTTGTTTGGGGTTGTGTGAGAGACGCGTCTAACATTTTCTTTTTCAAATACATAGCCAGTTGTCACATCATTTATTGAAAAAGGAATCTTTTCTCCACCGACTGACATGAAATGCTACCATCATCGTAAACAACGTTCCCATAAATACTTAGTGCTGTCTCTGCTGTCTCAGTCCTGACTCACGGGGCTGACTTCTGTTTCTGCATCAACTATGACAACTTTACAGCAGGCTGCCTCCCCGAGGCCGTTCAGAAGCATTCCTCAGCGGGTCCTACACGTTTCCTCTCCCACGTCAAGTTTAGAAGCAGTGTCAAGACCCACAGCAGTCCTGTGGGAGTTTTAAGGGATGCACAGAATTTATGGGGACAGTTTGGAAAACTGACATTCATGTGACTTAGATTCCTACTACTTGGAAATGGATTCCAGCTCTCAACGAATTTAGAGCTTTGGCAGAGTTTTAAAGATTTCTTTGATGTCCGATGTGCTCATTTCTTGGTTTGTTCTTGAGTATTTTCTGAATTTTTATGAAATCCACCAAGTTTTTGTTATAATGAATGGGACACTTTCCCACAAACTGTTGTAATTCTGTATTGCTGTTCTAATAAACACTGTTGATCGATGCATATTGATGTTACACTTGTGATTGTAATAGTTTGTCCATTCATTATTTTGAACTTTTTAGGTAAACAGTCATATAATTATGCAAGTAATTATAGTTGTGTCTCTGCCTTTCTAATATTTATACTTTGTATATATTATCATGTTGGCCAGGACTCAAGTACAAAATCAAGCGTCTTTCTCTTGTTTCTGACTAATGTTGAATGATTCTAATGTGGGAGTTTCCAAACTGGTGGCCAGGGGGCCAAATGCAGCCTGTGGTCTCTTCTTGTAGGTGGTTTTATTGGAACACAGTTATTTCCATTCTTCTACGTATTGTCTGATGGCTACGTTCGGGCCACAGCAGTCGCGTTAAATAGTCCAGACAGAGGCAATATTGCCCAAAAAACCTAGAATATTCACAATCTGAACCTTTACAGAAAAGTTTGCTGATATCTGTTCTCATGTATTAAATACAATGTTTGTTACAGGTTAAGGAAGTTTCTGACTGTTTTTAGCTTTCTGAATATTTTGTGGTTGTGCGTGCTTTAAAATTAGGACTAAATATTAAACTGACCTGATACTTGTTAGGGGCCTATCTTTTGAGATGCCCCAAAGTTCCCCTTTTTTAGTCTCTCATGTAGTGAGTTGTACTAACAGATTCTCTAATGTTGAACCATCTTTGCTTTCCAGAGATTTTACTTGCTCCTGATGGATTGGATTCTGTTAATACTTTTATTTTTGGGTGATTACATCCCTATTATAAATAATATGTCAGCATCACTGTGTGTAGATGTGTGTGTGTTATTCTTGCCATTAGTTTCTCAGGTTTTTGATTAACTGTTGAAGTGCTTTGGATCTGTGTCCCCACCCAAATCTCATGTTGAATTGTAATCCCCAATGTTGGAGGTGAGGCTTGGTGGAAGGTGGATGGATCATGGGAGTGAATTTCTCATAAATGGTTTAGTACTTTCCACGTGGTACTGTTCTCGCAATAGTGAGTTCTCATGAGATCTGGTCGTTTAAACGTGTGTAGCACCTCCCTGACCCTCCTGCTTTTGCTCTGGCCACGTAAGACGCACCGACTCCCCCTTCACCTTCCACCATGATTGAAGGTTTCCTGAGGCTGCCCCAAAGCTGAGCGGAAGCCGGCATCATGCTTCCCGTACAGCCTGCAGAACCATGAGCCAATTAAACCTCTTTCCTTAAAAATCACCCAGTCTCAGGTATTTCTCCATAGCAATGTGAGAATGGACTCATACAACTATATATTATAGAATGAATTGTGATACTTTTGTCGTTTTCTGTGCCTGGAAATAATAGTAATTCTTAGTAACAATTCACCTGTATCAAGTTATTCCTGTGCAGCAAACACACTTCTATATATTTTACATGAGTCAAGTCTTTAACCTGGAATCAACCCTGTGAACTAGGTATTGCTTTCATGTCCATCTGACAGATGAAGAGGCTGAGAGTTTAAGTAGTCTGCCTAAGGTCACCAGCCATGGGGGTGAAGATGGGATTTGAACTGAGCGGTTGGCCTTCAGAGGACAGGTTCCTAAACGGTCATTCTGTCTCTCCGTTGCAGAGGTCAGTCCCGCATATTCCCGTATAAAACTGCCTGAGCTTGGTGCTTTTTTAAAGGATATCATTTGACTACCTTTTTTTTTTTTTTCTGTTTCCTGCCCATGTCCCATAGGGCTAATCAGATTTTCTATTTCTGCTTGAGTCAATGTTATACTTTATATTTTCCTTTTTGTTGTTGTTTTTAGATTTTATTTTATTTTTTGAGACAGAGTCTCGCTCTGTTGCCTAGGCTGGAGTGATCTCTGCTTATTGCAACCTCTGCCTCTCAGGCTCAAGCGATTCTCCTGCCTCAGCCTCCCAAGTAGCTGAGATTAAAGGTGTGTGCCACCTCGCCCGGCTAAGTTTTGTATTTTTAGTAGAGATGGGGTTTCACCATGTTGGCCAGGCTGGTCTTGAACTCCTGACCTCAAGTGATCCACCTGCCTTGACCTCCCGAAGTGCAGAGATTACAGGCGTGAGTCACTGCACCCAGCCATACTTTATATTTTCTAAGAAAATCATCTATTTCACCTGGCTTTTAAAATGTATCAGTATAAGCCAGAACATGGTAGTTTTATAATTGAAAAAACCTGCCCTGTTTGTTCTCTGTTCCTCTCTCCCTGTGACCCGGGGACTCTGTGTGTCCCAGGGGTCTGCCTGTGTCTTCCCTGAGGTCTTCTGGGTGGAGACTGGGGAGCAGGGGCCAGTTCACAAACACACCTCATGTTGCTGTTCCCTGTGGGAACCCTCAGCTCTGTGGCCGTCTCAGATTAACACCCACTCCTCCTGCAGAATTTGAAAGGAGAGTTGCTATCACCAAATCCCTTCGGGTCTCAGCATTTACCCAAGTTAACCTTGATTCCAGAGATGGCTCTTAACTTGCTTTCTATAAACCAGTAGAGAATGTGTCTGACGGCACAGAGGAAAACGCTGCCAACACAAAGTCCCTGAACATTTTAAAGAGATGACACAGATGTTTTTTAAAGAATCTAAATCACTGGAAATGCCCCTTTCTCCCTATTTTGTCAATGGATGGAAATGTGTTGAGAAAGGTTCTTATTGTAAGAGAAACACAACAGAGTTAAAGCTACTAATGCCAATGCAAAATTGGTGAACGGCTGGGTGTGGCTCATGCCTGTAAGCCAAGCACTTTGGGAGGCGAAGGCAGGAGGATTGCTCGAGCCCAAGAGTTCGAGACCAGCCTGGGCAGGATGGCAAGACCTTGTCTCTACAAAAAAAACATTTTTTTTTTTTAATTAGCCAGGGGTAGTGGCAGACAACTATGGTCCCAGCTACTCAGGAGGCTGAAGTGGGAGATTGACTTGAGCCCAGGAGGTGAGAGCTGCACTTTTGATTTTGTTTGTTTGTTTGTTTTAGATAATGTCCAGCCTGGATGACAGAGCAAGGTCCTATCTTAAAAAAAAAAAAAAAAAAAAAAAATGGAAGATCCAGAAAAGTAGGGGGCATCAACAATCAACACACTATAAAACTATAATCCCAAACGCAGTGATGTGTGTGTGCAGCTCACGGAGGCTGAGTGTGTGTGACGCTGCGCAGGCTCACAGGCCCCGGCACGTTTCGGCATCTGTCGTCTGCAGATAAGGTGCTGCTGCCGGAGCCGCTGGAGCCGCGTGTGCGCTGGGAGGAAGCCCGTGGGGCTCTTATCATACCCTGCTCTGTGGGAACCTTCCAGACAAGACGGTCACTTCGGGGCAGATATTTCCTAGAGGGGCTTAGACTCAAAATCTCGGAAGGAGGACAAGGAATGCTGAGTGGTTTCACAATCAAAACAGTTTATGTCAAGTATTGAATATTAAACGACAGCAGCTAAAGCCAGCCTGGACTGAACAGCTGCCAATGCTCAGCCTGGGTGGGAGCTCAGGACAAGGGGTTCTTATGGAGCCCCTTGAGACCCCCAGGAGTTGGACGCTGCCCCCAGCTCTTGGTGGAGCCCTTGGGCTGCAACAGCAGGAACTGAACCCCAGGGGCTTTGGGTCTGACAAAAGAATGTCTGGACATTAGCGGCAAAAGCAGGCGGGTGGGGAAGCGAGCGCAAGCGGGGGTGCCCTTGATACTGGCTACCCCTCCACATCTCTGTCCGGGCCTGCCTCTGTCCTCTGCACATGGCACCAACTGCTCCGGGGGCGGCCGTGCCACGGTGAACGGAACACGGTTCGAGGAGGGTGGGCCGGGCACAGGGGGACCCATGGTTGCAGGTGCCAGAGCTTGCTGGAGCTGGCTGGGCTTTGGGGATCAATCACCTGCTTCTGCAGATACAGAAGTATGTCAAGTAATCAGCACTTTCACCAAGGCAAGACTCGGATCCAGGCTGGCAGCTGCCCAGCCCAGGGCTCCTTGTACCACCGTGTGGGCCATGCACTTTCCGAATAGAAGGTCCAGAAGGTGAAGTCTGCACCCAGGACCTGCAGAGGTGAGAGGTGAGGGTCAAGCATTCCATACCCCAAGGTCTCTGAGGTGAGGGTCAAACGTTCCATACCCCGAGGTCCCTGGGGCCCCGCCCCTCCGCACAATGACAGTCGTCTGGGAGAGGTTTCCCACAGCTGGCCTTCCCTCCAGACCACTTGAGGCTCCCATCGATGGAATGTTCATCCTCTAACTGCAAGGTTTTTCGCAAACCACAACTTTCTATCTTAATCTCATGAAACTGGGAATCCCAGACCATGAGAAAGTCAGGAAATGGCTTTGAACAGCGGCAGGCACTGCGCGGCGCTGGGGGCGGGGCCAAGCCTGGGAGCTGTCTCTGCTGAAGATCTCGGCCCCACGGAGCCCATCCCTCAGACCCGCGTGCGGTTCATCCCCTTCGGCGGCTCTTCTTCGGAGCCCCCCTACCCAGAACGTCCCGCCCCAAGGCATGAGGCGGATGCCCCTGTGGGATCTCAGGCAGCTCCTGACTTCCCGTGAGTCCTGGGCGCCACCTGCAAGAGGTGAAGACGCCAGGACCGTAGCTCGGATCTCTCGGGTGGCTCTCGGGTCAGAGGGCTGCCCTGCACCCTCACCTGTCCCCGAAGCCCGCCACACCCGGAGCTGCCCACTCCCCTCCGGGGGCCTCAGCTCTTCTCTTGCTGCCTCCCCCAGGCCTTGCTCCTGCCTCATCCTCTGTCCTCCTTCGCCTTGGCATCCCATTAGCTCAAGACCACCCTTCAGCACTGCTCAGCCCCAGACAAAGCAGAGCAAAATCCAGAGTCGCCCTGAGACCCCCACCATCTCCGGTTGGGCCTTGCTTCCTGGAGCGCCGCCCCTGCCTGCTGCCTGGTGTCACCTGCCTCGTGCCACCCCCGCGGCCCTGGCTGCCTCTGAGGCTCCCTGGGTGGGGGGTCTGCGGCCGCCTCCCCGTCTTCACTGTGGGCAATCCTGTGGCTTCATCCACCCCAAACTCGCCTGCTCCTTGGCATCCACTTGATTTGTCTTGTGCCGGGCAGGTGCTCTCTTCCCCACACGGGGCCTCCCTTGAGGTCACCTGCAGGGGCCTCTGTGGGTTTCCTTGAGAGGGGCCTGTGGGTCCTGCCCCCCATCCGACACCGAGCGTTGTAGGACGAGGACGAGGGACTCACATCGGGGAACCCGCGCCACATTCAGGCCTCACAGCAGTCCTGGGGGTGGACGGGTCCCCAGGGTTGGCCACAGCCCCCCAGTGCCTGCCTCCCCGTGAGCCATTCTGACCGCCAGAAGGCCCCCGGTGACACCAGCACAGTCTCCCTCTGGGTTCCCACACCGGCCACAGGGCACTCGGGGGCAGGCTTGGTCGGGAGTCTGGTCCAGGAATTGGTACCGACTTTTCCTGGCTTCTAGAAGGTTCAGCTCTGGCCAGGGGTCGGGCCCAGGAGACAGAGCAAAACCCAAACCCCCCTGAGACCCCCACCTTCTCTGGCAGGGCCCCAGGGACCTCGCGGTATGGAACACTTGACCTTCGCCTCTGCCTCTTGAGCTGCAGTCTGGGGCAGGTGTGCGCCTCCCCACTCAGCCCGACAGGAGGCTGATCTAAGCCCTGGCCCCACGCATGGCCACATCCCAGCAGCACGGACCAGACGCAGTCCCTATTGCGCCTGGCACCTCCCGTCTCACAGCTGAGGGTAACCAGGGTGGTGTGGGGCTTGTCCGGGCTGGCGGTTGCTGTGGAGAAGGGACACATGTGCTGACGGAAATGCAGGCCCAGCTCGACGGCGGGGTCAGGGTTAGGATTTCCACATCATCGTCATGAAACCTTGAAGCGCTGCCTGTGCTTAGCAGTTAAAACATTTACTTGGAGATGTTCAGTTTCACAGACAGCCATGAGAGGGTGGCGGTGGTGCGGAAGCATTGCTCCCCAGGGCACGCGGGAGGCGCCCAGCCCTCGGCCAGGACGCTCCCCCACCTCACCCTCACTGGGCTGTGGCCCTGGGGACGCAACCACTGTCCTCACACCCTGGAACATGGATGGGCCACTCTGGCCTGTCTGCAGGGGAAACGGCTGTCACTTCCATCAGAGATGACGGATGCAGCAGGGCCTGTCTGTGCCAAAACCAGAGTCGAGGCGCGTCCCCAGCAGCCGGTGTGTGGGGAACCCATCAGTTTCTGTGTGGAGGGTCGGGGAGGCCGGATGGTTTTTCCTTCCGTTCCTGTAGGCCTGAAGCCTTCCCCGAATGCACTCGTGACTGGGGGCCTGGCCAGCAGGCGTCCAGGAGTCAGCGGCTGCTTAGGGAGCCAGGGCCTCAGGCACACGAGCAAAGGCAATGATGGCAGGCTGACTGCTAGCTGGGAGCGAAAGGCGTGGCAAGGACCCACCTAGTTGCTGCTGGAGCCCCAGGCTCGTGAGTCGCCTCTGTGTCCTGTCCCCTGCATTGGGCAGCGTCACCTGCTCAACCTGCCCGGCCTGGGTGTTTCTGCTTCTAAGCGCCCCCCTCACAGCGGTCTTGGGAGGCTGACGTGAGAGAACCCGGCTGACTGCAGTCTCCAGGGAAGCCGGCATTCGGGGCACACAGAGGTCCTGCCTTGGTGCCCAGCCCTGGGACACCCCACAGTGAATGCCTCCTCCGCACAGTCACCGTGTCCCTGAGCTCCTGCTCAGGCCCCCAGAGCTGGCACTAAGGGTGGATGCAGCAGTTGCTGCACAGGACAGGGATGGCAGAGCCCATCCGAAGGGACACGCCACCTGAAAGCCGCCTGCACCGGCTCTGTCTGGTGTCTGCCATGGGAAGGACGTGCTGGAAGCCCAGGGGCGTGTGGGAGGCCCGGGCCTCGGGCTGCGCCCTGGTGCGTGTTGGGGGGACATGTTCTGTGAAGATGCTGCAGCCACCTCACCTCCTTTCCGTGGGTGAACAGCATCTTTGCCGAGGGTGTTCCTGGCAGAGGGAGGAGAGCACACCCTTGGGCCGACACCGCCAACAGCAGCGTCTGGACCACAGAGCTCAGCATCAGCAGCTGCTCTGCTGGATCCAGGGCGGCGAGGGGCTGTGGGCGGCACCTGTCCAGCAAAGGTCAGCACCTGGTGATTAGTGATGTTTAATGACAGAAGTGTGGTTACAGTGAATTCATTGCCCTTGGAATTTGAGGCATGCTCTGTCCAGTGCAGTGTCAGGGCTGAGTGAGGCCCCCAAAATCCATATACTAGATCCCCAACTCCCAGGACCTCAGAGTGGGACTGGATTTGGAGATGGGGCCGTAAGGAGGTGATTACAGTAACAGGGAGTCACTGGGGTGGCCCTGTCCGGTCTGACTCCCAAGGAGGAGATGAGGACGCAGAGAGCACAGAGGGGCCCTGGGAGGATGGGAGGAGCCGTTGATTGCCAGCCAAGGTGGTTCCGGAAGCCCTGGCCCCGCAGCATCTGGACACTGGCCCCAGCCTGCAGGACTGTGGGAGAATCGGTGTGGGACGCCAAGCCCCTGTGCATGGTCCTCTATCCCAGCTGCTGAGCAGGCTAAACTGACCACAAGGTTTGGGCGACACTGGGCTGGGCTCGTTATTGATCAGCCCTTGGGCACTGTGAATTCAGCCAGAACTCCCTCCCACATCAACCATCTCCCTGTAAACAGGGACTCTCGGGCAGCCCTTTCGTGAGGCACTAATCCCACCCTTCAAGGTAGAGCCCTCAAGGGCGTTCCCACCTCAGCAGCTCCCCCAGCCATCACACCAAACACAGCCCAGACCAAAGCCAGAAGCTCTCTGAGCTCCAAGGACCGGCTTGCATCCCCACCTTCCCGCCATGTTTACCTCTCCTACTGTCATCTGTTCAGTTCCAGCCAGACCACAGGGCTTCTCACTGTCCCTCCCACTGCGGCTGCCGTCCTCTGGCGTGGACTGTCTTACCATTCCACCCTCCTGGCTGAGCTCGCCCACCTCCTTGGAACGCTCTCACAAGCCCCCCTGCCAGAAGGCGCTCCTCTGGACCACCTGACCCCACGGGCCCCTCCCCTGCTCCCTTGGCCACACCTCTCCATGAGACTGTCCGTCTGTGGCAGCCGTGATGTGGGTGAGTTTCGTCCTGCTAACTCTCCTCCATACCTGCTCCATGCCTGGCAGTGGTGGTCCAGGGGCTGGGTGCCCAGGGTAAAGTGGTAAAGAAGGTGATAGGCACCCAGCCAGTGCTCCGTGCCCACCGATCCCTGGGGCCAGCCAGGCTGCAGGTGCCCTCCCCCAGGTGAGAGTCCACTCAGTCTTGCGATTCCGACAGAACAGCCCTTCTCTCCTCCTTCTGTGTCTCTCCAGGGGCCAGGGAGGAGATGCTCTGGGCAGAGAGCCCAGGTGGGGTCTCAGCCTGGAAGTGATGGCACTGCCGTGGTTCCAATGTCTGTGTTCCTCCAAAATCCATATTGAGACTTAATCCCCAGTGCAACAGGGTCCAGAGGTGAGGCCTTCGGGAGGGTTAGGCCGTAAGGGTTCCACCTTCAAGGGTAGGATTAGAGCCTTACGAAAGGGCTGTCTGACTGGCCAGGACCCTTTTACCCTTCCACCTTCTGCTATGAGAGGACACAGTAACAAGGGGCCGTCTTGGGAGCAGAGAGCAGTCCTTCCCAGACACCAAATCTGCTGGGGCCCTGGTCTTGGACTTCCCAGACTCCAGAGTTGTGAGCGGTACATTTCTGCTCTTTACGACTCACCCAGTCACAGGTACCTTCTTACAGCAGCATGAAGTAGCCACAGCAGCCTGGGCCCTCCAGCCCCACCATGCTGCTTCCTGGAGATGCGAGCAGCGGGGGACACCAGCCACACAGGGTGCTTCTCGCTTTTAATTTTACTTTTTATTTCAAAACAATTTCAAATACACCAAAAAGTTGCAAGAACAGTACAGAGTACGTATTCTTCACCTAGAGACCTATTCGGGTTTTACCAACTGTCTCAATAATGCCTTTTTTTTTTTTTTTTTTTTTTTTTTGAGAAGGAATCTCACTCTGTCCCCCAGGCTGGAATGCAGTGGTGCAATCTCGGCTCACTGCAACCTCCGCCTCCCGGGTTCAAGTGATTCTCCCACCTCAGCCTCTCGAGTAACTGGTACTACAGACATGCACCATCACAGCTGGCTAGTTTTTGTATTTTTAGTAGAGACGGTGTTTCACCATGTTGGTTGGCGAGGCTGGTCTCGAACTCCTGACCTCAGGTGATCCGCTCACCTCAGCCTCCCAAAATGCTGGGATTACATGGATTGTGAGGCTTCATGCTCATCCTCAACCTAGAGCAGTCCTCAGTCTTTCCTTTACTTCTAAGAGCTTGACTCTGTGAAAAAGAGAAATACTCTCAATTAGGGTTTATTTTGTGGTTAGACCCAGGTTGTCAGTGGAGGGAGCTGGTTCATCTGGGTTGGAAGGTGGGCATACCGATGCGTCCACTCTGGGGGGCATTGACCTTGACCATCTGGGGAACATGGCGTCTGTAGGGGTCTCCACTGGAAATTCCTTCTTTCTCTATAATTCATACACATTTCGTGGGAACACTCAGAGGTGATGTAAAACCCCATTTTTCACTTTCACCACGAGGTTTGGCATTGACTGATGTTCTTGTTGCCTGAATTAATGGTGACTGCAACGGCTGCTGGGGGGAATTCCTCATGCTGTCACTTATCATAAAGCTGGAATTCTACTGGGGTGGGTGAGCTTTCTTTTCCCCCCATTTATTAATTAAGTAAATTGACATCTATAGAGAACCACAGAGTCTCATTTTATGCACGGGCCATCATCTGTTCCTGTCCTTATTTAGTTTATTTTGATGTTACGTTTGTCTCAGCGGGGGACCCTTCAGGCTGGCATCCATGTCTTTCATGTCCATCCATGTTTTCTGGCATTTTCTTGCTTTGCAAATGCATGTGCGCACATTTCATCGCAGATTCTTCTACCTATTTGTATTGGGAACCCTGCATTCTGGTGCTTCCAAGTGGAATCTAATACCACGTGCCCCACTGTGGCTGCCTCTCTACATCGCGCCTCCAGTCGGCCCTGCCGGCCTCCCTACACGTGCTCACGTGCTCGGCCTCCTGTGTGTAACCGGTCTCCTGACCCATGGGGCTCAGACCAGCCTAGAGGCTGCGTCGCCTAAAGCTGCCCTCTGTCCTGCTCCAATGCCTCCTCCATGGAGCCCAGACCCCCAGCGCCCTCCCTCCCTGCCTGCATGGGAAGGAGGGTGTTTTTCTGAATTCAGCTTTCTCCGAAGCGAGGGTGGAATCTCTCGTGAAAGGGGGACCCTCGCTCTGCCGCACCCTCTGCGGGAGGCAGCGGTGAGGTGCAGGCTCTGCTAGTCCTAGGACAGCTGTGCTCAGGCCAGACAACAGAGGAAGGGGCGCCTACAGAGGCTGCAAGGTCCCCCAGGCCATCCTTGCTGCCCCATCCTCAGGTGCCATGGGGACGACCTCGCAGGGAGCCTGCCTGGTTCACTGTCCCTCCTGCTTCATCTCTCACTCAGACCCCGAGACTCTGCCCCAGCCAAAGCCAGCGTGGGCGATTCATGGCTCCCGGCTGCGGCAGCTGAGCACCATCAGAAGTGACCCCATTTGTGACTGTCTTGGCCTGAGAATGTTCCACGGGTGAGAGCGTGCCCCTCCCTGCAGCCAGTGTCCCAGGCTCCCCCGCAGCCCCAGCGGGGGCTGGGCTCAGGCACTGACGCAACAAGAAGGAGAGTGCTTGTCTCCGGGCAGGCCAGGCGGCCAGACAGCCGGTCCACTTAGCTTCGCTACTGCAGCCACAGCTGCCCAAGGCTCACAAAGGGCCCTTGTTCCCACCCAGCATGTGCTCCCGGCGCCCCCCGCCACGACCTCGCCCGGACATGATTAGGTGTGGGAACTGTTTTCCTTGGGGCTGCATTTGACATTTGCCGTTCATTTGGGAGGAGGCGTCTGAACCGAAGGAGCACCCCGCAGCCTCCCCTCTCCATCCCCATCTCAATGCAGGAGGTTTAGGAGCAGGCGGCCCTGACACGCCTGTGACCCCAGACAGGCCTGTGCAGCCCTGGCCTTCATTGACTTCCACTCAGAACAAGAGAGGCTGGCCCAGGAGGGCAGCGGGCAGAGAGGACGATAGGAAGATGGAGCTGGGGTGCACAAGCACACACATGCATGCATGTGCAAATACACATCAGGAATACACGTGCACAGACACTCCAAGAATATGCATGCATGTGCAAATACACACCAGGAACACACATGCACAGAAACACTCCAGGAATATGCATGCATGTGCAAATACACACCAGGAACACACATGCACAGAAACACTCCAGGAAAACACAGCACATATGCAAACCAGGAACACAGGTGCACAGACACACTCCAGGAATATGCATGCATGTGCAAATACACACCAGGAACACACGTGCACAGACACACTCCAGGAAAACACAGCACATATGCAAACCAGGAACACATGTACACAGACATGCTCTAGGAATATGCATGAACAATACACCAGGAACACACGTGCACAGACACACTCCAGAACACACACAAATGGCAGATGTACAAATACACGCCAGGAACGCACACGTAGACATGCACAAAAAGACGACGTGCTCTGTGTGGAACAGTGGAGACACGCAACCTATTCCCTAAGGACATTCACTCACATGTTCACACCCACAGCCCAGCAGAGCTGCAGCCTCATGAAAGCAGGGGCTGCCCAGTGGGAGTTCAGGGCCTATCTCCTACCTGCCCCACTCACGGGCTGCCCATGCCCTACTCTAGTCCTTCTCGCATAGTGGGACCCGAGATGCATTTGGGCCCAGCAGGAGGGAATGTCCTGGTGTGTGAGGCATGGCAGCCGGTGGGAGCTCTATGAAATGCCTGGCCCCAAACCTGCACTGGGAGCATTGCTGAAACTGCCCTCAAAACCACAGTGGAGAGCCGGGTGGGCCCTGGGAGTTTACAGTGTGCTGGGGCAGCGGGAGGACACTCTCATAAACATTGGAGAAGATTGCAAAATCGTGGACCCGAAACGTGGAGCCAGAGTTCAGTTGTAGGCTGGGGCCTCTGGCGGGACTAGAACACCCGGGGCAGTGCCTGGCAGGCTGGGCTGGGCCTGGCGCCCCTTTCTGCCTGAGCCCAGGCTGCCATCTATAGACAACAGCTGCCTGCCTGCTGTCTCGTGCTGCTGGGGGGCTGAAAGGGTCCTGTGGCAGAGCGGGCAGGGTGGCGGCTGATTCCTTCTTCCTGCAAGGGACCCTTTTCCTGAAGTCCACAGCGCTGGTGCCGTCTGGCAGCCTCGGCCCTCCTCCAGCCTAGCCACCCCTGCATTGTGTTTGACTCCGGAGCCTGTGGATGGAACCCTGCCTAAGAGGGAGTCTTGTGGGTGAGGTGAGGTCAGGCTCATGAGGCAAGGAGATGGTCTGGTCTATCGGGAGGGGGGGACCTAGATGACATCTCAAGGGTCCTTAGGAGAGAGAAGAGAACAGGGCACAATCCAGCCAAGGGACTCCAGGGCTTCCAGGAGCGGGAGGAGGCAGGAAGGATCCCCGCAGCCCTGGCGCCCTTGGAGGGAGGCAGCCCTGTGAGGCTTTCCTTTCAGACTCTGGCCTCGGACCTGGAGAGCACATTTCTGGTGCTCAAAGCATTAAGTTCGTGACACTTTGTTACCGCAGCCCCAGGACACGTGCAGACTGTCACCTTGACCCAAAGTAGCACATTTTATTCAAATTTCACAAAACTGAGGACGAGGGGACATTCCAACTGCCCAGAGAAAAGCTCATCTGACTCATCAGTAGGAAGATGAGTTACCAGTAATGAGTCACGGCTTTTAAAATGTCCAAAAATACCTGTTTTTTCCTGAACTTTTAGTTCTCACTACCCTGATCAGAAAATTAAAAACAAAACAACACTTCGTGGACCAGCCCCGACAGCCGCCGTTCTGTTTTCTCCAGGCCAGCGCTGAGCAGAGCCGAGCTGGGGAGACCTGGGCAGTGCCAGGGCTGGCCCTGCTGCTCTTCCTGGCTTCTGGACCGGGCTTCCTCTTGGCTCAGGGCCGGGGAAGCCCAGCCTCCGAACAAAGTCAGGGTCAATATCTGTGTCCCTGCCCTGGCCAGGCACTGCATCTCACAAGGGAAAGACCTATTTGTCCTTAAACAGGAGAGAAGACAGAATCCCAGAAGGGGGCAGTGACCCAACTAGGGTCAAAGGGCTGCCCCTGGGAAACCAGCCGCTTCTCAACCCCAAGGCAGCCTGCCCGCCCCGGAGAGCCCAGGATCCCCAGACACTTTCAGGGAATGGTGCAGGGCCCGCGAGCAACACTGGCTTTAGGCCTGGACTGCAAGGGGTGGCCCTGGCTAGAGATGAACTGCACTCCCTGCCAGGCACCGTCCTGGATAATGGAGACACTCTAGGAACATGCATGTGCACATGCACATGCTTGCACACACATGTGCACACATATGCAAATTACACATGCACACACAGCCGTGTGCACACACACATCCATACACACATCATACACATCCACACACATCCACACACATCCATACACATGCACACACATGCATACACACTCCATACACATGCACACACATCCACACACATGCACACACATCCATACACATCCACACACATCCATACACATGCACACACATCCACACACATGCACACACATCCATACACATCCACACACATCCATACACATCCACACACATCCATACACACGTGCACACACATGCACTCACACATGCACACATAATTATATGCACACACATCCACACACGTGTACACACATGCAAAACATGCACATGCAGCCATGTGCACACACATATACACACATACAAGCCCCCACACGCTCCGTGTGCATGCAGCCATGTGCACACACATGCACACACATATACACACATACAAGCCCCCCCACACTGTGCATGCAGCCATGTGCACACACGTGCACACACGTATACACACATACAAGCCCCCACACACTCAGTGTGTCCACAGGTGGAGGTGGGTGGGGAGGGTGTTCCTGGCCCTGAACACGGGTGTTCTGGGGAAGCTGGGCAGGTGGGGGCGGCTCTAGGATGGCGGTGCCCGAGCTCAGCCTGGCCTCTGACTTCCTGGGTGCCGCCCTAAGGACTAAATCCCCAGAAGCAGGGTGAGGACATCTGAGAACCTGGCTGCTCCTTAGCAGACCCATAGACCCTGATGCATGGCTGGGCACCCTGGCCTTTCCCAGAGCCTGCAGAAAGAAAGAAGCCTAAACAAACTCATCCACCTCTCCTGTCCCAAGATGCCTTTTGGTCCAGGTCAGCCCAGGTAAATCTGTGTCCACCAGCAGCCTGGTCTGCTCTGGAGGCAGAGGCTTGCAGTTCCAGGAGATAGATCTGCCACCTGGCAGAGGTTGTGGAAGGTTTGCCACAGCGGGTTGACCCCCTTGCACCTGCCTATCCTCCCAGGGAGCAGGGATGAGTCAGCTCCCTGGCCCTTGGACTTAGGAAGCGTCAGATGCCTCTGAGAAGGCTCCTCCAGGCTTTAACAGGCACCCTCAGAGGCTCAGAGGCTCCTGAAGACGTGAGAGAGGCCTTTGCCCACCGGTGCATCACAGAGCAGTGGTTCACGCCTGTAATCCCAGCACTGTGGGAGGCCAAGGCGGGCGGATCACCTGAGGTCAAGTGTTCGAAATCAGCCTGACCAACATGGTGAAACCCCATCTCTACTAAAAATACAAAAATTAGCAAGACATGGTGGCAGGTGCCTGTAATCCCAGCTACTTGGGAGGCTGAAGCAGGAAAATTGCTGGAACCCAGGAGGTGGAGGTTGTCGTGAGCAGAGATCACACCATTGTACTGCAGCCTGGTCAACAAGAGTGAAACTCCATCTCAAAAAAAAAAAAAAAAGAAGGTGGAGGAAGGGAGGATTCTCTCTTCCTGACTGCTTGAGAGGTGGCATCTTTTCCTGTACTCCAGCTGGGACTTGAACCCTCAGCTCCTGTCATGTGCGGGCCTTCAACTCAAACTAGAACCACGACACTGGCTCTCCTGGGTCTCTGGCTTGCAGATGGCAGATCGTGAGGCTTTTCAGCTTCCAAAATCATGTGAGCCAACTCCTCAGAACAAAATTCTCTCTCACATGCAACCACATATGCGTAAACATGTATGTGAGTGTTTTCCTGCCCTCTCATATCTGCTCCGTTGACTTATTTCTCTATTCCTGCTTCACTTACTCTAGTTTTCTTATGCACATCTGTTAACGCAGCTTGTCCTTCTTAGCTTTTTTAAATAGACTTTATTTTTTAGGTTCACAGTAAAATCAAGCAGGCAGTACAGAGTTCCCACGCACCCTCTGCCCCACCAGAAACATGCAGCCTCCCACCATCAACACTCACACTGGAGTGGCCCAGAAAACATGTGTGTACACACACACACACAGCATGTCCACAGGTGGAGGTGTGTGAGGAGGATGTTCCAGGTCCAGTGACAGCACAAACACATGAATCCATCCATCCATCCATCCATCCATCCATCCATCCATCCCTTCAACGATCCTCTTGGCTCTGCTTCTCTGGAGAGCACTGTGCGCATAGATGCACATAGATATCTCCACTTGGTCTTCAACCCCGGAGCACAGGCAGTGCAAGGGACCAAAAGATAGGCTTTTCAACAAATGGTGCTGGAACAACCGGACATCCACATGCAGAAAAAATAAATGAATCCAGACACAAACCATAAAACCTTCATAAAAATTAATGCACAATGGATCACAGTCCTAAATGTCGAATGCAAAACTATGAAACTCCTAGAAGGTATCACAAGAGAAAATCGAGATGACCTAGGGTTTGGTGATGAGTTTTTAAAGTACAACATCAAAGGCTGATCCATGAAAAAAAAATTGGTGATAAGCTGGACCTCATTAAAATTAAAACCCTCTGTTCTGTGAAAGACAAAGTCAAGAGAATGGGAAGATGAGCCTCAGACTAAAAGAAAGTGTTTGCAAAATACACATCTGATAAAGGACTGTTATCCAGAATATATAAAGAACTCTTAAAACTCAACAGGAAGAAAACAAACAACCCGATTACAAAATGGGCAAAAGACCTTGAACAGATACTTCATTGGAGAAGATGCACAGATGGCAAAGAAGCGCATGTAAAGATTGTAAGAAATGCACTTAAAACAACAATGAGATGCCACCACACACCTGTTAAGATGTCAGATTCCAGAACACTGACCACTGAATACTGGTGAGGGCGTGGAGCAAAGTTTGGCATTCACTTATCGCTGGTGGGAACGCAGAATGGCACAGCTACTTTGGAAGCCAGTTTGCAGTTTCTTACAAAACTAAACACATTCTAGCAATTACATTCATTGGCATTTACCCAAAGGAAGTGAAAATTTATTTCCATACAATAACCTCCATGCAGATGTTTATAGAAGCTTTATTCATAATCGCCAGAACTTGGAAGCAACCAAGATGTCCTTCAGTAGGTGAAAGGGGTAGGTGAACTGTAGCATACCTAGAGAATGGAATAGGATGAGTGCTAAAAAGAAATGCACTGTCAAGCAGCCAGGAGAAAACATGGAGGATCCTCGACTACATATTACAACATGAAAGAAACCACACAGAAAAGGCTAGATGGTGAGATTCTAACAACATGACACTCTGGAAAAGGCAATATCGTGGTCACAAGCACTTAGGAGGGAGGGACAGACAGGCAGAGCCCAGGAGATCTTCAGGGCAGCGGAACCACTCTGTGTGGGACTGCAATGGTGGATCCATGCCATTGCACATCTATCCAAATCCATGGCACGAAGAGCACCAAGAATGAGCCCTCATGTGAAGCAGGGTCTTTGGGTGCTGATGATGTGGCCATGCAGACTCATGGCTTGTAATCAATGGGCCACTCAGGTGTGGGTGTTGATGGTGGGAGGCTGCATGTTTGTGGCGGGGCAGAGGGTGCATGGGAGCTCTGTACTGCCTGCTTGATTTTACTGTGAACCTAAACCTTCTCTAAAAGATAAAGTGTATTTAAAAAAAAAAAACTAAGAAGGACAAGCTGCGTTAATAGACATGCATAAGAAAACAAGAATAAATGAAGCAGGAACAGAGAAATAAACCAGCAGAGTGGAGTGAAGAGGGCAGGAAAAGCTCCACGCACCTGTGGGAGTCCCATCCGTGACAAGGGTGGTTTCTCAAATGAGGGGTGTGCGATGGACTCGCCAGTACACGTGAAGTCAGACCCTCCCAAGACTGAACCAAGAAGAAGTTGAATCCCTGAATAGACCAATAACAAGTTCTGAAATTGAGGCAGTAATAAATAACCATTCCTCCCATTCTTTACTTCATTCCCAAAAACATGTTTCACAGACAGTAAAAGCCTAAACAGGAAGGGAAACTATAAGATATCAGAGGATGGGAGTTCACTCATGCTTTGGGTTTCTGCTTGTCTGTTGTTGATGTACAGGAATGCTTGTGATTTCTGCACATTGATTTTGTATCCTGAGACTTTGGTAAAGTTGCTTATCAGCTTAAGAAGCTTTTGGGCTGAGACGATGGGGTTTTCTGGATATAGGATTATGTCATCTGCAAACAAAGACAATTTGATTTCCTCTCTTCTTATTTGAAACCCTTTATTTCCTTCTGTCACCTGATTGCCCTGGCCAGAACTTCCAACACTATGTTGGATAAGAGTGGTGAGAGATGGCCAGGCGCGGTGGCTCACGCCTGTAATTCCAGTACTTTGGGGGGCCGAGGCGGGCGTATCACAAGGTCAGGAGATCGAGACCATCCTGGCTAACACAGTGAAACCCCATCTCTACTAAAAATACAAAAAATTATCCGGGCGTGGTGGCAGGTGCCTGTAGTCCCAGCTACTCGGGAGGCTGAGGCAGGAGAATGGGGTGAACCCAGGAGGCAGAGCTTGCAGTGAGCTGAGATCACGCCACTGCCCTCCAGCCTGGGCGACAGAGCTAGACTCCGTCTCAAAACAAACAAACAAACAAAAACCAAAACAAAACAAAAGAGTGGCAAGAGAGGGTATCTCTGTCTTGTGCTGGTTTTCAAGGGGAATGCTTCCAGCTTTTGCCCATTCAGTATGATATTGCCCATGGGTTTGTCATAAATGGCTCTTATTATTTCGAGGTATGTTCCTTTAATACCTAGTTTATTGAGAGTTTTTAACATGAAGTGGTGTTGAATTTTACCAAAGGCCCTTTCTGCATCTATTGAGTTAATCATGTGGTTTTTGTCATTGGTTCTGTTTATATGATGGATTACGTTTATTGACTTGTGTATGTTGAACCAGCCTTGCATCCCAGGGATGAAGCCGACTTGATTGTGGTGGATAAGCTTTTCGATGTGCTGCTGGATTTGGTTTGCCTGTATTTTATAGAGGATTTTCACAATGATGTTCATCAGGGATATTGGCCTGAAGTTTTCTTTTTTTTTTTTTTTAATTGTGTCTCTGCCAGGTTTTGGTATCAGGATGATCGTGGCCTCATAAAATGAGTTAGAGAGGAGTCTCTTCTTTTCAACTGTTCAGAATAGTTGCAGAAGAACCGGTAGCAGCTCTTCTTCATGCTTCTGATAGAATTCAGCCATAAATACATCTGGACCCGGGCTTTTTCGGGTTGGTAGGCTATTCATTACTGCCTCAATTTCAGAACTTGTTATTGGTCTATTCAGGGATTCAACTTCTTGTTGGTTCAGTCTTGGGAGGGTGGATGTGCCCAGGAATTTATCCATTTCTTCTAGATTTTCCAGTTTATTTGCATAGAGTTCAAAGTACCTAGGAATACAGCTAACAAGGGAAGTGAAGGACCTATTCAAGGAGAACTACAAACCGCTGCTCAAGGAAACCAGAGAGGACACAAGCAGATGGAAAAACATTCCATGCTCATGGATAGGAAGAATCAGTGTCATGAAAATGGCCATACTGCTCAAAGCAATTCACAGATTTAATGCTATTCCCATTAAACTACCATTGACATTCTTCACAGAATTAGAAAAAACTATTTTAAACTTCATATGGAACCAAAAAAGAGCTCTCATAGCTAAGACAATCTTAAGCAAAAATAACAAAGCTGGAGGCATCACGCTACCTGACTTCAAAATATACTACAAGGCCACAGTAACCAAAACAGCATGGTACTGGTACAAGAACAGACACATAGACCAATGGAACAGAATAGAAAACTCAGAAATGACACAATACATCTACAACCATCTGATCTTCGACAAACCCAACAAAAACATGCAATGGGGAAAGGATTCCCTATTTAATAAATGGTGCTGGTAGAACTGGCTAGCCATATGCAGAAAACTGAAACTGGGCCCCTTCCTTACACTTTATGCAAAAATTAACTCAAAGTGGATTAAAGACTTAAATGTAAAACCCAAAACTATAAAAACCCTAGAAGAAAATCTAGGCAATACCATTCAGGACATAGGCACATGCAAAGACTTTATGATGAAATCACCAAAAGCAATGGCAACAAAAGCAAAAACTGACAAATGGGATCTAAATAAACTAAAGACCTTCTGCACAGCAAGTGAAACTATCGTTAGAGTGAACAGACAACCTACAGAATGGGAGAACATTTTTTGGAATCTGCCTGTCTGACAAAGGTCTAACACGTAGAATCTATAAGGAACTTAAGCAAATTTACAAGAAAAAATCAAACAATCCCATTAAAAAGTGGGCAAAGGATATGAACAGACACTTCTCAAAAAAAGACATACATGCAGCCAACACAAGCATGAAAAAAAGCTTGTGTTGATTTTACTGTGAACCTAAACCTTCCCTAAAAGATAGGGAACATCACTGATCATTAGAGAAATGCAAATCAAAACCACAATGAGTTCTCATGCCAGTCAGAATGATAATTATGAAAAAGTCAGGAAACAGCAGATGCTGTCAAGGCTATGGAGAAATAGGAACACTTTTACACTACCGGTGGGAATGGAAATTAGTTCAACCATTGTGGAAGACAGTGTAGTGATTCCTCCAAGATTGAGAACCGGAATTACCATTTGACAAAACTATCCCATAACTGGGTATATACCCAAAGGAATATAAATTATTATAAAGACACATGCACACGTATGTTCACTGCAACACTATTCACAATAGCAAAGTCATGGAATCAACCCAAATGCGCATCAGCAACAGACTGAATAAAGAAAATGTGGAACATATAGACCATGGAATACTATGCAGCTATGAAAAGGAACGAGATCATGTCCTTTGCAGGGACATGGATGAAGCTGGAAGCCATTATCCTCTGCAAACTAACACATGAACAGAAAACCAAACACTGCATGTTCACTTACAAGTGGGAGCTGAACAATGAGAACACATGGACACAGGGTGGGGAACATCACACACCAGGGCCTATTGGGAGAGGGTGGGGGATGGAGAACATTAGGGAAAAGAGCTAATGTGTGCTGGGCTTAATACCTAGGCGATGGGTTGATACGTGCAGCAAATCACCATGGGACATGTTTACCCGTGTAACGAACCTGCCCATATACACCGGAACTTAAAAAGAAAAGATATCAGAGGACAAATGGACCTTAGAGTCGCAACTCTCCTGAACGCAGACTCAGCCCCACGCACAGCACGGGAGGAGAAGATAAAGGGACTGCAACAGAAGCTAACACAACTTGATCACAAAAGACCCCAGAAAGCAAGTCACAAGGCCAGTGGCAGATGGGGGAATAATAAATGCTAAAGAATGCTCAGCTCATGGTAGCCAGAGAAAATACTGGCAAGAGTGGAAAGTGTGAAGGCACCCAACATCAGTGGCACGCGAGTGTGATCTCCGGAGGTGGGGGAGGCCGGGGCATGAGGGGCTGTGGTTATCCAAGGGAACTGGCTCTCTTAGAGGCTCTTTTACTTTCTCTGTTACTCGGAGCAGGGACCTGCCAGCTCTGTCGAGGCCTGGAAAGTAATGGGACTTAAGCTTTGCGGCCATGTGGTCCTTAACACCCACTGTGCTCTGCTCATGTTTTTCTTTGTATTTTTCTCTAAGCATTTAAACATGTGCAAACCATCCTTATCCCAAATGCAGCTAAAAGTTCCTGTGGGTGGAGTTTGCTGTCTTAAGCTTGTGAGTGGCTCAAAGTGTACCCCAGTCAGCAGCCTGGGCACTCCTGGTGCTGTAGGATGCAAGCGCCCTGGCCCACCCAGACCCTAGTGTGGGGGTGACCCACCCAGGCCTCTAAGAAGCCATCTAGGGGTCCTGCCCAGGCCTTTGAGAAGGGCAGCCTTGGCCAAATGGTCACACCTGTACACGGGACAGGCCATATAACTTTTTTTTTTTTTTTTTTTTTGAGGCGGGGTCTCGCTCTGTCGCCCGGACTGGAGTGCAGTGGCCAGATCTCAGCTCACTGCAAGCTCCGCCTCCCGGGTTTCCGCCATTCTCCTGCCTCAGCCTCCCGAGTAGCTGGGACTACAGGCGCCCGCCACCTCGCCCGGCTAGTTTTTGTATTTTTAGTAGAGACGGGGTTTCACCGTATTAGCCAGGATGGTCTCGATCTCCTGACCTCATGATCCGCCTGTCTCGGCCTCCCAAAGTGCTGGGATTACAAGCTTGAGCCACCGCGCCCGGCCAAGCCATATAACTTCTTTAGAGCTGGAGCCAATGGGAGCCTCCTGAGTGCCCCTCAACAGGGGCCTGGAACACCAGCTCTTGTTAAAATGCAAATTCTGACTCAGCAGGTCTGGACTGGAGCCTGGGACTCTGCATTTCTACCCAACGCCCAGGGGTGCCCAGGCTGCTCCTGGGACCTCACTTCCTGGTGGTGGTACCTTCACAGCACCAGCCACTAGCGTGGAACTTGCACTGCAGCTCCTGAGGGCTGCAGAAATGGGCATGTGGGTGGGGTGGGGGCTGGGACCTGAGCTTGTCGTCTGTCCCTCCCTCTCTCACTGGGGTTTGAGGACACATGTGAAGGAGGCGAGGAGGCAAGAAACAATGTTGGCACCTCCATCCTGGGAAGAGGCTGGAAAGTGACTCAGTCACAAAAAATAAACAACACCAGCTTTTGTCTTAGAAATTCACCCTGTTTGACTTCATAGATTCCTGTCAGTCTGAAGGACCTGGGTTAGCCTGGGATCCTCTCCTGTGGCCTTGGTGAGTGGATCCCCACTCCGCCTCCTCTTAGGATGCCTGGTCCCACCATGCATGGCCCTGGGGGCCCAGGGTGACCTTGAGTGTCCCCAGCCAGGCTGCCCACCCCGATCTCAAGAAGAAACAGGGTGGGAGGAAGAGGCGCAATCTCAGCCCCCACGGCAGAGGAGGCCATGCCTGGTTCAGCCTGGAGTTGGGGACCTGAGGAGGGGCTGAGAGGTCACCCCAAGACCCCCACTTCAGGCCAGCTCAGAGGGTCCAGGGTGGGACTACTTGGGAGAGGGCTTATGGGGGTTCCTATGGCCTTCAGGGAATCCCACCCTATTTGGATGTTACCTCCAGGCGGGTCCTAGGGGCTGGGCGCCCACAGGCCAGAGGTCAAGGAACCAAGAAGTGCCCCCCAACATGCACTTGGGGAGCCCCAAGCTCCTCCACTCGTGAAAAATCAAACCCCGCCCCCCCGCTGCCTCCAGGTCAGTCACTGTCCTCAGGATGTGGGTGTCCACCCCCGCTCCCCTGGCCCCCACTCCCCTGGCTAAGAAACTCCATGTGCCCCACCCCAGGGGCTTCAGGTTCTTCCAGAGGGGCTCCATCCCCTTTCCTGCCCCGTCGCCCAATGTTCCTTCCCCACCAAGACGTGGGCCATCTTCCCACCGCCTAGGACTAGCGTTGGGTAGAAATGCAGAGTCCCAGGCTCCAGTCCAGACCTGCTGAGTCAGAATTTGCATTTTAACAAGAGCTGGTGTTCCAGGCCCCTGTTGAGGGGCACTCAGGAGGCTCCCATTGGCCCCAGCTCTAAAGAAGTTATATGGCCTGTCCCGTGTACAGGTGTGACCATTTGGCCAAGGCTGCCCTTCTCAAAGGCCTGGGCAGGACCCCTAGATGGCTTCTTAGAGGCCTGGGTGGGTCGCCCCCACACTAGGGTCTGAGTGGGCTAGGGCGCTTGCATCCTACAGCACCAGGAGTGCCCAGGCTGCTGACTGGGGTACACTTTGAGCCACTCACAAGCTTAAGACAGCAAACTCCACCCACAGGAGCTTTTAGCTGCATTTGGGATAAGGATGGTTTGCACATGTTTAAATGCTCTGGTCACCTGCAGTGGCTGCCAGACCAGGCTGTGGGCTGGGGTGGGGACTGTCCCTGGGTGCCCAGGCCTCTCGGAGACCCCTGCATGCACCGGGCATGACATGGAGGGTGCCTTTCCCCACCCAGGGCCCAACGAACCTGGAAGTCCCAGCCCACCTGAGGCCCTGCTCCAGGGTGAGGCCAGGCCCCTCTGCAGCCCAGCTCTGGCCTCTTCTCCTGCCCTCCACTCCCATCCTGCCCCTTCCTGCCCTAGCTCTGTGTCTATCTGCTCTGCAGGCCGTGCTCTGGGAGCCTGGCAGTTCTCCTAGGCTGTGCTCCAGGATTGGGGCCCATTACGTGGAGGTGGACTGGCCGCCCTGCTGTCTGGCAGGGCCACTGGGATGGGCGTGGTCATAACTGTTGCAGACCTGGGTCCGGGAGGACAAGCGCCTTCCTTCCGGGTGATTCACTTCAGAACCAGGCCAAGGTCAAAGGGCACCAGATGCTGGTCCCTCCTCAGGCATGAGGGAGACAGGAAGAGGCACCTAGGCCCCGAGGGGGACGGGCTGCTGGAGTCGGGATGGAGCACATGTGAGTGTGAGTGAGGGTGTGAGGCCTGTGTGCAGGCAGCAGCTCAGGTGGACAGGCCCGAGGAATGGCCCTGACTGCGGGGAACCCGCCAGATGGCTGGTTGGCAATGCCCAGAGACGCCCTGCGGCTGGCCCTTCCTGCAGGGGCTCGGCCACTTGTGAAGCTGGATGGAGAGGACAGTGGTGGCAGCCAGACTTGATTCACATGTATGCCATCAACACAGTTAAAATGTTTTATTGCCGCATGGCAGTATGGTTGGGTGAGGGTCCTGTATGTTACATGACGCATTTTTAAACGGCATTCCATGAGCACAGAGGCTTTGCCCGCCGGCCAGCAAGATGCAGTAGAAAAGGTTAAGGGTCCTAGTCTAGTCCCGTGTGGGCATTGCCTGACCAGGTGGGGTCAGCACCAGGATGAGAGCTCAGGCCTGCACCTGCCAGCCGCGGGGCTGCGTCCTTCCTCCACTTCCCTTCCCGCAGCCCCGGGAAACCCCAGCCCAGTGGGTTGGCAGGAAGGAGGCTGGTGTGCATGTGCCTGACTGGCCCCTGGTTGGCTGCCGGGCACTCTCTGCAGGACCCTGGCGCCAGCCCGTCAGAAGACAAAGCCTGGAGGCTATTCTTGGAGTGTGTGTCATGGCCCCAGGAGCGCCTTATAAGGCTCTGTCCAGGCTCAAGATGCTCTCTGAGAGCCAAGGTCTGCCCTGCCACTGGCCTGCGGCTGGATGTGGGGCCACACGGCCACCTGGCTGCTCCTGGCCTGTTTCGACCTGGAGTCCAGACTCCCTCTTGTTTCCTGCGAATCTCCCCTAAGATTTGAAGGAATTCGACCAACACCTTGGCCTGGGGGGACCTGGGAGAGAAGAGGGGGATGGCGCTCAGAGCTGGCCCTTGGTAGCCTTACATGGTGAGCGTCTGGTCCCGCTGAGCCTCGGCTTGGAGGCTCTGCTGTGGGAGCTTAGCAAGGGTTTATTTTTAGAAGCTCTTACTCTAACACCAGGGCTGAGCCCAAATAACACATGTATTTTAGTGATTCAAAAATATAACTTCAATGCGGAGAAAATGCCAAACGGGTGAGTGCAGGGAGAGCCTTCCTGGGGCCACGGGCCTCCTCCTGCAGGTGGCCCAGGTGCACCTGACTAGATGGAGCGTCTGGCTATACTCCCGGGAAACGTATCCCTCCTCTCAGAGGGACTCGGGCTCAGGAGCACACGCTGGTGAAGGGAGGCTAGGACCCAGAGTGTGACTTCCTGGCTCTAGGAGGGCAGGGCAGCCTGTGGTTTGCTATCAGAGCCTCGAGGCCTGGCACTGAGCCCAGCATCCCTCAGAGCTCCCTGCTGCGTTGTATCAGCTGCTGGCGGTCGGGTGGGCCAGCAGGCCGAGTTTTCCCCAGGACTGGGTGAGGGAGGCACTGCTAGGAAGTCCCCAGATGCAGTAGGCACCTGGAACAGCCAGCCCTCCCTGTCCTGGGAGAGGCATCTACCTGCTGCAGGCTGAGCCCTGGCCCCCACCGTGGCCCCTGCTCCACATCATCACATCACCATCACCAGCGGCTTGTTAGAGAGGCCGACCCTCAGTCCCCATCGCAGGGGTGGTGGATCTCCTCTTCCGCACGTGGGTTATGCTGTCCCGGCCCCGTCCTCCTCTTCCTTGTGTGGGTTCTGCCGTCTCGGCCCCGTCCTCCTCTTCCTCATGTGGGTTCTGCCGTCCTGGCCCTGTCCTCCTCTTCCTCGTGTGGGTTCTGCCGTTCCAGCCCCATCCCTCCTCTTCCTCACATGGGTTCTGCTGTCCTGGCCCCGCCCTTCCTCCCCCTGCTCCGTGTTTAGTCCTCAGGTCAAGGTCATGGCCCGGACTCTGTCCCCTGAGCCCCCTCCCCTCAGGCAGGTCTCGGACTCTCGGACTCTTCGAATCTCTGCATAGTGCCCTCTGTTCACGGCAGTCCCTCTGATGCCACCTCCAGGCTGGCTGAGCCTCAACGTCTGACAGTTCCCCAGGATGGAGTTGGGGGCAGGGCCCTGAGTTCCTCCTTGCTGAGCTGTTTCCCAAGCCCTGAGGCATTGAGGACAGCGTGGGGGGGAAGCCATGCCCACCGTTTCGCCCCTACCCAGGTCCTGTCCTGCATGGGACTCTTGGGAGGACCCAGCGTTCTCCTTCAAGACACCCAAACTTTATCACCCCCCATGCCCAGCCCTGGCCCACACCCACGGAAGCAGGGAACTGACCCCGTCCTGGCCAGAGCAGGCACTCCAGCCGGGCTCAGAACCCGGAGCCGGTGCCGCCAAACCTGCATGCAGAGTCTGGCTGTCAGGAGGAGCCGTCTGGGTGCCCCCTCATGCCAGGACGGCTCTGCCCATCGTCTGCGTCCCTGACTCGAGAGCTTGAGCCCAGGGTGGGCCCCAGGAGGCTGGTGCTCTGTGCCAGCCATGTGTGCACCCATGCAGCTGCCCCTTTGCCTTCTTGCCAAGCTCAAGACCCTCTCCACCTGGACAAAATCACCTCCAACCCCTGCGCTTCACTCCTCAATCACCTCCGCCTTAATAAACCTGAAAGTTCTCATGTGCTGCCTGCACGGGAGGCTCCTGCCTGCAGACCTGGGGCCAGGCCCTGGAAGGCGCTCATGGAGGGCTGGGCTGGCAGCTGCACAGGGGCAGCCTCATGGGGTGCTGGTCAAGCGGAAAATCCCCAGGGACGCGAGCTCATCTTCGTGGGAACTCTGAAAGTGAAAACATCACCTCCCTGAACTGGGAGGCCACCAGCCCCAGAGAGCACCCCCCCAAGTCCCCAGGGGTCCCAGCAGGGCCACAGGTGTGGGCAGGCCTGCAGCTCACTGGCCAGCTCCCCTCTTCTTCCTCCCAGGCCACAGCACTCGTGGGGGGTCACTGGGGTCTCAATGCCCCTCACCTGGCCAGGATCTCCGTGCCACTCACCTCCTCTTTGCTGGAACATTCCACACATTCCTTCCCCGACAGGGCAGAGTTCCTGGGCTAAGGCTGGGGCAGGTGTGCTGGGCCTGGAGCTCTCCCTAAGGTCTCCAGCGGGTGTGGACTCCTGGAATCTGCACTGTCTCCCCTGGGCCTCCCTCGCTTAGCTCATCCTAAAGGCGCCTCCCCCACCCGCCCCTCCTCCCTCCCGACCTGCAGGTGCCTCACCTATAGTTCCTTCTTTCAGCCTCCCCACCCCCCAGCACTCACCCTGAGCTGAGCCTGCTGTGAGGACTGGGGCAGCCCCAGCACCCCACACAGGTGGGGCTCAGCAGCTCCAGGTGAGAAACTCACGCACTCTGCCTGGGGAGTCCGGCAGTGACGGGAGGAGGCAGCGTCCTGCCCAGGGGGCTGAGAAGGCTGAGCCTGGAGTGAATGGCAGTCAGTGGACATCAGTGGAGGCGGACAGGACACTGAGGACAGAGTCACCCTCCCAGGGGGCCAGACATGAGGGGTGCAGGGGAGTAGGAGGGAGGAAGTGGGAGGGAGAGGAGGGTGTGGGAAGAAGGTGAGGGGGGGTGAGAGGGAGGTGAGGGGGGGGGGGCGGGAGGGAGGTGAGGGGGGGATGGGAGGCAGGTGAGGGGGTGGGGGTGGAAGGGAGGTGACGGGGTAGGGTGGGGTGAGGGATGTGGAGGGGTCTCCTGGGCCCTGGCCTGAGCTAGGAAGGGGCAGGGCTGGGTCAGGAAGCTGGGTCTGGGCGCCGTGGTGCATCCTGCGTGACTGTGGACGCTGGAGGAAGAAGAGTTCCCGCATTTGCGTCTGGGTTGGGACCGTCTAGGCGAGAGCTCAGTGTGAACTGTCCACCGTGCTCCCAGTGTCCGAGGCCCCCAGGGGCCGGGTGAGTCCCGAGGGGGATGTTGGCCGAGCAGAGTTGGGCGCTGAACCCCCAGACTCCCCTTGTTGACCACCCAGCCAGGAATCCCCAGGGCAGAAGGTGGGGTCTGCTCAAACATGGGGCAGGCAGTCTGGGGGTGTCTGACGCCCGGGCCTCTGGCCAGCAGGATGTGGACAGAAGTGGCCGCTGGGTGGGGCTGAGTGCAGAGGGCAGTGCCCATCCGCAGTGTGGTCGTGCGTCCCACAGAGTGTGGGCCTGAAGGGGGGAAGGACCCCCTCAATACCTCAGTCCAGCAGGTCCCATTCTAGCTGCCACCCAGACTCAGCCTGAGGCCTCTTCACCTGCACCAGCTTAAAGGGGATCCCCAGCCATCACGGTGCCATAGCGCCTGATTTCCGTCCCGGTGCTCCCCCTTCGGGCTCACTCACATCCCAGTGGATCAAGGAGAGTCGGTGCCAGCAGGGCAGGGGACGGATCACGTGGGGCTCCTGGGGGATGAATAGTAGTGGGAGACAGGGCTGCAAGGAGCCTGTGTGGAGGGGCCTCGAGGCCGGGGTGCGGGGAAGACCCCAAGGAGGAGCTGTGCCGGGAGGAGTGGGTGCTCTGCGGGTGGGGGACCCCTGCCCAGCGGGACAGCCCTGAGAAGCTGGGGCCCGGTGTGGCAGGTGGGCACGTCCTTCCCACCCCAGCCTCCCCCATCGCCCGCGACACCCGTCCACGGGCTGTGGTTCTGTGGGCTGTGGTCCCTGTGGGCTGTGGTCCCTGTGGGCTGTGGTCCCTGTGGGCTGTGCTCTGGCCCTCATCTGCCCTCTGAGGGGCCTGGCTGGACTGCTGTCTCCTCGGACCCTGCACTTGTCTGTGTCTTGGCCTTGGCTGCCGCTCCCCTGCCATGCGGGCTCATCCCACGCGGCCCCTGCCTTGAAGTCATCTTCACATGGAGTTGGCAAAGCCCCGGGGGGCTCTGGGCCCTTGTATCGGGTTGGGGGGGTTAACCAGCCCCTCGGGAGGCTCTGGGCCCTTGTATCGGGGTTGGGGTGTTAACCAGCCCCCCGGGAGGCTCTGGGCCCACTCTTGATAACTGAGTCAGAGCCCAGATTAGAAAAGGCTGAAACCACCCCCTACAACCCAGGCCCCGGCGCCTTTGCCAGCGGTTTCAAATCAGTCCGTGGTGTCGACCACAGGGTGTTGCCCCAGGATCCCTGAAGCCCAGTCAGCCTTCACTGTGGAGGATCAGGGCGGCCTTGAAAGGCGCTCTGTCCTCCATGGGGCCTCGGCCAGGAAGGCACAAAGGGGCTTTGTCCCCAGCCCAAGCCCGGAAGACCCTCCTCCAGCTGTGGCCCTCGGGACCCTCTGGCTGGCTCGTCCTTGGGGGTCCTTGGGGGTTGCACCTCCCCAGGCTGCAGCATGGGCCTCAGTCAGCCGCTGAGGTTGAGAACTTCCACAGAAAAACATGTACGGACACCTTGGGGAAGCTTCCGGAAGAATACACGCAGGAGGTTCACCACACGCCCGGGTGGGACTCGGGTTCACTTCCCTGCTTCTGCCCCCACAGCATCATCCGATGTCCCTCAAAGCACTGAACCATGAACGCATGAGCCGTGGGGACACACTGTCAGAGGTCACTGCCTGACCCAGCGCCCGGTGTCTGCCCCGGCCCATACGGTCCCATCGATCTGCCCCAGACGTGCTGCAGTTGTGTGTTCAGGGCCCCGGGTCCCCCTAAGTCCCGGGCTTGGGCTTCCCCGATACCACCCACGCTGGTCATCTCTTAGTCACCCTCACAATGCCCAGTGTTCACGGGACAGCCCCACGCTCTGTGGCTGGGTGTGGAGGCCCCCACTGGCCCTTCCTGATACCTCCTCCTCCTCTTTTCTCCTCTCTCCCTCCTGCCCCACCCCTGGCTGGAGTTGACGCTAACATTCCACCGGCATTCACCGCAGCACAGCTTGCAAGCTGCATCACTACCTCTGGGTTTTGCTGCCTGGTGAGGTGTGGGCATCCTCATCCTTCAAAGCCCAGTTCCCCAATCACCTCTTCCGGGAAGCCTCCCCTGACTGCCTGGGTGACAACGACTCCTCCCCTTCTGTGTGCAATGGAAAGAGGTGGCCTGAGGAGTCAAACGGTGTAAACCCCGCCCCACTCTATTTGGGAAGCACCTGCTGTGTGGTAGGTGCTGCGCTTGGTGCTGGGGATAGACCATGGGGAAGAAACAGTTCTGCTCTCAAGGAAGAGGCCCTGGGGGCGGCCGGGGCAGAGACCCAAGGGAGAGACTCACACAGTGGCATAAGGGCGGTGCTGATGGTGGGGATGTGGCTGGACGGCAGGTCAGCGAGGGGGTGTTGAGGTGACACTGGGGGCATGGAGACCCAGGGGTGAGTGGAGGGACAGAGGGGATGCTGGGCAAGTGTCCCGAGGCCAAGGTGGAGCTGCGGGAAGGAGGAGGCTGCCGGGCAGAGACGCGGAGAGCTTTGCGGGTGCGGGTGGAGAGGAGGAGGCCGCGCGAGGCCGAGGTGGAGCTGAAGGAAGGAGGCTGCCGGGCAGAGACGCGGAGAGCTTTGCGGGTGCTGGCAGAGACCAGTAGGCCCTGCGAGGCCTGGGGTGTGTCCTCAGCTGGGAGGGCTGTGGAAGGATCTGGGCCTGCAGACGCTGGTGCAGACTGGAGGCCTGGGGTCTTGTGAGTCCAGGTGAGTGGGCCTGGGCCAGGTGGACGAGGAGCTGGCACAGTGGTCAGGTGCTTGGAGGCTGCGCCATGCTGGGGTCCTGAGGTGTGTGAGGAGGTGTCTGTTACGCCTGGGGCTGCCGCCTGCAGGGCTGGGTGTGCGGCGGTGCAGGGCATTCAGGTGGGTGGGTTCTGGGACAGCGGCCGTTCCCTTTGTGCAGTCAGGGGAGGTGTTGGTGCCAAGCTGCTGTTTGAGTCTGGCTCTAAGGGGATCTGGGCAGGGGACTCACAGGGAAACCCTTGACCCACAGGATGGAGCGAGTTCCCAGGGACCCAGGGTGGCTTGGCCTGAGGACAGCGCTCACTCCCAGATGTGTGGGAAGCCCTTGGCACCAAGCCTCAGCCTTTTCATCTGTGAAATGGAGACAATGTCACTGGACTTGCAGGCTGTCCATGAGGGTGATGCCATCAGACAGGGTGGAGTTCCTGAACGCCTGGGGTCAGGGGTCTCACAGCAGGAGCTCAGCTGGTGTCAGCATCTCCTGGACCCATCCTCAGCTCCGAGCGCCCGGCGCTGCCACCTGTGTCCGAGTCTGCACTGTGCCCACGAGGCCCTCAAGGCTGCAGACAGCCCCACACATCTCGGACCCCGCCCTGGCACAGTCCTCGTGTGGGGTGGGCGCTCCTTCTAGGGAAATAGTAGTAACTCTTGGGTAGTGGGGTGGTTGCCATGGAAAGGGGCAGTAGCACCCAGGTATTGCCATGGCAACCGTTAACTGACATGGCGCACTGGAGGGCGTGTCTCATGGAAAGCTGCCTCCGCCCCTGCCCTGTGTTAGCTAGTCCTCCATGTGGTCCAGTATCTGAGCCCCGCCTCCTGCCTCAGATGCTCCCGTCTGTCACCCCATTACCAAGGCAGCACTCCGGGTCCTTTCCAGCCGTCACGGTCCTGACATTGCCATGGCAGACGCTACCACACAGGCTGTGTGCTTGCGTGTACCCAGGTCCTCACCTCTCTGGGATAAACAGGCACGTGGAGGCCACCCCATTTTCCGTCCACCAGCAGTGGAGGAGTTGCCCAGCCTTGCAGGAAAACGTCTCTCATGCTGGCAGCAGAGCATCCTGTTCAAGTTTTCAAGTTTTCTGCTGCGGCTTCCACAGCAGACGGTTATTTCTGTCCATCCTGGAGGCTGGACGTCCCAGGTCCTGGTGTGGCAGCCCTGGTTCCTCCCAAGGCCTCTCCTTGGCTTGTGGGCGGCATCTCTTCCCTGGGTCCTCGCAGGGTGGTCTCTCTGTGTATCTGTGCCCTCCCTTCCCCTTATAAGGACCCCAGGCAGGCTGGATCAGGGCCTGCCCTAAGGAATGAATTTTACCTTAATCACTTCTTTAAAAGCTGTCTCCAAATACAGTCACCTTCTGGGGTCCTGGCCATTAGGGCTTTGATACATGGATCTAGGGGACACCACTCAGCCTGTAATAGCCCCCACCCTCTGCCTGCCTTTACCATGGGGCTGAGCCCAGCCCCGTAGGAGTCCCCTGGCTTGATGTCTGCTGTGGCCACGGCGACCCTCAGGCTGCTCCAGCCACACCTGTGCTTATCTCTGCCTGGCCCTGGGGCTTCACTTCCCGAGGGGGTGGAGAGAGAGAGACCTGTCCCTCCCAGCTCTCCTGGTCTTGCCCACTGCAGAGCCCAGAGGGACATCCTCCGCCGTGGGCCTGGGCTCAGGTTGCTCAGAGTTCTCCGGCCCGTCCTCCAGGTGCGCTGCTCACGGCACACGTACCCACGTCCTGGTACCGCAGGCCTCCCTGGGCTCCGTGATCCCGGAGGGTGGCCCCCCTCAGCCAGTACTGTGAGAAGAGCCCGGGGGGATTCCCCATCTCCACCCCGCCCAGCAGCCACCCCAGGCCGCAGTCTGCTGACCATCCCCAGCTCACATTTCTCACCAGCTGACACAGTGTCCTGGCCTGGCACCTGCCCAGGGTCCCACCCGCAGAGGAACCTGCTTCTTCCAGGTTGGTTCCGGGCTCCTGGACTGGTCACGCGCTGTTGACATGCAGTTGTTGTAGCTTTTTTCTTGCGGGTGGGAGCAATGCTTTTCCCGGCTCCACCTGGAACTCCGCCAGGGACGGGTGCAGCGTCCTAACCCCACCTTCTCTTGGAGAATTCAGCACTCGTCTGGCCCCAGATGGACAGACACCTGGCCCAGGATTTCACAGGTGCATCTGTCACAGACCAGGCCCGCAGAGGAGACGTCTTTTTGCCATTTTGTTTTCTGACTGGAGGCTTTTTGGAAGTTGCCCTCCCACCTGCAAGTTGCTGGCAGCCCAGACCGTGCTGTTTTCAGTGGACCCTTTTTCTTCACGGAAATGTCTTCGCAGGCTCCTGGGAAGCCGAGCTGAACAGTGACCTCAGCCTTGAGCAATTCTGAGGATGTGTTTGCTGAGGAAATCATTAAACAGGGAGATGAGAGCATTCAAACCCCCACATGCCAGGCTCTGCGGGAGGCTGCTTGTCCCTGTGGCCTCGGGCCAGGTGCCCCAGTATCTGCTGCCCTTGGTAGACACTTGTCTGGCCTGAGCCCTCAGGTGCCATACACAAACACGGTTAGGGCAGCCGGGGTCAGCCCAGGCCCCTGGGAGCGCTGAGTGGAGGGGCCACTGGCCAAGCACCGTGGGTGCAGGGTGCCCAGGACTAAGCATCACCTGATGGTCACCTGAGGGGACCTGCTCACTCCGCCCTGCTGCCCTGCTCACTGCTCTGGGGTCCAGCCAGGCTGGGGACCAGGGCCTCAGGGTGGAGGGGGGTCAGGGCTCAGGGCCTCAGGGTTAAAGATGGTCAGGGCTCGGGGCCTCAGGGTGGAGGATGGTCAGGGCTCAGGGCCTCAGGGTGGAGGGGTGTCAGGGTCCAGGGCCTCAGGGTTAAAGAGGGTCAGGGCTCGGGGCCTCAGGGTGGAGGATGGTCAGGGCTCAGGGCCTCAGGGTGGAGGGCAGTTAAGGGTGGAGGCAGTTAGGGCTCAGGGCCTCAGAGTGGAGTGTGATAAGGGCCCAGGGCCTCGGAGTGCAGGACAGTCAGGGCTCAGGGTCTGAGGATGGAGGGGTCAGGGCTCGGCACAGGACTCGGCACTGGACAGCCGACTGGCTTCTTCACAGCCGTTTTCCTTCTTTTCACCCAACATAACCACTGGAAGGTCTCCACAGAAGGGGGCTCCTCAAACACTGCCTGGTGTCCTCCTTCTCAGCCCCAGGCGGAAGGACCCTCATGGGGCGGAGCGAGGTCTCTGGGTGAAACTGGGGGTGGGGGGCCCCGGCTGAGGCAGGAGAGGGGGTGGACTCCCATCAGGTCAGGAACTCCAAGGTGCGGCCTCTGCTAGGGTAGAGGGTCTCAAGATGGGTGGGGGGGTTGTGGGAAAGGGGAGGGGAGGTGGAGCCGCTCCCGGAGCCTGAGGGGCCTTCGGGGTGGAGCCGCTTCCATCCACAGCACAGCAGAGGACGGGAGGGGACCCACGGTGGCCCCGAACCACCTCAGACTTCTGGAAGATGAACTGTAAAGAAACAAGACTTCTTTTGAAAAGAAGAATGTCCTTTTTTATTTTGATTTTTTGTCATGGATATTTTTTGCGTGGCTCTTGATTTTGAAAAGGATTGCATTAAAATATCGCTTTTCTGATGAGTGAGTTTTTGGAACCCTCCTGCTCTCTGCTTTAATTTTGTCCTGGAGATGAGCACTTCATTCTAGTCTGGGCTGTACATCTTTGGAAGGAATGCTGAGACTCCCGGTTCCCACTGTCCCCACGGGCCATACCCGGTGAGCCAGCGGGAACCTGCTCCGAAGGCAGAAGAAGGTCGGCCCGGGGGCAGCTTCAGCCTTAGTGGGGGCGGCCGCTCAGCACAGGGTGGCCCAGGGAGGCCAGGCTGGCTAAGGGCAGGGCCAGGACCACCCAGGCTGGGAGGCCCACAGCCCACCAAGGGGTTGCTCTGTGGGGAGACACGGGGAATGGGTCTGGCCCTCTCAGCACACCGTGGAGTGTGGCAGAGGGCGGGGGTCGTGTCCTAGAAAGAGGAGCCTGAGCCTCCAGAGAGCTGAGTTGGGCCGGATGATTAGGGGAATGCTGTGTGTACAGGGCCCAGCCGTGACAAGCAGTGCCTGTGGATTTAGCCAAGAGTGGGCAGTGAGGGAGGGGACGCATGCAGTAGGTTGGGTGGGGGTGGCCCCCGCAGGACATCGGGAGGGACCTAAGTGAAGGAGGAATCACTGGCAGGCCAGGCACCCACCCTCAGGGCCCGACTATCTGGAGAGCAGGCAGGGGGAAGAGCAGGAGGCAGGGGCTGAGAGCAGGCAGGGTGAGGGCCAGGGCAGGGGCTGAGAGGGGCCAGAGGGAGGGCCGGGGCAGGGACTGAGAGCGAGCAGGCGGAGGGCTGGGGTAGGGGCTGCTGCCTCCTCTCATGTTGTCCTGGAACTATTTACAGTGAGGATTATTTATAAAACCCAAATCGCCTTAAAGCCACTTCTAGGTTTTACATGAACAAAAATCTGTTTGAAAATAAGAAAATAATAAAATAAACATTTAAAAATCTTTCTTAGAATTCCCTAAATGTCAGGGCCGTGTGTGTGCCCATGTGTGGTATTTGTGTGTGTCTGTGCATCTGTGTCTGTATGCGTCTGTGTGTCTGTCTGTGTGTGTGTCTGTCACTGTGTGTGTGTGTCTATGTGTTGATGCATCTATGTGTCTGTGTGTCTGTGCGTCCGTGCGTCCGTGCGTCGTGCGTCCGTGTGTGTGTCTGTGTGTCTGTGTGTCGGTGCGTCGGTGCGTCGGTGCATCTGTGCGTCGGTGCGTCTGTGCGTCTGTGCGTCTGTCTGTGCGTCTGTGCGTCTGTGCGTCTCTGTGTCTCTGTGTCTGTGCGTCTGTGCGTCTGTGTGTCTGTCTGTGCGTCTGTGTGTGCGTCTGTGTGTCTGTCTGTGCGTCTGTGTGTCTGTGCGTCTGCGTCTGTGTGTCTGTGCGTCTGTCTGTGCGTGTGTCTGTGCGTCTGTGTGTCTGTGCGTCTGTGTGTCTGTGCGTCTGTCTGTGTGTCTGTCTGTGCGTCTGTGTGTCTGTCTGTCTGTGCGTCTGTGTGTCTGTGCGTCTGTGTGTCTGTCTGTGCGTCTGTGTGTCTGTGCGTCTGTGCGTCTGTGTGTCTGTGCGTCTGTGTCTGTGCGTCTGTGTCTGTGCGTGTGTCTGTGTGTCTGTGCGTCTGTGCGTCTGTGCGTCTGTCTGTGTGTCTGTGCGTCTGTGCGTCTGTGCATCTGTGCGTCTGTGTGTCTGTGCGTCTGTGTGTCTGTGCATCCGTGTGTCTGTGCGTCTGTGCGTCTGTGCGTCCGTGCGTCCGTGCGTCCGTGCGTCTGTGTGCGTACACAGCTGATCCTCTGGACACCGAGGAGACACAGTGGGGATTCTGGGTCTGGCAGGCTCCCTCCTTTACATCTCTCAAGCCTCCAACAACCCCCTTAGCGTCCGCCTATGCTGTAAGAGGAGGCCATCTGGAGTCCTAGGTGATTTAGAGACTGGAAACCACCCCACGGGGCCTCTGGAGGAACAAAAACCAGTTCCCAGCCAGTGCAGGTAAACCTGAGATGCGCCCTCAACCGCTGTCTTCTGCCATTGCTTTACTGGGTCAGCCATGAGTGGGGCTGAGGAGCCTGCCCTCCGTCAACATGCTGCTACCTAGAGAGCATTAACAGACTTGGGCCATTCCCCTCCGTGGCGGGTGCCCCCGTCTTCCTGTCCACGTGAGTCCAGGGGCCCTGTGGTGTGTGGGAGCAGCCAGGAGGGGCGGCTCAGCAGGACTGAGATGAGAGACTATCAGGTGTCCTGGGCACGTTCTCACCGACAGCGGGTTCCCTTCCGTCCCCGCATCTTCCCTCACCACCAAGCCCCTGTACAGAGCCCAGACCCCACAAAGGCCCACCTGTCATCACGGTCCACACGTGCATCCAACGTGTAAGGTGGTGGGGACGATGCTCAGACAGACAAGAAACCCCAGGGTTAGCCAGGCTGGCCTGTCCCACCTGAGCTGGGCGGAGACACCAATGTCACCCCTCTTGCAGCCCCCAAAGCTTGCTCTCTGGCCGACAGCTGGCTTTTGAGCCAGAAGACTGGTAACCCTGTTAGGATCTGGCAGGCGCGCCAGGGTAGCTCCCAACTCACCCACGTCCCGCCCTGAGGTCCTCTCCTCCTTCCCCACCCTCTGGCTACATGGACTCTCCATCCTGGAACACTGGGGACACACCTGACTCGCCTTTGCCTCGACGTTCCCTCTGCCTGCGACGCTGTTCCCCAGACCACGCAGGCCTCCGACGTTCCCTCTGCCGGCGACGCTGTTCCCCGGACCACGCAGGCCTCCCTCACTCTTGGCCTCCTCCAGTCTTTTCTCGGGGTCTTCTCAGCGAGGCCCCTCTGTCAACCCCCTTCACATTCCTAACCAGCACCCAGCAGCCTGTCTCATTGTCTCTTACTGGAATGTGGATTTGCATGGCAGGGATTTTCCCCTGCTTTGTGGCGATGGATCCCCAGCGCCTGGAACTACTCTGAAGCCTTCGGTGTAGGGGTGAGCGAGTGGGGCAGGCGGCTGCCAGCGCTGGCCGGCATGGGAAAGACAGGGTTGTTCTCACGTGACGGTTTTTAAAGATGCCGTCTTTTCAACCAGGAAATTCTACTTCTAGGCCCCTGTCCTGGAGACATAATGAACTGGTGGGGAAGAGTTGCATCGTTTCAAATGTTCGGCCGCGGTTTCTGTGACCTGTGGGTCTGGTTCCTCCATGGACAGAGCAGATGTCAGCAGCCTTTGACTGGAGAAGGTCCTGGGTCTTGCAGGCTTCAAAGGCTTCTTGGTTTATGTCATGCCAAGAAAGCCGTGGCTGGGAACGGTTCCCTCCCTCGGTGTCTGCCTGTGGGGGCTCCCGGGAGTTTCTGGGCAGCCTCATCCCGCACTGCACTGGCCTCAGAGTCGGGCCTTCATCTGACCAAGTCCCCGCCTCCTGCTGCCTTCGCTGGTGCTGTTCTTTATCTATCTTTGGGTTCCTTTTAGTATTTTTCCCCAAATTTTCAGATGATGTGTCTGGTTGATTGAATGTGAGCCTTTCTTGATTTCTAGGTAGATGAATCTGGTCTTCCTGGTGTGGTTGAGTCTTGCAGGTGCAGTGTGGGGGCAGCCACATGCCTTCCCTGGAGTGAGGAGTCAAGCTCTCCTCTCTGTGCTCACGTTGGGGTCTGTGCTCCCCCGTGTCCTGCCCAGCAGAGACGGGGCCTCCAGCGCTCCACTCCTACCCGCTGGCTCCTTCAGCGTGGACACATCTCACCGTTACCCCAGCATCTGTTCACAGTCACTGATACTTGGCCGGCAGCTTTGCCGCCTTTGTGTTGGTTTTTGTCAACATGCTGTTGTGTGTCCCACGCCAGCTGAGAGGCCCGTAGGGGTGGCTGGTGGGGGGAAGCTTGGCCTGCAGGTAAAGGTGGGGCTGGGGGCCCTTCTGGGCCGTGGTGCCTGCCTGTCACCCTCGTGATTTTGGCCATCAGGGGTCAGGGTCCCACTGGGCCTTCAGCTGCCTGTGCTACCTGGGCCTGTGCCCCTCCCCAGGCCTGTGCCCCCTCCCTGGACCTGTGCCCCCCTCCCTAGACCTGTGACCTCTCCCTGGACCTGTGCCCCTCTCCAGGCCTGTGCCCCCTCCCTGGACCTGTGCCCCACTCCCTGGGCCAGGGCTCCCTCCCCAGACCTGTGACCTCTCCCTGGACCTGTGCCCCCTCCCTGGGCCAGGGCTCCCTCCCCAGACCTGTGACCCCTCCCTGGACCTGTGGAGGGGGTGCGGCCCCACCCACACCTTGATCTGGGACTTCTAGCTCCAGATCTGTGAGACAACCTCTGTTCTTAGCCATCAGGTTTGTGGAACAGTGTTGCAGCAGCCCCAGAAAACGAATGCATATTTCTGCACCTTTTAAGAGCAAAGACAGGCCAGGTGTGGAGGCTCACGCCTGGAATCCCAGCACTTCAGGAGGCCGAGGCAGGTGGATCACCCGAGGTCAGGAGTTCAAGACCAGCCTAGCCAACATGGCAAAATCCCGTCTGTACTAAAAATACAAAAAATAGCTGGACGTGGTGGCAGGTGCCTGGAATCCCAGCTACTTGGGAGGCTGAGGCAGGAGAATCACTTGAACCCGGGAGGCGGAGGTTGCAGTGAGCCGAAATTGGGCCATTGCACTCCAGCCTAGGCGACAAGAACAAAACTCCATCTCAAAAAAAAAAAAGAAAAAAGAAGAAAGAAAACACAATCAAAACCCAGCTCAAGCGAGTAGCATTTGTAGTGAATCAATTGGCCTCTGTTTAGTACTATTCGTTAGACAAGTAAAAAGGAAGTTGTCTTCGTGTTCCACTGGGGGTTTGCAGTTTTTAGGTAATAAGTTTATTTTAAGTAACTATGATTTATTTTTTCCTTCAGTGTTCAGGTAGCCACAACTTGACCATGGGGACGCCTTGTACTGGCACTACCTCCCATCTGCACCCAAATCCCCACCAGCCTGTCCCTGTGACGACTCTGGGGTGGGTGTGGCAGGGACAGGGCAGAAGTGAGACTTTGACCTGGTGGGTGCACACGCATAGGTGTAAATCTAGCTCCAACATCTTACATGAGAATGATTTGAATTCAAATTCTTGAATGGCCCACTCTGGAATGTTATCCCTCCTGTTAATAATTTCATGACCAATACAATTCTTTGTTTAGCTGAACATTTCGATTCCAGTGAGCATAATTTCATGTGTGTGGTGTTGTCAACAGCCACAAATGAGTCTAAAATGATATCACAGGGTCTTGTGACGGTGCTGGGAACCTCTCTGCTCATACTGGCCCGAATGTCTTGGGGTGGGAGTCATAGTGCCAGCTTGCAGGTGGTCATTCCTGGAAGTGTGGTTTTAAGGCAATACGGTTCTCTGAGAAGAACAAAAAGGGTCTTTATCTTCAGAATCGTCAGTCTTTAACATATTTTTTAAAATAACCCACAATTTGGTGTTGAATTCTAATTTTAAAAAGACACTCAGATATTTATTTATTTGAGACAGAGTCTCTCTGTGTCGCCAGGCTGGAGTGCAGTGGCGCGATCTCGGCTCACTGCAAGCTCCGCCTCCCGGGTTCCCGCCATTCTCCTGCCTCAGCCTCCCGAGTAGCTGGGACTACAGGCGCCGCCACCACACCCGGCTAGTTTTTTGTATTTTTAGTAGAGATGAGGTTTCATGGTGTTAGCCAGGATGGTCTCGATCTCCTGACCTCATGATCCACCCACCTTGGCCTCCCAAAGTGCTGGGATTACAGGTGTGAGCCACCGCGCACGGCCAGGCATTTATTTCTTAATGCCCTATTCCTACAAAGTGCAAAGGCCATTTGAGAATGTCAGAAACCGTGATGGAATAAGATCAAAATACAATAGCTTTCCACGTTGATATTATTAGAGATGCTTGCCTTTAAATTTCGCCCTGCAATTCAGGTTCAGGAGCAATTTTGTAGGCCTTTATAATACGATGATGTAATCAGTGCTTCTATAGAATCCCATTTATGAACGAAAACAAGGGAGCCATCGTGTGTGTCACAGTCATTCACAGAATGTTTAATGAACTGTATCAGGTAATGACATGACCCAAAAGGGGATTTTCAAAATGCCCAGTCTTTCAAACACGATATGAAAATCTCCAGATCGGACATTTAAAATGATTCCTGTTACTATTGGCAAAAGCATATAAGATGTATTAAAGCAGCAGCATGGTTTGGCTCCTTTTTAAACATTTTAATGAGTGAACTTTGTTACTTAGAGCATTTTTAGGTTTACAGAAAAGCTGAGTATCAGGTCCAGGGAGCCCCCAGTGCCTCGGCTCCTCTAGGACTGACACCCTGCATCCTGTGCTGCGTTTGGTACAGTTATCAGTCACGCGAACACACAGCTCACATTAGAGCTCACTCCTTGTGTCAAACATTTTGTGGGTTTTGACAAGTGCGTCATGACATGGATCCACTAGTTCCGGTCCCTTTTATCAGGTTAAAAATAAAACGGGACCTTGCAGAGATGTAAATGTGGCAGTAATCACCTTTGTTATATTTTTCCTTCTGAAAATATTAGCCTTGGAAGGAAATGTTTGAACAACTAGCCACTGTTCTTTGTCTGGGCACATGTCCATAGCAAGCGTATTCCCTTATCTGCTTTGTGTCTGGGCACATGTCCATAGCAAGCGTATTCCCTTATCTGCTTCGTGCTGTTGCCAATTTACAGACCAGTAGCTCAGAAGCTGTGATTTTTCTTCTAAGCGTAAGCGTATCCTCAAAATGGAAACAAAATAGTTTGGTCTTATAGGAGCATTATAGTCTTGCTGGCTGGAATTCACATGGAGACCAATGACATTGCCTCTTTCCTCTGCACACATCCATCCATCCATCCATCCAACCATCCACCTATCTATCCATCCATCCAGTCATCCATCCATCCATCATCCATCCATCCATCCATCCATCCATCCATTCATCCATCCATCCATCCATCCATCCACCCAACCATCCATCCATCCATCCAACCATCCACCCATCTATCCATCCATCCATCTAACCATCCATCCACCCACCCAACCATCCACCCACCAATCCATCTATCCATCCATCTATCCATCCATCCGTCCATCCATTTAACCATCCACCCACCCACCCATCTGTCCATTCATCCATCCATCCATCCACCCACCTGTCCATCCATCCATATCCATCCATTCATTCACCCATCCATCCATCTTATCCACCCAGCCACCCATCCACCCAGCCATCCACCCATCTATCCATCCATCTATCTAGTCATCCATCCGTCCATCCATCCATCCATCCATCCATCCATCTATCCATCCATCCACCCACCCACCCAATCACCCATCCATCCATCCATCCACCCACCCACCCACACATCCATCCATCCATTCATCCATCCATCCACCCAACCATCCACCCATCTATCCATCCATCCATCCATCCATCCACCCACCCACCCAACCATCCACCCATGCATCCATCCATCCATCCATCCACCCACCCACCACCCACCCACCCAACCATCCACTCATCTATCCATCCATCCATCCATCCATCCATCCGTTTGCTCATTTCCACCCAGAAATCCATCATCTCTCAAACTAAGGTTTCGACATAATTCCTTCCTTTCAGAAAGTGCAAACCAAAGCTAAGACTGGCTCACACATGCCACATGGGAGTTAGAGTAAGAACATTTTCAGATCCTTGTTCTTTTCTGGCCCCACTTCCCATGGTTTCTGGAAGTCCCAGGACAGGGAAAAGGAGAGAAAGGTGGAAAATAAATCATCAAGTGTGGATCTTCCCTCTCCTCAGAGGGAATTGTTCACCTGGCTACCCTCGGAAATTTAATTTTTGGTGTTAAAACTTGACATTTTACAGTAGTGTGTGTACCAAAGTTATAGAATGAGCAAACTTGTCTAGATAAAGTTTCTACATTGTTATGACATTTTCCCCCAGAGAATCACAAGCTCTAAGATATACTTATGAACCTTACTTATGCAGAAATTCTCTTAAACAGGGATTCTTTCTCTCAGTTTACCTTAGGCTAACACAGAAACATATTTTGACACAGAAAGAATTTTTTCTCTTCATTGCTCAAGTCACCTGGAGGCGGCCTGGGGTGGATGCCTCCAACCCCTGGGAATGACTCCAGCAGCCACCGCTGTGCCCCCCACAGAAGGAGGCTCGGGCTTGGCCCAGCTTTCCCGCCCGGGGTCTCTGGGGCTGGCTCCCCCCAGCTCGGGGCAGAAGCCTAATCCAGCATTGTTCTGCTCAGTTGATCCAGTCGGATGCTAGGGTTTGCCTGGGGGCCCGGCCTGCCAGCGGCCCAGGTGAGGGGATGCAGGCTTGGCCACAATCACACCTGCTGACCTTCCCTACAGACCTGGCACATTTAATCTTCTTCTTTGGGGAGGGGAAGAGGATGCACTCAGAAATGCCTTTACCGATGAGACCCTTAGGAGCTTGTACTGGAATCACTCAAAATTCCTGGTAGCCTGAGTCTCCTAATTCAATCCTGTATACATCTGCCTAATTCTCAATCCATGTCTAAGGTTAGAATGAACATTTTAATTAGCCGTTGTGGACAACATAAACACGCACTATACCATGCATTTAGATCTCTCTGTACCTTGTTCATGTCAGCACAAACTCAGCCCCTCTCTTTTCAAAAGCCCAGTTCGTTTTCCAGCAGGCGCGTGCTTTCATTAAAATTTCCCTCCTGTAGGTTCCGGCAGATTTCCCAACACAAGCACAGCAGGAACCGCATTGTGTTTGTAGAAAATCCAAAGTAATCTCTAGGTGTGTGTTAGGATGAAAAATGAACTTAGTGTTGGTACAGGTTTTTGTTTGTTGTACTTTTTGTGAGGGAGGATAGTAAAAATGTTTTAAAATTGATTGCAATGATGGTTGTGCAATTCTGTGAATATACTAACAAGCATTGAACTCTACACTTTACATAGGTGAACTGTATGGTATGTGAATTATATTTTAATAAAGCTGTTATTTTTAAAAAGTAAATTTAGCAACAACACTGGATACAAGCTAAATATACAAAAATTAATTGTCTTTATATAGACCAGCAACAAATAATTAGAAATTGAGAATTTTTAAATGATACCATTTTAGTAGTATCAAAATGCATCAACTACCTAGTAATTGTTCTAGAAAAATATTCCAAAAACAACAAAACATTTACTAAGGTAGATTAAAGAAGATTTAAATAGGCCAGGCTTGGGGGCTCACGCCTATAATCCCAACACTTTAGGAGTCCTAGGTGGACAGATAACCTGAGATCAGGAGTTTGCGACCAGCCTAGCCAACATGGTGAAACCCCATCTCTACTAAAAATACAAAAATTAGTCAGGCATGGAGGTGTGTGCCTGCAATCCCAGATACTTGGGAGGCTGAGGTAGGAGAATCACTTGAACCTAGGAGGCAGAGGTTGCAGTGAGTGGAGATCTTACCTCAGCACTCCAGCCTGAGTGACAGAAAAAAAAAGAAAAAAAAGAAGATTTAAATAAAGGAAGGGATATGATATGTTTCTGGATTAAGAACAAGTTAACAAGCACAAAAATTGATGTATAAATTTCGTGTAATCCCCATTAAAATCCAGGCCGATGTGTGTGAGTGTGTGTGTTGGGGGTGGGGGGGGGTTGCCAAGCTAAAGTTTACATGGGAATGGACGGGGTAAGAATAGCAAGATGACCTTGAAGACGACCAAAGCGAGGGACTCAGACCACAGGTGCCAATGCCCACTACAAAGCTACAGGAGTCTGAACCAGGCAACACAGTGGTCAGTGAAGTGGAATGGAGGGTCCAGAAACAGACACACACACGGGACGCTTGATTCACAACAGATTCAGGATTGCAGATCAAGGGAACGGGGGACGTCTTTACTAAAGGTGCCAGCTCAGTTGCAGATCCGTACAGAATGCAGGAAGCTGGGGCCCCACGTCTTCCCACGTGCAGTCTGCAGATGCAAATACGGAGGCTGAAACAAACACGTCTGGAAGAAATCACAGGGGAGTGTCTTCCCTGCTGTGTCCAGGATCTGTGGGTGAGCAAGACAGGGTCCCTGTCCAGATGGGGTTTCATTTGGGGGTGCAGAGCGGGTGCAGAAGGGCTCCCAGCGCCAGCCGGGGCGCTACAGACATCAAACAGACTAACGGTAGTGATGGCAGAAAACACCAAATGTTTAAAACTCAAAACTCCGTGAATTTATCAAACCACTTTTGAAACCTCCGGTCCCTCCTGTCCCTGTGCCTCCTGTGCCCTCCTGCTGTTAGGGCACCAAGCCGTGATGCTGAGAACTGGCAAATAGGGGGAGGAAGCAAGCATGTGTCCTGGCTTTTCTGCAGGAACTTTCTTACCCAGCCGAGCAGCTCATGGGAGAAAGCTCTTTCCAGAGGATCTCCAGCAAGTAAATGCAGAAGGAGCAATGGAATCCGAAGATCGCCATTTTGCAAACCTTCATGAAATGCCAGAGGTGAACCACCGCCGTGAGAGGGGCTGAGCCGTCAGGCTCTAGGGAGTAGGGTAACATGGGGAAACCCAGTCCCTACAAGGAGAGAGCTGGCTTGAGACCACGGTTAGGGCCTGAGCTGAGGCAGCCCCCCGCTGCACTGAGCTCTAAGGCGGTACAAAAACTCCCCCTGCGGGGCCACCCTCTGCAGCAGCACAGGCTGGAGGGGGTGCCAGCATCCTGCCCTCCAGGGATCCCAGAACCAGGGGCAGGAGTACCCAGCCCTCCTCTGGGGGCCTATGTGACCAGGCTGACCATCCCTAGACGAGAGGCACCAGGACACCCTGTGCCCCCACAGTGTGTGGAGGACAGGAGCTGGCACTGCCTGGCAACCCCGAGGCTGGAGGAAATGCAGGGATGGAGGAGCTCATCAAACCCGGCCAGGCAGAAGCAGCAGCAGCCCGGGAGTGGGCATCCCACGGGACGAACAGCCCGGGATCCACGCGCAGATGCCCAGAAAGTGAGAGGACAGAGGGCGCGGGGCCGGAAGACACACCTCGGCCAGGGCAGCGAGGAAAACACATTACCACAGCTGTTTTCAGTCAGGGAAACGTGAACAGGCTGAATATTTAGGACTCAATTGTGATGATTACATTGCGACTATGTTTTCTAAAAAGGAGAGATTTTATCTGCTGGGGGCACATACCACAGTGTTTATGGACGCAGTGATGGGACATCTTCATTTGATTTCAAATACCCCACGGCAGGATTTATGAGGCTAGACGGAGCCTGGCTGTCACTGAAGCTTGGTGATGCATTCATGGATTCATTTTCCTAATAAAAAGTTATACAATTATGTAAGAGTGGATAAAAGAAGGACATTAAACAAAGGAAGTAAAAGGAAATCTCCTTATTGACCAGGGTACTGGGTGGTCTGTCTGATTCCAGCCGATACATCATCGTTACTGAAGGTCACAGGTCAGGGTGCTGGGAGTCTCAGGCTCCAAGGGCTGAGGGCAGGGGCCCCAAGGCGGTCTGCAAACCCCCTCTGTGGGGCACCCCTCTGCAGCAGCACAGGCTGGAGGGGTCCCAGCATCCTGTCCACCAGGATCCCAGGACCTGGAGTAGGAGGGCCTGGCCCTCCTCTGGGTTCTCCTGGGAGCCAAGGAGTTGCACCCATGACATCGTCAGGACACAAGGCCTTTCCATCATCAGCTTCCTGTGAACACTTAGGCCAGGGCAGGGCAGAGCAGTGGGTGAGGGCCTGTGTCTGGGGCCAGGCTGCCTCACTCCCAATCTCTTCTCTCCCCTTCCTGCTGTACAACCCTGGGCAAGTTAGTGACCTTGCTGGACCTCAAAGTCCTCATCTGTAAGACGAGGGTCATGCCGTGGATGTGAGGAACCAATGGGAGCACTGCTGGCTGGCGGCATTTGCCCGGTGCCTCTATCCAGGGTTGCTGGACCTCAATTCCACATTAACCAGGGGTCTGGCAGCCGAGACCACCAGTCTCTGGGAGACACACTGCCCGGGTCCCCAGTAGGCCAGAGTCAGGCCCTGCCTGGGCCCCCACAGCCCCCATGCCCACACTGTACACCAGCCTCAGGGGCTGGGGAGGAGGAATATTCCCAGCCATTTCCCAGGCAGAATCCTTGGTGCTTCTGCTCTAATTAGGGATGGGGGAGGTGATCTGGGGTCATTATCCCCAAGGTGGATGGTCACCACATTCCGGGGATCACCGTTGGCATCGGCCTCAAAGTCCTCAGCACCAACTGACATAAAATCCATGGGAATTCAGCCGAAGCTTCACACTTGCAATCCCAGCACTTTAGGAGGCCAAGGTGGGAGGATCGCTGGAGCCCCTGAGTTTGAGACCAGCCCAGGCAAGATAGTGATACTCCATCTCTACAAAAAATGCAAAAAACAATTAGCCGAGGGTGGTGGCACGTGCCTGAGGTCCCAGCTACTCGGGAGGCTGAGACAGGAGGATTGTTTAAGTCCAGGAGTTCGAGGCTGCAGTTAGATATGATCATGCCACCACATCCCAGCCTGGATGACAGAGCAAGACTCTCTCTAAAAACAAAACAAACAAACAAAAAAATCCATGGGAATTCCCTCAGGGCCGGAAAATTACTTCCAGCCTTTGGAAACAGTGTGGTTTGAGCTGCACAGACTGGGCACGGTGTGCTCCACTCCGGGAAAGAGAGGCTTCTTTCTGCAGCTTAATCACTCCGGTGGACTAATGAGGCGAGCTGTTCCCAGGAAGCGTGCTTTACATAACTGCTGGTAATGAGACTGGTGGGGCTGTGCGTGTGTGTGCGTGTGCACGCTCGTGACTCTGGAAGCCTTCAAGCTGCCAGGATTCATCCATCTTCTCTAATGAGCCTATGGGAACATTATCGCCCTGGAGGAAGGAGAAAGCGGGGCTGGGCTCGCTCGCCGGCAGCTCTGTTCCAGAACTGGAAGAACTTACTGCCTTCAGGGACACTCCAGAGTTCCTGCCTCTGCTCATTCCTACGTCATTCGAGTGAGCAGCTCCTGAATTTAAAGAGGCACATGTACACATGCACAAGCATTCACACATGCCCATAGGCCACACATGTATGTGTGCACAAGCATTCACGTGTGTACACACCACACCCATGTCCATAGGTGCACACCCTCACGTGCTATACATGTGCACAGAGACCTGCATCACACAGCACTTGTGCTTATAGACACATGTACCATACACATTACACACGTGCACACAAACGTGTATCACACTGCACAATGCATATAAACATGCACCACATGCCATACCCCACATATGCATAGATAGACATGCACCACATGCCACACCACATGTTTGTGCACAGAGAGCCGCATCACACAGCACATGTGCCTACAGACATGAACCACACACATCACACACGTGTACACAAACATGTATCACACCACACACATGCAGACATGCACCACACGCCACACCACATGTATGTGCACACAGACCTGCATCACACAACACATGTGCATACAGACATGCACCACACAGCACAACACACTTGTATACATATCACACATAGACCTATACATGTGCAATGCATTCCCACACACACCCTATACATTTATATACCCACATGCATCACACACTGCCACATATACACATGTGTTGCATATGTGTGCACATGTACCACATATACCACATACATGTGCATGGGTGCATGTCACATACATACACACACCATGTACCTATGTGCAGGTGCATGCACTCACATATACCAGAGCTGTGTACACACACGATTCATATGTATACATATCTGCACATAGATCTGCATTTACATATATACCTGCCACAGAAGCCAGGTGTGAAAATGAAAACCTCAGAACCCAGAAGCCTCTGTGAGAGGAGTGTGGTGATCAGGAGATGGACTGGGGCCAGGAGAAAGCCCCCTCCCACGGGCTGCAGTGCTCGGCATTTACAGAGGACCCTAGGGTGAGGGGCAAGCCGAGCAGTTGATGCTGGAAGCAAAGCTGAGGTGGGCAGCGCAGTCCCCTAGGGCCACCTCGGTGTCAGCGCTGACCGCGACTCCATCCTCCAGCTGCCTCATTCACTGGGCTTGAGTCGACAAGAACCTACCAGGGAGGGCGGCAGGACCAGGAGGCTGGGGGGCCTCAGAGTTTCCCCTGCAATGACGAGACCCAGGATGGGGGAAGGGCCTCTGCGTACGTGGGGCTCAGTGGGGACCAGGACCTGGTGGCGGCTGGATCCCAGGATGAGGGGAAGGGCCTCTGCGTACGTGGGGCTCCGTGGGGACCAGGACATGGTGACAGCCGGATGGACCCCCAAAACAGGGCAAGACTGACGGAGAACACGGATCAGGGAGGTTCTGCACCAGCTCTTCCCACAATGAGGAAAGGTCTTGATGCTACAAAACAAGAGAAACTCAGCAAACAACTTCTCTGACTGGTGGTTAAAGACGCCGCCGCCCTGGCACATGTGGTACTAGAACCTCATGCCGTACAGGTGTTCCACTCCTGCTGAGGGCCTCCTGGACACCTTGGGTTTGAGGTCAGCAGAGGCCTGGCTTTGCTGCCTGCCCACTTGCCTGTCCACTTGTCTACTGACAGCATGGCCTGGGCACTGGCAGTGGAACAGGGAAGCGTCCCTAGTTTCCCCTTTGGCTCGGGGGTCTGAGTGGGGCCTGCCGTGGGGATGTGTTCATCCTCAGCTCTGCACCAGCCCTCAGAGGCCCCTGGGGTTGACCTGGGCCCATGGCTTCTAGGAAAGAGAGGCACGGGCTGAGGATGCAGGGCCCACCCTTCCTGTGGGGGCCAGAGGGCCCCTTGCCCCTCCCAGGACCACTTCCTTCCTCCTACATGGATGACCCGGGGGTCCAACCCTGGAAAATCTGAGCAGCTTGGCTGTGGCTCAACCTCCTCTTTCCACTAGCCCACACCTGGGACCCACTTCCCGCTGGCTGCCACTGCTGGCAGATCCAGGGCAGCCCTGGCCATTGGTCAGCCCTGCAGCCAGCAGCCCACACAGAAGCCATGCTGCCTCCAGCTTGGACCCCAGCATGCGGGGAACTTACCAAAATCAGCATGAAATGAAATAGACAATCTGAATAGCCTTATGTCTACTTTTAATAATTGAATTCGTTATCAAACTCCTTCTGCAAAGAAAACTGCACGCCCTGATGGTTTTATGGTGAGTTATATCAAATACGTGGGGAAGAAACAATGCCAGTCTTTCACAAATTCATTCAGAAAGCAGGAGGAAGAACTTCTGTCATGGCCCGAATTTGCTCCTCTCCCTGCTGCCAAAATCATATCCTAGCCCCAGCATCTCAGAAGGTAACTGTATTTGGAGAGGGGATCTTTACAGAGGTAATTAAGTTAAAGCGTGGTCATTAAGGTTGCCCTGGCCCGGTCTGCCGGGGTCCTCATAAGAAGAGCAGATGAGGGCACAGACACAGAGGGGTGGCCCTGTGAGGACATAGGGAGAAGATGGCATCTGCAAGCCAAGGAGAGACCCCAGGCACCAGCCTGCCCCACCTCGATCTCGCACCCCAGGCTCCGGGACTGTGAGAAGGAAGTGTCTGTCTTCCCAGCCACCTGTTCTGCACATTCTTGGAGCAGCCCAAGGAGACTAATAAAATCCCCAGCGCGTGGTACCAGGCAGATGTAAGCCTGAGAGGACACCTGAGAAAGACATGATGATAAAACACAACTGGGGAGCGTCCCCCGCATCGACACAGACACAAAACACTCGACCAGATGTTAGCAATCACGGCCAGCAAGGGAAGTAAATGATACACCACAACCAAACGTGCTTCCGCCAGGAATGCAAGAGCCGTTTACCATTTGAGCATCCATCCACGTCATTCACCACGGTAGCAGAAAACACGGTCATCGCAGAAAACACGGTCATCTCAATAAATGCAGAGAAATCATTCAACAAAAAAGCAACACCCATTCTCACAGAAAAGAACTTGAGACAGGCTAAGAACAAAGTGGAACTTTCTCCGTATGCTATGGGCCACGTATGAGCAACCTCCAGCTAAACTCCGATGTGATGTTGGAGTGCCAACCTTACATGAACTCGTTCAGAAAGCAGAGGAAGAGGGGAGAATTCCTGCTCTGTCCTGAACTTGCTCCTCTCCCTACTGCCAAAATTCACATCCTAACCCCAGCGTCTCAGCAGGTGACTGTATCTGGAGAATGGGATCTTTACAGAAGTAACCGAGTGAAAATGTGGCCACTAGGGTGGGTCTCCCTAACGGTGTCCCTCTCAGTCTGTGAACGGGGTGAGGCTTTCTGCCGGGCCACTTCTGTTCAATGCCGTACTGGAAATGATTGCCAATGCCACAAGGCGAGACAAACGAGAGCCATGCAGTTTGGAGAGGGTGCCTGTTTTGAAGGTGCGGTCTTTCACCTAACCCACCCTCTGGACCCCACCCTGAGCTGCTGGGGCTAGGACTCCACAAACCACATCTCTGCTCGGCCCACCGGCATCCCCTTAGATAGCCAATAAGGGGCTCTGGAGAGACCACCAAGGTCCAAAGGGACAGGAGAGGTCAGGCGAGTGTTCTGGGTTCGAGGAGATTGGAGACGTGACGGTTAAATTCCATGCATCCTTCTGCACTGCACGCTTGGGTGGGGAGGAGCATTATCGGGACAGTTGACAGTTGCCTGCCGCTAGATGGTTGTGTCACATCGTTAGGTGATTGCACCAAAGGGCGTTCCCTGCAGGCACACGCTGACGTCCACAGGGATGAGTGGACATGATGACCCCAGCTTGCTGGGGCTCAGAGCTAGTACCCGAGATGCAGCTTTGATGTGAACCGAGGCAGCCTCAAGGTCTCTCCGACCTCCCTGCTCCTGTGTCTCCCAAAGCACAAAGTCGTTCCCTGAATCTCCCTTATCTGCCTGACGTCCGTCCGTCCGTCCGTACTGGCCAAAGAAGAAAACAATGACCCACAGTCTCCTCCCTGCGTTTCTGTTAACTGAGCTCCTATCGCAAGAAGAAAGGCTGAGGTTTGTCAACACACCTGGCAAATGTCACAACCACTGTCTGCTCCAGCGGACTTTGTTCCAGGCCATTGTCTGCTCTTCAAGCCCACTGAATTCCCTAAAAATCATTTACCACCTCCCTAAAGTCACCCCCACTGCCCCATCTCCTTTCCCCCAAGAAGAGGGGTGCATGGCCAGCTGTGGCCCCCTGGGCTTTGGGGTAACCATCCTCCTAAGATTCCCTGTGCTATGCACATTAGAACACATGTCGGTCTTTTCTCCAGTTAATCTGCCTTCTGTGAGGTGATTTTCCAGTGAACCTTCGGAGGGCAAAGGGAAAGTTTTTCCCTTGGCTTCTGCGCGCCTACTTTTTTTTTTTTTTTGGTTCTAAAAACACTTCTGAGTGAGGGAGAGGAAGTGTGATAAAGAAAATGGGGCAAAATGCACAAAGTTAGTGAGTCCGAGTGAGGTGCTCCCTCTCTATCCTCGCAACTTTGTCTTCTAAGTTTTAAATTTCAAAATATAGCAGTGAAGAGAATGAGAACGTTAAGTCCGGGAAAAGTCATGATTTCTCTCCCAGGGAAGTGACCATGTGTCCGCAATCACAACCAGCGAGGCGCAGACTGCAGGACTGTAGAACAGTTCCGCTGTCAAACACGCTGAGCCGGCACGTTTCACGGCTGACCTCAGCGCCTGCAGCTGGGACCATGTTTTTCCAATCAGATGTTCTTTTGCTGAAAAAGAATGTTCAGTTTTTTGCTTGCGGTCTCACTGTGGGTGATGCTTTCCAACTGCGTGGGACCGGACACACACAGGCCCACACCACTCATTTCTCTCTTCACCCGCCAGCTTAGTATCGCTTGACCACTGAACGCGTGTTCCCGCACGCCGGGCACTCTCAGGGCACGGGGCGTGACAGGAGCAAGACGGTGAGCTGGCCCCTGCCGCACCTGTGGGCTGCTGGGGAGAGAGTCCTGGTTTCACAGCGTGGTGAATGCGGGAGGAATGGACAGGCCTCCCGGGTCCTGTGGTTTTCAAAGCCTTCAGTCGGTTTCCTACACGACAGCACTGGTCTAAATGAGGCCCAATAGGTGAAGCATAAAAGCAGCCCAGATCTACCTGAAGGGGGAGCTGCCCCGGGACCTCCTCAGAGACCCACGCCCTCTCCTGAGCCCCTCAATCTCCCATGGGGACCCCAGGGACCAGGGCACTCAGGGCAGCCAGCAACTTGGGCCCCACACTCGGGCCTAGTGGTGGATGCCAGGAAGGGCCCAGCTGTGCAAACGCCGCCCGATGGGTGAGGTTCGAAGCCCAAGGGGCAGCCTCTCCCGGAGCAGCTGCGGCCCCCGTCAGGCCACCTTCTCGTGTATGGTGAACGCATAGTGGTCTCCTGCCAACAAATCTGACCAGTGATGACTTGCGACCATTCCTGGCTGCTCTGTGAACCGGGGCCCCGTCCCCACAGAGAACCTGGATTCACAGCCAATTCCAGGACTGAGAACTTGGCTCAGGTCAGAGCCAAGATCCGGGGATCCAGCCATTCCACCACTGGTCAAATGTTCCGTGGTACCCGAGTCCCTGCTGCCTGGGGGGGCACTATCGAGCCAGAGTCCCCAGGTGGGCGAGGGACCTGGGTGGAATATGATGGAACAAAAGATGATGGAACAAAATAGGTCCAACTCATCAGCCTCATTATTTCACACCAAGTGTGGGAGAGCAGTTCCCCTAACTAGCATGTTCTGTGTCATGTTCCACGGCTGTTGGCTGTGAGCACAGCCTGGCCATACAACTCTACGAATAGGTGCCACCACTATCCCTATTTGACAGAGCAGGAAACTGAGGCACAGGGAGGCCGCACGGCTGAGCATCACAGAGCTTGGATTTATAGCCAGGGAATCGGACAGCAAAGCTCTAGTCCACCAGCTGCCCAGAGGGCCACAGAGAGGTGTGGGGCCCAGGGCAGCGTGCATGGTGGTCTCAGACTTCGGGAATCTGGGGCACAGCCCAGGAATGAGAAGCCGAGCAGATGGATAGGGAGGGGAGCGTCCTGGCAGCAGAGGCGGCTCGGGGCATCTGAGGGGGTGGGGGCCAGCCCTGCAGCCCCTGGGAAGGCAGGCTGGTCTAGGTGCAGAGCAGGAGAGCTGCATGGAGGGGAGTCTATGTGTGGATTGCCCCTGCACAGGAAGCAGCCACGGGCAGGGCCAACCCCACTGAACCTTACCAAGGGTCAAGGCCCCAAGGAGATGCCTTCCTCAGCTCAGTGTTTAATGCTTCCTCTGGCTCTCCCCAGTGCAGTCCCAAGAGTCCTGCAAGGGGCTATACCTCCCACTCCCTCATGTACACCAGCCAGAAAATGCAGTGGAACAAAAGATGTCCTATTTGCAATTGCAGGCACATGCGAGCGTTAGCATAGGCGATTTGCAATGTGTGTGGCCAAATACAAGTGAGCCTTTAAGCTGCAGTGTGAGCTTTAGGCACTTGGAGGGTGGGAAGCCCCACATCCCCTGACCCCTCCCGCGTCCATCCCTGTGTCCTTATGGGCACTGGGTAAGGCCTCAGGGGCAGGGAAACAGGACAGGCCCCATTGCTGTCTTGGGCCTTCCTTGCGTGCAGGTGAGAAGGAGGCAAGAGCATTGTGACAGCTGGCACAGGCCTGAGAGGGAGGGGATGGAAGCTGCTCTAGGTGGGATCGGGAGGCCCTGCTGGGGAGGCGATTCCTCCAGGAGACCCTGAGAGCCGGAAGCTGCCAGCCTATGCAGAGGGCACTCCCTCCTCCTGGATACGGTCCCCAGAGAACCTCCCAGGGCCTCAAAGCGAAGGCTTATTCTGAGGTTCACCAGGATAGGCAAGTGTGGCTTTGCTCTCTTGCCATCCACACCCCAGGGACATCCAACCAGGACCAGCGATCGTCCACTGCTTAGACCAGACCCAGCCATCCCCGAACTCATTACGTGGGAACTGAGGAGGCGGCTCCAGGCAGGCGGATCGTGCAGGTCGTCTTGGTGACCAGGAAGCCTCACAGTACCCACTCGCCACTGTCCCCACCCCCTCGGACACAGGTCCCTGTCCTCGTCCTCATCAGTGCAGTCTGATAACTCAGGTGCGGCCCCCACTCCCCTTTCCCCTGGGCCCTGCTGCCCTCTCCCACCCAGAGAGAAACATGAGCAGCTCAGAACAAGAGGCAAGGCCCAGGCCTTCAGGGAAGGTAAAGGGGGAAAGCAGCCCCCACCAAAATCTTCTCCAGACACAATGAGGTTTTATCAGCACATTGTGTTAAGCAGAATACTAGTCCCATAAAACCTGCACGCCCAGCTCCCTCCCAGGAATGTGTGGCTCTGGCAGGGTGAACTCGGTCTTTGCAGTGATCACACCCAGCTCCCTCCCAGGAATGTGTGGCTCTGTGCTGAGTGGACGTGGTCGCTGTGATGAAGACCAGGCACTCTGACACAGGAGGTCGTCTGGTTATCTGCTGGTAATCTTTAGGGCCCTTATCCAGGGAGGCAGGAGGGCCAGGGGCGAGGCACAGGACCAAAGCAGGGACCGCAGGCAAGGAAAGGCAGGAGAGCAGTTCTCCTGGGGGGCCGGGAGGAGCCGGCCCTGCCCACCCTGAGTGACTCCTGCAGAGCCACGAGATCGTGAATCTTTTTTTTTTTTTTTGAGATGGAGTCTTGCTCTGTCACTCAGGCTGGAGTGCAGTGGTATGATCTCAGGTCACTGCAACCTCCACCTCCCGGATTCAAGCAATTCTCCTGCCTCAGCCTCCCAGTAGCTGGGACTACAGGCGCCCACCACCACATCTGGTTAATTTTTGTATTTTTAGTAGAGATGGGGTTTCACCATGTTGGCCAGGCTGGTCTCAAACTCCTGACCTCAGGTGATCCACCTGCCTCGGCCTCACGAAGTGCTGGGATTACAGGCGTGAGTCACTGTGCCAGCCGAATCTGTGTTGTTTTAAGCCACTGGTTTTGTGGTCATTTGTCACAGCAGCCACAGGGAACTCATACAAACATTGAAGCAGAACATTTCAGGGGATTTGAAAAGGTGCCACAAAGGGAGAAACGTCACAAAACTTTTTAAGTTAATAAAAATTGTACAGACAGGAAGAGAAAGTGTTACATCTATGAAGGGAAGAGTGTCGGGGGCTGTGGCTCTGGGGGCCTGAGCAGAGGGCAGAGCTGGGCAGCTGGCGAGGATGCTGGGCCGGCTTGGGGGCTTCCATTAGGGGCCAAGGCTGGGTCCTCGTATGTGCCTGGGGCAGGGTGAAGGGCCTGGGGTACTGCAGCCTTGCAGGGGGCAGAGACCATTGCTAAGATCAGCCTCATGCTCTGTGCGAGGGCTGAGCTGAAAACAATCTTGGGGGCCCCACCTCCAGGCCCCGGGGTAGGGAGGAGGAGAAGCTGAGGCACTTACTGCTGGAGGCTGAGGGGAGGGTGCCCTGGGGACCCTCCCTGCTATTAGAGACTGGGCAGGCTGCTACCCCAACCCTCTCTTGTCCCAGAGACGGGAGAGGCAAGCAAATGCCTACAGCAGCCACGGGACAGAGTCCAGATGTCTTAATGGCCTCATAAAATGGGGCATGTGGGCTACCCAAGGAATGGCCCAGGACTTACGAGAAGCCACCCTCCCAGGCTGGAATCCCAAAAATCCAAGCCCCACTCGCAGTCCTGAGTCTTCCTGCGGAAAACCTCTCTCCCTTTGATAAGCAAAGATCCCTGTGAGCTCAGCCTGACCCCCACCCAGCCCCTGTTCCCAGCCCCACCATCTCCAGGCAGCCACAGTGCCTCTGGCTGAGCCAACCACCTGAGGACCCAGATGGGCCAGAGCCAGCACTCGGGGTCCCCAGTGGCCTCCCTCCCTGCTCCCTCAGCTGCTCCCCACAGCCCTGGTCACCTGCAAGTCATCTGGCCAAGAAGGCTGACCCAGAGGCCCGACTGCCTGGTCATGCGGGAAGGGCCCCCGCAGGGGCACACTGCGAGCAAGGGGGCTCTTAGTGAAACTCAAGGCTCTTGGCAGGAGGGGAAGGGGGTGCCTGAGTCACCCTGCCTGGCATGGCCTTGGTGAGCTCCCTGCCCTGCAAGGTTTGGGTTTCGGGTCCTAGGCCAGCTCCCCGCTGTCCTGCCTGTCTGAATTTCAACAGATTTTATTTGAAAATGTTGCTTTTAACCCAGCATCACCTCCGAGCTGTGACTTTACGTTCATCATGTGCTTCTCCCCGCACTCCTACGTGGGGACACAAGAGCGGGGCTGGGCCTCCTTCCCTTAGGAGCAGGGTGAGGAGGTCTGCAAAGCCCCCGCCCACCTCCCTGATCACCTGGCCCCAAGCTCTGCCCAGTTCCCCATCTGCCTCCAGCCCCGCCCCACCCGTCCCCAGACCCAGGACATACCACCCCCTCACGTCAGCGCCTTTGGGGTGGCATCAGGACTTTGGGGACAGAGCGAGGGTGCAGACGGGACCCCTCCCTGTGAACAGGAGAGAGAAGCAACCCGACCATGCCAGGTGGGAGAGAGAGAGGTCAGCAGGAAAGAGCTGCCCGTGGCCCTTCCCGCAGGGGCGCTGGGACCCCGGGACACAGCCCTGCCGGTGCACCCAGGACCCAGCAGTGACCGCCGTGAACATCCTCAAGCGTCAGCTGCTCGCTGAGAGCTGGGACTTCTGACTGACTCCGTGGGGTTTTCTCCATCAAATTCCTTTGACCATCTTTGTCCTTAATGATCCTGGCTGATCTCAGACGTCTAGGCCTCTTCTTGGCTGCCGGGCACACAGTCAGGTTTGCGTTGCTTTTAAACTCTGAGAAACCCTCATCTGTGTTTTATTTTCTTTTGAAAATCACTACAGCGGCCCCAGGAGGGGTGGGTGGTCCCACCGACAAGGGCCCCCAGGGCCCACAAAAGGCCACACTCTCATCCCAAAGTGCATTGTGCCCTGAGCGCGGAAATCGGGTCTGGCCTCTGAGCAGGAGAGGCTGAGCCCCACGGAACCCTCCAGGGCGAGTGGGCGCTTCCCGACGCCCCTCCGTGGGGCCAGCGTCACCCTCCCGGCCTGAGTCGGCGCCTGCTGGACAGCTCTGTTCCTGGGTTCGGTGACAACTCTCCCATACCCGGGGCTGTGACTTGGGGACACTGGTCTGTGGAGTGTGGATTCTGTGGGCACCTGGTCTGTCATAGAGAAGCCCCGTTAGTCCCTTTTCCCAGCAAGAACACAGTCAGGGAAAGACCCTCCATCTCCACGGTCTCCTCACAAAGGCACTGTGAAGACTGCAAACTTCAGCCACACGGTGAGAGGTGCTACAGCACGTGTCATTTCTTAGGATTCATGGAGGACTTGTGCCGAGAATGTACGAAGAACTCTGACGAATCACTGAGAATAAAGCGCCTGCCTGGCAGAGGACGGACAGACGGAGGCGTGTCACGATGGGGGTGTCCGGTGACCACGTGGGAGGGGCCCAACCTCACCCATCGTCCAGGAGGTGCAGACTAAACCCTGAGACGTCGTCCTACCCCAGAGAGGCCAACATGTCAAAGATGGACAGTTCCAGGCAGTGGGCAGAGTGCCACGGCCAGTGTAGAAAACGGTGGCCGGCCTCCACTCCTGTCTAACGTTTTGTACCTGGGACCGGCAGTTCCAGGCCTCAGTGTGCGTTCTGGGCAGGAAGCACCTACTCATGTTCACCCAAAGACATGAGGCTGTTTAGAGCAGCATTATTCCCAACACCCCTGAACTGGAAAGAGCTCAGGTGACCACTGGCAGTGGGGTGGGGCTGGAACATCCACAAAATAGAACACGGGGCGGCCACGAGACCGGCTCCTGGACGCACAGCCACGTGGCTGCACCTCACACCCGGGAAGCACCTGTCGGGAGGCGCTGTCCCTCCCAGGCTCCTGCAAGCGTGGGGTGGGCACCTGGCATGAAGGGCGTCCTTCGTGCCCTGGCCGGGGGCGTCGCCCACTCTCTACACCCAGCCCTGGCCCAGCCACAGCCTGGCTAGTGCTGTGACCACCGCTCTTTCTGTCGCCAGACTGGGCACGCCTGAGCGTGGACACTGGGCCTCTGGTCGTCTGTGTGAGCTCTGCGTGGTGCCTGACACACAGTAGGAGCTTGGCGAGTGCTTGCTGAGTCAATGAGAAAGGAGTGTGGGCCAGAAACATGGGCCGATGGCTCCCAGCCGGTGAGTCACTCTCGGGGCCCTGCTGAGTCATAAGTTCCTTTCACTTTAGATGTATTTTTAATTGTATGTTCTGAACAGATGGAAATTTCTTGGCTGCCGGGAGTAAAATTGTGGATATTTGGTGAGTGTATCCAAAAGGAAGTGGCCGCAATATGACTCACCCAGGTCATTTGAACCCTGATGGGGGAAACAGACCTCAGCAACTTCTGCTGGTTCACGACCAAAGGAAGCGGGGCCGGAACGTGAACAATGGGGTGCAGGCGGCCAAGTTCTCAGTGGCTGCTGGGAGTGCTTTCCCACTGTCTGCGGAGCCCATGGCAGTCCCTTGAACACGCGGGGACGGCCAGCAAAATCACCCAGCCTGCTTCCACGAGCGACCAGTGAGACGTGTCGCGGCAGTCCCTCCCAGGGCCGCTGGGCCAGGTCCAGCTGCAGGGCAGAGGAGAGGATGGGGAGAGGCGCCTGAGATGGGGCAGGGAAGCCTGTGAGCTCAGCCCGGGCCGGGGCCTGGGGCAAGCACCAGGCCAGGGGGAGTCACCAGGGGCTGGGGCTGGAGCTGCATCAGAGAGCAAAGGGGTGTTTGGAAAAGGGGTAGGGCCTGGGACCCAGGAAACTGTTCTTCCAGAGCCCCCCCTTGAAGCTGAGCTTTGCCTCTGTGAGAAGCTGTGACCCCGCGGGTGCTGCCCTAAGAGACTGGGCCGGGTGGAGCCAGGGTGGACTGGAATTCCCCGACCGGGACGCGGGGCCGGACGAGGCTGACTTGTCCTGTCTGTGAATGGTCAGGTTTGCTTTTTCTTCTGAAAACACGAGGCAGTGATCCCAGCCAGCCGATTGCAGCAGCCTGGAGACGGGATGGAGGAGAATGAGGCTGTGGGTGGGAAGAGCGGAGGGGACTTGCCCGCATCCCTCCCCTCCTACTCTCTGGGGTCCCAGGAGTGCCGGATACGTAATGCTGCCAGGCGATTTCTGGCGCCCCACAGACCTCTGCCCCTGGAGGCTGAGGCTGCGGCCTCTGGAGTTGGGCCAGGTCCCGGCTGGAGCAAAGGGGGCCTCCTTCAACCTCCGTCCTCCCTGTCAAGCCCGAGGAGCCTGACTGGCGCGGTGTCGCCGGGCCATAGTGAGCGGCCAGTCCTTGGTCTGCCAGAGCCGGCTGCACTGAAAGGATTTCTGGGTTCCCAGTCCTGGAGGAGCACACGGTTTGCACCAGGCCTTGGGAGGGGAAGAGGCAAGGCGTGGGCCCAGCTCTCACTCCCCCGGAGAAACTTTGTTTGAGCTGCAGAGGAGCCTGGAGAGGCCCCAGGGCGGGGACCCCTGAGAGGAGAAAAAACGGAATTCATCCATGGAGCTGTTCACCCAGAAGAAACCAGGAGTTCCTCCAGGAGAGACTGGATTGCTCTGAAAGGGGCCCTGAGGGGCTGATGGCAGGAGCCGAAGGCAGCTGTGACTTGTGCATCTGACTCCAGGTGTGGCTGGCAGGGGCCACAGTGGAACCAGCCGGTTGTCACTGGACCCACAAAGTACCTCTGAGTGTGGAGTGGAGAGAGGAGGACCTCCCACCGTCTGCCGGCCTGGAATCTAATTCCCATCTGTGCTTTGATGTGATGGGGACTTGGAGGGGTGACCTTTTCAGTTCCTTTTATCTTGAATGGCCTTTGGGGGATTTTCACAGATTCTCAGAGTTCAGAGCCCAAGGAGGTGCTGGAATGTGACATTCCTCACCACATTCCTCACGACATTCCTCTGTAAACCAGGCGGTGTCCGCACCCATGAGCCTGTGTCTTCCTATGACATCAGGAGTTCTATCCCTCACGTCAGAAATCAGGGTTCCAGGCGCCTTGGTTTCCCCGGCGCCAGCAGCTTGGCTGTAGAAGAAATACTGAAGGGGCGGGGCATGGTGGCTCACGCCTGTAATCCCAGCACTTTGGGAGGCCGAGGCGGCTGGATCACGAGGTCAGGAGTTCGAGACTAGCCTAGCCAACATGGTGAAACCCCGTCTCTACTAAAAAAATACAAAAATTAGCTGGGCGTGGCGGCGGGCACCTGTAATCCCAGCTACTCAGGAAGCTGAGGCAGGAGAATCACTTGAATCCAGGAGGCGGAGGTTGCAGTGAGCCGAGATCGTGCCATTGCACTCCAGCCTGGGAGACAACAGCAAGACTCCATCTGAAAAAAAAAAGAATCACTGCAGGAAGGGTCTCTGGGGCAAGGGGACTGCACGGGACTCAGCTGGAGTCCCCTCTGCCTGGGCCACTCCTGGGGCCTCCGGGTCAGCAGCGGGGCGGGTGGTGGCGTGCGCTCGGCCACTCTGAGACGCGAGGCTGCAGTATTGGCATGTATGAGAGGAGATGTGTGAGCTGCTGCCAGGGAGGTGCTCCCGCTGGGTGGCCTGGTGAGGGGGACAGCCTGGCGGGGGTGGCTGTGGCACAACCTCCTTCTGGCAGCGAAGGACCCTCAGGCCAAGAGCTGCCCAGAAGTCAGCACAGGCTCAGATGTGTTTCCAGCCCATTGTGGAAAGTTCACACAGAATTAAACAGAGGAGTGAGAGTCCAAACCCCTCTACCCAGCCCTGTCTTCCCAGCCACCTCGCCGGTCCTCGGGGTTCAGACTTGGACCTGTGGCGTGAAGGAGAACAGAAGGTGCTGGGGAGAGGACCTGGAGGTTGGAGAAGGGAGGTTGGATGCAGTTGGCGGCCCTCCAGGCTCTGGCGGGTCAGTGGGGCCTGGGAACAGAGCAGCCACGGAGGTGACTCAGGCCCAGCTGGCGGGGGAGGGACGCAGCCCTCACTGCAACTGGACGTGGGGTGGGGCCCCCAGGCCTGGTCCTCCTGGCCCTGGAGACCAACAACCAGCCTGGCCCCATGCCCCCATCCCAGTTCCGTGGGAATCCTATGCCCACCTGAGGCAGCTGTGAAGCTTCCAGGGGCCGCTTCCAGCTGCTGCAGCTCGGTGCCTCCCACACCAGCCTTTCCCCGACCTCTGCACCAGTTTCCTCCACGCCCGGCCCGTGGGCATCCGGCCCCAGCCGCTCATTCCAGATACACATACACGTGAGCTCATCCCCCACTGCCGGCTGCCAAGGCTGGACTGTGGGTTGGCCCCTTCTGTCTCTGCAGATTCCTCTCCTCTCTGCCTCTGCCGGTTAAACACTCCCCCATAACCATCATGTACGGTCCCTGACGACTGCACAAGGCTGGGGAAGTGAAGGACCCCTGGGGAAGGTCCTCCTGGGGGTCCCTGAAGGGGAGGGTCTGATGAATGTCCAGGCATGACCAGCGTGGCTGAGGAGACAAGGCTGGGTGTCACCTGGAGCTCCAGCAGGGTGACCAGGCATCCTGGAGGCTGTGCCTGGCCTGTCCGTCCCACACGGGGCAGAGCTAACCCAGGCTGCATTGCTGACCCACCATGCACTGTGCAAAGAGCATTTGGAGAGAGAAAGAAAAGTTTGTGTCCTCAGTTACAAGGCACAAGGCGAAATCCTTGTCCCCGGGATCCCGTGGTCGTTCCCGGGATCCCGTGGTCGGTCCCTGGGCATGGCTTATAAGCCAGTGAGGTCTTGTCTTGCAGAGCATGTGCGGCAGCGGGGGGAAGCGGTTCAGCTGCTGCAGGGCCTGGAACTCCTGACACTTGGTGCGGCCTTGACCACCAGGAGCAAGTGCAGCCCCCACACGGCAACCGGCTCTGACAAAGCAGACGCTCCTTCCCAGAGCGGGTTGGAGCCTGACTGAGGGAGACACAAACCTGGGAGTGAAGGGGAGTTTAGCACAGAGTGACCCACATGCAGCTGGGATGGGCACAGTGCCCAGGCTGGAGCGAGCGGCTCCCGGGGCCCAGGAGAGGCCCTCGAGCCCACTCTCCACCCAGCTATCATCTCCTGGCAGGGGTCTGCTGGGGAAACAGAATCTAACACAACGTATTTTCCAACCCGGAAAACCTCTCCAGAAAGGTGGAAGAGAAAAAGCAATTCTATTACTGAGACAGCCAGGACGCGAGGTGCGGCCGGGGCAGCCCACTGAAGGCATCACAGAGACAGAAACCTCACTCCTTGCAGTCGCGTGCGCACTGCGCACCTGTGCCCTCCGCGGGGTTTGCAGTTTGGCAAGTGAGGCCCGCTCCTCTGAGGTGCTACCTCCCAAGGAAACGTTCCTGAGTTGTGAGCCTGGGCAGAGGCTTCCTTAGCTAGAAAGTAGATTTACATACATTTGAAAAGGACAGAGAAAAACCTTAAAGAAGAGAGGGAGATTCTGTCCTTATTCTGCACAGGGAGGACAGTGTGTGTCCTCAGCTCCTCACGGGCCACCATGTAGCTCTCCTGCCGGGCAGCCTGTGGGACACAGAGCAGGAGGAACGTTTGGAGGTGGAGCAAGCAAGGGAAGGACCCTGAGTTGGCTGGGATTTCGAGGCACCATGGGGATGGAACCTCATGGCCGGGGACCCGGGAGAAGGGCTGCAGTACACCTGCAGTGAGCCAAGGCACGAAGGACGCCATTCATCCCAGGTGCCCACCTCACACTTGCAGGAGCCTGGGAGGGACAGCGCCTCCCGACAGATGCTTCCCGGGTGTGAGATGCAGCCACGTGGCTGCGTGTCCAGGAGCCGGTCTCGCGGCCACCCCGTGTTCTATTTTGTGGATGTTCCAGCCCCACCCCACTGCCAGTGGTCATCTGAGCTCTTTCCAGTTCAGGGGTGTTGGGAATAATGCTGCTCTAAACAGCCTCATGTCTTTGGGTGAACATGAGTAGGTGCTTCCTGCCCAGAACGCACACTGAGGCCTGGAACTGCCGGGTCCCAGGTACAAAACGTTAGACAGGAGTGGAGGCCGGCCACCGTTTTCTACACTGGCCGTGGCACTCTGCCCACTGCCTGGAACTGTCCATCTTTGACATGTTGGCCTCTTTGGGGTAGGACGGCGTCTCAGGGTTTAGTCTGCACCTCCTGGACGATGGGTGAGGTTGGGCCCCTCCCACGTGGTCACCGGACACTGGCCATCGCGACACGTCTCAGTCTGTCAGTGCCTCTGCCAGGCAGGTGCTTTATTCTCAGTGATTTGTCAGAGTTCTTCGTACATTCTCGACACAAGTCCTCCGTGAACCCTAAGAAATGACACGTGCTGTAGCACCTCTCACCGTGTGGCTTTTCAGTCTTCACAGTGTCTTTTGATAACAGAAGTCCTTAAACTTCACGAACTCCTTGTGATACGCACTTCTGGGCTGTGTAAAATATCATGATTATATATTTCCTTATGTCACATTCTATAATCTCTGTTATTCTATCTTGAGAGCGATAATGGAACTGATACTTTAGAATGATGGGAGGTGAGAACGGGATTCATTTTCCCTGATTAGAGATCCCATCCATGCAGTGTGGCTCACTGAAAAGGCCTTCCACCCACACAGCACCGCTTATCGAAAGGCCTTCCCGCCGGGCATGATGCCTCACCCCTGTAATCCCAGCATTTTGGGATGCCAAGGCGGGTGGATCACCTGAGGTCAGGAATTCGAGGCCAGCCTGGCCAACATGATGAAACCTCGTCTCTACTAAAAATACAAAAATTAGTGGGGCGTGGTGGCGAGCACCTCTAATCCCAGCTACTTGGGAGGCTGAGGCAGGAGAATCGCTTGAACCCAGGAGGTGGAGGTTGCACTGAGCCGAGATTGCGCCACTGCACTCCAGCCTGGGCGACAGAGCAAGACTCTGTCTCAAAATAAATAAAAAAATAAGAAAAGCCTTTGCTGCTGAACCACGGTCATCTCTGTGGCTTCTCAGCTACTTTGACATCACGGCAACTGTAGCAGCTTTCTTCTTCTTAGTGTTTAAGTGATGTGTTTTTGCATTCCTTTACTTGCCATTTTTCCGTGTATTTCTAGATGGATCCTCCATAAGCAGAATGTTACTGGATGTTGCTGCCTTTTCTAAACCAACTCTGACAATATTTGACTTTGAGTATTTGTTCATTTGCCATTGATGTAATCTTTGAAAATATGTGGGGTTTCCACCGTCATCCTGCAGGTGGCTTCTCTTCCTGTTCCATCTTCCTTTTCTTCTCCTTTATTATCTTCTTTTTTTACTTTATTAACTATCTATTATTTTATACTCTCCTTCTATTCGCTTGCTTGCTACAGATTCTTTTAGTGTTCTATTAGTGGTGACTTCAGAAATTACAATATGCATCTTTGATTTTTAAGAATCCAATGGAAGTTAGTTTTTTACCTCTCCCCAGACAACGCCAGGACCTTTGAACTCTTTAATTCCATGATTCCCAGTGACAGATAAAATGACCCCTCCCCCAAAGACGTGTTTGTTCGAATCCCTAGACCCCATGAGTATGTTATGTTACACATTACACAATAGAAAAGAGACTTTTAATGAGGGTTGTGGACTTATGATACGGAGATCATCTGGACGGGCCCGGTCTGAGTACATGGGTCTTCGAGGGCAGAGAACGTTCCCTGGCCTGTGCTGCAGCAATTCACTGGCTTGGAGATGAAGGGGAGGATGATGAGGAATGTGGGGCATTCAGGAGCAGAAGCTCCAGCTGACAGCCAGGAGGGAGAGGGGGCCCTGGGTTCACAACTGCAAAAACCTGAATTCTGCCGACAACAGTAATGGGCTCAGAAGCGGGTCCTCTCCCAGGCCTCCCGCTCAGAGCCCAGCTGGCCAGCGCCTGGACTCTGGCCGAGAGACCCTGAGCAGCAAATCCGGTGGAGCCCCCAGACTTCTGACACCAGAAGCCGTCCGTGAGTGCAGGTCTGCGTTCTCAAGCTGCTAAACTCATAGTGATTTCTACGCAGCCACAGACGATGAATGCATCTCCCTCCTACACCTTCTGCTGTGGTTTCCATGAGTATTAACCCTCTGCTTCTAAACCGTGAGGCCTGTCATGTGACGCTGATGTCCTGTGACTCTGATGGCCCCTACCCCCCAAGGCCTCCACACCCCCTTTCTGTGCTGTGTTCTGTGGGGCCACGGCCGCCCCACATCAGAGCAGCCCCCTGGGAATGCCTTCCAGTACCCCTGGTTGGAAGCAAACACTTTCTATTTTCCTGTGTCTGAAATGCTTGTATTCTGACTTCATTTTTACAGGGTATTTTTCCTCGACATAAGACAGTTGGTTACTGAGCAATGACATAAATTACAATATTATTGACTTAAAGCCCAAAGGAAAAATGAATACCCAGGAGTCCACATGAATTTGATTAATGATTGAATATGTAAATTCATAAGAAGGGGCAACTCTTAACTACAGAAAAATTCCAGTGGATAAATGTAGAAGGAATAAGGGAAATAGAAAATCATTGTTATGACATTACAGTAGTAATCGCTGCTGTCACCACTGATAAATGCTAACATTTATGGACAGAATTTTAAGGAAAAACAGGATATTTAGGTAACTCAACACAGTAATTATTGCAGTGACTGTAGCATGAGTCCTCACACTCATTTATCTCCCTGTTTCTAGGAGATGGAGCTTAATGTCACTCCCCTTGAATGTGGACTGAATTTAGTGACTCAATTTCCATGAATTGAGCAGGAAAGGGGGAAAATCATAACTTTATATTGGAGAAATGCACAGACTTCACCTTGCCCAAGTGATCAAAGGTGACATCACAGGGGTAAGTCAGGGCAATACCCTGCACCCCGATACGATGTCATGAAAGGGAACTCGTGTATGTAGTTTTCTCTCCACAAGTCCACAACCCACTGCAATTGTGAGTAAGTCTCAGGCAAACCCCCACCGCGGGTCACTCTCCAACATCGTTGGCAATCCTCTTCAAGAGTGTCCAGGTCGTGAAAGGCCAGGACGCACAGAGAAACGGTCCCAGATGTGAGGAGACGAAGGAGATTTGACAGGAGAAGCATGATGGGATCCTGGAACAGAACAAGATGTTAGTGAAGAACGAGCGAAATGCTGCTAGAGCCTGTTGGTTCTTTGATAGTAACGTACCAACAACTTTTTAGTTTTGATAATTGTGTCATGGCTATGTAATACATTAACATGGGGGAAGCTCAGTGAATATGTGGACTCTTGGACTATTTTCATAATGCTTCTTGTGTAGAAGGTCTAAAATGATCTCAGAATGCAAATTTAAATAAATTAATTTAACCCTCAAAACACCCTTGGTTGGAACTTACAGTCAGCCCTCCATCTCCATGGGTTCAACCAACCACTAATTAAAAATATTGGGAACAGAAATTGCATCTGTACTGAACATATGCAGATTTTTTCTTGCTATGATTCCCTCAACAACACAGTATACCGACTCTTGACCTAGCATTTACAGCACGTCAGGTATTGTGAGTAACATAGAGACAATCTGAAGCATATGGGAGGGTGTGTGGAGGTGATATGCAAACACTGTACCATTTTGCAACACGTACTTGAGCATCTGCAGATTTTGGCATCTCCAGGAGGTCCTGGGACCAACCCACTCTTTACACCAGGAGACAGCTGCGATTTCTCTCTAAACGTTTTAATGATCTCATTCCATTGTCTCCCAGCTTCCATTGTCTCCTTGGGAAAGTTAGCTGTAAGTTTTGCTTTCCTTTGAAAACAGTTGCCTTTTGTCTGCTTTTAAAAATTTGTCTTTGTCTTTAGTTTTCAGCAATCTGACTGATATGCGTAGGTGTATTTTTCTTTGTATTTGTCTTGAACTTGTCTGGGCGAGCTCGCACACTGGGGTTGGCTGCAGGTGACTCAGCACCAGTGCACACACACCTCCTTCCTCCATCAGACTAGCCCAGGCATGGTCTAATGGTGGTAGTAGAGGCACCAGAGGGAACAAGTCCAGCCACACAGCCTCACTCCTGAAGTCTGGGGCTGGGCCATGTTTGTTGACACCCCTTTGGCCAAAGACAGTCATGTGGCTGGAGCCTGCAGTGCCCCACGTCACACAGCAAAGGTGAGACCCAGAGAGTGGGGGCATGAGCCATCACTACAATCTATGCACCAGACTCACTGTCAGTGACAGGCCCACCCACCACTGCCTGTCGCGGGCCAGGGGGCATCAGGGAGCACATGAATACTTAATACTCATTTGGACTGACTGGGTGCAGAAGCTGCTCTGTGCATCTTATCCTCTTAACACCCTCAGGAGATGTGAAACACCCCCATTCTACATATAAGTAAGATCCCTCACCCCCAGCACACACCCGCTTTGGAGCAGGGCCAGGGGCTGACCTAACAGTCACCTCTGGAGCTGCTTTGAGCCACCACCACACTCCATTGAGAGTGTGGTAGATGGGCACTCCTGTCCCATGGACACCTCTGAGATCACATGCCCAAGCTGGTAAGCAGAGAAATGCCATCACTTGCCTCACCTGAAACCAGTGGTGATACCCTGCCAGCCCCCTGCCATCATCCTTTTCAAACTCAGACTCTGATGGTAATGCCCAGAAACCCTGGGTGGTCCCTAAATAGGAACTGCCCCTCAGCTGTGGAGCTCTTGGCCTGAAGGCGCGGATCAGCAGCAGGGTCTGAGATGGGCCAGCCACCTCAGAAACCCCTGCTTATTTCTTCCACCCAACCAATACCAGCCCCGGGGCACAGCCGTTGAGCCAGGTTTGGCTGTGAGCCCCTCCCCATGGGGTCCTTCTTAATGAGGGGAGAGCTCAGGGTGGGGTCGCCATACTGTGCCATGAGCAAAGACAGAGAAGCCCACCAAGACCCAAGGAGGTGGGGACGAGCCACAGCCAGGTGCTGCAGAACTTGGGGGCTGGACTCCCCTGGGATGGGGGTGACCGTCAGCCCAGTGCAGGCGTCGGCCCCTCCTGCAGAGTCCCTCCCAGGGTGGAAGACAAGCTCCCTGGTGCCTCGGGACCAATCAGCCCTCGTAGGGAAGAGGGACTGGATCAGGCAGCTCCAGGGGGAATTTGAGGAACCAGGAGGATGTTGCCATTGGCTCAAGGGCAGGGCCTGCCCCTCCACCATGTCCAAGACACTGCCCAGAGCAGAGGGAAGCCCTGGAGGTGGACACCGCCCAGAGGGACCCACACAGCCCACACCAGGAGCTCTGCTGGAGGGGACAGAAACAGACACCCACACATGAATGCCACCCTCTGCAGCGCTGCCCCACCCCTGCCCCTCCTGACTCCTGCCCTCCCCTGCCTCCTCCACACCCCTGCTTCTCCTTACCCCTGCCCCTCCTGACTCCTGCCCTCCCCTGCCTCCTCCACATCCCTGCTTCTCCTTACCCTTGCCCCTCCCCTGCCCTTCCCTGCCTCTACCCCACCCCTGCCCTTCCCTGCCTCCTCCCCTGCCCTCCCCTGCCTCCTCCCCTGCCCTCCCCTGCCTCCTCCCCACCCCTGCCCTTCCCTGCCTCCTCCCCACCCCTGCCCTTTCCTGCCTCTACCCCACCCCTGCCCTCCCCTGCATCTACCCCATCCCTACCCTTCCCCTCCCTACCCCTGCCCCTCCCCTGCCCTATCCTGCCTCCCCCTCAACCCCCCACCCCTACCCCTCCCCTGCCTCCTCCCCACCCCATCCCTCCCCTACCTCCTCCCCACCCCACCCCTCCCCACCCCTGCACCTCCCCTGCCTCCTCCCCACCCCTGCCCCCTCCTGCCCTCCCCTGCCTCCCCCTCGACCCCTGCCCCTCCCCTGCCTCCTCCCCTGCCCTCCCCTGCCTCCCCCTCAACCCCTGCCTCTCCCCTGCCCCTCCCCACCCCTGCCCTCTCCATCCGAACCTCCCCATGCCCATATCCCTTCCTCTCCACCCTGATGCCCCCAAGGGGAGCCCGGCTCACAGCTCAGCTCCATTCGTAGCCTCCAGGCACCTAAGCCCAAGATGGGAACTCCCAGGTTAACAGCCCAGCAGTGAACATGCCAGGGAGGTTTCACATCACCAGGATGCCAACTCAGGATGTTTTTCTTTATCATACTGTTTTCCTTCTCAAATTATAAAATTTTAAAAAGAAGAAGAAGAAGAGGGCATCATTTTTACAGACCTGCCAATGCCCCGGCGTGAGGAGACAGCGAGGCATTCCCTCTCCTCGGCCCAGAGCTCCTGGGCCCCGGGGCTGAGGCTTTCAACCTCGGGCCCTCAGTGGGAACCTTCTCTCTTCGGAGTGTGGCCTTTGGCTCCTGTCCGTCTCCCTGAATGTGAGCTGCGGTTTCTAAGCACAGGTGAATTGAAGCCACTGGCTCTTTTCTGGGCTCTTAGGCTGGGAGCATCCCGGAGCCACCTCAGGGACCAGCAAGACCCAAGGGCTCCCTCCAGGCTCACAGGCAGGGTCAGACACAGACGATTTTTCACTGTGCTTCTTTCAAGGAATAGAGAACTGGCTGCAGCTGAGCCTCCTCCTCAGAGCACTGTCACTGTGGAAGACCCTCGTGCCTGCAGGCCACACACATTTGCTTTGTGAGAGCCACACTGCATTTCCTCTGTAGTTATTGGCAGCTGGGCTGGTGTTTTCCTTCCCTGATGGCACTGTCCTGGCCTGGAGGAACAGAGGCACATCCTGGAATTGTACGGCCCTCTGGATCCCTGCACGGGGATGTGGGCAGAGCCCACTGGGCTGTGCTGTTCTCTCCCCTTCCACAGAACCTGACCTTTCAGGAGCTGCAGACTTGTCCACTGTGGTTCCAGTGCCTGAACAGGGAGCACAAGAAACACATGGGGCGGAGGGGGCGGAGGGGAGGGGCCGTCTGCTGAAATGTTCCGTTCGAGATGGGCACTAAGTAACCTTCTTGGCCTGAAAATGCGCATCAGGAGGAAGCAAGTTTGGGGACGGGGATGTAAGGCTGGGAGGGGTCTGTGCCACCTCCGGAAAGCTGTGAGGCCAGGTAAGATGGCCCAGGGAGTGATGAGGTGAACGACAGGGGAGTCACTGGGGTCTCCGACCCTACGAGGGGCATGGGAGATTGGCAGTGGGGTGTTGGGCGGGGGGCGGGAGAGCCAGGAGGAGCACATTCCAAGGACAGACGGAAAGAGGTCGGCTGACGGCCGCGACTGGGAGGTTGGTGGGTGACTCGCTAGGCAGACATCGGCTGTGGGTGGGGTTGGGGATCTGACTGATGCCATGGGTGCAAGCAAAGGACCGAGAGGAGCAGGGCAGGACAGTGGGTGTCTGTCCTCCAGCGCTGTGCAGAGCAAGGTGTGAGGCAGGAGGCAGGAGGGAGGGGCCTGGGTCTTCCTGTGTCCAGCGGCCATGGCAGGGAGTGCGCACGCGGAGGAGGACACACTCGGGGATGCTGGGTGGCGGGGAGCACGGAGGCTCCCCCGATCTTCCTCGCGGAAGGGGAGCTGAGGGTCATCCACAGAGGTGGGGGAGGAGCAGAGACACTGCAGGCTGGGGGGATGGAGGAGTGAGGAGAGGCACTGCAGGTTGGGGTGATGGGAGAGGAGGAGCAGAGGCACTGCAGGCTGGGGGGATGGAGATGGGGGAGGAGCGGAGGCACTGCAGGCTGGGGTGATGGAGGAGTGGAGAGAGGCACAGCAGGCTGGGGGGATGGAGGAGTGGGGAGAGGCACAGCAGGCTGGGGTGATGGGAGGGGAGGAGCAGAGACACTGCAGGCTGGGGGGATGCAGGAGGGTGCCCCATCTCTGCCAATCACTGGGGACCTGTTCCCAAGTCCAGGGCTCTGCCTCGATGAGCCATGCTCCAAGCAATCCTCTCTGGGACTTTTAGATGATACATCTGAAGACCAGAGAAAGGGGCAGTGGGGAAGAGGCCCTTGCAGACCACTCCAGAGACAGGAGAGGGAGAGTAGAGTAAAGCACAGAGACGACTGGGCATCCTGCCTGGAGGTGGCCTGGAGATGATGGCCTAGAGATGGCCTGGACGTGGCCTACAGATGATAGCCTGGAGGTGGCCTGGAGGTGGCTGGTCCCCGATGCTGCATCCTTATGGCAGCCAGTGGTCTTTTGGAAGGCCCAGCCAGCCACTGCTGAGCCACTTCCCCCAGCTTCAGTCCCTGTGACTCTGACAAGCCCCCAACAGCCACAGGGATGAGCAGACCCTGCCCAGGGACACCATCCAGCTGCCCGTGTGGCCCTGAGTGCCGGCTCACCTGTCTGCCAGTGTCTCTGGGGGTCCCTGTTGGGAGCCCCTGCTCCCCAGCAAGATTGGTTCTCTGCTGGGTGGGGGCTTCTGCAGCAGCTGGAGAGAAGGGGGAGCACGCTCCATTACTTGGACCTGGGCTGAGTTTCTGTGGGAGCTTTGCCCTGGGAACCCACGGCTGCCATAAAACACACTCAGATGTTGCAAGAACCAAACTCCGAGCTCCTGTGACATCAGTGGAATGCGAGCGGGAAACCAGCCCCTGGGGAATTGGCCATGCTCTGCAGCGGAGGGAGGGTGTGTGAGATCCGACCAGAAGCCACTGCTGCCTTCAGCAAAGGCTGCGGGGCGATCCTGCATTCTCGTTCAGGCAAATGTTTTCCTTGAAAAAAAACCTCTCGATGGTGAAGCCGACGTAACTGGCATTGGCCAATGGGGTGTCAGCTTCGAGGGATGACTCTGGTCAGCCTGGGAGGTCTTGGTGGTGGAGGTCAGGGAGCCCTACCCAGATCCCTGGGGACCTGGCTGCTGGGCATGCTGGCGGCTGCCTTGTTCAACGGCACCCCCTCTGGGAACAGCCCTTGGTGAAGGGGATTGTAATACATGACCCCAAAATACGCCAGTTTTGCATAAGAATTATTTTGAGTTGAAGGCAATTCAGAGGCTGCAGCTTTAGGGAGAGCTCTCTGCCCTCTTTCTGCCTAAAAGCAGGGCACACATTTCTCTGGGAAAAGGTGTTCCCCTTTCCAGTACCAGGCAGAGGAGAATGGCTCTTAACTACAAAAAACCCCCTACCATACCACCCTTACCTCACATACATTTTTTAATCACCTCCAACAATCTACCACTCCAGGAGTCCAAACCCCCTTTTTCCCTTTGTCCAGTGACTTCTCCACCATGTATCACCCTTTGTTCAAATGGCATATAAGTCCCTGTGTCTCACCCCTTCTTTGGGTTTGGCTTCCTGTCTGTGAAGCTTCCGTGCACATAACATTCAAATGTAAATTTCATTTTCTGCTATCTTTTCTGCTGCAAATCTGTCTTTCATCAGTTTAATTTGCAGGCCTCAGGAACAGAACCTGAGGAGAGCGATAAAGGTTTTCCTCCCCTAAATAAGCCAATAGGAAAGGATACGGTATGTAAAGGTCCGTAAGGCCCCAGCTCTTACGGGGGCTACTTGGAAGGGCTGCCTCAGCCCCACAGCGCCCAGGGGTTGGCTGATACCATAAGGCTCCTGGGAGAATCAACACACTGGCCTTGTATTTTTTAAAACACAGATGTGACCGTAGGTACTAGCTCTGTGCAGGGCCCTTCCTGAGAGCACAGCGGGGCCATTTCTCCCATTATTGGATTCTAGCCCCACTTGACATGTGGGAAACAGCAGATAAAGGACTCCAGGATGGGGCCTCCCCAGGCCACAGAAAAAACTCAACCACCCAAAAGTACAGAAACCCACCCAGGCTATGGAGGGGTCCGTGGCTGAAAATCTCATCTTGGGACCTACGTTTTGGAAGGGGAAGAGTGGGGAGGATCATTCTCCCCTTCATGAATCACAGATACTTGGTTTTATTGTTGTAGACTTTCTCTGACATGTGTTGGAGCCAATATTTATTTGTTAAAGGAAAACCAACAGTGATACATTTGCTTTGTTACAAAATAAAAACCACATTCCAGGGAAGTATACAAAAGGCTTCGCACACTGAGATGCTGCACACGGCCAGGGGACGCTGGACGGCTGCTCAGGAGAAAATTCCAGCCAGCCCCAGGCTCTTTGTGATTCTTCCTCTAAAGACTCGAAAGGAAGAAGCAATCTTCATTGACAAACAAACAAACCGAACAGGGAGAGCCGACTCTTTCTGAAACTCTAAACAGAGCCACATGGAGCCTCCCTGGCTGGTGATACAAGTCTCCAGCCCACTCACCCGGCCCTGGGGCGGCTGGGGTTTCAAGCACAGAATTCTCCACCACTTCCACTCAATACACAGGGACAAGGGCACTGGCAGGTCGGTCCCTGCTGGGCCCTCTCTTTGCATGACAAGGTGGTTGTGGTCTGACCTGGACTTCCCGCAAAACCAGTTCTGGGAGGGTCTGACCCCAAACTCCTCCCCATCCCCCCAGTTCTCCCCCTGCCCTCCCAGTGTCTCACCTTCCTTTGGGGCTGGCCAGGGACAGAGGCCTTGCAGAGGCAGCCAGGTGAGGCCCTGGGTGACCTCTCAGGTGACAGGAAGGCACGTTGCACTGCTGTGACCGTACCATCGCCCTCCTCAGTGACTTACATGTCGGGGAAAATACTCAGATTCCCCTGATTAGTCCTTTAGCTCAGGGGTCACCAGGAACAGAGTCCCTAAACTGGAGGCCTGATTCCTTCTCATCACTGTCCAGAGCCGCTCCCGCCAGGGCCACAGTGGCCACGAGCCACCAAATTCCTTCTCATCACTGTCCAGAGCCGCTCCCACCAGGGCCACAGTGGCCACGAGCTGCCTGATTTCTTCTCATCACTGTACAGAGCCGCTCCCACCAGGGCCACGGTGGCCACGAGCTACCTGATTTCTTCTCTTCACTGTCCAGAGCTGCTCCTGCCAGGGCCATGGTGGCCACAAGCCACCTAATTCCTTCTCATCACTGTCCAGAGCCGCTCCCGCCAGGGCCACGGTGGCCACAAGCTGCCTGATTTCTTCTCTTCACTGTCCAGAGCTGCTCCCACCAGGGCCATGGTGGCCACGAGCTGCCCCATTCCTTCTCATCACTGTCCAGAGCTGCTCCCACCAGGGCCACGGTGGCCCAGAGCCAGCCATAGGAAGCTGTCCCGCTCTCCTAGGAACCTCCTCCCCGGCTCCCTGGGTATCAGGCTTGGTTTGCACCTTCCTCTCTGCTGCTCCCTGGTCACAGCGCTCGCCATCCCCATCGGGGTGCTATCCCTGCTCCTTCTCTGAACTCCTCTGTCCAGAGACTGACTTGGTTTCCCTGATTGTACCTCCCTGAGCCCCTCAGACCCGAAAGACCTGAGCCAACCCCTCACCTCTGCCTTGAACCTGGCATCTGCCGGGCCCGCCTCCAGGAGACACATTCACAGCCCTGGACACCCATCCCCACCTTCATGCCAGGACTGTCTCCAGGAGCCACATTCACGGGGTCTTCACAGCCCTGGACACTCCCCCGACCTTCATGCCGACAGATCCCTAAGGAGGTGAGAAAACTGAGGCACAGGGAGGTCAAATGCCTCAGCCAGCAACACCCCGCAGGTGGGCAGGGAGCCAGGGTTTGAGCCCGGCTGAGCCTAGGTGAGTTGTCTCCAGAGCCACTTCTCAAAAGAGCCTCCAATGCCCCAATCTCAGAGCAGGTGGTGAGTGCTGTCATGGGGAAAACACCCCTTCCTTTTCCATTTCCTCTGTCTTGATTCAGCCTTCTGGCCAGTTAATGTCAGCACCACGGTGCCCATCCCAGAACAGAAGCGCCTGCTGATGAATAAGCCCCAGCCTCGCCTGTTTATCTGTATCTATCCGTCATGTACCCCCCACCTCGCACCCAGCGTCCGTCCGTGCACACACGCTCCCCTCGCACCCAGCATCCGTCTGTCCGTACATGCTCCCCTCACATGCACCCAGCTCCTGTGGGTGCAGGATCGCTGAGCGCCAGACATGGGGGCCATGGCCAAGGTGGCCGCAGGGGCAGGTGCTGGGCTGTCCAGGAGCAGTGACCAAGCACCCAGAGGAGCCTAACACAGCCCAGCACATAAAACCAGCAGCAGGCCGGGCGCGGTGGCTCAAGCCTGTAATCCCAGCACTTTGGGAGGCCGAGGCGGGTGGATCACGAGGTCAGGAGATCGATACCCTCCTGGCTAACACTGAAACCCCGTCTCTACTAAAAATACAAAAAAAAAAAAAACTAGCCGGGTGCGGTGGCGGGCGCCTGTAGTCCCAGCTACTCGGAGGCTGAGGCGGGAGAATGGCGGGAACCCGGGAGGCGGAGCTTGCAGTGAGCGGAGATCGCACCACTGCACTCCAGCCTGGGCGACACAGCGAGACTCCGCTCTCAAAAAAAAAAAAAAAAACACCAGCAGCAGAGGCCCGGGAGCCACTTAGCCAGAGAGACACCTGGTGTTCACCCCAGCACGCAGATGGGGAAAGGCTACAGCGGAAACAAACAGCTGTGTCCAGAGAGCTTCACCCCGAAATCAGAGACGGCCAAAGTGCACCCGGAGAGGAACTGGTCGAAGTCCTGTCCAGGCCAAACAGTGTCAGGTGGGTCCTTAGGGGTCAGCAGGGAGCGAGGCCAAAGCTGTCTCTCTGTGCAGCTGCCCCTCAGGCCGCTGTGGCCTCGGGGTTTGGTCCAGATTTTGAGCATCTGGTGACTTCCAGACACACCCTTTCCAGTCTCAGGGAAACCCCCCTCAAAAAGCACCTGCCCAGGCCGGGCGCGGTGGCTCAAGCCTGTAATCCCAGCACTTTGGGAGGCCAACACGGGCGGATCACGAGGTCAGGAGATCGAGACCATCCTGACTAACACGGTGAAACCCCGTCTCTACTAAAAATGCAGAGAACTAGCCGGGCGACGTGGCGGCGCCTGTAGTCCCAGCTACTCGGGAGGCTGAGGCAGGAGAATGGTGTAAACCCGGGAGGCGGAGCTTGCAGTGAGTTAAGATCCGGCCACTGCACTCCAGCCTGGGTGACAGAGCGAGACTCCATCTCAAAAAAAAAAAAAAAAAAAAAGCACCTGCCCCAGGACCAGGTGGCACATCTGTGTCTTCTCAGCACATCCAGGTCTCAGAGTAGGGAGACGACCCAGATCCTGCCGTCCGGCTCCTGGCCCACTGCCCTCCACAGTGTCACCAAGGCAGGACGTGAATGGTCCGTGTCAAGGCTGTGTGGGCTGTTTGACCACAGCAACACACACATAGACTGAGGAAAACAGAGCAAGGGACAGATCGCTGCCAAGCAGTGGACGCCAGCGTACTGCAACAAGGAGCCCAGAGCCTTTGGGAGGCGCCTGCCTGTGGCTTCAAGTTCCCAGGATCTGTGTGACTTCCATCCTAGTCGGCCCTTTCTTGGTTTTCTTGGTTTTCAGAGAAGGGGCGAAGGGTAAGGGGGCAGCATCTGCCCCACCAGAAGACACACCTGCAGAGTTCCACGAAGGCGGGCGCTGGCTGAGGAGGGAGAAGGAAACAGACACCTCAGGAGCCTCTGCCCTTGCACCAGGGATAGGCAGGAGGCCAGCGCCCAGCAGGAAGCGGCCTGTGGGTTCAGCTCAGGTGGAAGCAGCATGGTCAGCTGGAAAATGGCCCCCAAAGACGCCAGGTCTCAATCCCTGTGGTGCTCGAATGTGACCTTATGTGGCAAATGCGTCTTTGGGGATGGGATTGAGTTAGGATCCTGGGATGGGTGATCATCCGGAATTATCTGGGTGGCATTGCAAGGTTTGCACGAGAGGGAGATGACACGGAGGAAGCCATGGACCACGGAGAAAGAGAGCACCGTGAAGAGGCTGTCCACAAAGGTCGGAGCGATGCAGCCGCAAGCCAAGGAGTGCACAGCTGCTGGTAGCAAAGAGAAGCCAACAGGACCCACTCCCAGGCCTCAGAGGAGCCCCTTGGTCCAGTGACGCCGGTTTCAGACTCCTGCCCCCCAGACCGTGAGCATGCATTTCTGTTGTTTAAAACCACCAAGGCTGCGGCCATTCGTCACAGCAACCCCAGGAAGTCCACAGAATGGGAAAGGAGAGGGAAGAGGGGATGGCTGGGCTCAGCTGTGGGGCTGGGCTGTGCGGGGCTCCCTCGGGTGGTGGGGAGGAGCTTCCGAAAGGGAGCTCAGGGAGGGGCTGCCCGTGGAGAGAGTGCCGCGTAGAAAAGCTGACAGTCAATTCTCCGGTGATTGCACCTGCCTGTTGCCAGTCACAGTCTTCCTCCAGGAGGGGCCACCGACCACAGGCCACGTCCACTCTTCTCCGCTGCAGGAGTCCTGTCCCTGCTAAAGCTGATCCTGGCTTTATCTGCCCTTTGCAGAGGTGTGGGGCTTTGGCCCTCCACTGGGCACTGCACAGCGTGGGAGCCCCTCCCCCCGGCCCCTGCAGTGGGGTCGGCCGAAGCACTGGGCTGGTCGCTCGATGGAAAAGGACACAATTTCCCCTCGGGGCCCAGAGGCTGCGCATCTGTCCTCCCAGGACTGGGCCTAAGGAATCAAATGACTGTGGAAATGGGGACAGCATGATCCCCAGAGTCGGGCCGTGTCATCCGAGGATGATGGTGACAGTAGCAAAGCTCCAGACGTGGACACAGGCCCTTCACGCACCAGGGCTGCACTTCCTCCCGTGCCCACAGCCAGGCCAGGCGCCCTCCCTGAGGGAATCTGCTGGTCCCGACAGCCTCTGTCTGGGGTGAGACGCTAGGATCTGCCCCACAGAGCAGCAAACACTGTCTGGGCCCCACACCCTCCCCCTGGCTGCACAGCGGCACCCCCAGGGGCCTGCCCCTGCACAAAACCAGCCCCACCAGCCAGGGTCGCGACCTGCCTGCCCTGCAGGTGGGGCCCAGCTTCCTCAGGTTTTCTGCTCCCAAGTCATTTGCCTCCCTGCAGCCAGGGCTGAGCACCTTGGCCAAACTGGCTCTTTGCTTTAAGAAGAGAGGGAATCTCCCAGCCGCCAGCCCATTGAGGCTCCCGGCACAGGATGGGACACAGTGCGGCAGTGGTAGCATGGCCGTGCCAGGCTGTGCGGGGGTCTCAGCCTTCCTGTGCCCTGAGGTCTCGTCCGTGATCACTGCGTCCTCGCAGAATCCAGGGGCTGGTGGGGGGGTGGTCAGATGCGGTGGAGCTTGTGCCCTGTAGATGACAGAAGTTATAAGAATCAAAACCGCTATATTCATGCTGAAGAGGACATTTATTTTTATTTTTGAGACAGAGTCTCACTCTTTCGCCCAGGCTGGAGTGCAGTGGTGTGATCTCGGCTCACTGTAACCTCCGCCTCCTGGGTTCAAGCGATTCTCCCACCTCAGCCTCCCAAGTAGCTGGGATTACAGGCGCCCACCACCATGCCCAGCTAAATGTTTTGTATTCTTAGTAGAGACAGAGCTTCGCCCTGTTGGTCAGGTTGGTCTCGAACTCCCAGCCTCAAGTGATCTGCCCTCCTCAGCCTCCCAAAGTGCTGGGATTATAGACATTAGCCACCAAACCCAGCGGCAAAATTTCTAGGTGAAATAATAAAATAAAATAAAAATAGTGGTCGGAAATCTGTCTCCTGAGACAGAAGTGTCTGATTTTCTCAGTTAAAAGTGGTGCCAACAGAAACACAGTTACCACATCAATACCAGAAGGCCCAGGAATGCCGTGTGGTGAAAAAGCGGGTCCAGAGGCCCTCCCTGACTTTTGGGGTGCTCAGCCTGGACACGCAGCCTGGACACGCCTGTCACTGTTGATGGACAGCGGGTGCAGGTGTGTGAGCAGCCCTGACCTGGGGTCTCAGGGAGGCGCAGCGCCGTCCCACTGCCTAGAACTGGCTGGTGTGTGTTTTTGTTTATCCGCCCACGGCTCCTGGTTGAACAAATTCTCTGATTTCATTTTTCCCATAACAAAGTGAGCTTTCTCAGTAATGGTAAAAGAACACTTATGTTCTGGGGCACAGAAGTCTCCATGAAGGAGGGGAAAGTGCCCCTTATTTTCCAAAGCACCCTTCAGTGGCCTTGAGGAGCCCTGCCTCCCTGGAGCTGTGTGCTGGGTCGGGCTGTGTGGCTGGGGCAGGCACGCTTCCCGTCCACCCAACTCCAGCAGCACCAGCTCCTACAGGAAGCACGTCTGGCCCCATCTGCATTCTCTCTCACCAAAGCCTTTCACCAGAACCTCCCACCCACTTCGGAGCCCCTTCCCTCCACCGCCAGAGCCAAGAAGGTGGCGGCAGGAGTCAGTCCGGGGGTCAGGAGCTGACATCTGCTCTATTCCTTCGGGGATTTTGGAGACCATGGCCAAGTCATGGTGGCAGGACCTCAGCTCCCCTGTGTGCACCTGGGGTTGGTGTCACAGACCGTCTCCAAGGCCTGCCAGTCCCAGCAGGTTTGTAACCACATCTGAGGCCACTCATGGCTTGACGAAGAAGAAAGAGACAGGCCGAGGGAGGGAGGTGGAGGTGAGGGTGGCAATGAGATGCACTGGGGAGATGCAGAAGGAGCTAGAGAGGGAGGTGGTGAGGGGGAGTGGAGCAGGGCAGAAGCCAGGCAGATCCACCCAGCCCAGCACCCCTGCCCCAAGGGAGTGGGGGAGCCTGGGTGGGGAAGAAGTGGGAGAGGAACAGGTGAGACCCTCTGCCTTCACACTGCTTGGAGGCAGAGCCCTCCGTGCTTTTAGGCAGGTGTCCCTGGTCAGGGGAGGCCAGTCTTGATCAGAAGAGCAGGTTTGACCCCTCCTTGGCCTTCAGCAGTGCCTTGAGGCCCAGTGAGGGTCCCGGGCTGGTGGATGTGGCTCTCGAGAGGCCTGTGGACAGATTCCACCACACGTAGCTGCCTCTCCGTGAGCCGCACAGGCAGTGTGCTAGGCCTGCGTGCCGCGCCGGAGGGAGGGCTGAGTCGCACTGGTTGGGAAATGGGAAACGCGCCACCCAGCCACACTGACTCGGAGGCACATGAATGCCACTTTCTGCATGATATTTCCCCCAGATGTCTGCATCTTTCCCCCAGATTCCATCAGTGCTTCGCTCCCTGTGAAGGGCTCTGACGGCCGACCCCAAGGTCCATCTTTCCCCCAGATGACATCCGTGCCTCCTTCCCTATGGAGGGCTCTGGCAGCCGACCCCAAGGTGGGAGAGGGCCAGCCCCACGGAGGAAGGAGCGTTTTAAACCATGGGAAAGTGTGTTCCAGGGGCCTGGTTCTGCAGAGCCGCACACCCAAGGCTCCTGAGCTATGTGAGGAATCCAGGGTGCAGCTCAGCGCGCGTCGCCCAGCAGCCCTGGGAACCGGCACTGCAGGATCAGGTGCATCCGTGCATCCCTTTCCAGGTGAGCTCCCAGCCAGCCCAGGCAGACCGGGGAGGCCACACAGTTTCCAGGCAGGCAGCGACTGGGCAGTCACCTGAGCTGGCCCATACCTGCCGGGCTCCTGTCCCACCGGCTGTGACCGGCCAGCCAGGGCTGGGGACATACACACCTGAGCTGCTCTCGGGAGCACTTTTACAGCAGGACCTGGAACCTCGAGGAACCTCAGGCTCCTTGTTTCCAGGTTGCAGCTCCATTAAGTGCTCTGCAGGTGAAAGATGCTGAGGTGGACACCAATGCCGGGAGCGAAGCCTGAACAACATTGACATCGTCTGTGCAAAGTCAGGAGCATCCACAGATCCACTCTGTCCCAAACACACTCTCACGCTCTCTCCGGTTTGACTCTGCACTAACACAGCCCACAAGGGTCACCATGACCTTGAGACAGTCCTGGCTACTTTAAAACTAGCTGCCCCTAGGAGCACGGCAGATGATTCATACCGTGACAAGTCTTGCCTTTATGTCTCTTTGAAACAGAAACATCTGGGTATCAGGCAGCCTCGCGGGGGCAGCTTGGTCGTGCTGGAACTCAGCCTGGCTGACTCTGGCTTCATGTGCATGGAAACTGTTCCGTGAGGTTCTCAGCCTCGCTAACTCCAGCTTCATGTGCATGGAAACTGTTTTGTGAGGTTCTCAGCCTCGCTGACTCCGGCTTTATGTGCATGGAAACTGACTTTGAAACTTGCAGGAAGAGGCTGTCCTGGAAGAAGCTGCCACCTGCAGAGACGGCCCTGGGCTTGCTGTGTCGTTCCCTTCCTGCCATGGGGCTGTGCCAGGAGCCTCCACGCAGCTCTCCACACACAAAACAGGTCCACAGCTGGCTCCCTGAGAGCCAGACCTGAGGCACCCGTTCCATGAGAGCAGGTTCTCTCAGGGCAGATCCCAGACCAGCAGAAGCAGCATCACGGGGATGCAATGCTCAGCAGACACCTGCCAGGCCCGGTGGCCGGAGTGCGGGGACCCTGGGACCCTGATGTTGCCTGAGTTCAGGAAAAACAGCATTGCCTTCCTGAATGCTGTTCCACTTACTTGGAGCTCCTACGTGTTTCTTCAAGTAAAACACAGTCGGGCCTCATTATTCATGGGCAAATTCACCTACTCACTAGCATTTATCCTAACCCAGCATCAATACTCAGGGCACTTCCATGGTCATTGGTGGACATCACAGCAATGAGAAATGAGTTTCCTAACAGTGTCTGGGTGGGGGCAGAACAAGCAATGCTCTGCTGTCTCTTTTGTGAGTGTGTGTGTGAACGTGTGAATGTGTGAGTGTGTGTGCTTGTGTGTGTTTGTAAGCGTGTTCTCACCATAACACAAATAACCCCAGCTGGCGTACGATGGCAGCCTCGTGGGACTCCAAGCCCTGTCTGTGCTGGAAGGTTCTATAACAAAAATCACACCCTACTTACCAGAGGCAAACCGAGCATGAAAGGAAATGAAAGACGTGAACTTTAATGCCTCTCGTGGGCCTGGAGAACGAGGTCATACATCAAATCACGGCTCTTGGGAATCAGGATGTATTTGAAAACCTCAGGGGCTCTGAGCCCTCATGAACCCAACTGATGGGCAAGCATCCCAGGCCCAGGCTAGAGAGGGGGACGGGGCTGGCCGTGGGCTCTGCTGGGAGCTGGCAGCCACTCCCGCCCCTCCTGCTCCCTCCAGGTCCACTGGACACTGTACCTGGTCCTGGGAGAAGAGGGAAGTCCTCTCAGCCTCCACTGGAGGGACTGCTGGCCGAGCCTGGTCTACACCACAGCACTCCCCACCACAGGAGCGGCTCCAGTGGCCCCAAGGGGCACACGTCCCTTAAAAGGAGCATCCCACACTGACCCTTGTGTGGGGAATCCCAAGTCGGAAGTCATGTCAGAGGCAGGAATCCAGGCTCAGGGACATCTGCCCCGTCCCCAGAGGTCTTTGTTGTCTGAGGCTCTGCATTCTCTGGCTCTGAGGAATTCTAAAGCTATTTTGGAAACTGCAGCCCTTCCCAGGACAGGACAGACAGGCTTGCTCGGGGTGGGAGGAAGCCGTGGTCCACACTAGAGCATAGAAACCAGCCCTGTAAGCCACCCTGCTGGCCTCACAGGCTGTAGGGAGCAGCCCAGGAGCCTCTCAGGAAGGAAACCCCATATACTAGAGAACATGGGGAGTGGGCAGCCACTCCTCCCTGCCCTGAGGCCCATGAGCTGGACTCCCTACTGTCCCCAGGTTCATCCACAGGGAGGCCCCGGTGGGAAGGCAGGACCAGTGCGCAGGGTGAGGTTGGGGGAACATACTCCCCTGGGTTTCTCCCTGTCAATTGCTGTAGTCATTGAGTCCCCCACTGAGCACGACCACTCCTGCAGGCTCACCCCACTGGACCACTCCTGTAGGCTTAACCCACTGGACCACTCCTGTAGGCTCACCCTGCTGGAGCTCGCTCTCCGACTCTAATAAACAAGTGAGTCCTTCACTGAGCACAACCACTCCTGTAGGCTCACCCCACTGGACCACTCTTGTAGGCTCACCCCACTGGAACATGCTCTCGAACTCTAATAAACGAGTTACCAGCCCTGGGCGCTGTACATCCTGTGTTGAGTTCCACAAACCCTGTCTTTGCCTTTGTAAATCATTAAACTCTTCAGAGTATCAATTCTGACTACATCCTCTGCTTCTTTGTGTGTCGGGTTTTTGAAATCTTTTCCAAACACACCCTCCAAAAGAGCCACTTACAATCTTTTTTTTTTTTGAGACTGAGTCTCACTCTGTCACCCAGGCTGTAGTGCAGTGGCGCGATCTCGGCCCACTGCAAGCTCCACCTCCCGGGTTCAAGCGATTCTCCTGCCTCAGCCTCCCAAGTAGCTGGGACTACAGGGACCAGCCAATACGCCCGGCCAATTTTTGTATTGTTAGTAGAGACAGGGTTTCACCGTATCAGCCAGGATGGTCTCAATTTCCTGACCTGGTGATTTGCCCACCTCAGCCGCCCAAAGTGCTGGCATTACAGATGTGAGCCACCACGCCCAGCCACATTTTCTAATTAGAATTTACAGTTTTGTTTCTGACATTTAAATCCTTAATCCACTGGAAGTTACTTTCATCTTTTTCCATATGGATAACTATTTTTTTCTAGCTCTACTGATTAAGAGGTTTCTCCTGTTTCCACTAACCTGCAAAGCCATTGGTTCCACCCACACATAAGTTTGTTCCTGGGTTCTCTGTCCAATCCTGGTGCCCATCTGTCTATCCATGCAAAAATCTCACATCACTTTCACTGCTATAATTTCATAACAATCCCAACATGTGGTGGAAAAATTTCCCTCCCTTTTCAGAAGTGTCCTGGCTACTCCTGGTCTTTTAGTCTTCCATGTACATTTTAGAATAATCACATCAAGTCTCATGGAACACCTTTTTGGGATTTTGGTTGAAAATGTGTTGCATCTATGCATACGCACAGATTTTGGGATAATTGTAAACTTTATAATATGTGTTATACTCATATCCATGAATATGGTATGCCTCTCCATTTATGTCTTTTAAAAATGTATCTTTTTTTTTGAGACAGAGTTTCAGTTTCACTGTTTTCACTGTAGAGGTCCTATACATCTTTTTGCTAGATTTATTATGAAATACTTGATGTTCTGTGATAATACTATAAATCTGTTTTCTCTTTCTTTCTTTTTTTTTTTTTTGAGGGAAAGTAGCATACAGAAATCTCACTGCCTTTTGTATATTAATCTTCTAGTTAGTGACTTCATTAAGCTTTCCTAGTATTTATAATAATATATCTGTAGCTTCTTTTGTGTATGAATGTAAACAATCGTTGCACCTGAAAATAACAATAGTTTTATTTCCTCTTTTTCAATCCTTGATGGTGTCACACCAATTATCAGACAAGTTTGTGTGTTCTGGGCTAGATGTTTTAAGGTGGTGGGTTCAAATTTATTAAAGAAAAAGCTTGCTAGCAATTAAAGCAGCAGAAAACAGAGGGAACTGCCTCCATCAGCTGTATTTTCCTCATGAAGGAAGCACAGTAAAGTTGAGAGTATCACATTTCTTGGGTAGCAGGAAGAAGACAAGTGCACAGGTGAGAGGAGTCCAGATGATACTGAAGTGCCTTCCCACTTTGGTATTTTGAGATCCCAGTTTACTTCCTGCCCCTGAGGGCCTTGGCAGTGGTTCTCAAGGTCCAATAACCTCCAGAAACTGGAGGTGTTGGGGGCAGCCCACCTTACCATGTGGCTTGCAGCTGCTGACTGCCCAAAGGGCAGGGTGGGACAGAGGTTCTCTCTGGCTCCACTATCCTGAGCCTCCTGGCCCAGCTCCAGGCTCACTCGCTGGGGCCATGTGGTGTTTATGCCTCCCTCCTGCCCTGCACCCTCAGCCTGGAGGCTGGGCTCCCACAGGGCCCCACTGCAAGGGGTGAAGTGTGGCCCACATTTGCCTTGAGGGGGAAGTTTCTTGAGCCCTGGGAGAGGACTCCAGGTCTCCAGGCAGGTGTGAGGAGACACTGGGTGGGGGAGAGGCTTGGTCTGTCGAAAGGCAGGGCTGACTCACCTTGTTTCCAGGGAGAGTCTATGCACATTTTTCTAGTGTAACTATATCCCTCCTGCCTAGTACTTTATCGTAGCCCTTATCCTTCTCGTTGGAATTGTACATGTCTCCCTCTGGTTAGACTCTACATTCCTGGACATGGGGGTTTGTTTTCTCTTGTTCTACTTTCTAACATGATGGTATAAATACGGTAGGAATCAATACATATTTGTTAAAGAGTGGCTGAAATTCTGCAAACAATCCTTAAATTGCATCTCTGTTCCTCATTGTGAGAGAAGAGAAGGATAAGAGAGCACCAGAGAGAAGGAATTGACTGGGAGGCAAGGAGAGGGAGGAAGAGGGGCGATGAGATGCGGGGAAAGGGGTGACAAGAGGCGGGGAGGGGGCAACAAGAGCGGGGAGAGGTGCGACAAGAACGGGGGAGGGGGTGATGAGAGGGAGGGAGGGGGTGACAAGAGGGGGGAGAGGGGTGATGAGAGGAGGGAGAGGGGTGACGAGAGGGAGGGAGAGGTGATGAGGGGGGAGAGGGGTGATGAGAGGAGGGAGAGGGTGACAAGAGGGGGGAGAGGGTGACAAGAGCAGGGAGAGGGGTGACGAGAGGGAGGGAGAGGTGATGAGGGGGGAGAGGGGTGACGAGAGGGAGGGAGAGAGGTGACAAGAGTGGGGAGGCCAAGCCTCTCCCCCACCCAGTCCCTCCTCACACCTGCCAGGAGACCTGGAGTCCTCTCCCGGGGCTCAAGAAACTTCTCCCTCAAGGCAAATGTGTGTTTCATGGCACTCACACCAGGAGCAAGTGTTTTGTTTTCTTTGCCTCCTTCCAATTTTTCGACACAAACACTTTGCTGTCATATTAGCCCTAGCCTGACTTTGTTGTGTATTCCTTCTCATTTAACACACAAAATATTTTCCACCCCTCATAGATTAATTTCAGTAATTTTTGGCATTTCATGATATTCCATTTACTGATGTACCTTAATTCACCCAAAGAATTTCCAGTAGTTGATCACCTGAGTTTCTCTTGTTCTATGTAGAAATAATGTCACTTTGGGCTGGGTGTGGTGGCTCACACCTGTAATCCCAGCACTTTGGGAGGCTGAGGCAGGCAGATCACCAGAGGTTGGGAGTTCGAGACCAACCTGCCCAACATGGTAAAAACCTATCTCTACTAAAAATTCAAAACTTGGTTGGGTGTGGTGGTGGGCACCTATAGTCCCAGCTACTCAGGAGGCTGAGGCAGGAGATTTGCTTGAACTTGGGAGATGGAGGTTGCAGTGAGCCAAGGTAGCACCACTGCACTCCAGCCTGGGCAACAGAGCAAGATTCTGTCTAAAAAAAAAAAGAAAAAGAAAAGAAAAGGAAAAGAAAGAATATCACTCTGAACCTATCTTTGTGTTATGTGTCAGAAGTCTTCTGAGCCAATTCTTTATGATTCAGCTCCAGGAATGAGATTATAGGGTCAGCAAATCTGAACATTTTTATGACTACCAATAGATATTGCCTGTTTGTCCTCCCCCGACCCCCAAAACAGAGCAACATTACACAGCCCCCAGGATAGACTCTTGCATCTCTGGATGTTGGGAGAAAGGCTATGTCTTGAAAAGGGTGTTTGAGTCTGTAGCTAACGTGAGAAAAACAGAACACACACATGCAGGCCTGCCTATACTTGCACACACACACGTGCAGGTGCACACACAGGCATACATGTGTGCAGGAGCAGTGGTTCGTCTGCAGATGATGATACATTCAGGGCCACGAAGGGGATGGGTGAGGACACTATGCTCACTGCCCACCGTAGGAGGCTCAGGGGCCACTGACCAGAGGGGAGAGGCAACTCCACTCATCTATGAGCCCCGGGGCACGTTATCCTCCCCACTGCCGCCTGTGTCCACCCAACCTCCCCTCCACTGCCAGTGCCCCCATGAGCAGAGGGCGCCTGCCCCACCCCCGTCCCTGCCTGGCCATGCTGGGGAGATGCCCACCTTCTCTAGGGGCTTCTCTGCAAGTGACAGGCCTGACACCAGGTTTCTCCAGGAACTGCTTGCATCTCTTCCTGCTCAGCACTCACCTCACCGCAACCAGGACAGGTAACAAAATCCTCCGCTGGTTCCGGTGGGGGCCCGAGTGCTTCTGTTCACCAGCACCAGGGGTCTGGCCCACATCCCCGACAGCAAGGCGGGAGGACACAGAGGCACTCCGCCTGCAGGCCGCCCCCCAGGCCTTCCAAACTCTGCCAATGCCCCCCGAGTGGGCCCGCTGGGTCCCCCTCCACTCATTCCACAGCCCACAGCACGTGCCTTCGGGCTGGCGGTGGGTCGGGGCACCCTGAGTGAGTTAAGGGGTGCGGAAGGCTGTGCACGGGGATTTCTGCGCCGACTTGAGCAGCACACAGAGGGCTCCGTGCGGCTCCAAGGCAGGCAGGGAGAGCCAGCGGCAAGCCCAGCAGACTCTTCCAGAACCGCCGTCCCGCGGGAGTCGCTGCGAGGATGTGCCAAGGCCGGGTGTCCTGCAGGGCTGGGCAAAGGGCATGCTGGCCTCTGCCTCCCCTCGCGGGGCAGGGCCATACGCTGGCTCTTTCCCTTTTCCTTCATCTGCAGAAATCCCTCGAGGGAGGCCGAGGTGGAGGGAAGGGCCGGACAGGAAACAGGAAAAGGGGAGACAGATGTGGGGGCAGGACAGGAGCTCGGAGAGAAGAGGGGGACGGGAGGGCAGGACGGAGAGGAGAGGGGCTGGGTTGGGGGGGTCCGCAGCGTGAGGCTGCCGCGGCCACCGCCTTCCCTTGCTCGCCCCCCCAGCCCCTTCCCCCGCGCCCTGGACGTGACAGTCCTCGCTCTTCCCACGCCGTCCCTCCCAGCACCCCCAGGTCTCCTCCCACGAGTTGAGGGGCCAGAAACACCACGTGTCCCCCTCACCGCACCTGAAGGCAGCGCAGGGGAGTTGGGTCTGAACGGGTTCCTCCACTGAGAACGTCCCCAGAGAGCTCAACTTCATCGTAAAAATTCATCCGCATTTGTAGTTCGGTCTTCAGGTTTTTTACTGACTTCGTGTATTGTGAGATATGCTACACCACGCATCCACAAGTGTGTGTGCAATGTGTTTGCGTGGTTTACAGAGTAACATAAAAACCATCCGAAACACACCACTGTCCAGAAGCACAGTCTGAGGCCAGGCTCCCAGGCTAGGAGGTGATCCCTGGGGGCACAGGCAGGGCGGGTGGAGCCCGGGACCCAGAGGATGCAGCCATGGAGGGGCCCTTCCGTGTCTCAGTACTAGCTCACCTGGAGTGCTGAGCTGGGGGCTCTGGCTGGCTGCACCTCGGAAAGAAAGTCCGCAGGCAAGAGCGGGAGATGTGGGCTGAACCCTGAACCAGTTAGGCCCCAGGGTCTGGGGGAGGCCCCAAAAGTGCTGCACCACCTGCCTTGAGAAGTGGGACGTTCCATTCCCCTTAATGTATTTCTGACATCCATTCATGGCAAGTTTCCCGGATCACTCAGGACACAGTCAGGAAAATGGAATCCGTAGCGAGAAGTTCAGTGGAGGGAGAGCACGGCGGGGGCTGGACTCAAAGGCGTGGGAAGGCTGGAACGCCAAGCGGGGGCTGCAGAGACAGCCACAGACAATAGCAGGAAGCTACCACTGTCTCCTGAGCTGGAGGAAGCAAGAGAGGAGGTGGTGCAACCAGAGCCAGGAGCTGGGCACCGCCAGGAACCCCGGCCGACTCCCAGGTGGGTGTTGGGACTACAGAGGAGAAGGAGGAGAGGACACCGCGCTGTGGCACCCGGAGCAGACGCCGCAGGAGAGGCACCGTGGCTCCTGTTTCCCTCCTGCCTTCCAGCCTCTCGCTGAGCCCTGCCATGGGCCGAAGCTCGTGGACAGCCCTTGGCAAGTGAGCCTGGGGACTGAAGTTTGCAGGTGTCTAAGCCGAGTGGAGCAGGGAAGGTGCGGATCTGCCGGCACATCTGAAGTCCATGAAGTCTATTTCTGCCTCTGCACGACATCCCGCTCCTGAGGACACTTGGCTGTTCCCGGTGTTTCTCCTATAAGCTTTGCTGTGCGTGTCACCAGGGGCATGGGTGCAAGCCTTTCTCTGAGTGTTGTCCAAATCTTCCGAGCACGCACTGTCTACAGCAACCTAGTGCACACACACAGCAGGACAACCGATGACTGTGAATCAACACTTACCCTTAGAGTGTGCAATGCTTCCTGGTATTTTCTATTCTAAAATTAAAAATAGGCCGGGCGCGGTGGCTCAAGCCTGTAATCCCAGCACTTTGGGAGGCCGAGACGGGCGGATCACGAGGTCAGGAGATCGAGACCATCCTGGCTAACATGGTGAAACCCCGTCTCTACTAAAAATACAAAAAACTAGCCGGGCGAGATGGCGGGCGCCTGTAGTCCCAGCTACTGGGGAGGCTGAGGCAGGAGAATGGCTTGAACCCGGGAGGCGGAGCTTGCAGTGAGCCGAGATTGCGCCACTGCACTCCAGCCTGGGCGACAGAGCGAGACTCCGCCTCAAAAAAAAAAAAAAAAAAAATGGATACATTTGGCTACATTTAAAAAAAGAACTATTTGTCAAAGGATACAAAGTTAAAGGTGAAAAGACAAGCCACAAACTGGGATGGTATTGGCCACAAGGCATTAGGGGCTGAGCCTGGGTTGCCGTTGGCTGTGGGGGTGGGGGCTGAGCCTGGATCCCTGTCGGTTGTGGGGTTGGGGGCTGAGCCTGGGTCCCTGTTGGCTGTGGGGGTGGGGGCTGAGCCTGGGTCCCAGTCCGCTGTGTGGTTGGGGGCTGAGCAGGCACTCTTAGGCTGTCTACCTCTGATCCGAGCTCTTCCCTTGTGGCCATGCAGGCTTGGGGAAAACGGCCTCCACTCTGTGAACCTGGTCTCCAAAATGGGATCAGACCCTGGCCTACACTCTCTCCACTTCGGCTCCTGCAGGTCCCAGCGCTGAGATTCAGTGGATTATCAGGTTGGATCCCCACAGCTGGTTCAGGAGGCAAACACTGTTATTACCGCCATTTTTCAGACAAGGACAGACAGGTCAGAGGGGCGAGCGTCTGCTGTGGTCCTTGCTGGCAAGTGGACATGGGCCAGGCAGGCCGGCTGCAGAGGCTGAGTGTGCCTCTCCTGCTTCACCACCCGTTGGTGTGAACTCCCTAGCTGTGAATTTAGAGGATGTCCTGGGTGGGTTCCCTGGAGACTCCAGCCTGAGGAGAGGGTTAAGTGTAAGAGCTTTATGAGGACTGTGATCCAGGGAGCAGGCGGAGAGCAGGGGACAGGCAGGGTGATGACGAGATGGGGCCCTAAGCTGACCGGCCTGGGGACCACTGGGTGTCCCATCCTCTTTCTAACATTGAAAGCTCTGCTTTTCACCCTTGGACTTCGCTGCCGGAATGAAAGGGGCTCTCACGTTTACGGAGACGCTTTCCAAGCCCTTGGTAGAAGTTTATCCTTTTGATGAAGTTGTTTGCACATCTTTCGAGGCTCACTGTGGGCATTTCATGTTTCATGACTATTGTGAAGACATTGTTTCTATCATACTATATTAGTTACTGTTGATAGATAAGAAAACTATTGATTTGTTTTGACGTTCACCTTGCCCATGCCCATCATCCCCAACTTTTATTTGTTCTGATATCTTTGCTGTGTTCTGATTTCTCTCGGAGTTTCTAGATGGACAAATAATTGTCATCTACAAATAACATCTTATTCTTCATCTCATTCCTTATCTGATCACATCATCTAGGATCTCAGGAAGTATCGAGCGTTTGTTCTTACCAAATTTTATCCTTTTGTTTTTGGTTATTTTAAAAGGAATGCAAAATATTTCACAATCTATTTTAAATATCTGGGAGATAACTTTTATCAAGTTAAGAATGCATGCTGGCCAGGCACGGTGGTTCACACCTATAATCCCAGCACTTTGGGAGGCTGAGGTGTGCAGATCACTTGAGCTCAGGAGTTCAAGACCAGCCTGGGCAGCATGGTGAAACCCTATTTCTACAAAAAATACAAAAATTAGCTGGGCATGGTGGCACGTGCCTGTAGTCCCAGCTACTCGGGGGGCTAAGGCAAGAGGATTGCTTGAGCCCAGGAATTCAAGGTTGCAGTGAGCCATGATTACACCACTGCACTCCAGCCTCAGTGACGGTGAGACCTTATCTCAAAAAAGAAAGAAAAGAAAAGAGAAAAAGAAAGCATGCTTTGCCCCATAGCAAAAGAGTTTTTATCATCAAGTGTTGAATTTTATTAAATATCTTGGAATTTATTGACGCATCCCATGGCTTTCTGTTCTGACCTGGTAAAGCAGTGACTTGTGGTCACTGATGTCCTAATATTGACCCATCTTTATATTTCTGAATGTGTTGTTGCTGGTAAATACACAGATGAATTCCATGTGATGGGATTCTGAGACTCTGTATTTCTAGGGAAGACTAGTCTCTGTGTGATGTATGACGAATTGGAAAATGCCCCAGTTTTTCTATGATCTGTAAGAATAACTTTGAATGGTGGTTGTGTGTGTGTGTGTGTGTGTGTGTGTTTTGATACAGGGTCTTGCTCTGTTGCCCAGGTTGGAGTACAGTGGCATGATCTCGGCTCACTGCAACCTCTGTCTCCCGAGTTCAAGCAATTCTCCCACCTCAGCCTCCCAAGTAGCTGGGATTATAGGCACGTGGCGTGCCACCATGCCTGGCTAATGTTTGTATTTTAAGTAGAGATGGGGTTTCGCCACGTTGGCCAGGCTGGTCTCGAACTCCTGGACGCAAGGGATCCACCCGTCTCGGCCTCCCAAAGTACTGGGATTACAGGCGTGAGCCACTGCCCCCCAGCCCACTTTGAATGTTTTTGACCACTAAACAGTAAGGGTTTTGTGTGCAAGGAATCCTTGCCTGTGTGCACTTAGGCACCTGTCTCCTCCCACGCAGCCATGACATCTGTGAGGCTCAGCCCTGCTGTCCGACCTTCCTCCTCATTGCCGAAGGTCACCACATTGTGTTAAACAACCACCTTCTCCATTGGACTGCTGAGGGACACTGGGCTATTTCTGGTTCAGACTGTGATGAACCGTGCTCTGTGAAGGTTCCTGGACACGTGTTTTTAGAACATATGCAGCACTATCTGTGGGGCGCATTCCCAGGAGAGGACTTCTCCTCAGATGCACACATGTTCCACTTTATCAGAGGGGCCACTGCTCCAAAGAGACTGTACAATTTATGCTCCCACCAGCAGCATGGGGGTGCTCCACCCGGTTCTTATCCCCTCTGAGAGCTGGTGTTGTCTCATGTGTTCTTTTTGCTGATTCTGGGAGGTGAGTAAAAGATTAACATAACCTTCTCTCATCAATATGGACAAGTGAATATTGGTTTAATTTTCCAGGTACGTTTCCCTGAAAGTCTGATCAAGACAGAATGTCACTCAAGAGATGACCCCTGATGGACACATTGCACCTAAATCTGCAGATCTTTGCAGGTACTAGAAATATCTGCTGGGAGCACCCTTGATTTCGGTTCCCCGAGTGCAGTGACCTGCTTCTGGGTGTGTTCCTTGGTGTGCGCCACACTGACCCCTCTGGAGCTGAGCTAGAGACGGAACCGTAGGCCAGGTGGCTTCACCCATCCACATGGGTCTTGCTCTCCCACATCCCAGCTGCCACTTGGCCGGGGGCGGGGGGGGTGGGGAGCAGAGAAGAGGAGGCACCTTTGCTGAAAACCAATTGATCATATACACACGAATCTATTTCTGGATTCTATTCTGTTGTATTGGTCTATGTTTGTTTCCTTTTGCAAACTGCACTGTTTTGATGACTGTAGCTTTATAATAAACTATCGAAGACAGGGAGTAGCATTCTCCCACTCGTTCTTCCTTTTTCAACCTTGTTTTGGCTACCCTTGTTCCTTTGGGTTTTTATACAGAGTTTGTAATCAGCTTGCTAATACTTACCAAAAAACTGCTAGCATGTAGCTTGTAATTGTGTTGTATTTATACATAATTTAGGGACAATTGACATGTTCATGATATTAAACCTTCTGATCAACAATCTTCCGAGTCTTCGTGTTCCCTGCTGTGGTGTAAGTATTGCCTTTTGTTTCATTTCTCATTTTTCACAGCTAGTATATAGAAACACAGCCAGTTGTTCTGTGTTGCCCTTATGTCCTGAAACCTTGCTGAACTCATTTATTAATTCTAACAGTTTGTGTGTAGTTTCCTTAGGATTTCCTAGACACAATCATGTCATGTGTGAATAACACTTTTTTATTTCTTCTTTTCCAATCTTTACCCCTTTATTTCTTTTTCTTGTTTAATTAAACTAAGATTTTCCATGCAATATCATATAGAAATGTTGAAAGCAGCATCCTTCTTTTGTTCCTTATCTTGGGAGAAAGTATTTCGTTTTTCAATATTAAGTATAAAGTTATGCTCTTTACCAGGCTGAAAAAATTCCCTTCTATTCTTAACTTCCTGAACTTTTTAAAGAATGAATGGGCGTTTAATTTTGCCGTATTCTTTTTCTGTAGATGTTGTATTCTTTGTAAGGAGATGATCCCATGACTTTTTTCAATTATTCTACTAATACAGTGAATTACATTGACTGACTTTTGAATGTTAAACCAACCTTGCATCCCTGAGATGGCACCTGCTGGTCAGGATTGTGATGATCCTTTCTCTGCAGTACTGGCTTTTCTTTGCTAACATTTTGTGAAGGATTTTTGCAGGATACTGATCTGCAGTTTTCTTTTCTTGCAGTGTCTCTGTCTGGTATCAGAGTAATAGAGGCCTCGTGTAATGAGTTGGGAAGTTTCCCTTTCTCCTCCATGTTCTAAAAGAGCTTCTGTAATTTGCAATTATTCCTTCAATAAATATTTTATAATATTTAGCAGTGAAGACATCTGGGCTAGGGGTTTTCTTCCTAAATGGCTTTTAATTATGAGTTTAATTTCTTCAACAGATGTGAAGCTATTCAGTTTTTTAAATTAAAATTGTTCACAAACGGTATTTTATAAATTCTTTATTTTCACCAATAGCATTTATTATCCCTTTTATTTTTTAAGAGACAGGATCTCACTCTGTCGCCCTGGCTGGAGTGCAGTGGTGTGATCATAGCTCTCTGTAACATTGAACTCCTGGGCTCAGACGATCATCCCGCTTTGACCTCCCAAAGCTCTGGTATTGCTGGCATGGGACTCTGTGCCTGGCCTATCTTTTTAGTATCTGCAGTATCTCTCCTTCTTCTATTCTTTCATTCTTGATATTGGAAATTTATATCAGTACCCTTTAAAAAAAATCAGTCTGGGCTGGGTGCGGTGGTTCACACCTGTAATCTCAGCACTTCAGGAGGCCAAGGTGGGTGGATCACTTGAGGTCAGCAATTCCAGGCCAGCCTGGCCAACATGATGAAACCCCATCTCTACTAAAAATACAAAAATTAGCTGGATGTGGTGGCTCACGCCTGTAATCCCAGCTACTCAGGAGGCTGAGGCAGGAGAATCACTTGAACCCAGGAGGTGGAGGCTGCAGTGAGCCGAGATCGTGTCATTGCACTCCAGCCTGGGCAACAGAGTGAGACGCCATTAAAAAAAAAAAATTCAGTCCAGACAGAATTTCCAGAAGACAAAACAAAAGAAGAAACAGCCAGCTTTTGACTTCAATAATTTTTCACTACTGTTTTGGTCTGCTTCCTATTTTTCATTAATTTCAGTTCTGATATTTATTACTTCCTTTGTGCTTAATTTGCTTTTTTCCTGGCTTCTTCAGTTGGAAGCTTGGGTCATTTCTTTGTGCTCCTTCTTTTCCACATTCACTGCTATAAATTTCCCGTTAAGTGCTGCATTAGCTTTTCCCCAGAAATGTGGATATGCTGTTATTTTCAATTAACTAAACAAAGTTTTAATTGTCTCCCAAGAGTCATACGATTTATTGAGAAATGTGTTGTTTAAAATTTCCAAATATGTTGGGACTTTCCAGATAACTATTTTTTATTTCTTGCTTAACTCTGTTATGCCCTAAAAGCATACTTTGTAGGATTTGTATTTTTTTTTTTTTTTTGAGATGGAGTCTCGCTCTGTTGCCCAGGCTGGAGTGCAGTGGTGCGATCTTCACTCACTGCAAGCTCTGCCTCCCGGGTTCACGCCATTCTCCTGCCTCAGCCTCCTGAGTAGCTGGTACTACAGGCACCCACCACGGCGCCCGGCTAATTTTTTTTTTTTAATTTTTAGTAGAGACAGGGTTTCACCATGTTAGCCAGGATGGTCTCGATCTCCTGACCTCGTGATCTGCCCACCTCAGCCTCCCAAAGTGCTGGGATTACAGGCGTGAGCCACCGCGCCCAGCCAGGATTTGTATTTTTAAAATGTGTTAAGATGTATCTTTTTTTTTTTTTTTTTTTTTTTTTTTGAGACGGAGTCTTGCTCTGCCACCCAGGCTGGAGTGCAGTGGCCGGATCTCAGCTCACTGCAAGCTCTGCCTCCCGGGTTTACGCCATTCTCCTGCCTCAGCCTCCCGAGTAGCTGGGACTACAGGCGCCCGCCTCGTCGCCCGGCTAGTTTTTTGTATTTTTAAGTAGAGACAGGGTTTCATCGTATTAGCCAGGATGGTCTTGATCTGACCTCGTGATCCGCCCGTCTCGGCCTCCCAAAGTGCCGGGATTACAGGCTTGAGCCACCGCGTCCGGCCAAGATGTATCTTAAGGCCCAGCATATGGTCTCTCTTGGTGATGTCCATGTGCATTTGAGAAGAACATTCTAGGCCGGGCGCAGTGGCTCAAGCCTGTAATCCCAGCACTTTGGAGGCCGAGACGGGCGGATCACGAGGTCAGGAGATCGAGACCATCCTGGCTAACATGGTGAAACCCCGTCTCTACTAAAAATACAAAAAACTAGCCGGGCGAGGTGGCGGGCGCCTGTAGTCCCAGCTACTCGGGAGGCTGAGGCAGGAGAATGGCGTGAACCCGGGAGGCGGAGCTTGCAGTGAGCCGAGATTGCGCCACTGCACTCCAGTCTGGGCGACAGAGCGAGACTCTGCCTCAAAAAAAAAAAGAGAAGAACATTCTAAGCTGTCGTTGGGTGTGTGTTCTACAAACATCAGTCAGCTCTAGATGCCGGATAGTGTCACTCATGCCCTCTGCATCCTTACTGATTTTTCTGTCCATGTGTCTGACAATTACCGAGAGAAAAGAGATGAAATTTTAAAGCATAACTGAGGTTCTGTCTATTTCTCCTTCCAGTTCGATGGGTTTTTCTTCATGGGTTTTTTTTGTTTTTGTTTTTGTTTTTGTTTTTGTTTTTGAGACGGAGTCTCACTCTGTCGCCCAGACTGGAGTGTAGTGGCGTGATCTCGGCTCACTGCAAGCTCCGCCTCCTGGGTTCACACCATTCTCCGGCCTCAGCCTCCCGAGTAGCTGGGACTACAGGCGCCCGCCACCACGCCCGGTTAATTTTTTGTATTTTTAGTAGAGACGGGGTTTCACCGTGTTAGCCAGGATGGTCTCGATCTCCTGACCCCGTAATCCGCCCGCCTCGGCCTCCCAAAGTGCTGGGATTACAGGCGTGAGCTACTGCACCCAGCCTTCTTCATGGGTTTTGAAACCCTGTTGTTTGGTACATGTTCATGTATGATTGTGATGTCTTCTTGGAGCACTGACCCTCATTGTTATGCAAAGTCCCTCATCATCCATGTTGATGCTCCTTCTAGATCTACATCTACATCCATGTAGATGTTGAAATCTGTTTGTCGGAGGTGAAGACAGTGACTCCGCCTTTCTTTTGGCTGGTGTTTGAATGGTGTATTATGCTTAACTCTATATATGTCTTTAGATTTAAAGTGCATTTCTTATAGACACGATGTAGTTGAATCCTGCTTTTTAAAATCCAGTCTGACAATCTATCTTTTAACTGGTATGGCTAGACCATTCACATTTAATAGGATTATTGATACAATTGGATTGCAAGCTACCATTTTGTCATGTGTTTTCTATTTGTTATGTCTGTATTTTGCTTCTTTTGCTTGCTTTTCTGCCTTCTCTTGGTTAACTGAGCATTACTTCATTATTCCATTTTATGCCCCCTTGTCCTATAACTTACACCTCTTTTAGAAAATTGTACTCACTGTCCCAGGGTTAAGTCTTAAAGTAATCAGAGTTTATCTTCAGATAGTGAGACTGCTTCACTTATAGTGTAAGGACCCAACAGCGGTGTTTTCCCAGCTCTTCCCTTTCATCCTCTGTGAATTATCATCACACACTTTACCTTGGAGCATGTTATCAACACAGTACAATGTTACCACTTTCCCTTGAAATAGTTGTCATTTGCAGCAATTACATTTTTTTTTTAATTTTCATTTTCATTTCATCCTTTCCTATATTGTTCTTCATGTCTGAAATAAATAATGTATACAGTGGTCCGTTTCCAAGACAAAGTGCCTTGAATTGGCTTAGGTGAGCAAACTACAGAAGGAACAGGATACCCTAGGCCCCTGCTCAGATAGCCAATGCCTGCTTGTTGGCCCCCCCCTTCCTCCCTTAATTTTTAAAAGTTATTTTCACTGATAAAGAATTCTGAATCAGGCCGGGCATGGTAGCTCATGCCTGTAATCCCAGCACTTTGGGAGGCTGAAGCAGGTGGATCACGAGGTCAGGAGATCAAGACCATCCTGGCTAACATGGTGAAACCCCATCTCTACTAAAAATACAAAAAATTAGCCAGGCATGGTGGCCAGTGCCTGAGTCCCAGCTACTCGGGAGGCTGAGGCAGGAGAATGGCGTGAACCTGGTAGGCAGAGCTTGCAGTGAGCAGAGATTGCGCCACTGCATTCCAGCCCAGCTAACAGAGAGACTCCATCTCAAAAAAAAAAAAAAAAAAAAAAAAAGATTCTGAATCAGTACTTTTTTTCCTTTCAGTACTAGAAAGCCATCCCTCCATCGTCATCCACCTTGCATAGTGTCTGCAGATAGCTCTGCTGTGCTTCTTGTCTTTGTTTCTCTCATGTCTCATGTGTCCCTCTACCTCCCTTCTCCTCCCAGTTGCCTTAGAGAGTTTCTGTATGTCTTTTTTCCTCAGCAGCTTGAATATGCACAGGTTTCTGTGCTTGTTTTTGTATCTGTTCTGTGTTGTTTGTTTGTTTTACTTTTTTGGCGTTTGTCTCTGAGTTTTGTTAATCTGTGCTTTGATGTCTGTCATTGATTTTGGAAAATTATTAACCATTATTTCTTCAAATATTCCTCCCATACCCCCTCACCATCTGTGATTCCAATGTATGTATGTTAAACTGCTTGATAACATCTCATAATCCCTTGGAGACATGCTCTATGTTTCCCCCATTCCTTTTATCTCTTTGGTTTTCCATTTGGATGATTTCTGTAGAGCTCTTTTCAAATTCACTGATTTCTTTGGCTAGGTCGAGTTTACTGACAAGCTTCTCAAAGCCATTTTTCATCTCTTTTACTGTGTTTTCATTTTTAGCCTTTTCATTTCTTTCTTTCTCACAGCTTCTATCTCTTTTCAAGATAGTATGTTATTTTAAGCAAAGAAATGGAAATAAGCTAAGTCTCAGTAATGGTGAAGAATTGACTAACTCTCATTATTAATTAATAAGCTAACTCATTAATTTTAGGGAGACTTAGCTAGTTAGTTTCATTTCAATCATTTACATAAATGTATTCATCCTGACATAGAAAGAGCTAGAACATAAATTGAGCTTTAAAAGCAAGCTTCAAAACCATGGATATTATCTCTTTTAAATATGTATGCTTTGTTTTAAACCTCCACAAAGCAACCTAGTATTTCTAAAGTAACGAATATCTACAAAATGCTTTTTGTAAAACAGCCTGGAAGGACAACCCACAGGAGATGATAAGGGTTTGGTTTGGCAGGAGGCGGTGATGGGACTCCAGCTTTACTGGTCACAGGTGGAGTTTTACAGTGAGGTTGTGTCCTGCGTGAGTTGTGTGTCTTCAGACGACTCATCCTGTGATTGCGTGGATGGTGTGACAGGAGAGGAAGCACAAAGGGTCCCGACAGGTGCAGGTGGAGGCCTGGGAGGCTGTGGTGGGTTCATGCCAGCACCTCCCTGAGGCTGCACACTCCCAATCATCTGTCTCAGACATGCCAGGCTCAAGTTCCTCCCCACGTCCGGTCCTTCCATCTAAACACACGTATTCAGCATCTGCATCCTGCCAAGCATGGCTCTGGATGCTGGTGATGCAGCAGTGTGGTATGTATATGGTGTGTGTGGATGGCATGTGTGTAGTGAATGTGTGTGATGTATAGTATGTAGATGGTGTAGATGGTGTGTGTGTGTGTGTGTGATGGATAGCATGTGTGTGGTTTGTGGCATGTGGATGGCATGTGTGTGTAGTGTATGATGTGTATGTGTGGTATGTGGTGGGTGGATGGCATGTGTATATGCTGCATGAGTGTGATGTATGTGTGTGGTTTGTGGTGTGTGGATGGTGTGTTTGGGGATGTGTGTAAGGCATGTGTGTGGTGTGTGGTGTGTGTGGTGTTGAGGGGTGTGTAGTACTGGGTGTGTGTGGTGTTGCTTGTGGGGTGTGGTGTGTGGATGGCATATGTGTGTGCGTGTGGTGTGTGGATGGCATGTGTGTGTGGTGTTGCTTGTCAGGTGTGGTGTGTGGATGGTGTGTGTGTGTGTGTGGTGTGTGGATGGCATGTGTGTGTGGATGGCATGTGTGGATGGCGTGTGTGTGTGTGTGTGGTGTGTGGATGGCATGTGTGTGTGTGCATGTGGTGTGTGGATGGCGTGTGTGTGTGCATGTGGTGTGTGGATGGCATGTGTGTGTGTGTGCATGTGGTGTGTGCATAGTCAGGGTGCCTCCCCCTGAGCATAGTCCCAGCTCCCTGGGAGGGCTGTGTCCTCTGTGAAGCCAGCAGTGAGATTCCCTTCTCCACGTGAGGCTGAGCAGCAGGAAGGAGAGGGGCCCCAAGTCTGGGTGGTGGCTCTGCTGCTGGTGGCGGCTGTCAGGCAGGCAGGGAGCAGCAGGGCCGGGTGTCTGGGGCCTGGTTCCTTCCTCCTGCGTCAGCAGCACCACGTGGGAGGCCAGGCGGTGTGTATCCCGGTGTGTGGATTCTCCTCAGTCAACACAGGCCAGGTGGATCGGGGACCGGAGGCCTTTTCTCGCAGCAGCAAGATGGGGACAAGCACCCAAAACCAGCTCAAATGGTTGTTGTAGAACCCTTCGGAAGTGTGGAAAATCAGAGAGAAAAGGATCGAGATCTCCTGTACTTTGACACTCAGAGGGAGTCGTGTGGCACAGCAGGCTCACAGCGTCTTACACGGATGCTCCATGCCATGGGCCATGTGGCATGTGGGGTTCTGGCTGCGGCTCTTTCCACAAGACGCTTTTTATTCTGATGGCTCTGGTGGCCCATTGTGTGGGTTTCCCATCGTTCACCTGCTAATCCCAGATTCTGCCATGACAAGTCCTCCTACGAACTGTCTGTGACACAGAGGGGCTGGCCCTGCCTGGTGCGCAGGGCTCAGTGGGTCAGTGTCCCCTCAGGCCATGTCCACCAGCGAGGCCCAGCAGTAAGGGCTGAGGTCCGGGTGAGAAAGGCAGCTGGCCCCTAGGTCTTTCATGTGATGGGTGTTTACTCCACACCATGCCAGGAGCGAAGATGCAGACACCAGCAAGCCAGAGCATCCCGTGGGGGGGTGCCCGAGCCCCAGGCAGGACACAGGGAAACAAGCCTGGACTGCAATGTGCTGCAGCAACTGGGGCCAAGGAGGAGATAATCTGGGCAGCAGGGCCAAGTGGCAGGAACAGGGGTGGGAACCACAGGGTCATGCAGGGGCCACGGCCCAGCCTCTCTCCCGCTGCAGATCTCAGGTGGGTGCTCACGGCCAGGATGGGTGCGAGCAGACCCAGAGGCGCCTCAGTTATGGGTGGGCATGTGTGGTTAGGACCTGGGAACGCCAGTGTGTGACCCCGCAGAAAACTTGATTTTGGGATACATGTTTGTGCTTTTCACAGCCTGCCCTGCCTGTGCGACAGTTTTCTTCCTTACTGGATGAAAAGTTACTTCCATAGTACACGGCAAGCTCTGCGGGGCAGGGCCCGCTGGGCACGGGGAGGAGGGACGGTTCCTGCAGCCTGGATCCCATTGTGCCTCCAGGGAGCGCTGGGCCAGCTGGGCGAGCACTCCCCATGTCCACCTGTCTTCCTCTGGTGTCTCAGGCATGAAGGGCCGCTGGGGTGGGCGCTGAGGCCAAGGGCCTGAGTCTGTGCTGTTAAAGCCCCTTCAGGGCCAGAGCCAGGGCTGAGGCTGGGTCTGCTCCATGTCAGGAGGAGTGCAGCCCCTCACAAAAGTTGAACCTTTCCTAGGCTCCTGGGGCCCCTTAGAGGGCTGCACAGCGGGCTGTAGCCACGGCCCGGGCAGCTCCTCTGAACCTGAGTGCAGCCCCTTCCGTGTCTGTACCACTTTTCCCTGCAAACCCACCAACCCCATCCCAGGCCCACTTGCCCAGGAAGAAAGACAGACACCTGTGGTGCAGGCCCCAGACTTGAGGAATCTGCTACCACTTCTTGGAACCCAGACACAGTCCTAAGCCTGCTCCACCTGCTCCACCCCAGGACCTTTGCTGCAGTTGCCCTCAGTCCTGGATGCTCTCTCCTCCCCGTGCCCCCCCCACAGCCCACTCCTCCACAGCCCATGAGTCCTCCCCTGGTCCCTGCAACCCACACCTGTGCTGGTTGCACCATGGCCACTCTCCTGCTGCCCACACCTGTGCTCCAAAGCCCCCCAGGCACCTGGCATGCCTGTCTCTTTGGGGGCACTGGTTTGAGCCTGCCCCTACCAGAGGACACAGAGCCTCTGGGACCCTGGCGGAGGGACAAACAGGGCTGAGCAGAGCTCCACGTGGGCGTTGGGCACTACCGTCAGAGCACCTGTGGGTGTCTGTGCAGAAGGACCCGGGAGGAGGTAAGGTGAACAGAGGGACTTTTGGTCTTATTTTCTACGTGCGTTTGTGCATTTTCTGTTGATTTTTCCATGGTGATCACGTATCACTTGTGTCTATAAAGGAAACAATACAACTCTAACAGAAAGAGGGGATGCTGCAGGGCCTATGGAGACGCAGCCACGAGGCCAAGGTAAGGCCCCAAGTGAAACAAATGAGCAAAAAGAGTTCTACAGCGATCAGGTGAGCAGTCACATGTGTTTCTTAGTAGTTGTGTCTCCTACTGATTGCACGCTATAGTCCCCAAAGGTGGGGAGTGGGGCGGGAGAGAGGTAGGCCAACTCAGGCCACAGGTGGGCTGGCACCCGCCCTGCCCCAGCCCCTCCCTCCCAGGAGCCGCAGACAGGCCCCCAGGGCCATGCATCAGGCCACACCTGCAGAGACCTGCTTCCCCTGGCAGCAGGCGTCTCCCCTGACGGAAGATTTAGGAATGGGTTGGGTTGGGCGGAAGTGGCGCCCCAGGGCAGGTAAGATGGAAGAGGTGAAAGAGACCTGCACTGCAGAGTTAATGGACAGGCGCCAGACAGACCAGGAGCCTAGAGAGAAGATGCCACCAGGACCCAGGACACACGAACACCCCCGACACACACACGCACACATACTGACACACATGCACACACTGCACATAGTTACAGAAACACACACATGCACAGACACAGCACACAGAGACATGCAGACACATGCACACAAGATACAGTCACAGACACACACACAGCAGACACGCAGACACGCCCACTGCACTGCAGAGACACCACCAGATCCTGACATACACCACACAGACTCACTCCTCCGTCCACCTGAGAAACAAAAGTCTTGCAGAAGAGTGTGCGATGACCACTTCTACTCTATGCTGTTCTTAATCTTTTTATTTTTTAAAAAATGTGGGTCATAATCCTTTAAATTGATGTCCTTCCTCACAGAGGACCACAAGCACTCAGAGAAGGACTCCAGGTTTGAAGCCAGATGCTGGTGGGGACCTGGCCAGGTGGATGGGTGGGAAGGGGTGAGACTGGGCAGGACTGGGCCTGGGAAGGCTGAGGCAGGCAGCGATGATGCCAGCAGAGGAGAATCCCAAGCAGGCCGTGCAGCTGCGGCGGGAAAGCCACAGGAGTGGAGAGGAGGTGGGAGGCAGTGGTCAGGTTGGGAGGACCCTGGCAAGCAAGCCCAGAGAGGAGGGCCCAGAGGGCCGGGCAGTAGAAGTGTGAAGTCCCGGCTTCCTCCTGGGGCTGCTTCAGAGGATGGATGGGGTCACGTGTGGGTAGACCAGGGAGACAGGAGACTATGCTGCTTGGTCCAGGCATAGATGAGCCCTGGCTGGGAAGGGACAGTGTGGATGGGCCAAGGTGGAATCAGGGTTTTAGAGAAAGCTGTCAAGTCAGTGCCATGAGTTTTGTGCACACCGGGAGGGAGCAGGTGCGTGGTAGGGGGTTGCTGGTGTGAGTGAGGGCTCTCTGGTTGCAGGGAGCGGTCGGTGGGGTGGGGGCACAGCTGCCGGGAGGAAGGCACTCAGGGCCGGCAGGTGGGGCTCAGGATGCTGGCCCTGCAGAAATGGAAACAGGGTCTTCACCTGAGAGGGAGGAGGAGCCTGGGAACTGGGAAGGAAGGGGCTCTGCTGGGCCGGGTCCTCGGGACAGGGGGACCTGGGGACAGAGCTGGCCCTCGCACGCCCCTCCTGTCTCGCGTCCCTCCGTGCAGCCAGGACAGGATCCTGCAGGGGCTTTGCGGGGCAGGAGGTGCAGGCTTCTTCCTCCATCATGTCCCCCCGCCCCGCGGTGAATGTTTTATTCAAATCTCCCTCCTTCCCGCTGCCCCACCGGCCTCAGGGGCTGGGGTCGTAGCCCGGCGGGCAGCGGTGGTCACTTCCGCGTAAACCTAGGCTTCCTCGCAGGGCAGCCCCCGGACCCTACGCTGGGTCTCAGCCTCGGGCAGCTCCCTGGGGGCGGGGCGCGTCCCGGTCCGCCCTCGCCCGTCCCGCCGCCCCCGGGTCCCAGCCCGCCCCGTCCTCGCAGCCTCAGGCCCGCGGCGGCGCCCGCCCCGCTCTCCCCTCCCCTGGCCTGGCCCGGCTCGTCGCTCCGCCCCCCGCCCGTCCCCGCCCCGCGCCCGCCCGCTGCCCGGCCCCTGCCCGCCCCCTGCCCGGCCTCTCCGCGGCGGCGGCTGGAGCGCGGCGGTCCGAGCGGGTGCACCGCGGTGGAGGAGGCAGCATCCCGCGGCGCTGACGGTCCCGGGGAGAGCATGGCGCCGAGGTGCGGCTGGGGCTGCGGGCAGGGGTCGGGGGGCGCCCAGGTGCGGCTGCGGACCGGCGGGGGCTGCGGGGACCGACGGGGGTCGGCGGAGGTGTGCGGGGCCCTGACCCGTGTCTGTCCCGCGCAGGTGTCCCTGGCTGTGGCCGCGGCGGCGGCGCCTCCTGGACGTGCGCGCGCCCCTGCTCCTGCTGCTCTGGGTCTGCGCGGCCTCCGTGGAGTCAGGTAAGACCCGGGCTGGACGGGAAGGTTCACGCCGGTCCCCGCCGGCCTCGCCGCCGTGGCTGGGGTCCCCGCCCGGCTCGCTCACCCCCGCCCCGGCCGCTCTGGGTTCAGCCCCGGCCCTGCCCACGCGCGCAGGAGGCGCCGGAGCCGGACGGAGCGGGCGGGGCGGGGTTGCCGGAGTCCCGCCCATTCATTCTCCCCGCGGGGTCCGGGCCGGGCGGGGTGCGCGGTGCGAGCGGCCGGAGTCCACGCGCGGTGACCCAACCCCCGCGGCCGGCGGGGCCGTCGGTGCCGGGAGGGCTCGGGGCGGGGCCGCGGGGTCTCGGGAGACGCGGCCTGTGTCGCCGTCACGGCCTCGTCCCCGCAGCGCCGGGTCCCGGGATTGACCGCGGGCGGAAGACGGTGGAGCGCGGGGCGTCGTCTCCGCGTTTCCAACCTGTTGAAGCGAAGCCGCGCGGGCTCCCAGGCTCCTCGCCGCGGGCCGGGCCTTGTGCGCCTCTGTCCCCGCCGCCCTCAGGCCTCTGTCCCCGCGTCCGCCGCGGTGTCGGGTTGCGCGGTCCCCTTTGATGCCACCGAGCGCCGCGCGGCCCGAGAACAATGCCCAGAAGCCGCTGCCCTGCCGGCCTCGCCGTTTCCCGTGCGCGGCAAACTGTGCACGGGGCCCCGTGGGGACCTTCCTGCCGCCAACCCCAGGACCCAGTTCCCCACCACGCTGCTGGCCGGGTCCTCCTGCCTCCAGCCAGCCCAGCAGAGGCCCAGGGTAGGCGGTGGGGACGCTGACCCCGGGGAGCCCCGCCCAAAGGGCCTGGGTGCCTTGTCGCGGGTGGGATCCCACCCGGGGGTCCACGCAGCCAGCCCCTGCCTCTGACTCGACTCCCCATCTGCTTGCTACAGCGGGTGAGGAAGCAGGAAAGGGGGAGGGAGGGAGGGATGTCGTCTGGATTCTTGTAATAATTTGTTTCATTGTTTCCAATCGAGTTAGTCACCAGGTTAAATAGTCGCATAGACCTTTCAAAACCGTAGCTACCTTGTAAGTAGATGTATTGAAAACACCTGCTTGTTGAGTCGTAGATAATTCCTCATTTACTGTGTGAACTGTAGGGGGTGAACACTGGCGGAGAAAGGCCGTGCGAGCTCACGCGGCTCCATCCCTACCGCGGCCCAGGGTCGCTCGGGGCCATTAATCAGGCTGCAGAGCTGCCCTCTGAGCCGGGCCGCCAGCGCCCACAGGGCCCAGACCAGGGATCCCTGGGCGGGACGTTTAAAATCGCACAGGGACAAAGGAAAGGAAAGGAAAGACGCTGGGGCCCAAGCCCCGAGCTTATGAAATGTTATCAAGGAGGAGATGTAAAAGGTGATGGATTTTGCCTTTTAATAGAAAAAACAAAAACTGTTATGCGAACTTTGGTGAGATGCAATCTTGAGATCTAAGAGTGGGTGTAAAGTCAGTGCAGACCTCAGCTGGGAAAGTTACCCTTCACCAAATGGGAATGGGCTGTGCGTTCCTCTTCTGTCCTGGGCCTGCCCCAGCCTCAAGCACTCTGGGGCAGGAAGGCCCCTTGGAGGTGTCTAATGGAATGTGGAAGGCGGGTGTCCTGGAGGCTGAAGCGGAAGCAGGCCCGGAGAGGGGCCTGGATGCTGCCCACACACCCCTCCCCCAATCCGGAGAGAACTCAGGCTCCAGGCCACCTGCAGCCCAGGTTCCAGTCCCTACAGGACCAAGTCCCAGTGAAATGGGAAAACAGTCGCCCCCTTTAGGGGTTATTGGAGAAGGGCTAATGTGTCTGAAATGCTGACTCTGGCATGGGTTTGAGTTGTTCTCAAAAGTTAAAAAGCACCCTGGAGAGTTGAAGGCCTGAGGCCCGGTTTGCTCATTTGCACATTTTTTTTTTCTGGCCAAGAATGATGCATCTTTCCGTGTCTCTGTGCTGCACTTGACCCCTAGAAAAGTCTTTTGCTTTTTTGTGTCAGGATTGGTCGCTGTGATGCTGAGGTTTTTGAATGGTGTTTGTGCCTTTCCTGTAATCAGGAACCTGCTGGCTCGGTGCTCACTTGACCACCTGATTGCCACCCAGCAATCAGGTGCTGCAGTCTTACCTGCAGTTTCTCCTCTGGTGAATTCGTGTGTGCGACATGTCCATGGTCCCCGGGAGGTGCTTGTAGTCAGTGCTTCAGAGTCAGAATGGGGCTGAGGAAGAGGAGCAGTTGCTGATGCCCATGGCCATGCCAGGAGCCTGGTCTCATGAGTCGCCTTGTCTCTGAGCCTCTCCTACACTCCACCACTGCATCAAGCTCTCCCCTCGCCCCCCTGCAGCTCCCAGAAGGTGCATATCCTGCCCCTGCTCACCACTAGGACCTCCTCCTGTTTGGTGGTGAGCACAGAGCCCAGTGTGTGGGTACAAGGCAGCGTCCCTGCACCTCACTCCCCATTCCCCCTGAAGCCCTGCGGGGATTGGGCTTCAGTGACCTGGCTTCCATTGGTGTGGCTCAGCCCAGGGCACACAGCACCTAGGTAACGGGAGAGACCCTCCCATAGAAGGTGGTCTTATTCCTCGGCTCACCCACTGGGGAGTCTTCAGGATTCAGATGCAGGGACTTTGGAAGATAGTTTTGAATTTCAGCAAAACTTGTTTTTCAGGGTACTCCTGTTTTCCTATAAATGAAAGCAGAGTGGGGGAAATCCTCTGCAGGAAAACCTAGAAGGAGTGAACCGCCCTGCTCCAGAGTGCAGGCGCCAGACACTGGGGGCCAGTCCGGGAGAGCCCCACCTCACCCGCTGCTGCTCCATTTAAAAGTGCAAGGCACACGCATACATGGGCATGCACAATTGTGCACACAGGTGCACATTCCCAGTCACACACAAGTGCGGGGGCACACCTGTGTACATGCACACACACATGCACCCCGCAGATGTGTGATTCTCACGTAGTCATGATGCATCCACACAAACTCTTTCTCCCTTAGAGTGCCTTGTTCTGTCTTCACCTGGATTGTGGGAAAGGCTGAGTTCTCTGGGCCCCGGGAGTACCAGGGGAACCTGTGGTATGAGCAATAGCACCACTGCCCTGGGAGCAGCTCTTGATTGCTGAGGACGGACAGTAGAGGATGGGCTGGGTTGGGGTAGAAGCTGCAGCCTGCAGGCAGCCCAGAGAGAGGGTCCCCCACAACACCCTCCCCGCCCGCCCCCCCCCGTGTGGGGACAGGGGGTATGCAGGCAGCCCAGAGAGAGGGGCCCCCACAACACCCTCCCTGCCTGTCCCTCCCCGTGTGGGGACAGGGGATATGCAGGCAGCCCAGAGAGAGGGGCCCCCCAACACCCTCCCTGCCTGCCCCTCCCTGTGTGGGGACAGGGGATATGCAGGCAGCCAGAGAGAGGGGCCCCCACAACACCCTCCCTGCCTGCCCCTCCCTGTGTGGGGACAGGGGATATGCAGGCAGCCCAGAGAGAGGGGCCCCCACAACACCCTCCCCGCCTGCCCCTCCCCGTGTGGGGACAGGGGATATGCAGGCAGCTCAGAGAGGGGCCCCCACAACACCCTCCCACCCTCACTCACTGTGTGGGGGCAGGGGGTGCCTGCTTCTGCTCAGGAAGGAGACCCTCCTGGGTCTGCTCAGGAAGGAGACCTCCTGGGTCTGCTCAGGAAGGAGACCCTCCTGGGCCTGCTGGGGAGCGTATGCTGGAGACCCTCCTGGTCTGCTGGGGAGCGTATGTTGGAGACCCTCCTGGGTCTGCTGTGGAGCGTATGTTGGAGACCCTCCTGGTCTGCTGGGGAGCGTATGCTGGAGACCCTCCTGGTCTGCTGGGGAGCGTATGCTGGAGACCCTCCTGGGTCTGCTGTGGAGCGTATGCTGGAGACCCTCCTGGGTCTGCTGGGGAGCGTATGTTGGAGACTCTCCTGGGTCTGCTGTGGAGCGTATGCTGGAGACCCCTCCTGGTCCCCCCTGGAACTCTCTAGGTGAAGCCCAGGGATCCAGAGAACCTCACAGCTGTGGGGGATGGGGTGGGGTGACACCTGAAACCTCTAGCAAGTCTCTTCCTCTCTCAGCCCCAGGCCTGCAGAGGAGGGTGTGCCAGCCAACGGGGCCTTTGTGCCCGGCACTGGCTCCCCACCAGTGCTCAGGGGTCAGGTGCAGAGGCTGGCGGGGAGAAAGCTGGCTATGGCTGAGAACAGCCCCCAGGCTGGGGCTGTGTCTGGAGGGGCTGGCCATGGCCCTCACCCCACCCCTGGCATGGGGCACTGGACCATGCGGAGAAGGGGCCACCCCAGTGCCTGCCAGGGCCAGTCAGAGCTGCCACCCTCCGGGCTGTCTGTTAGCAGGTGCCTGTCAGAGAAAAAGATGATAGGCCTGGCTGGGCCAAACCCCATGGCGAGATTTCAGTGGCCAGCCAGCGGTGGACAGCACAGGGCCTGAGACAGATGTTCCCTCATGTGGTGCTGTGCAGGGCAGGGACAGAATCCTGGGAAACTAAAATACATGTTGGGTGCCCTTATACGATGATGACATTTGGTACATTTTGAAATACTGTGGCCCATGAAGATCCTGAAAGCAGTTTGGGGCACTGTGGGGTGCTCTGTGGCCTCTGGGCTTGGGTGCTTCTATCATCTGAAGCCACTCAGGCCTGAAAGTTTGGGGTCTGGGGCCCTTTTTGAGGCCCAGGCACCTGCCCAGAATGACTGGGCCACTGAGCCCCGCCTCCTGGGAGCCTTGCCAGGGCCAGCACTGGGCAGTCACAGGCCAGAGCCCAGCACCAGGTGGTCACAGGCAAGGACCTGTCCAAGGCAGCAGAGTGCCAGGCAAGTGAGGCCCTGCCATCTGGTGCCTGAGCGCAGACCCTGTTCCACAGCCAGTGGCTATCACCAGCCTTGCTGCCTCAGTTCCCCCTCCTTAACCCCAGGGCGGGAGTGGCTGCTTCTTCGAGGGGTTCTATGAGCGGCTGCTGGCAACTGTGTAAAAGCCACATTCCACAGACTGTGTCTTTGTGCCAGACCCCGTGCCACGTGAGAAGACAGCCAGCCCAGGCAGGGAGCTGATCTGTGTTGTCCCCTGGTGCTGCCCAGGGCCACAGAGAATGAGGGAGCGGCGCTTACCGGCCTTGGCGGTAATGTTTGAGATGGCAGGTTTGGGCCTCTGTAGAAGGGCTGTCGGGGAGCTTTTGATCTCGGATGCGCTGAGTCAGATGAAATGTGGAGGCTGCAGGGGAAGTGTCTGTACCCCATGCCTCCGGGAGCCTTGCCTTCCCTCCACAGCTCCTCCCGCGCAGGCAAGCCCCGGCACGGCTGTTCTGGCTTCTTCCACAAGAGCTGTGGAAAGGGGAACTATTCTCAAGCCCTCGCATCTTTCTGCCACTTTCTGGCATTTCATGCTGGCAGACGGGGTCACCTCTCCACCTTGGGGCTGATCCCCTATGGGGCCCCTCGTTCCCACCGGGGCCATGTGATGGGCAGGGCAGGGCAGGCACCAGCACCAGGCTGGATGGTGGTTTGGCTGTCACCATGCCGTCCTCCAGAAGGCCAGCAGGCCTGTGAGTGGGCACACGCTGGTGCTGGGGCCAGGCACTGACCGGGGGTGAGGGCTGACCCTGCGGGGAGTGCCCATGGATGGACACTGAGGGTGAGGACTGACCCCTGTGGTGAGTACCCATGGATAGACATTGGGCCAGAGCCACAGGCAGGAAGGCCAGTGGGAGCAGCAGGAGGAAAGAGCGTGATGGGTTACAGTGGTGGAACTCGCACCCACCCCCCAGCTGTTTGTTTGTTCGTTTGCTCATTTATTTTTGGTCTGAAGTCCTTGCTTTTGTATTTTCCCACCGTTCCATTGAGCAGCTTCAACATACGCCGCAGTTAGGCCTTTTTGGAATCTGCGCTTAGAGATTTTGAGATAGCATCAAGTTTCAGCAGCTCGGACTCCTCTGTCTGCAGAGAACCTGCCAGCACAGCTGCTCCTGGGGCAGGAGAGGCACTCTCTGTTTTGGGGTGACATGAACCGATGAGAATGCCAGGCTGGACATAGCTCCTGGGCCAGCAGCCCGTCTTGGTGGCGGCTTCACCAGGTCTGGCATCTCCAGGCCCGGAGCTTGAGGGCTCAGGAGAGCCTCTGATTCGGCTGCTCCAGAGGCCTCTTCTGGACGCACCTGGGCAGGCCCGAGTCCACACACCCCACAGCCTCGAGGACCGAGAGAGACCTCCCTTCCATGTTTCAACTTAGACAGTGGGAGACTTTGTTTTGGGAGGAATCACTCGATTCACATGGACGCCGCTGCTGGGCGGGACGTCGGGCCTTTCGCTGTGGCAGGGAGGGGCATGGGAGAGAGACAGGGGTAGCGCCCCAGGACCTCCGTGGGCCTGCGGTGAAGCCCCAGCCCTGCAGCTGCCAATGCAGGGTGTTATCCAGGGGGCAGGACATTGTCTGCAGTGACTCTGCCTTCCCCGATGCCAGGTGACCCCACGGAACCAGTGTCTGTGACTTCCTCCATGTTTTGGGGCTAAAGAGGCCAGTGGGGTTGGGGGCTGGCATCAGTGGAGGACCTCAGAGCCCAGGGCTGTGGGCTGATGGGCGGTGAGGCCCCCACCAGCTGCTCTGGGAGAGCCCAGCCACTGTTCTTCGTCCTTCTGGCCTTTGATTCTTTTTCCTGTGTGCATTTTTGAGCACCTCTGTGTGTGAGAGGCCATACCTGCCCAAGACAGGGGAAGGAAACACCACAGTGAGCCTCGGACGCCCACAGTCTGGAGGGCCCGGTGCTGTGAATGAGCAGACACAGGGAACAGCGCGCCCTTATCGCTGACGCAGGCTGTGGAGGGCCCGGCACCGTGAACAAGCAGTGACAGGGAACAGCGCACCCTTATCGCTGACGTAGGCGAGGGCTTCGTCGTCTCACGGCTCTTATCTTGGGTGCCACCCCAGCCAGAGTCAGGGCTGAGTGGAGGGGGGCAGTGGTCGGGGACCTGCAGGAGAGGGGAGGGCCTCACTTCTCATGGGCGACGTTCATTTACACGCAGCTCTGCAGCCCTAATGGCCAGGCTGGGTCCTGTCTTTTAAAAAACCTTGTTAATTTGGTTGATGGAAAGTGTCATCTCAGAGTTCTGTTTTGTGAGTCCCCGTTGCCGTGCGGGCGAACATTTTCATCCACTCGGGCTGTGGAGTTCGCCGTGTGGGGAATGTTTGCACGCACTCGGGCTGTCGTGCTTCTCCGGGAATGCTGGGTTTGCGGCTCGTGCCCACTTCCCTGAAGGTGCATTCTCTTTCCCCATTGCTTTTTGTCTGTTGATGCTTTCAGCTCTGTATGTCCTATTTTGCGTACTTTTATTGTTTATGGTTAGCCTTTAACTGGGGATTTGATTTTTTTTTTTTTTTGAGACGGAGTCTGGCTCTGTCGCCCAGGCTGGAGTGCCGTGGCGTGACCTCGGCTCACTGCAATCTCCATCTCCCGGGCTTAAGCAATTCTGCTGTTTCAGCCTCCTGAGTAGCTGGGACTACAAGGGTGCACCACCACACCTGGCATTTTTTTTTTTTTTTTTTTTTTTTTTTAGTAGACAGAGTTTTGCCGTGTTGGCCAGTCTGGTCTCAAACTCCCGACCTCAAGGGGTCCACCTGCCTCGGCCTCCCAAAGTGCTGGGATTCCAGGCGTGAGCCCCCATGCCCAGCCATGGGGTATATTTCTTAATGTGTAGAGTTGTTTTTCCTCATTTTTCTGGTCCCTTTAGAGGTGGGACCCTGGAATGGCCAGCAGAGCTCAGGGGCCTGCGGCCCAGGCACACCGACAGTGGAGCTGGCCCTGCCACTTTGCTCATCTGCAGCACAGGTCTGCTGAGGGGCAGTGGGGGTCCTGCACGAGAAGGTGCTTGAGGCGTCAGTGCCTGTGGAGAGGCACGTGGCACCTGTCAACTGTTAGCGTCTTGACTCTGCCTTTATGGATATGGAGTTAGAGATGCTTCTCACAGTAATGGCTAAACTGTCAGGAAGCCTGGCCATCGTCTGTGGTCCTCTTTGCCCTCAGGAGTGGGATGCCATCTAGTGTGATGACTGAGAGCTCAGGCTGTGACCCTGAGTGCTGTGTGGCCACAGGCAGGCTGCTTACCCTCTCTGTGTCTTGGTCTCTAATCTGTGCCTGGGGATGGTCATGGGGCCATACAGGAAGGATGGGACATCACACATAGGCTTCCTGGGATGGGTCCTGCTGACAGCCCTCTGAGGCCAGCTGGTCCTGAGGCTCTGCGGGGGGCTCCATGGTGGAGAGGGCTCCATCCCCGCCCTTAGGGCAGAGCCGCATAGGAGGGACTGGTGTGCACCATGAGTAAAATGGGTCCCTGTGACCAGACGCAGGTTTGTGCTGCTGCTTACTCAGCCCCACGCTGTGCCTGCCCACAACGATGTGTATGAGGGAGGGCAGCCACCCCGACCTCCTCCAGCCCCCCTTGTGTCCGCAGGCCAGGGCGCCTGCACTCTGACAGGCTTCAGCGCCCCTGTCACGGGGACCCGGGGAACACCCGCCTCCTCTGCTGCCGGATTTCGTTACTGGGCGGGAGCATTTTCTAAAATCTCCTGCTAAGACCCCTCGGCTGTCAGGAGACTTCAGAGAAAGCTGGGCCTCTTTTGCCCCTGCGAGGAGCTTTCTTGTAAAGAGGCGGTTCCCCTAGGCAGGCGTCTGTGCTTTGTAAAGTTGAGCCTCACGTGCCGCCTCTGAGGAGATCAGAGAACATCCGCTTCCTTTCTGTTATCACCTCACCCTTCCAGCCAGAAAGAAGGAAGTGTCCATGGATCCCATCCGAGCTAACCCCGGGGTCCCTCCGCCAGTCCTGCACATCCTTGTCCCCGGGCACTGAGGGAAGCAAAGGCCCCGCCAGCCATGCCCAGCACTTGTGCCTGGGCCTTTGCAGAGGACAGAGGCAGAGTGGAGGATGGAGAGGGCTTAAAAGGCGGGTTCCCAGGAAATTCCCTAGGTGTGGGATTGGAGGGGTGCTGAGGGAGGTGGCAGACCTTCAGGGGCAGGAGCCTTATGGAGTGAGCTGGTCCATGGAGCTGGGAGGCATCTTCTAGTATAAATTCTCATTTCAGCTAAACAGCTTACCCTCTCCAAGCCCGTGTGCACCTGAACTATCTCTGCTCTCAGCCTCGGTCCTTAGGAGGAGGAGGAGGAAGGGGAGGAGGGGGAAGAGGCAGGCTGTGTTGGTGCTGACCTCTGATCTGTCTTGGGTCCTGGCATCTCAGCCCTGTCTCCCTTTCGGGGGCACATCTTGATGCGGGGTCTCGGATCCCCTCAGGGCAGCCAGGACATCCCTGTTTCCCAGCTGAAATGAGACTTCACCCCCAAAGGAATGGGCTCCAGCCCGACCTGCTCAGAATTTGGGATACTCAGGTTGCTAGTCACATGTTTCTATTGTGAAAATGACTAAGAATGTTGTGGGAGGTTTGGAAACCAGGAAAACCACCTGTCCCAATTCAGCCTGTCGCGCCAACACCGGAGACGTCTGACACTTTAAACAGACCTGGGTGGCCTCCTGCAGGCAAGACGGGGACCGTGCAGCCGACTCTGCCCCGGCCTGGCCCCTGCTGACAGCTACACTCTGGGCACGTGGCCTGAGGGCCTCACGGACAGCCAGCCTCCCAGACCGGAAAACAGCCCTGCCCGCCAGTGAGAGGGCAGACAGATGGACGCTAACATCTCCGAACTTAAGAAACAAAACCCAAAACCCACATTTATGCTTCCACTTCCGATCACACACGTAGAAGGCTGAATACCGACCCCGAGCTGACCACCCCGGCCTGTGGGACCCGTGCGTGTGGCCTGTGTGTGGGATGAGGCTCAGGATCAGGTGGGGATGACCCTGGATTATCGGGTGGGCCCCACGTCGTCACAAGGGTCCTTATAGAGAAGAAGCAAAGACAGGGAGAGGAGGGGATGGTGGAGGCGGAGCCACGGGCGGGGGCTGGGGAGAACATTAGCAGGAAGTGGGTTCCCCTGGAGCCTCCAGAGGACCCCTCTGGGCACCGTGACTTCTGACTTCCAGTCTCCTGAGATCCGAGAGACGCCTGTGTTGCTTTAAGACACTGACTGACCTGTCCCAGCAGCCAGAGGTGGCAGCGCGGTGTGGTGTTGGTTCGCAGAAAGGGAGGCGTTAGTAACCATGGGAATAAGGGTCTCTCACCTGTTTGGGACCACTCCGTGGGGCAGGAAGCCTTGGATGTGTTCTGAGCCTCAGCAGGACCCTCTGGGCTGCTGGGGGTCAGAATGTGGGCACTTCCTGCACACCCAGGGCCACCCCAGGCTGTGGGCTCTGTCGGGACTTACAGATGAGTCCTCGGCCTTCGGACTCTCCTGATTGTCAGTGGAACCTCTGGTCATCAGGTCCCCAGGATGACCTCCCAATAGGCCCGGGGCAGCAGCCAGGAGCTGGACGCCTGGGGCTCGGGGCTCAGGGCCGGCTGCCATGGGTGGGGCAGGAGGAGGGGCAGAACCACGCGCAGGGGTGGCAGAGTGGGGCTGTGAATGGAGCCCCCCTTCCGGAAGATGGATGCGGGTGGGAGCCAGCGCAGTGTGGAGTTGAGGGCAGGGGTGCGGCAGGCAGACTGGGCAGGCCCCGGACAGGAAAGTGCCGGTGGTGCCATTGATCAGACGCCGGCTGGGGGCCTGGGGTTCACGCCTTGCCTGGCCTTCAGAGAGGTGTGAGCGCTACAAGCAGTCCTGGAAAGTGCCGTCCAGCCCAGTGCCTGGTGCTGCAGCCGAGGGGAGAACTGATGCCGGGTGGAGCCCTGGGTGGTGCTCACACAGCCAGGCGGGCATAGTGTGTTGGGGGTTTTCATAAAGAAAAGCTGACCAGGTGCGTGCCAAGCAGGCCCTCAGGTCTGTTTTTGGTGCTTTAGGTCTGTCCTCTGTGACCCAGTCACCCGGCTTCTCTTAGGTTCCAGCTTAGGCCCAGCAGGTGCTAAATATTAGTCAGATTGGAGCTGCATGCTGACTAGCACACGGTTTCTAGTTGAACTCCAGAGGTGCAGCCTCTACTCTCCCACTTGACTGAAAGCAGCACAGCTCACTTTGGCTGGGTCTTTTATCCGCAGCCCCAGCCCCTGCCCCTGACAACTCTTCCGTTCCTTCGTTCTGCATTCCCTCGTCTGAATTGCAAGCTGGTCTTGCTCTCGGGAGAGTGAGGGCGCTTTCAGTGTCAGGTGTGTTTTCTTGCTCCGTGAGTTTTCAGATATTTGGAAGCAGCTAATTTGATCTTTGCCCTTCTGTTTTCAGCAGAAATAATTCTAGTTCCCTAAGTTAGTTTTGTTAAAGGGGTTTTTGGAGTGTTAGTGTTCTTGGTTGCTTTTGGTCATGGTGGGTTGCTATCCAGATAACGTGTGTTTTGGAGAATGATCTTTCCAAAGGTGGTGCTGGGATCCCAGAGAGCCCGCCCAGATTCCCCCGGAGCAGCTCCCCCTGTCGCTGCCAGAGCCTGTTGGTTTTTGTATTTCACGTGGACTCACCTCCTGGCTTGTCAGGGCCTTGTGGGATTCTTTACGTCTTTTTTTTTTTTTTGAGACGGAGTCTCGCTCTGTCGCCCAGGCTGGAGTGCAGTGCCCGGATCTCAGCTCACTGCAAGCTCCGCCTCCTGGGTTTTACGCCATTCTCCGGCCTCAGTCTCCCGAGTAGCTGGGACTACAGGTGCCGCCACCTTGCCTGGCTAGTTTTTTTTTTTTTTTTTTTTTTTTTTTGTATTTTTTTAGTAGAGACGGGGTTTCACCGGTTAGCCAGGATGGTCTCGATCTCCTGACCTCGTGATCCGCCTGTCTCGGCCTCCCAAAGTGCTGGGATTATAGGCTTGAGCCACCCCGCCCGGCCATCTTTGCCTCTTAATGGGTATGAATGGCTCCAGCTTGTCTTACTTCCTTTCTGCGCTTGCTTCTCTGTGTTGTGGGCTGTTCCACTGTAGTCTCTGGATTGGCCCCTGGCCATGCCTGCCTGCTGTGCAGGGAGCCCTGGGCTTCCCTGGGCCTTGGGGCCGTTTTACTTGCAGGTTCCCTGTCCTGTGGTCTGTGACTTGCTCAGCGTCCTCAGGTGTCCTCTTCCGACTCGAGGGCCTCACGGGTGCCCCCGCCGTGCCCAGCCCAGCTGCCTTCTCCGTGGTGCTTCCAGGCTCGCGGTCTCTCTGTTGTTCTGTGCGCCAAATGTGGCTCCCTCCAGTTCCCTGATGGGCTTTTCGGCACACCCAGGACTTGCGCACCAGGCCTGTTAATAACAGCAGACAGAAGTGTGACCACTCTTTGCCGGGGGATGTGGTTTGGCCCAAATCCTCTGCATCCGTTGTGGCCACTGTGGCCTGGGCAGAGCTAGGCCCTCCGTCCTGGGTGCCACTCCCATGAAGCGGCAAAGGAGGTGCTGCTCGGTGGAAAACGCTAAGGGTGGGGAGAATTGCATTGTAGGGAAGAGAGAAGGGGGTTCTGGCCTCCAGCTTCCTTCCCCAGGCCCCACGCACAGCGCAGCTGGTGGCACTCTGCGTCTCCCACCTCTCCTGCCACCCCAGACCCACCTTTCCCGGGAGGTGGCCTTGGCATGGCCAGTCCTGCTGCCGCAGGAACCGAGAAGGGCAGGTGCCTGTTCGTTAACACGTGCCACTCCTGGAGCGCTGGCTGTGAGTGGGGGCACCTGGCGTGGGGCTGGACGGCCAGGGCTTGCTGTCTAGATGTGCAGTGACAAGACCCTTCCTTTCCAGGGAGCCGGCTCTGACTCCGAGCTCTTTGTGGACTGCATCTGCAGATCGAGGACAGCGCTGAGCGGAGCTGGCTGGGTGCTCATCCCTGGTGTGGGCAGAGGGATCTGCATCCCAACCCCCAGCTGCTGCAGTGGTGGAGTGGGTGTGCCCTTCCCATGCCTGCCTGCCAGCATTGCTGAGGGTCCCCAAGCTAGGGAAGGATGTCTCTGGCAGGGCAGCTCAGTGCTGGGCTCATTCTTTCCACACCAAGGTAGCCATCCCTTCCTGGTGGTTTCCCTTGCTTTGTGGCAGGAGCTGGTGGCCTGTAAACAACTGCTGGGTGTTTAGATGAATTCCCAGGCGGGCCCCCGGAGCCACTCTTGCCTGGTCGCTTGTCTGCTGCAGTGAATGCAGAGGCTGCCTCCTCGCTGAGCCTCAGGACACTCACTGGCCGTTCTCACCTGCTCTGCACAGCCTGCCTTGTGCACCTCCTGACCCCACTGTGTCCACAGCCCGCCCTCCTTGGCTCACATCTCTTCCTGGGGTCTCAGGGAAGCGGCACCTTTTCAGGGGCCTCCCAGCCACCTCCGAGGCTGTCTCTGCTTTCGTGTCAGTTTCCTGGGTCCCTCCCACCCCGACCCCCTGTGCCTGTGGACCTGCCAGGCGTGATGGCCAGCATACATCCTCTAGAGGAACTTCCGTCATGTGGAACCAGCCAGGCCCGCCGGGCGGCAGGCAGGCAGGGAGATGGAGAAGCAGACGGTGCCATGGTCTTCACCGCCTCAGTCTGGAGGGCATCGGGGCTGCAGGTCTGCTCTTCCTTTGCTTCAGTAAAGGACGGACGAGAGGACCCAGGTCCCCAGTGTCAGTGGCAGGTCAGGGAGGCCAAAGGACTCAGCAGAGGTTGGCCAGCCCTGGCCAGAGGCTCTGTGGCTGGGCCCTGACACGCGATGCCATGTGTAGTGACATGTAATTCTGTGTGGTGATACAATGCTGTGTAGTGACGTGATGCCGTGTGTGGTGACACGTGATGCCATGTGTGGTGACACTCGATGCCGTGTGTGGTGACACGTGATGCCGTGTGTGGTGACGTGCTTGTAGGATTGCCAAGGCCAGGCTGGCTCCGAAGGCTCGGGTCCGGCTACCTGGGGCCCCTGGTTGCTCTCTGAGGCCGCGCATCCCTGTTTGGGCTCTGGTGTGGGAGCTGGGCTGCAAAGTGGCCTGGAGTTCATTTACCACCAGGGACAGCGTTTCTCTCAGCAGATTTATTGGGTGTTTTGGGTGTAAATGCCAGAGGGCCTGGCTGGGGCTGAAGGACCCTCCTCAAAGCATGGGTGGGCACCATGCTTAGGGGAGGACCTGGGGCCACTTGGTTGCATTGTGAAATGTTCATGATTTTTAAACAGTTTTATTTTTTAAAATTACTGAAGTCCAACAGGAGCATTATTCAGCATTTGAGATCCCAGCCAATATAGCGCTGCCTGGAATAAAAAGTAAAATGCCCCCCGAAACTCCAGCCCTCAGTTCTCCCTCCCTGAACCCCACTCCTGAGAATCTTCTTACAACCTTGGCTTGTTGATTCCACATTGAGGCTGCGTCCCTGCTCTGTTGCCCGGTGGACCCAGGTAGTTTTGACTCAAAACAGGAATTTGTTTACATCCTTTTATGGTCACAAATAATAAAAAGCAGCTTCTGAACAACAATGAGGTTGAGATAAACACCAGGACCAGACCGGCCACCTGCCCCGGGAGCCGTGGGTAGGCTGAGGGTCCCCCTCAGGACCCCTCATTCTGCCTGAGTGTGCAGCAGCCCCCCCAGGACAGGAGCGTCAGGGCTGGTCTCCTCTGCATCTCCTGGCAGAGGCGTTGCTGTCGCAGCTGGCGCTGTTCACTGCTGGCAGTAGGAGTCTCTGTGCCTGGCAGCCCTTGACGCCTGCTGGATGTGTTTGCAGGGCTGGGCAGGCACCTGTCCCACGGCCCAGCCCTGAGGGTCTCATGGCACCAGGCTGGCAGGACGGGCATCTGTCCCATGGCCCAGCCCCCGAGGGTCTCATGGCACCAGCCTGGCAGGACGGGCACCTGTCCCATGGCCCAGCCCCAAGGGTCTCATGGCACCAGCCTGGCAGGATGGGCACCTGTCCCATGGTCCAGCCCCAAGGGTCTCGTGGCACCAGGCTGGCAGGACGGGCACCTGTCCCATGGCCCAGCCCCAAAGGTCTCGTGGCACCAGGCTGGCAGGACGGGCACCTGTCCCACGGCCCAGCCCCGAGGGTCTCGTGGCACCAGGCTGGCAGGATGGGCACCTGTCCCACGGCCCAGCCCCGAGGGTCTCGTGGCACCAGACTGACAGAATGGGCAGCAGGGAGTTAATGGGAGCCATTGCGAGGACACTGTGATCTCAGAGCTGTGTCATCGCTGATGGAAGAGGTGACGTCCCCTCCACAGAAAGCGCCTTTGTGGGTGACCCTGGCTTGTCCCCATGCAGCCCCCACGCAGGTAGTGGGCGGCCCTCTCCCAGAGTCCCCTTGGGGCAGTGAGAACAGCCCCCTCCTTCATCCCTGCTGTCAGCTCATGACACCGGACAATTTGGGTCCCAATTATATCTAGAGAACCAGGGGAAAGGTCACGCTGTCTAGACATTAATCCAGCGCTGTGGCATTTTTTCCTGGGCCTGTATCCTGGCAACAGGAAGGCGAGTGGGGGCCCCAGCTCCTCCCCTCCTCAGAACCTTCTGGGGCTGGAGGTGTGGCGTGTGTGGGGAAAGCAGCCTGGAGAAGGCGGTGCCCTCGGGCTGGACCTGGAATGGGTAGCCACGTGGGACTCCACGGGAGGAGAAACCACAGCTCTCGGCTGTGCTGGGGTGCAGCGAGCGGTGGCGGGGAACCTCGGGGAGCCATGGATGACCCAACCTCGCTGGAAGCTGTGCATGGCCAAGCTCAGGCACCTGCTCTGCCTCTCCCAGTCCTGACTCTGTCTGTCCTGGTCATGGATTCCTGCCTCTCTCCCAGGAGGGCATGAGGACAGTCTGTGCCACTCACCCACATCTGCTCCCAGCCAGGAGACTCTGGCCACCCCCACCCCACCCAGCCCTGCCTCGAGATCCTGCACTGGTCCCTGCCCGGTACTGTGTCAGCTGGTGCCTGCCTGTCCTGCCCTGCACTCTTAAGGCTCCTCAAGGACAGACGGACAGACAGGCACTCTAGAGAAGGGACCTTGGCCAGATGGCTTTGCTGCCCCCACCCCCATAGGTGCTTGCTTTGAGCCCCTTGTGAAGGGGAAGCCCGTCTGGGATCCCAGGGCCTGTTGTGGCTGGACACGGGAGGAGGGCCACAGTCATGCTTGCACAGAGCAGAGAATTCCGGAACCACAGGCCTCAGGAGAGCTGGGAAGGGGAGGAGAGGGTGCCGCAGTGCCTGGAGAGCCAGAGTCTGCCTGTGTGGAAGTGTCTGGGGCTGTGCTGCAGTGACAGCCGCAGTGTCTCAGGAGCGGAGCAGGACGCTGTGTTTCTGGCTGTGCAAGGCTCCATGCGGGTCAGCAGCTCATCCTGGCTTGTCATGCTGTTAATTAGATTGGGAGACCTCGGACTTCCATTTCTTAAATTGCTCATTCCTGTAGTCCTCTTCTCTTGCCTGCAGGCCTGGAAGGCATGGAGCGGGTCGGGTGGTCAGCAAGTTGCCAGGAAGGAAGCTCACACTGTTTCAGCGTTGGCCAGGGACCTGCCGTGCCTGCCTGGCACAGAGTCCCTCATTCCTGTCACCTCCCAGGCATTAGGCAGCCAGGTGGACCACCAATTGGAGAGAACCTTTGAACACCTCAGCACCTGAGGCTCAGGGCCCTGTGACAGGACACAGCCTGGGTCCCCCAGGGCCAGCTGAACCTCTGGAATTCCTGAGCACCGTGACCATGACCTGTGTCATATGTGTGGCCTCTCAGCTTGCAGCCCTCCATTCCTGCCTGTGGTGTGGAGCCATCTTCACCCCATTCCATGCCAACACACTCACACACACAGACACACGCCCAGGCCAATACGCACACATGGCTGTCACACACAGGTTCACATACACTCAACTCACACGCACACAGGTTCACATACACACAGCTCACACATGCTCACACACACGCGGGCACACACAGGCTCACACACACAGGTTCACAGACTCACACACACGTGCAGGCACACAGGCTCACACATAGGCTCACATACAGGTTCACATACACACAGCTCACATGCACAGGCTCTCACACACAGGCTCGCATACACACATGGGCTCACACACATACAGGCACACACACACATGCAGACACAGGCTCACACACACAGGCTTATACACACAGGCTCTCATACGTGGCTCACACACACACATATAGGCACACACACACACACAGGCTTATACACACAGGCTCACATACACACATGAGCTCATACATACACATACAGGCTCACACATACACACACAGGCTCACACAGGTTCACATACACGGCTCCCGCACACATGGGCTCACACACACACATGCAGGCACACACAGGTTCACACACACAGGCTCACACACAGGTTCACACACACAGGCTCACACACACATAGGCTCACACACAAGTTCACATACACACATGGCTCACACATGGGCTCACACACACACATGCAGGCACACACAGGCCTGCACACACACGTGCACACACAGGCTCACTGTGAGGTTTAGTCTCAGCAAAGCCTGAGCACCTGGACTTGGCTTAGGGACCCTGGCACATCCCCTTGCTGTCTGTCTGTAGAGGGGCAGGAGGCCCCTGGGCTTGGTGGGCTCTGTCTGTAGAGGGGCAGGAGGGCCCTGGGCTTGGTGCAGGCATTTGGAGTGCAATGGCAGGGCCTTGCCTGTGGGCACTGAGGGGTCTCACCTCTTCCTGCAGCTTTTGAAGGAGTGGGAGGCTCCAGGGTGGAGTTGCAGGACCAGAAAAGATGGCAGAAGCCAGGAGCCGGGGCCTTTGCATGGCTGTCTGGCCTGACGCACCTCGTGCTGTGGCGGGACAGCAAAAGGCATCTGTGAGTCGCTGTGCTGTGCAGATCTCAGGGCACAGTGGGTGGCACGGGCTCTCCCAGCTGTCGATCTGGGAAAACGGGGGTGAAAAATGGGGACTCCGCCCAGCAGCCTGCCAAGGAAAGGGGAGGTGGCAGCCCCAGGTTAGGCCACTGGGTGAGGCGGGGCTGTGGGCCTCCTGGGTGGAGGGGTCTGTTCTTTGGGAGACCCCTGATGGGGGGTTTCAGGAAGGACCAAGTGGCTTTTTTTTTTTTTTTTTGAGATGGAGTTTCACTGTTGTTGCCCAGGTTGCAGTGCAGTGGCGTGATCTCTGGTCACTGCAACCTCCGCCTCCTGGGTTCAAGAGATTCTCCTGCCTCAGCCTTCTGAGTAGCTGGGATTACAGGCATGCGCCACCACGCCCGGCTAATTTTTTGTAGTTTTAGTAGAGACGGGGTTTCTCCGTATTGGTCGGGCTGGTCTCAAACTCCTGACCTCAGGTGATCCGCCCGCCTTGGCCTCCCAAAGTGCTGGGATTACAGGTGTGAGCCACCACACCCAGCCGAAGTGGTCTTAATGTCCTCACTTTTGACCACTTCTCCTTCTCCACAGGGCAAATTGAGCTTGGAAATGGTGTCCTGGAGCTTAGGGGAGTTGGAAACCATGGCTTACATTCCATGGTGACATGGTTCCTGAGGGTTAGCTGGTCCAGTTCCCAGTGTTGGCCGGTCTGGTCCGGAGTGTTGGCTGGTGCAGCCCCTGAGTGTCAGCCAGCTGCCCTTGCTGGGCTGGGGTACGTTCCCCGAGCTTCCACCGTCTTCCCTTTCCTTGCTTCTGCGTTCAGTTATTTGCCGAGAGAAAGGTGTGGAGCCCCACAAGCACCTCGGGTGGCAGCAGTACCCTCCCAAAGCTGTGTCCACACACAGCCGGGCGCCCACCTCCCGCCTCCCGCCTCCCGGACGGCCTGGCTCCCAGGGTCACGTGAGTGGATCTGGAGATCGGCCTCTCTTGAATCCCAGCCTCCTCAGGGTCAGCCCAGGTTGTCTCCACCCCCATCTGAGTTACTGCGGAACCAGGGGGCTCATGGCCATTGAGTGACTCCAGTTAATGCTGAATTAGGTACCTCAGGCTTGAGTCAAATATTAACAGAGGAGGCCGGCCAGAGCCTCCAGTGTTTGGAGGATAGCTTGGTTTTCTTCCTGAGTATATTGCCCATACCGGGTGGAGGCAGTTCCGTCCTGCAGACTCCGTGGTTCTGAGGTGGATCCTTTACCCGCCAGTTTAAGACTCTCTTGGACCAGAATTCTGCAGTGTCCTGGGGACAGAGGCTGGACGCACTCAGCTCCTCACCCAGGGCCCTCCTGTTGGGCATTTGGATTTGGAATCTGAGGCTGTAGGAGCAGCTGCCTCCCAGCGAATTCTGATGCCCAGACAGGGGCCTGTCCTGCCAGCAGGTCCTGCACGTGAAGCCAGGCCAGGGTGCTGGGTACTGCTGCTGGGCCCTGGTGGAAACAGTCCCTGCAGAGGGTCCCAGGCGCTGGTGTTGGGGGAGGGCAGGGAGTGCAGGGCTTAAGGAGGCCACGTGTCGGGATCATAGCAGGCTGCCCCAGCTCCCACAGTGCCTGGTCTGCCATCCATAGTGACACAGGGGCACCTTCTCAGGTGGAGGAGGTGGCAGTCACAGCAATTCAGGAGCAAATCCGGGCTTCCTGTGCCTCTGTGGTGGGCCCTGGTGGTGCTGGCAGGCCCACGGCACAGGCAGACGCAGGGCTCCACCAGGGAGCAGTGGAAGGCCCTCTCTGCAGGGCGGGGAGCCACATGGGGAGGTGTGTGGCTGCAGGTAAACATGCCTGGAATGCAACTCTGCTGCGGGTTAGCTGTGGGTGTCCGGGCGAGGGTTCCCAGGATAAGGACACCTGCCCCAAGGTGCCCCACAGAGGACGACCCCCAAGGCGGCCGTGCCTGAGCCTGCATGGAGTCACCTCCCACAGTACCAAGGCGCTTCCTTGAGGCTCCCGCGGCCCACCTGTGCCAGTGGAGAACTCACAAGCATGCGGCCAGTGGTGCCTCCAATTTGCAGCCTCCAATCCCTGGTCGGAGGTGTGACCTGACCCTGGACCAGAGCGCTGGGCCAGGTCCTGGCGGCTTCTGCCCTTCAGCTTGGAAGCTCCTGAAAACCAGCTCCCTTCCGGGGCAGCCCTTGGCCCCCACTGACCCTCCCGCAGTCCTAGGTGTGCAGTGGCGTGGTGACCCTGGGAGGCCTGTGGCGCAGCCCGTCCCGCCTCCTGCCTGTCGGTCTCCGTTGCTCAGGCACTGCCTCGCCTGCGCCTTTCTCCCAGACCTGAGCCGCCGCTGCTGGCATCATTCCCCAGCTGGTTTTCCTTCTCTTTGACATGTTTCCACTGAAGGTCCAAACCGGTCCAGGCACGGGTTCCAGAACTTTCTGCAGATCTCTTGCACCTGAAAATTTCCTCTGTAGCTGTTCACAGGAGGTTTCTCAGGTGGACGCCCTGGGCTCGGGGGTCACTCAGTCTCGTGGTGAGGGGGTGGGTCTGACTTGTGGCATCGCAGCCTCTCTGTTGGTGCTGCTGGGCCTGTGAGCCGAGGGTGGGCAGCACCGCCCACCGCCTCCTTCCTCATACCAGCCTCGGGCTGCGCAGAGCCACAGCCGTGTGTGCCGTGAGTGCAGTGTGACCGCGTCCGCCCGTCTCCCCAGACACGCCTGTCAGAGCCACAGCTGTGTGTGCTGTGAGTGCAGTGTGACTGTGTCCGCCCGTCTCCCTAGACACGCCTGTCCGTCTCCCCGGACAGTGTGACTGTATCTACCTGTCTCCCTGGATACGCCTGCCAGAGCCCCAGACTGGGCTCCCCTGCAGGAGAGCACCCTGGTGCTGCCCCGTCCCCGGGGTCCCTGCAACTGTCCCCTAAGAGGTCTGCGTGGAGGTGGACCCCCTGCCTCACTCTCCGGTGGCCCAAGGCCTCTGAAAACCGTCATGGCAGGGGCCATGACCCCGCTCACCCACACCCTCCTGTGTGAACACTGCACAGCAGCCTCCCGGGGGCTGCCCTGTGAGGTGTGGCGTTGAGCTGCAGACTTGCAGAAGGTGGGATCCTGTGTCTGGAGTCAGAGGGTCCCTCTCGTTGTCCAGCCTTCCCGGCTCCTTTGGGCAGGTTCGGGGCCTGTGGCCTCTGGACTTGGGCAGCAGGAAGGAAACGCCCCTGGGGGCCTGTGGTGACCCCCATCCTCCCCAGGGTGGTCTGGTAGGGGACATTGTTTTCCAAAGCGGAGGCAGAGGGCCAAGGCTCTGGGGGTTCACGAGATCCACATTTATCCCAAGTCAGAACAGCACGTTTGTGCGTGCAGACTTCACTTTGACTTGGTCCAGCTGCCAGGACGCCGTCGTTCTTGCTTGAAGCACCGTGAGGCCTCATCTCCGCATCCCTGTTGCTTCTTTCATGTGGGATGAGAACCCAGGAAGGGGCTGAGTGCGACTCCCCTGGTTTTTAGAGAGCCCCGCCCCCGCCCCGCCCCCTCCTGCTTCCCCACCTTTTTGCAGTTGCCTGACCAGGGCATAAGTGAATTGATAACATTTAGTTTGAGTGACTTTTGGGTTCCTTTTTTTCTTTTTTTGAGATGGAGTCTCTCTCTGTCGCCCGGGCTGTAGTGCAGTGGCATAATCTCAGCTCATTGCAACCTCCACCTCCCGGGTTCAAGCGATTTTCATGTCTCAGCCTCTGGAGTAGCTGGGATTACAGGTGAGTGCCACCACACCCGGCTAATTTTTGTGTTTTTAGTAGAGATGGGGTTTCACCATGTTGGCCAGGCTGGTCTCGAGCTCCTGACCTCAGGTGATCCACCTGCCTTCGTCTCCCAAAGTGCTGGGATTACAGGCGTGAGCCACCGCGCCTGGCCTGGAGTTATTTTGAGAGAGGGCGGCCCCTGGTTCAGTGTGGTGAGGCCGCACTTGCTCTCCCAGTGGGCGCTCACACACTTCGCGTGGAGATGGAGAAGCCCAGATCCCTGCAGGGCTGCCCCATCACATCCGGCTCTGGGAGCCCCTGGAAACCCTGCCAGGCCTGAGCAGGAGAGCGCGGGTCCCTTTGGGTGCCAGGCCTGGCCGGGACGGCAGCAGCACCGAATGCTCAGCCCTGGTGTGAGACCACGGAAGTGTCTGCCCTCTGCGCGTGCTGCCGATTGCTGCTTTGTCCGGCAGGTTGGGGAGCTGGTGGCTGCACCCTAGCAGACACTTGCCCATTCTGGGGCCTCCTCTCTGTCTTTTCTCCTCTGAGTGTTGAGGGGTCTGGGAGGGAGGCCTTGGGGGGTGCCCGTGCTGCTGGGACTGAGTTCCCCGCGGTGGAAGGAGCTGCCTCTTGAACAGCAAGGGGCTGAGCAGAGGGGAGGGAAGGCGGGGGCGCTGTCAACACAGGTGCTCTCAGGATGCAGGGGCATCTCAGCCCCGCCACCCCAGGGCCGTACCCCAGCAGGGCAGCCTCCTGAGGTGCGGACGCCCCAGCTTCATGCTCACGCTTCTGGAAGGTGATGCCTGTGCGTTTGCTTTCTGCTGCAGTTTAAAAAGCCAGGCTCTCTTGGGAGCATGTGTGGGGTCTGGTCACTAGAATATCTGGACTTGGTGTTGATGCGCAGCCATGCTGGGGGCTGGGCTCAGCTTTCTGTTCTCCGTGTGGGTGCCGTATCCACCTCCATCGCAGCCCTTTCTCTCTAGACCTTTTAAATCTCAGTGTCCCCTCCCCCTGCTGTCCTGCCGGTGGCCCCTGGAGGCTTCTCCCCACCCCTTTGTTCTGGGGCTTAAGATTGGCATTGACCCAGGAGGCCAGATGTGGCCCCTCATAACTCACCAGTAGTCCCTGGGGCTTCTGGCTCCCCCGACCCACCAGCTTCCCAGGCCTGCCTCAGGCCTCTTGACCCGTCTAGCACTGACCAGACTGTGTGCCCAGGTACCGTGCTCATGGGCTCTGCCTCCCCCAGTCTCCCCCGTCTTGCTCTTCAGCCACCCCTGCCCCTGACCTCACACCTCTGCCATGTGTCTGGACACACCAGCACCACGGCGGGTGGGGAGAGGAATTCTCCAGGTGGGGTGGGCAGGCCGGCAGGCGTTGAGGGTTCCGGGCATACTTGTGTGTACCCTGGACTTTGCCGGGAGGGTCAGCCAGTGCTCTGGTGCCTTTGCTGGACAATGGGTCTGCCGGGCCCAGCATTCATGCTGGTCGCCGTCACGGGACCTCTGTGCACCCTGGGCCTGCGGTTGGGTCTGCAGGACTCAGAACCAGCGGAAGGGGGGTGAGGCCTCGGGAATGTGCCGGCACCTAGAGATGAGCTCAGGCCTGACTAATGAGCGAGGTGATTCATACACCCCGGGCCTGGATGAGTCTGACTGGGTCAGGCACTTCCCTGCTTGTTCTGTCCTGGGAGATGCTGTCCCTGGCCCTGCAGAGCTGGGAGGATGCGAGGTCTCCTGGGTCACAGCCAAGGCAGCCGACTCCTGCCCACTGCTCGCACCGGCCAAGGCCCGTTGGCACCGCCTCCTCCATGAAGCCTTCCTGACTGCCCCCCATCCCTCCGTGGATGGCTCGAGTGTGCATCTTGAGTGCTGTGCGGTGTGGGGTCTGGTGCTTCTGTGAGCAGGTGGCATCTGGGCCTGGGGTCTCTCAGAGTTTGAGAAGCGTGTGGTGAGGGTGGCCTCGGGCCTCAAACACTCAGCACTGTGGGAACCAGGAGACTGACTGAGCCCTCTCTGAGAAAGGTGGGGCCAGGGGCACCCTCAGCTGACCTGGCAGGCCGGGGTGACTAGCCAGGCATGGCCAAGGGTGGGGTCTGTGGGGTCAGGAGACTTCAGTAACAGCCAGGACCAAGGCCACCAATTTCCACCTTGTCATGTTCCATCTTTGGAAGAACTGGAAACAACTGGATTCTTTAACTTTTTAAAATTGAGATGAAATTCACAATGCATGAAAGTAACCATCTTAAAATGAACAATTCAGTGATATTAGTATAGTCAGAAGGCTGTGCAGCCATCACCACTGCCCAATTCTAGAACATTTGCACACCGGGGATAGGGAGCCCACTGCCCAGCCCCGAGAACCTGTGAGTCCAACTCTCCACCTCTGTGGATCGGCCATTCTGGCCGTTCACGCAAGTAGCTCCCACGGTGTGAGGCCTTTTGTGTCTGACTCCTCTCACAAGCCTCACATTTCCAGGTACGTCGTGTTGTTGTGCAGACCCACGTTTCATCCCTTTTCATGGGTGTGTAATAGTCCACCATAGGTTCTCTAGTTTTTTTTTTTTTTTGTTTTTTTTGTTTTTTTTTTAATTTGAGACAGAGTCTTGCTGTGTTGCCAGGCTGGAGTGCAGTGGCACAATCTCGGCTCACTACGGCCTCTGCCTGCCAGGTTCAAGCGATTCTTTTGCCTCAGCCTCCCGAGTAACTGGGATTACAGGTGCGCACCACCCCACCCGGCCAATTTTTTTTGTATTTTTAGTAGAGATGGGGTTTCATCATGTTGGCCAGGATGGTCTTGATCTGCCAACCTTGTGATCTGCCCGCCTTGGCCTCCAAAAGTGTTGGGATTATAGGCGTGAGCTGCCGCGCCCGGCCGAGACTCTACAGCTTTCTTTAACTGCGTCCCGGGAGGGATCTGAGAGTCCTTTCCCTGTCTCCTTTCCTTTGGAAAACGTTTCAGCGAGGCCTTCCTGAGATGAAAGGCCAGAGTCCCAGGCATGGACATTACAGGTGCACAGTTGCCACCGTGAGCTGTGGGCAACGGTCACAGTCAGCGATGGCTGCTGCAGGTCCCTGTGAGGAAGGGGCAGTGCCCAGAGCAGGAGGAGAGGAGTCAGCGGACGTTGATTGGCAGTGCCCGCCCATTCCATCATTTAGTCACCTGCTGTGTGCCCAGCACCCCAGCTCGGCTCCATAGAACATGGCCCAGGAAGGCTCCACTTCTTGTCTCCTCTTCTCCCCTCTCTGGTCTCGTGACAGGGCTGGAGGCATCTTCTAGTTTTGAGTTCTGAGCTAATGAATGTGCTCATGAGCAGGCGGCGGGATCCCAGGACGGTGGAGCCAGACTGCAGGTGACGGACAGGCTCTTGCGGCCTCTGTCAGCGTCCTCTCCATGGCCTGTGAAGGCCACTGTGTGTCCTCGGCTGCCAGTGCCCCCTCCCCACGTACTCTGGGCCCATGTGCACAGGACCTGGGCTCCCCGCACCAAGCCAACCCTGACGCCTGCCCGCCGTGGTCCAGCAGAGCAGCTCCTGCCTCTCCAGCGGTGCCAGGTCAGGAGTGCTGTGTCCGTGAAGCGGGGTCATGGTTTGGGGGCCCCTGTCTCCCTAGTACCCTCTCATTAGGGGCCCCCTATCTCCCTAACGCCCTCTCGCCCTCTCTGGCATGTGAAGTGGGGTCATGGTTTGGGGCCCCCGTCTCCCTAGTGCCCTCTCATTGGGGACCCCCATCTCTCTCTAGTGCCCTCTCGTTGGGGACCCCCCGTCTCCCTAGCGCCCTCTTGTTCTCTCCTGCGTGTGCTGTGTCCGTGAAGCGGGGTCATGGTTTGAGGGCCCCCCATTTCCCTAGTGCCCTCTGACCTCTCCTGCGTGTGTGGAACTCTGTGATCAGAGCTAAAGCTCCAAACAGGTCGAAGCAGCTCCCTGGCGCCTCTCACCCTGAGTGCTCTGGGAGGACACAGCCTTTTCATGGGCTACGACTGACATGGCAGGAGGGGCCTCCCCGCCACCCGGGTCCTCTGCTGCCTGCTGTTTGCTGGGGAGGGGGCTCGAGACTGGGATCCTGGGCTTCTGCTCCAGCTGTGCCCAGGGGAGCTGCTGAGGAGGGGCCGGGTGGGGCATCCACCCTGGGCAGGTTCAGGATCATTCTTGGTGACCCCGGGTCTGGTTACAAAGGCTGGTGGAGAGCGTGGGTGGCTGCCTAAGTCTCTGGAAGCCCAAGAATGTGGAGATGGCGCGTCTCAGCCTGGGGTCTCGTGGCTGGTCTGGCAGAACTTGCCTTTATTTCTAGGCAGGAGGCCACACTGCACGGGAGCATCGATGGCCCAGCTGGCTTTCCCTGGCCCTCAGCCTGCGCTCATCCACCAAAGCAACTCCTTTGTGGGCTGGCCTGGGAAGCCGGGATCATGAGGCTCTGCCAGCCGTGGTCACCCCATCAGGCAGGGTCAGCTCGGGAGCAAGGCGGATCAGACGGAACAGAATGCGTGGACTGCCTCGCCTGCCCTTAGTGGGCTGGGCTGTTGAAAATCAGGTTTGTAGAAAGACCTAGAAATAAGGTCCGGGGTGCCCTTGCCTGTCGACGGGCGGGCCGAGCAGGACTGTTCACAGGCAGGCACTAGTCTCTTGGCTTCCAGGTGATTTGTTTGCGAGGCTGGGGGCGACCCTGGGGGTGACACACCTGTGCCCGTGCCGGAGGAGGTCGCATTCCATTCATAGCGGCTTATCTGGGCTGTCAGGCAGGCCTGGGAGGGAGCCCGCCTCTGTGCTCGCCAAGGGTGGGCGACCGACACACAGGGTATCCCACCCTTTCTGGGCCGAGGACAGAAGGGCAGTGTTTGCAGAGACCTGGGGAGGCCCAGGTGACCTCCACCGAGCACCTGCTGGCTGCAGAGACGGTGGAGCCTGCTTGGACCCCGGGCCCAGGCGAGGTAGGCAGGTAGCACCAGGTGGCCCTGGGGGTCAGGGGTGGAGGCCAGGTCTAGACGGCCCACAGGAGTGCAGACTCATTCTGACCGGTTCCTGGAAGTCCCCAGAAGATGGTGATGTTTTAGAGGGCCCAGCAGACCCGAAGGCCCCCAAGACAATCCCAGCTGGCTGTCTGTGGCTCTTGGTGTCTGCCGTTTGAGACAATTGGGACACAGGCAGGTCAGGCTGCCAGGGCAGGCTGTCACGGACGGTCTAAGCCACGCGCATTGGTGGGGGCAGCAGAGCCCCTGCTCTCAGCTTCTCGGGGTACAGTGGGGACACCAGGACGGATGAGTGTGTGGGTGAGTGGGCACCGACCGCTCCTGCCACAGGCAGCCCTGGGTTCGTTTTGCACTTGTTGCCCCTGGTGACGGCTGCTCTCATTCCTGCCCCGTTGCTAACAAGGGTGTCATGAGCTGCTTTCCCGGCCCACATCCTGTTAAGCCCATGGAGACCCTCCGCAGCTGAGCCTGCTGTGGGCTGCATGCCCTGGATGGTGCCCACCTCAGTCCCCACTGGCCTCTTTCCAGCACTTTAGAGCAGACACAAGTTGGAGATAAGGAAAGTTCCAGAGCACAGATTGGAACAAGTCCCAGGCCTCTCCCTGCCCCAGCAGGGCCTCCCTGGGTTTGGGGGACAGGTGCCCTCATGGGGGCTCCTAAAGGTCAGGGCTGGGGCTGGGCTGGGCTGGCAGAGGTGGCCTTGGCAGAGGCCACGTTCCAGGGTCTTACTGAGAGTCTGAGGCAGGCAGCCTTGCAGACACTGCTGAGGGACCCCCCACTTTGTGTTGTGGGTGATGCGGCCCATCGATTGCCTCCAGGTTTAAATCAGGCAGATATTTACCTAGCGGCCTCCTCTGCCTCTGCACAGGGCCTGGAGTGGGATGGACTGGGGTGCTCAGCTGGAGGCTCTGTGGACACGGCCCCCTGGGCTATGCAGGCCTTGCTGGGGGCCACATTGCCACTTTTCATCACCCACTTACATCTGCCACACCTCAGCGCCTGTGGCTTCACTCAGAGCAACTGGACCACACTGCTGGGGTCAGAGCCTGGCAGGACAATGGCCAGTTTCTCTGTGATTGCTGACGGGAATCTTGAGCCATTCCGTGGGCTGGAATCTGGAAGCTTCCTTGAAATGTCTCTGGGCACGTGGCTCTGTGGGTCAGGGCGGCACATGGCCCCGTAGCAGGCCGTCCTAGAGCAACAACCTGCTCTGTGTGCCAGCCCTATGCAGGCCTCCCTTGGTACAGCCACGAGGGGCCTCACCCTCCACCCACAGAAATCAAGGGCTACGGAAGGCAGAACCCTGCGCCAACCCCTCCGGCAGAGTTATGCCAAACGTCCCACTGAATTCACCCTTCTAGGGAGAGGTGCCTCCTGCGGCCGCTTTTCCTAGAATAAGTATGAGAGACCCCAAATAGTTTCTAGAAAAAAACAGCAGTGTGCACAGATGTTAATCCTCTTCGACACTTGACCGAATCATTTAGCCAAAGAAAATAGTAACAGTGACTTCATTTTGAGAGGGTCACGGACATCCTTTCATGTGTGATTTCTTCTGACCTTGTTAGTTTATAGAAGGACAAGGAGAGAGGGATGTGCTGGGTTTGTTCGGATGTGGACAGAAAGTTTGGTTGATAGCACAGAACATTTAGTTCAATCTTCCAACTTAAGGCTCTTAAAAGCCCTTTATTTTTATAAGTAACATGCTTTAAAGACTTTAAAATTTGAGGTTGCTAGCACTCCCTGTGTGTGGATTGGACCAGCTCCATGAGAGTGAAGCCCGGAAGCCTCTCTGGTCGTCTTTGTGGGCGTCTGTGCCTGTGCCTGGTCGTAGCTCTGTCCGGAAGGTGGGCAGGGCCACAGAGCACCAAGAACATACCAGGGCCTTTGCAGGTCTCAGGTGGATTCAGGTTGATCCAACAGACCCCAGCCCAGGGCCTGCAAGGAGGCTCCTTTTGCATGGCTGCCATGGCCCCTGGGAGCTCGGTTTGTCCTATGGGAAGAGCTCCTACAGGAACACCTTTTGAGGTGACCCCTTGGGGAGATGAGCTGGACGGCATTTGGAGCCCCCAGCCGCTCACTTTCCTGAGCTCTTGGTCCCATGTGGGGTTCGATAATTTTCTTTACACTGACAGGCAGCATCTCTTTGGCCAGCCGTGTGACTGTTGAGTCATGTGTCTTCTCTGTGCCTCAATTTTTCTCCCCTGCAAATGGGTTCACTGAAAGCACTGGCCAGGGGCAGGGCTGTGGCATGGCATGACAGGCTGAGGGGCACTGAGCAAGTGCCAGGAGCCAGGTGGTGTAAGGCAAGCCCCCCAGGAACCCCAGTCTGTGTGCACAGTGGGAAAGAGGCCGTCAGGGGCAGAGGGGAATGAACACCCACCCTTCGGGGGCTCAGGTGCCAGATGTGAGAGCAGGTGCATGGGCCAGATGTGTGAGCAGGTGCATGGGCCAGATGTGTGAGCAGGTGCATGAGCCAGATGTGAGAGCAGGTGCATGAGCCAGATGTGTGAGACGGTGCATGGGCCAGATGTGTGAGAAGGTGCATGGGCCAGATGTGTGAGAAGGTATATGGGCCAGGTATGTGAGCAGGTGCGTGGGCCAGGTATGTGAGCAGGTGCGTGGGCCAGGTATGTGAGCAGGTGCGTGGGCCAGGTGTGTGAGCAGATGCATGGGCCAGGTATGTGAGCAGACACTTCCTGTGCAAGCCTGTGCTCCTGTGGCTCATGGGTTGTGTGATCCAGAAACCCAGAGGCAGTGGCTTCACCGGGGGGTGGTGACATTCAAGCTCTTGCAGGAGGGGGTTGTGACAGGGCAGGACAGAAGCATCTGACCAGAGGCTGCAGGGCCGCAGCATTTCTGTCTTGGGGACAGGCGGCCCATGCTGGGATGGCTGAAGCCTCCGCTCTCAGTTCAGAAACCAGGTACCTTTCCCATCTGACCCCCCAGGCAGCAGTTAACAGGCCCAGGTGAGAGAGTTTGTTTCTGAGACCCGCTTTCCGTGCTCTCTCCTGGGGCACTCTCCAGGGGGGTTTGCAGCAGTTCTGAGCATCAGGCCAGAGGCTGGGACTCCCTGCCTGAGTCGGGGTGAGGGCTTCCTGCAGCTCTATGAGCTTCAGAGGCTCAGCATGTACAAGCAGGGCTGTTGCGACAACCTTTAAAAAGTCACGGAGAAGAACCCAGTGTGTATTCTCCTCAGAGGGAAGCAGAGGCTGAATGAATTTGCACCTGGACGTTCCGCCTCCACCTTCTTCCTGACCAAAGACTGTATATGCAGGTGGTTCCTGGGTATCGGGGGTGAGGAGGGCTGGCTGGCAGCGGGGAGAAGATGGGGGCTACCCCACACCTTGGCGGGGTCCTGGCGGGTTGCAGCCCCCAGAGCTGGGCTTTCCAGAAAGGGACATCGCTTCTGTCCTTTGGGCTCTGCTGGGGTCTCTTTGGGGAAGGGTGACCCAGGGCCTTTGAGCAGCTGGTTCTAGACCAGGCAGTGGTTCCTGTGACGCTGACAGACTGCAGCTTGAGAGCCTGGGTCAGGAAAGCCCAGTCGGGGAAGCCAGGGACTGGTTCTGACCCTGCATGGTTTCCTGAGGGATGTGCTCAGTGGGATTTGTCCCTGGAGCACCAAGGGCTGCAGGAAAGCTGCTGTGTCTCAGCCATGAGAGTTCATCTGTGGGTGCAGGTAGGGATAGTGGGGTGAGCCCACCCTCCCGGGGACAGATATGGGGATGCTGGGATGCCACGCTACAGGTGTGAGTCCCGGGAAGTGGGTAGGGGGGTGATGGGAGGAATAAGAGGAAGGTGGGGTGGGGGCGGGAGGAGAGAGAGGAGAAGGAAGGGGGTGGGGGGAGGGAGGAAGGAAGAGGGGAAGGTGGAAGGGGGTGGGAAGAAGGGAGAAGGAGGAAGGGGATTGTGAGGTGGGTGGAGGGAGGAGGAGGAAGTGGGGGCATCCCCATCAGAGACCTCCAGCAGTTTGGTCCATGGGTGGGTTGGTTAGGCCTGGGTTCAGAAGCCCCTGCAGTGTTAGGTGCTCAGCTAGGCCATGGAGCCCTGGCCTTCCCTCTGAGCACAGACCCACTGGGAATGGGCAGCCCATTCTTGGTGACCCTGGGGGCTGGGGAGCACCCACCCTCTGAGCCCCAGCTTAGCCTCCACGTGTCAGGTGGAAGGCATGGGCAGGGCCAGGCTGTGGGAGTCTGGGAGCGAGTAGGGGGTTGACTGGGGCAGAGGTGGGGTCAGGGAGCAGGCAGTGAGTGTTTGCCCGCTGGGGTGGACGCTGGGTGGATGGGGAGCCGGGAGTCCTATGGGGAGAAGGGTCTGCCCTGGGCTGAGGCACTGTCAGGGCATCATGGGCACCTGTGCGCCCTTCGAACATGCCCTCGGTATTCCCTGGCACAGGTCTGCTCAGGGTGTTGGCCTCCTCTGCAGTCAGGATCATGGGCCTGTTAATTGGAACACCTGTGAACAAATGTCCTTCCCATCAGTAACCCCATGAGCCCGTCTCTTGGGCCCCTGTGAGATGCATCCTGGGGTCCCGGCCTCACCTGCTATCCTTCACAGCAGAGCTGCAGGTCCATGGCCCAGGCAGGGTGGCCAACTCCTGCCCACTGGAGTCGGCGAGGGGGACACTGGGGCCTCAGGCTCATCTGGGCTCCTTTAGAAAGCCAGCACAACGTGGGATCTTTGCAGACAGTGTTCTCTGTGAGCAGGACCATGTTTAAAGAGGGCTCCTTTGAAATCCTACCTACAGGGTTGCCGTCCCTTTGGTGAAATGCCCACACAGGTGACAGTGTTTCTAGTCCTTGATTTCCTTGAGCTGATCGTGGGCCCCTGGGCTGAGAAGCCCCTCAGCCTGGAGTTCCCAGGCCCAGGGACGAGTGAGCTGTGCAGCAGTGTCAGAGCAAAGCAGCCGTCCTCGCCCTTGGCCCATCCAGTGTGCAGTGGGTAGAAGCCTGCGTGAGCTGGGCAGGGACGAGGGACGGTGCCGCCACCCCATTGTGAATCTGCGTTCATTTTCCTGACTTCCTGCATTTCTTGTGATTTGAAAGCTGGGGAGTGGAGGTTCCATTTCCTGCTCTATCTGGAAGGAGAAGGCTTTCAATTCGGCAAAAAGGTCGTCTTTGTGGGCGACTGTGCCTCAGGCCACGTGGAGGCCACATGGAACTCCCGTGGGGGTGGGGACCGTGGGACTGGATGGCGGGAAAGTGCCCCACCCCTGCAGCCCTGGAACTGTGGCTGGGGTAGGGCTAAGGCTGGGAGAGGGGGTCTGGCAGGGAGGGAGCTGAGGCTGCTGGGGGGACCGCCACTGGGGGTGCCCTAGAAGGAAGGAGCTGTGGCTGTGGGGTCCCTGAGGGGAGGAAGATATGGCTTGGCGGGGAAGCTGTCGGGGAGAGGGAGCTGTGGCTGGGGGGATGCCATGCCTGGGGGTCTCTGACTGGGGAGTTGTTGGCTGGGGGCAGCCATGGCTGGGGGAACCCTGGCTAGGGAGGGGCTGGCTAGGGGTGAGCCGGGCTGGAAGGGGGGGCCCTGGCTGGGGAGCAGCTGGCTGTGGCAGGAGCCGTGGCTGGGGCTTCTGCTCCCTGCGTCTGTTCCTGTACACAGTGAAGATGGGTTCTATTGCCAAGGTTTTGCAGGTGGGGTGTGTGCCGTTCACACCACAGCATCACACAGGCACTCTCCTGCACACACACACACACAGACCCTCACACTCCAGGGCTGGGCAGGGGACCCCGGACCTGGCCTCCAGAGCTCATTTTGGGTACCTGGGCAGGGAGTGTTGGTCACACTGTGCACCCCATCCTTGTTTTCTCAATGCTGGATTTACTTTTCTTGCCAGCCGCGTGGCCTGCCCTTCTCAGGGCTTTGGGCTACTCTGCAGGGCTGGTGTTCGAGGCAAGAAAGGGAAAGGGGCAGTTGAGAGGGAGTGTGTGCTGTGGAGGCTGAGACCCCATTTGCACTGAGCCCTTCCATGGTTGCTCAACTCTGGCAGGAGCCCACTGAGGCTCAGGGCACCTCTGCATGGTGCCAGGGCCACACGAGCTCTGCAGCACATTGACAAAGGCGCATCTAATCCTTGTGGGCAGAGTGGCTTATAAGACATATTAGCAGGTCTGTCTGTGCAGCCGGAAGGAAGAAAATGAAGTTAGATGCCCACATGCAACTTGGCACCCAGAGACACATTCCAGATGGCCACCTGGGGCTCCCTGGTGTGGTCTGGGGGCCGGTGGGGGCCGAGGGGCTGCTCTGGGTCTGTGTGGAGGTGGATACCGAAAGCCACAGGACGTGCCTAGGAACATTCATGGTCATTTGGCAGGGCCGTTCCGGCACAAAGAAAGGCTGTCGGAGGTGCGGGCCACGCTTATCACCTGCATCTGACCCCACCAGGCACCTCACAAATGTGACCCTTATGTGTCAAAGTTTTTCAATTCGAGAAAACGTTTCTGTTGCTGTTATGGACAGTGCTAGCCTAAACAAACGTGTCCCTTGGTCATTTCCCCATCAGAACACGGTGGGAGGGATCTGCTCTGCCACAGCACCCCAGGCCGGCCTGGACAGGCCCAAGTGGCTGTGGTCGAGTGGCCATGGTCGAGTGGCTGTGGTCGAGTGGCCGTGGTCGAGTGGCTGTGGTCGAGTAGCCGTGGTCCAGGGCGCGGAGGGCGCAGCGCGTTCCGTTTCGGCTCCTCCGGTGGGGGTCGCTGTGCTCCCTGCCTGCGTGTCTCGCGTGCGTGAGCAGAGGCTGTGGATGCCGGGCGCCCGCCGGTCAGGGGCTGGTGGGCAGAGAGGTCATGACCTTTTACTTTCTGGGCCTTTGCGTGTTGCAGCGTGTGCGTTCCGCTCATAATAAAAATGTCCAACAAAACGAGGAGCAAAGTGAACTTTTTGGGTAAGGCTCCCGTTGGGACTTCGGTGCCGGCTGAGAAATGCCTGGGCCTCTGGCTCCCCCTGGCGGCCGGTCCCTGGCTGACGGAAGCGCCTCGCGCGGGCTCCGGGCGTCCTGGATCACGTCTTGTGCACGGGCCTCCGGGTCTGCGAGCTGTGGTGGGGTTCAGAGCGTGTTCTCCCTGGAGCTGCTGCCACCCTGGGCGGCTTTGGGCGCGTGCAGCAAGCAGGGTTTGGATTTGGAAGTGCAGCTCGTCCTGCTGCCAAGCACAGAGCCTGGCCTCCAGGATGCTCAGGAAATGCCGCTCTCTGCGCCCTTGAGTGCTCAGTGCGAACCTGTGGCGGCCATTACAGTCTCCGGCTGCGAATGTAGCAAGGAGTGGGAACTAGGCCTGGGAGATGGGAGGGTTTGTCTGAATGACTTCCTGAGCGAAAGCAAACCGGGAAATCTCGGGCTGCGCGCTCTTGTCCCGACCTCGCACCTCCCACCCTTTCTGTGGGGCCAGCACCCAGAAAGCACGAGGGGAGGCTGGCAGGCCGTGGGTCGCGCTGGCTGAGGGCCGACGATGGGGCAGACGTCTCCGGCCCAGCCCCCTAGGCTCGGGGATGCAAGAGCAAGGGCTGTGCGGTCGGAACGTCAGCCGTGGCTGTTTGTGTGAGGGCTCCACACCAGCTTAGCTTCCTCACCTGGCACACAGGCTCTGGCTGGAATTTGCTGCGTTCTCCCAGCTCTGCAAGATTCAGAAGCAGAGGCCTCCCTGGGCTCTCGACCCCCTGGCTTCTTGCCCACCCACGTAGAGGGTCCAGAGCTGCGCCTTGCTGTCTGTGAGGAAAGCAGGTGCTTCAGGCCTGCCGGGGGCCACTGGGAGTTGCTGGGTGGGCTCCTCAGACCCCGCAGGGCTGACCTCTGGCTCCAGGTCCTGGGCCTCTGTGCCACGTTCAGTGCCTGTGCCTTGCTCTTTTTCTTCTTTAAATCCCCCCTGTGAGTTTTGTTTTTGTAACTGCAGAGCATGATGAAAACCGCAAAGCCACCGAGGCACGCGTCGTGTCTGCGGGGAGGGCCCCTTACTCTCTGGCTCTGCATCATCCACGTGTCTCACTCACCGTGGGTGTCCCTGCCCCTGAGCCCACCCTCACCTGTGTCCTCAGCTGGGTAGGCACTGCCCTCTCTGCCTCCGCCTCCACCACCTCCTGGACATCGTAGTCTCTGTCACCAGGGCGAGCACGCCCTTTGGGCGAGCACGCCCAGGCCCAGGGGTGAGGGCCCACAGCCATACAGATCCAGCCAGGCCGAGGTCTGCCCTGCAGATTTCCCTCATCAGTAGGATGAGGCCCCACGTGATGATGGGGGTCCCACTGTCAAAGAAGTGATCGAGAGCATCGGAGGACAGGGCGGGTGTGGTGTAGGAGGGAGCTGGAACCGCTGGGGTATCGCACGCCTGCCTTCACTTTCCAGGGCATGAGCTGGGAGGGTGGTGCCTGCAGCGTTGCCACAGCAGCTCATGGGCCTGGGTCTGCCCCAGGTCGGGGCTGCCTTGCTGATGGTGGCCATGGTGCCCTAGGCGGACCACCTCCATGCACCTCACTTCCCAGCCAGTCCTGCTTTCCACATGGGTGATGATTTCTAGGTATTTGCAGTGAGGCTAGGTCCTGGGGCAAGGAGCAGACCGGGGTGAGGGGTGGTCCGTGGTCAGGAGCAGGGCCTGGGACCCCAACCTGCATAGAGGTCCAGCCTGCCCTGGTTAGCCGGGTGGCCCTGAGCAGACCCAAGGGTGGCGGTCCTGGTGTGGGCGGATTCCTGGAGGACACGTGGGTCTTGCATCCAGCACAGGTCCTGGTGCCTGGGAGGCGCTTCCCCCGTGGACCCAGCAGGCACGAGTGTGGCTGTCACAGCTGGGGTCTAGGTAGGTCAGGCAGCTCTGTGGGAACCTGGCTGCATGAGGCTGCCCTGAGGCCTTCCATGAGAAAACCCAGTTAATGAGCAACCTGTAAACCCTTGAAAACCAAGTGGGCCTTCACCAGCTTGAAAGGCCGCCCATGCCTTTCCTCCTCGGCCCTCACAGCCCAGCTGGGTGTCACAGCAGAGTCCTGGTGGTGGAGATGCTTTGCCCACTGGCCACCCAGGGCTGGGAGCCTCGGCCAAGGGCTCCTTCCTTGCACTGTGTTCTCTCGGGACCTAGGAGGTCCCAGGGTGTGGACTGTGGTGAACTGTTCTCCGACAGGTGGCCCTTTTTCTCCCAGGTGGGCGAAGGGTGAAGCCTCTGGGTGGTCCTGTAGCTGTCTGTCACATCCCGGGCTGCAGCTGGGTCCCCAGGGGGGCCTCCGTGAAAACACAAATCAAATGCTAATTTCCTGGTGAAGAGTCTTGATGAGAACAATGCGGCCCCATGCCCCTTTGCAGGGCTCTGCTGGTGGAGAGGAGTAGCTGAGCTGTAGCACTAAAGAGAGATGCCTGCTACATGAGCCCCTAGATGTGTCCCAGGGACACTGGACATCTGGTGGCCCTGCAGACTCCTAGGAAGGGGACTGTCCTCCCAATGGCAGTCAGGACTGCCTGTCCTCTTTTGGGTGGCCAGGATGTTGCAGGCTGAGTAGGTGTCTGGCCTTACCACTGGGGGGCCACGTTGCCACGTAAGAATTCAGTGTCCCTCTGTGGGGAATGTGCTTCCTGGCTGCCACGCTGCCGCTCTCTCTTGTCTTCTGTTTGGCCCCTTCCCTGTTGCACATCCTGGCCTGGCGTGGTCATCCCGTGGCGTCCTTGACCCTCTCCCATGTGACTTGTGTGCTCCGTGGTACCTCCTGCCTCCCGAAATCACCTCTCGGTTCACTTTGTGCCAGGTACAGTAGCCACGAGAGCTGAAACCCTCCCCTTTTGTTCTCCAATGCATCTTCAGTGCTGCGAGCAGGCTGGGCTTGCAGCAGGAGCACGGGTGAGCGTGCGGAGTGAAGGAAGGGCCGTGTGCCCATGTGGGTGGTGTGCGGGGGTGTGGTGAGGCACGTGCAGGGGTGTAGCGAGTTGTGGGACGTGCGGAGTGAATGGAGGGCTGTGTGCTCGTGTGGGTGGTGTGCGGGGGTGTGGCGAGGCGTGGGGCTGGGGTCGGCTGGTCGTCCGGACTTTTGGTTTTCTGGCTGTAAAATGCACGTGCCAGGATAGTTGTGAGGTGCACGCTCACTCGTGCATGGAGCATGGTTCTACAGTGCTATGGACAGAAGAGCCCTCGATAAATGCCAGCTGTGAGCATCGGGAGCCGGCGCAAGAGCAGCTTTGAGAGCCTGGGTCGTTCGGGGCGAGAGGCTCCGGGAGTGGAGGCTGTGAGCCAAGGAGGAAACTCGCTACTCGACGTGTCCTGGGTGGCTCAGGGCGAGAGAGGCCATGGGGAGCACAGGCTGTGAGCCAGGGAGGAAATGCTACTCAACCGTTAGGAGGAAGTGGCGTGCTCCTCGAACATGCTGGTACTAGGTTTGAAAACCAACACTAGCAGCAAAGATGACTCCGTGTCCATACCCTAGTTTTTAGAAGTTGATAAATACCCCCTCTAAAAATGAGTTTTAAAAGCACAGGAATTTAGAAGAGAAACACTTTCATCAGATACATGAAAAAAATCAATCTCACTCAAAATGGAAGTAATCAGAAATCAAGCAGCATTAAGGATTGTGTGGTTTGGAAAATGTGATACGGGTCTCCCTTGATTGTTTTGAACAGCTTTATTGAGATATAATTCACATTCTGTGCAATTCACTCGAAGTGTCCAATCCAGTGGTTTTCAGTATATTCAAAAATCTGTACCACCATCATCCCCGTTGACTGTGGAACATTTCATCACTCCAGAGAGAAGCCTTTTCGCCACCTCCCTCCCTCCAGTCCTGGCCACTGTTCATCTCCTTTCTGTCCCTGGGGTCCCTCTTCTGAGCTTCCGTACAAATGAAACCATGTAACGTATGGTCCTTTCTGTCTGGCTTCTTCCCCTCAGCATGTGGTTTCCGGGTTCGTCCCGTGTTACACCCCGTCCCAGGGCTTTATTCCTTGCTGTCACTGAATGATACCCCACCGGGTGGAGACACCACACTGTGTTTGTCCATTCAGCAGTTGGTGGACTTCTGAGCAGTGTCCACCTTTTAGCTGTGATGAACGGTGCTGCTGTGAACACTTGTGTACAAGTTTCTTTTTTTTTTTTTTTTTGAGACGGAGTCTCTCTCTGTCACCCAGGCTGGAGGGCAGTGGCCGGATCTCAGCTCACTGCAAGCTCCGCCTCCCGGGTTCCCGCCATTCTCCTGCCTCAGCCTCCCGAGTAGCTGGGACTACAGGCGCCACCACCTCGCCCGGCTAATTTTTTGTATTTTTTAGTAGAGACGGGGTTTCACCATGTTAGCCAGGATGGTCTCGATCTCCTGATCTCGTGATCCACCTGTCTCGGCCTCCCAAAGTGCTGGGATTACAGGCTTGAGCCACCACGCCCGGCCATGTACAAGTTTCAATGTGGACGTGTGTCTTCGTTTCTCTTGGGTATATACCTAAGGTGGAATCACTGGGACTATGGTAGCTGTGTTGACTCATTTGAGCAGCCGCCAGCCTGCTTTCCCAAGTGTCTGCGCCGTCTCACATCCCTTCCTGCAGCCTTGAGAGTTACGATTTCACCACATCTTTGCCGTCACTTGTTTTTACCTGACTTTGATTCCAGCCCAACTTGGATGTAAAACAGTATCTCGTGGTTTTCATTTGCATTTTCACGATGACTGATAATGTTGAACATCTTTTTTTGTGTGTTTTTGTTGGCAATTTGTATTTCTTCCTTGGAGAAATGTCTATTCCGATTCTTGCCCACTTTTAGTTGAATTATTGTCTTTTTGTTGTTGAGCTATGAGTTCTTTACATCGTCTAGATGGACGTGCTTCTCACATATATGATTCGCAAATATTTCTCCCATTCTGTGAGTTGTCATTTCACTTTCTTGATGGTGTCCTTTGAAGCACAAACTTTTAAAAGCACAAACTTTTAAATTTTTTTTTTTTTTTTTTTTTGAGACGGAGTCTCGCTCTGTCGCCCAGGCTGGAGTGCAGTGGCCGGATCTCAGCTCACTGCAAGCTCCGCCTCCCGGGTTTATGCCATTCTCTCGCCTCAGCCTCCCGAGTAGCTGGGACTACAGGCGCCCGCCACATCGCCCGGCTAATTTTTTGTATTTTTTAGTAGAGACGGGGTTTCACCATGTTAGCCAGGATGGTCTCGATCTCCTGACCTCGTGATCCACCCGTCTCGGCCTCCCAAAGTGCTGGGATTACAGGCTTGAGCCACCGCGCCCGGCCTTAAATTTTTATGAAGTCAATTTATTTTTCTTTTGTCACTTGGGCTTTTGCTGTCATATGTAAGAAGCCTTTGCCAAATCCAAGGTTATGAAAAAGAAAACCTTTAAAAGGTTTTTTATTTTAGCTCTTATATTTAATATATTAAATATATTTTTAATATTTTAATATGTATTTATATATTAATATAATTTATATTATATTATACAATTATACAAGATATTATATTATATAATTATATATTATGTATTGTATATATTATACATTATATATTTATTAGATTATATATTATATAATATGTTATATATTTATTATATATATAAATATAATATATTTTTAATATATATTTAATGTATTAAGATAAAAAATTTAATAGCTGCGTGTGGTGTGAAGTAAGGATCCAGCTTCACTGTGAACTTTTGCGTGTGTCTGCTCCGTTGACCCAGCACCGTTTGTTGAAGGCTACTCTTTCCTCATTGAACAGTTTCGACATTCTTGTCAAACATGAGTTGCCTGTAGGTTTATGAGTTTATTCCAGAACCCTCAGTTCACTGCATCGATGCATGTGTCTGTCCTTGCACCACTCCCACACTGTCCTGTTACCATTGCTTTGTAGTAAGTTTTAAAATTGGGAGCATAAGTCCTTCAACTATTTTCTAATCCAATCCTATGAACAAACTGGATGGCAGATGAAACTGAAAATTTCCTGGAAAGGTGCAAACTACTCAAACTGATTCAACAAGAAATAGACAGTGTGAATAGATCTATAACAAGTGAAGAGGTTGAGTTAGTAATCCAAAAACACCCTTAAAGAAAAGCCAAGGACCAGAGAGCTTCCCAGCTAAATTCTACCAGGCATTTAAAGAATTAAAACCAATTCTCACAAACTCTTTCAGAAGGCTAGGAGAGTGGAAAGCACTTCCCAGTTCATTTTATGAGACCAGTATTACTCTGACACCATAATCAGACAAAGACATTGCCAAAAAAAGAAAATTGCAGACTAATTTATCTTATGAATATGGACACAGAAATCCTTGGTAGACTACTAGTAAATAAAATCCAGCAACATATAAAAAAAATTCACCATAACTAAGTGGGATTTATCCCAGGAATTCAAGGTTGGTTTAACACTTGAAAATCAATGTAATACATTATATCAATAGAATAAAAAATTTAAAACACCCAGTCATCTCAATAGATGCAGAGAAAGTATTTGACACAATTCAACACCATTCATGAAAACACTCCACAAGCTGATAACGAGCATCTGTGACAAAGTCCACAGCTGACACCATGCTTGTGGTGAAGGAGCAAATGATTTCCTCCTAAGATCAGGAGCAAGACAAGGACGTTCCCTATTGCCCCTTCTATTTAACATTGTACTGGAGGTTCTAGCCAGGAAAGTTAGGCAAGAAGAAATAAAAGACATCCAGATTGGAAAGGAACAAGTAAAACTGTATTTTTAGAGGCCAGATCTTATATATGTATATCTTATATATGAGATATATATATCATGTATCATTATATCACATATCATATATATTGTATATCATATATAAAAGCAAAAGTTTCTTCTAAAAAGTTTTTTATTGTTCCTCTAAAAATACAGTTTTTTTCTAAGTAATTCACAAAAAAACTATTAGAACTAATAAATGAGCTCAGAAAGGTTGCAGGGTGTAAGATCAATATAGAAAAATCTATTGTATTTATTTATACTTGCAATGAACAATCCAAAGATGACATTAAGAAAGAAAAATCTGTTTACAACAGCATCAACAAGAACTTATACTCTGAAAACTGCAAAACAGCATTGAAAGTAATTAAGGAAGATATAAATAAATGGAAAGTTATCCCGTGTTTATGGATTAGAAGATAGAATATTTCCTAAATCGACTAGAGTCCACACAACTCCTGCTGGAATCCCTACTGGCTACAGAAATTGTCAAAGTGACCCCAATACTTAAATTGAATTTCAAGGAACCCGGAATGGCCAAAGCAATCTTGGAGAAGAACAAAATCGGGGACCCCTTGGCTCTCGAAGTTCTTAGTGTCTTTGAAAATATCTGCTTTGTTTTGGGTAGAGTGTGGATGGTTCCCTTAGAGCCTACAGAGCACATTGAGATCTTTTGTTTTACCTTAGTGAACTTTATAACATCAAGCAGGAGATGTCGGTGAGCCTCACTGCCCCGCTGTGCTCCACCCCTCGGCCCTCCTTGCTGCAGCATTCAGGAGAAGACAGAGGCAGTGTCTTCTGCCAACCTCCTCGGACTGGGAGGAGTAACAAGACTTTGAAGGCATGCGAGGAATAACACCCACACGGAGCCCCAGGGGACATGGATAGAGGTCTGAAAAGCATTTCTTCCCACCCTCTGCTGAGTCACCTGCACTGCCAGAGGTGGAGCTGGCATAGGGAGTTTGCCAAAAGACATCAGGAAGAAACCTCTGTTTTCTCTACAAACATCCAATTGAGAACACTTCAAACCTGCATTGACGTTGATAGGATGATCAGAAAATGCTCATACACACCTTCCATTCAACTCACAAGCAAACACTTGCTACATTTTTCCCAGGCACTCCCTTTCTCTCCATCTATATCCACACACACACACATATCCACGCACACGGGTATCCATGTGTGTGCACACACAAGAATATCTACATGGACCTCTATGGGTGTACATATCTGCACACATCCATGATGCATATCCATGTGTCCACATGTACATACCCATGCACACATTCACCCATGCTCGTCTCTTTGCACACATAATCCACATGCAGTCCATGCACGCAGATAGCCACGTATGCATGTATCCATAGCCATACATCCATGTACACGCACACACGTGTGCTCCTGCATATCCACAGGCAAGTACAGACACTTGCTGAGGTGAGCCACAGCATCTCCACCCATTGCCCTGTAGATGCACTGCTGTGTGCATATCCCAGGAACAAGGACATTCTTCCACAGAGCCACAGTGTCATCGTCACGCCTGAGAAGTTTACAATAATTCTGTCCATGCTCCCGTGAACAGGCCGTCTCCAGATGCACTCCATAGTGTCCTTTGCCCCACTGGCCTGCGTGTCTTTTGGGCAGTCCCAGAGCTGTCGGGGACCACGTGTTGCATTAGTGTCCTGCTCTGTAGTCTGTTGACTCTGGAGCAGCCCTGCCTGCCCCCGCCGCCCCACCACCTTCTTCCTGACATGGGTGTTTCTGGGAGTCCAGCTGGATTTCTGCGGGGGTGTCTGTCCCGCAGCCTGGACTTACCCACCTGCCTGCTCGTGTTTAGGTGCAGGCTTTGTGGAGAACCATGGCAGGGGTCCATGTGTCCTCCTTGTGGCCTCCTGTCAGGGGCACAGGTGGCAGCTGTCCCTGGGAAGATGCCGCAAGTGTCTTTCTTCTGCGACGCTTTGATCCTCATGCTGCTCCTGCCTCAGGCCCCGCTGCCTGGCTCGTGACCCTTCACCAGTGATCCATCTCCCGTGTCTCTGGCGGCCTTCCCAAGGGTGGGCCGTGGGGGTGCGGAGGAGGTTGCACCAAGCCCAAGGGGAGGACCTGGCTCTCATGGGCTTCCAGCTGCCGCCAGCCAGGTGTGGGAAGAGGCAGGTTGCCCACTGAGCGCCAGGCTGTGCTTGGCATTCATTTAGGAGCCAAGAAGGCTCCCACCACTCGTGATCACCCAGCGGAGGACTGGGGTTGAAGAGGTTGAAGAGCTCAGGCTCCCCACCTGGTGGTCCCCAAGCTCTCCCGAGCGGTCAGAGAGACACCAGAGCCTGGGGAGGGACACGGCTGAGTCCAGGAATGTACATCCAGGGAAGAGCTAAGAGAAGCCTCCTCATGGAATCTGGACAGAAGCCTCCACTCTGCCCCACCATGGAGGAGAGAATGGGCTTATGGGGCACGCTGAGCACTGAGCAGAGCGGGAAAGAGGCTGTAAACGTTAGACAAGGTGTTGTCACACCCCCTCTGCCTCCATAGGTCTTCAGGTCCACGTGGTGTTCGGTGACAGGGGAGCGCCCTCCAGGGACCTGGACCCGGGCCCAGCCACCTGGCCCTCTCACTGTGCGGCCACCTCCAGCCACTGAATCTCCAGACGGTGGCAGCTGGTCATGCTGCTGGCCGGGGTGTGCCCAGTCCAGGTCTGGTGAGAGGTCCTGGCCAAGCAGTGGAGCCTTCAGGGGGCCCTTGCAGAGCTTCTGGCCTTTGTCATTGTGGTTTGAAAAAGTAGCCACAAGGTATAGAGTCCAGGAAGCACATTCAGACACTTTAGACAATCATAAACTAGTTGCGCCACAGAAAGATGAAAAGTCATGTTTTCATTTCAAAAGGGCTGGAGACGTGTCCGCAGCATCCAAACCTTGACTGGCTGTGCCCCCCTGGGGGGCGTGCCCATGGGCAGTGGGTACTGGGACCTCAGGGCCCAGGTTTCCCTCCGTGTAATCTCCAGGAGCCCTGCCTGGGCCTGTCCTTGGACAGTCTCTGGTCCCTGGGGAAGGAGGGGAGGGAGGCCACACCTGAGGGGTCTCTGCAGGACATTCTGGGCTCAGGCGGGTATCTGGGGGCAAGGACAGGGAGGGAACGAAGGGGGTGGCTCAGGTGGGGGCTGCCCTGCTCCCTTATCTCTGTCGTCCTCCCCCAGCCTCCAGGGCTGAGGTGTGGGAGGCCCACGGGGAGGGAGCCCAGAGCCACCCGCCACAGGCCGAGGCCTAGGGTGGCCACGAGTAGGAGGAGCACTTCTGACAATTGAATAGCCCGGAGCCTCGAAGCTACGGTTGGGGCCTTCAGCCTGGAAATGGGCCCCCCTCTTTGCCCCCTGACGAACCGTTTCCCCTGTTCACGTGTGGGTGTTTGTGCCTTTTTTAAAAAAGAAAATAAAAGACCACACTATTTAGGAATCCGAAACAGACAGACCAACAAGACAGGACAAAGCCCGGCTTGGGGCAGGTGAAGCAGTGGGAGGAGCCTTCCTGGAGACCAGATGGGGTGCGGGGAGGGGGGAGGCTCAGTTCTTGGCACCTGTGTTCATGGTGGGCGGAGTCTCCCTTGGCCTCTGAAACAGCCGCCGGTGCATATGACCTCCCTCTGCATCTCAGGCCTCCCTCTCGCTGTGCCCACCCTGCACCCTGCTGCCAGCTGCTTCAGTGTTCGGAGCCCGTGGCTGGCGTGGCAGTGGCAAGCCCTCGATGGCTGTGTGGACGCCAGAGGCTGAGGGAGGACACCCGCTCTGTGGTGGGACAGCACCCCCGGGTCCACCAAGACCAGGTGGACGCTGAGGCTCCAGGGCCTCGTGGCTGCCCCAGTGGCCCCGTCACCTAAGGAGACAGGGCCTGACTCTACAGGACGGCACCGGTGGGGGATGGCAGGTCCTCTAGGGGGTGTGGGGTTCTGAGCTGTTTGCCTCAGGACCCTCAGGAGCGGGCAGGTCATGATAACAGGAGTGGCAGCATGCGGGCAGCCCATGGCTACAGCTTCCAACGGGCATTTCTAGTGCCCTGGCCAGATGGCCGGCCAGCGGGGGCCATGGTACCACCACACTGGAGCCTAGCAACAGAGGGAGACCAATTTTCTCATCAGGTTAGCTGGGGAGTAGAGCAGGGAGTCAACCCAAGTCTGTCTCCACACCGAGTGGGACAGGCTGTGATGATGCCCAACACAGCAGCTGGGTCAGCTTGGCTTCCAGGAGGGGAGCCCCTTGGCCCGCCTGTTGTCATAACTGAGAGCCAGAGAAAGGGGCCCCACAGGCTCCGGGGCCCTGGGGACGCAGCTGGGTGGCTGTGTTGTGTGGTGCTGCCTTTCCGGCATCCCCGGGATTGGCGAGCCGTGCTCTTCCCCAGCTCCCTGCTGGCCTTCGCAGGGATGATGTGCTTGTCTGCGTGGGGTTTGCTGAGGGAGTCTGTGGTTAACATTGCCCTTGTTGAGTCGAATGAGGACCCCGTGTTCTGCGCTCAGCCGAGGAACACTCAGAGGGGAAGGCGGTGGGATTTGAAGGCTGCTTCCTCTGCGAAGTCAGACTGGGAAGGTCCATCTCAGGCCTCAAGGCAACAGGGTGGAAGGACTTCAGACTGGGGCACCCTCCTGTGTCACCCAGGTCCTGTGCACCCCCAGGGAGGGGTCTCACCTGTCTTGTTGGCTGTGCTCTGTGGAGATCCGTGGACCCTCTTCATCCTTAGCTTGGGTCATCCCATGTGAGCTCCATCATGGGCCTCCCAGCCGCCTCATCAGAGCCAAGCGGTTCCTGCCTTCCTGCAGACCCCAAGGTCCCTCATGATGACATGTGTCCTCCGTCTCTAGCAGGCCTGAGGCCGTACTCACCCCAGGAGGGGCCAAGGAGCTGCAGGGAAACTGCCAACCGCTGCTCCCTGTGCCTCAGCTTCTCTGCTCTCTCCACCACGGTGAAGAGGCCGCACCGAAACCCTGGTCTGCGCTGCTCATGGTGCCGTCTGGGCACACGGACTCCTGGAACAAGTCATAGTCAGGCCCTGTACACGGAGCTGGGCAGGGGCTGGGGAGGAGGCCTGGGTCCCTGGCCATACTGCTAGAGGACTTGGGCGACACCAGGGTGCTTTCTGAGAGCACAAGTACATGGTGAGTGTGCTTGCCTGTATGTGTGTGCAAGTATGTGTGGGCATGTGTGTGTGTGCACATGTGTGAGTGGTCTTGTGAGCATGCATGGCAGAGCTGAGCATGCGTATGCACGGTGTGTGTGACGTGTGAGCATGTGTACGTGTGTGGGCTTGTGTATGTATGTGAGTATTCACACATGACGTATGGCATAGCTGAGCATGCACTACATGTGTTCATGTGTGAGCAGGAGTGAGCATACGTGTGTGTGTGGGTGGGTGTTTGTGTGTGAGCATGTGTGTATACACGCATGTGTGTGTGATGACATGTATGTGGAGGCTCATGTAGTAGCCACTCTCGACAGGTGCTTCCTAGTGGGAACCAGATCCCAGGGGCTGAGCTGTGGGGCCGTGGCAGAGCTGCACTAGGATTTCCAAGAGGTGAAATGTGTGATGCTGTGGAGGTGCTTGGAGGTGAGGGAACCCTGATGGGGGACAGGAGGCTCTCAAAGCACTTGGAGGGGGAGGAGTCCGGGACAGTGGGCAGGAAGGGTAGGGTCAGGAGTGCAGTGGGCAGGTGAAGGTTGGAGGGAGCTGGGCACCCTGCAGATGGCAGGGTGGGTGCTCAGTGCGATGAGGCTGCCACCATCCTCCAAGTGTGGCCCCGAGGGCCAGCGCTGCTGTCCCTCCATTGCCGGGTATAATCAGTTCCTTGTGCCTGGCTCTGCCCAGGAGCTGTATGTGGGGGGTGTGAATGACCTCGAGCACAGAGCCTTTGGGATGGGGCTGGGGGCGTCCCCACCCTAACAGTGTGGCAGGGCATCCCTCACAAGTGGAGCCCAGAGTTCCCTCCCAGAGAAGTGCTGGGGGAGGAGGGGGCGGTCTCTGGAATTTCTGTTCGGAGACTTTCGGAAGCGTGTTAGGCATAAAATCACGTCAGCGCCAGTCAGTTTTCAAGCAAAGAGACTATTCTCTGGGCATCTCTAAGACGAGTTTGGGCAGTGTGGGGATTCGTTTGGGGAGCAAGGCCTCGCCGAGACGCAGGTGTTTGCTTGTGGGATGCCTGCGCCTGCCCTCGAGACGGACGTGGCCCTCAGCTGCTTGAAACGAGGCCGGGTCCCAGGCAGCCCAGCCCTGCCCTGTGGGAGCAATCAGCTGCTGGCTGTAGCATGTCCTGACCTGGGGACAGCTGGGGACAGGTTGTGAGGCTGTTTCGTCACAGCTGCTGTCACATCTGACCCCAGCCCCGGGGGAGGGTGGCTGCGAACCCAGCCACACAGCCTGGAGGAGGCAGGGTGACAAGGGACTCCAGCTGGGGGAGCGGGTGTGCAGAGCGCTGTGGCGGGGGGGATGGATTGTGGGGTGAAAACTGTGGGTATGTGCGTGTGAGGATGTACACATGTGTGAACATGTGTGTGATAGCACATGTGTGCATGTGAGTGCATGTGTGTGAGCATGCCTGTGTAGACTGCCTGGATTCCATGTGGCTCCACCTCTTCTGGGCTCCGTGATCTTGAGCAGGGTCCCCAGGCTCATGCCTCAGTTTTCTTCATCTGTGAAATGGGCCGATGGCCGGGCTGCACACAGATCCTCAGAGGGCGTAAGGCACACTCAGCACCCACTGCTGTGCCCGGGCAGCTGGTGGGGACACAGCAGCCACTCACATGCCACTCACAGCCCTGTGGGTTACCCACTGCCTGGAATGTTCCAGTCTAATCGGATCCTTTTGTTGATGGGGAGACTGAGGCCGGGAAGGAGGATGCATTCCTGCCCTGGTCCCAGGCTCCACCTCTGCTGGGTCTCCTGGGCAGAAGGTCAGGAAGGGCTGAAAGGGACACAGTCCAAGACAAGTAAAGCCCCAGCTTCGAGGGGAGGCACAGTGGCTCTGAGGGGGTCCGAGCTCCCCGAGACCCTCCCCGGGATGTTTAACGACTGGGGCAGCCATTGCAACAGTGGAATTGGCACTGCAGCAAGCTGAGCATTTTTTCAGTTCCAAGTTTCCTACAGCACAATGGCTCCGGGCCAGGCACCTCTGGGCGTTCCAGGTCAGAGGGGCAGCAGGGGCTGGGGGCCGCTGCCTCAGTGCTTTTGGGATGGGGTCCTGGCCTGGAACCCCAGTCCGGAGACTCAGCAGCCCTGCCTGGGCAGAGCCTAGCGGAGCACATGGGGAGCCCCGCGGACACTGCACACACTGCCCTCTGTCCTCACGGAGCCTGGGGCTGCTGCAGGGCCGTGGGAAAGAAGTTGAAAATCCTTGGGTGCTGGAACCCTCAGGTGCTGGAACCCTCGGGTGCTGGGCACCTTGATTCCAAGGCTGGTGCCTTCTTTCTTTCTGCAAGAGTGAGGGGTGGGAGACAGAACTGGCCAGAGGCTGGGAAGCCTGCATAGGGGAGGGCAGGAGGGCGGGAGCCTGGCTAGCCCCACCTCCAGGCACAAAGGCCCTCCCGCCGCCCTCGGCTCCAGCGTCACAGCCCCGATGGCTCCCGACCCCAGCGGCTGCCGCGTCCTGCTGCTGCTCTTCTGCTGCCTGGCAGCTGCCCAGGCCGACCTGCTGAACCTGAACTGGCTTTGGTTCAATAATAAGGACACCAGCCAAGCAACTACCACGATCCCTGAGCCCCAGGGGCTCCTGCCTGTGCAGCCCACAGCAGACACCACCACGCACGTGGTCCCCCAGGATGGTTCCACGGAGCCAGCAACAGCCCCTGGCAGCCCTGAGGCACCCTCAGAGCTGCTGGAGGACAGCCAGGGCACCCCCACTTCTGCTGAGAGCCCGGACACGCCAGAGGAGAACATTGCCGGTGTGGGAGCCAAGATCCTGAACGTGGCCCAGGGCATCCGGAGCTTTGTCCAGCTGTGGAATGGCACTGTGCCCACTGAGAGCTTGGCCCAGGCGGAAACGCTGGTTGTCGAGGCTCCTGTGGGCCCCCTCGCCCTCCCTGGGCCTTCCAGCACCCCCCAGGAGAATGGGACCACTCGGTGGCCCAGCCGTGGCACTCCCAGCTCTCCGGGCGCCCACACGACCGAGGCTGGCACCCTGCCTGCACCCACCCCATCGCCTCCCTCCCTGGGCAGGCCCTGGGCACCACTCACGGGGCCCTCAGTGCCACCACCGTCCTCAGGTAGAGCTTCTCTCTCCTCCTCGCTGGGCGGGGCCCCTGCCTGGGGAAGCCTGCAGGACCTGGACAGCCAAGGACTCTCGCCCACCGCAGCCGCTCCCAGCCAGCAGCTCCAACACCCTGACATCCGCCTGCGCACACCACTTCTGCACCCCCTGGTGACGGGCTTCCTGGGCGTGCACGCGGCCCCCTCTGCCTTCTCCTCTGGGCTCCCGGGCTCACTGTCTCAGGTCGCAGTTACCACTTTAATCGGGGACAGCGGTGCTTGGGTCTCCCACGCGGCCAACTCTGCGGGGCTGGGTCTTGCTAATAACTCTGCCCTGCTCGGGGCTGACCCTGAGGTCCCTGCCGGTCGCTGCCTGCCCCTGCCGCCCTCCCTGCCGGTTTGTGGCCGACTGGGCATCTCGCGCTCCTGGCTGCCCAACCACCTCCACCATGAGAGCGTCGAGCAGGTGCAGGCTGCGGCGTGGGTGTGGGGGGGCCTGCTGCGGACGCACTGCCACCCCTTCCTCGCCTGGTTCTTCTGCCTGCTCCTGGCCCCACCGTGCGGCAGGGTCCCGCTGCCCGCCCCGCCACCCTGCCGCCAGTTCTGCGAGGCCCTGCAGGACACGTGCTGGAGCCACCTGAGTGGGGGCCGGCTGCCTGTCGCCTGTGCCTCGCTCCCAGCCCAGGAGGACGGGTACTGTGTGTTCATTGGGCCGGCTGCAGGTAACTGGCCGGCTCCGCTCTCCCCACCCTTTTCTTTTTGCCTTTGCCAGGTAAGCGTGGTCAGGGCTGACATGAGCCTGGTACAGGTTCCCCCACACTGAGTCTCTACGGTCAGGGGCCCGTGGCCCTCGGGAGGCGGGAGAGCTGGGAGTGAGGCATCCTGTGCCGGGAGGAGGCCGGCGTCTGGACGGGAAGAGGGTGGATGAACCACAGCTGGTGTGTCCTGGGGCTTCGTGGGCATTTTAGCGCATTTAGTCCTCAGTACAGTCCCGAGATACCCTGCCATGCCCTGAATCACAGAGAGGAAACTGAGGCGTGGGGCAGTGGCGTGACTCACCCCAGGGAGCCGGGATTCCCACTCAGGTGCGGCTGCATCGACTTTGCCCCAGTCACTAAGCTGCACAGTTCGACCCGCTTCCTGGGAGCCTTAGCGTGCTCAGGCCAAGGGTGCTGCCTTGTGGACAGTGCAGAGACCCTCACCAGGGTGGGGACCAGGGAGGTCCGCAAGGCCTGTCCTGAGAGGGAGCCTTTCATGTCCCCCCTCCCCCCCATCATGAAGCACACAGCCTCCCTGCCACAGTAGGGGACGCTCCTGGGCCCAGGGGATGTTGCCCCATCACCACGTGGCCTGGCCCTGTTGCTGGCTGGGCAGTTGGGGGGTCAGGAAGAGGAGGGAAGGGGGAACTCTTTAACCTCCCGGGGGCAGGGCAGCCCAGGAAGGACCCCAGCAGCTCCCTCCTCTGTGTCCAGGGGTAGACAGGGCCCCTGAGCTATGCCTGCCCCATTCAGATTCTGCCTGCTGTGTTCACCTGGCAGCCTTGGCCCAGAGGCCCCGTCCCCACAGGGCGAGGTGCTCTGTCCTCTTCTGCTGTCCTCCCCATAGTGCCGAGGGGACGCAGCCTTGGTCTTTGCCCTGTGGGCTTTGGGACAGGGTTGGTGGGGGTTAGCAGCTGTGCCGGACCTGGAGGTGGGGGTACCTGCAGTGGAAATTTTAGTGGACGCCCACCTGCCAGGCTCCGTGAGGGATGACGAGCTTGGTATTCCCCTCGAGTTTCAGGCCAGTGACCATTTCACTCAGCAAAGCCCAGAGCCTCTGCAGACCCTGTGTGGGGCCTGGGGTGTGGCCGGGGGGCCACAGGCAGGGCAGGGACAAGTGCTGACAACAGGTGGTCCCAGGAGCAAAGCCCACGTGGGCTGGAATGGAGGGGCAGGCAGGAAGGGAGGGAGGGCTGCAGTGGGACATGGCTGAGCCTGAGGCAGGTACAGGAACTGTGCTGGGGGACGTGGTGTGTGCAGGCGTGGGGGCCCTTGTGGATGCGCCCCGGAAGCGTAGGGCTGGAGCTCTCCTGTGGCAGGGGCTGTGCCCATGGCTGTTGGCATCTCGGGGCTTCGATGGTACCCCCAGGGCAGCCGGCACTGCCACAAGCAGCCAGATTCGTGGGTCCCACTCATGCTCTGTCCCTGGAACACCCAAATGCCAAGCAAGCACCAGCCACCTTGCAGGCAACACCTGGCAACTGGTGGCCAAGCCCTGTTCCCCCCCCAGTGTGTGGGTAGGGCAGCACTTCAGGGGCCGTCCTGCCTGGAGAGACCCTGGTCCAGTGTCCTGGAGCCCCAGGAGGCTCGAGCACAGCCCACCTTGTCCTCGGAGGCAGACAGGACAGCGGCGGGCTGGGAGGGCTGCGGCCTGTGGGAAGGGAAACGCCAGGCCCCGAGACTGTCTGGGATCAGCTGAGCACTCTGAACAAGCGTCGGCCTCAGGGAAGGTGCTGATCTCCTGGGAGTCGGTGCTCAGCTGCATGGCTTGGGGGCCGGGGTCTGAGTGGGGCTATGAGGGCAAGGAATTTCTGTAACTGCAGCTGGCCCAGTCGGTGGCACAGACTGAAGGGGACTTTTCACTGAACACTGGACAGCTTGATAGTGTCCCCATGTGAGGGAGGCAGTGTCCCGCACAGGGTCCTGGGGGTCTCCATCGGCATTCGTGGCCTACGTTGCCTCTGGCCACAGGTGGGCCTCGGGCTTTATCATGGAGTCCCTTCCCAGGTGTGGCCTGGCCCAGAGGGTCCTGCCCCGTCTTCTGGCCTCTCAGCTCCTCCCCAGCCCAGGCTTCTCTTGGGTGAGCCCCCACTCCTGCCGGGCCCCGGTGTTGGGCTGGACACTCCCAGCCCTGGGTGAGGGGCAAGAGGAGGAGGGGGAGCCCAGCCCCCATGTTGGTACCTGACCCCTCGGGGCAGGCTGTGAGGCCCTGGAAGTGGGGGTGCTGGGCTATGATCCTGGCACCAGAACAGAGCCCTCGAGGCCCACAGAGGGCCCTGGCTGCATCTCCAGGCCATGGGGTCAGGGAGTATGAGCCCCTGAGGGGAGGGGAGCTGGAGGGGTCCTGCTGCCTCCTGCCTGGCTCCATCTCCAGCGCCCTCTCCACCTGGTCCTGGGCACTGCCCTGTGTGTCCACCCCCCTGGCACACCTCGAGGAGAGCATGGGGGGCAGTGTGGCCATGCTGGGGCGTGGGGGCACTCAAAGGGAGGGTGCACCCCGTGGTCAGCACGCAGGCAGGGACCCTGTGGAGGGTTTTGGCGTGTTGTGGGCTTGTCCCTCAGACCCACAAGGAAGGGAGTGAGGCCCCCACACAGGGGAGGGCCGGAGTGGGGTAGGGAGGCTCCCCCACTGCAGGTGCCAAGAGTGAGTGAACAGGGCTTGGGCTGCTGGGGACACTGCCTCCAGGAAGCCCCCTGGGCTGTCTCAGTGGGACTCTATGAGTGACACGGAGCTCAGGCCACAAGGGCTGTGGGAGTGTCACCCCATGACAGCAATGGGTGCCTGGCCCTCTGGACTCTGCTCTCTATGCCCCTCCTGAGCTCTCGCAAACCCTGGCCCCTGGGACCGTAGCAGAGGCAGGTGATGTTTCCAAGGAGTCCTACAGGCAAGCGTCTTCTGATCTGGGAGGTGGGTATTGTTCCTGTTTACAGTTGAGAAACTGAGGCCTAGGAAGGACAGACACGTGTGCCTGCCACGAGTGTGGCAGCAAGAAGGGAGCCTTGAGGAGGGCCCCGCAGCCTGGCCCTAGAGCGCTCTTTAGCATCGCAGCAGATGCAGGACAAGCAAGTCCCCAGCCGGGGAGCACCAGGAGACCAGCAGCGTCCACCCTCGTGGTACAGGCCATCTGATGAGGGGCAGGGACCAGTGCTGGGATGGACAATGCCTATGCATAGAGTGGGGCGCACCTGGGCACAGCTGCCACCAGGGTGCTTGGGAAGCAGGTCCACACACACGCCAGCCAGGTCACTCATCTCCAATGTACCAGTCCCATGATCTTGGCAAGTGGTGCACGGGTCCCTGGGCTGGGACTTCCTCTACCTCCACCCCCATCACTGGACATTCGGAGGTCGATGGGAGGCCATAGGAGTGCACGTGGAGGTCTCGTCACTGTGATGGCCCTGAGGGGCTGCTGCTTTCTTGCTGCTCCTTACCCTGTTGGCCAGCCGCTGGTGCACAAGTGTCCTTACACGGTGCCTACCTCTTGCTCCTTTAGTCAAATGCAGAACTTGAGAAAATTGATTTGCTTGATATTTCCATGTAACTTTGGTTTAAGAAGGAGAGAAGACCACTCCATGAGAAACAGCTCATTCTTATCTCTCACCGCTTGGCAAGCTACACATATTTTTTCGATGATGCTGGCTAAGCTTCTCATAAATTCTCCATGTCTCTCAGATGCACCAAGAGTGACTCAGCATTTAACTCCTACTGGAGTGTCAAGGGCCCAGTGCATTGGGTTCAGTTGTCTGTGGGTACAAGATCTTGTGTGATTCTGAACCAGGCACAGATAGAATGAAAAGCACAGCACTCCAAACAGGGCTCCCTGCAGGTCCTTACATATATTTGGGTTTTGTAGATATCTAAAGTCAAGCTAGTGGACATCTGTCACTTCAACCAGTTACCGTTGTGTGGTGAGAACACTTAAGATCTACTCAAGTTTGAAGGGCCATATGCAGCACAGTATTCTATCTGTAATCACCATGTGTACATTAGACCTCCAGAACTTACGCTTCCTGCATAACTGAAGCTTTGTACCCTTCAACCCACAGTCATATTTCCTTCTCTCCATGGGCTGGCCTGGGCTGTGCCCTGTTAGCGTTCCCAGATAAACAACAGCTAAGGGAGTTAATTGCCACTGGACCTTCCCTGCAGGAAATGGTCTGGTAGTCCAACAGGTGAAATGAAAGGACATTACTTAGTAACAGTAAGTCAAGGAGGCCCCCGTTGCCTATGCACAGAGTGGGGTGGCAGCTGTGCCCCATTGCACCCCACTCTGTACATGGGCACCATCTGTCCTGGCACCGGTCCCTACCCCTCATCAGATGGCCTGCACCATTAGAGTGAATGCCTGCTGGTCTCCTGGTGCCCCCTTACTGGGCCCTTGCTTGTCCTACATCTGCTGCAATGCTGAAGGGCACTCTGGAGCCAGGCTGCTGGGCCCCCTTTGAGGGTCCCTTCTGGCTAGCCATATCTGTGGCACACACACATATTTGTCTTTTCTAGACCTCAGCCCCTGACAACCACCATTCTACTCTGCTCCTATGAATATGACCTTTTTAGATACCATATATAAGTAAGATCATGCAGTATTTGCATCTGTGCCTGTCATTTCTTGTAGTTTAATATCCTCCAGGTTCATTCATAAAAAGTGCAGTTACAAACTGTTGTTGCAATACCAGCTTTTATAATTGCCCATGTATTTACCTTTATTGAAATCTTCATTTCTTCATGTAACCTGTTGTTATTGACTAGTGTCCTTTCATTTCACCTGCTGGACTACCTGGACCATTTCCTGCAGGGCAGGTCTAGTGGCAGTCAACTCCCTTCGCTTTTGTTTATCTGGGAATGCCAATTTCTCCTTCGCTTTTGAAGGACAGTTTTGCTGAATATAGGACTCTTGGTTAACAATTTTTTTTCTTTTAGGACATTGAATATATTGGTCCACTGCCTTTTGGCTTCCAAAGTTTCTGTGAGAAATCTGGTGATAATCTTATTAAGAAGCCTTGTATGTGATCAGTTGTTTTTCTCTTGCTGCTTTCAAGATTCTCTGTTTTTAAAAGTTTTATCATAATGTACCTTGGTGTGAGTCTCTTTGAGTTCATCTTACTTGCAGTTCCCTGAGCTTCTTAACTGTTTATATTCATGTCTCCCTACAAATTTGAGATGTTTTCAGCCATTATTTCTTCAGATAGTCTCTCTGCACCTTTCTTTTTCTCTTCTGTTTGCAGCTTCCACAGCATGCATGCTTCCTTGTCTCTTGATGGTGGCCACATGCCTCTTAGGGTCTTTTCACCTTTCACTTATCTTTTGTCTTTGATAATTTCCATTATCCTATCTTTAAGCTCATTGATTTATTCTTTTATCTGCCCAAATCACCTTCAGATTCCTCTAGTGATGTTTTCCATTTCAACTATTGTACTTTTCAGTTCTATAATTTCTTTCTGGTTTCTTTCAAGGTTTTTATATTGATATTTCCATTTTGTTCATACGTCACTTTCTTGACTTTCTCCACACCTTCCTTTAGTTCTTTGAGCATCTTTAAGACAGTTGTTTTAAAGTCTTTGTCTAGTAGATCTGCCATCAGGTCTTTTGCAGGGACAGCTTCTGTTGATTTATTTTTCTCCTTTTAATGTGCTATAGTTCTTATCACTTTGTGTGCCTTGTGACTTTGTGTTAAAAAGTGAACATTTGAACTCAGTAATATAGCTCTGGAAGTAAATACTCGCCCTTCACCAGTGTTCACTGCTTTTTGTTACTTTTAAAAAAATTTTTGTCTCTGTGCCAAAGATCTCCCTGAGGTGTGAACTTCAGGTCTTCTTGGGTCTTTTCTGAGCCTGTCCCTTTCCCTGGGTGTGTGCAGCCACTTTGTAATTTTACTTTTACATGCTGCTGTTTTTCAATGTCCTATTCTTTCACGTTTGGCTCCCAAAGGAGGAACAAGATAAGAATGAGGAAGAAAAAACAGTGCCAGCCATCTAAATCCTCTTGAAGTCACTTCATCTGGAAGGGGGAACTTGCAACAACAGAGGGAGTGTAAAACAACGGCCCCACCTCCCGGTCTGCACCTCTGTGTTCCCAAGCAACCTGATCAGAGCACAGGTTCTCGATGTCTGCAGGACAGAGTCCTTTTTGCCATCCTGTTTCCCACAAGCTGTGTGGCCACTGCTCCAGGAACTTGTGCATGGCACCTGCTATGGGAATGGGGGTGGGGGATGGATGTGCAGCTGCTATTGTGCCAAGAGCTGGGGTTCAGCTAAATTAACCATCTGTTACTGTTCAAACCTTCCTCTGGACATTGCAAACTTTCAGTAGACTCCAGAGTTCCAAAAGAGTTCTAAGACAAATTCTGTCCAAGCACTTGTTAATTAGTTGGAGAGATGGATTCCTGGTGCTTTCCATCTGCCATTTCCCAGAGTACTCCAGAGTCATTTTCAAACATGTTTCTTTCTGTCAAATAATCAGGTCTGGCCGGGTGTGGTGGCTTATGCCTGTAATCCCAGCACTTTGGGATACCAAGGCGTGTGGATCGCCTGAGGTCGGAAGTTCGAGACCAGCCTGACCAACATGATGGAGAAACCCCGCCTCTACTAAAAATACAAAATTAGCCAGGCGTAGTGGTGCGTTTCTGTAATCCTAGCTACTCAGGAGGCTGAGGCAGGAGAATTGCTTGAAGCTAGGAGGTGGAGGTTGTGGTGAGCTGAGATCACGCCACTGTACTTCATTCAGCCTGGGCAACAAGAGCGAAACTGTATCTCAAAAAACAGAAAAGAAAAGAAATCAAGTCTTGAGGCATCATCATTGTTATATCATGTGCAGGTGTCTATCCTGGATGCCACCCAGCTATGCCAAGTGTAGGGAGAAACTCCCTATGGGCACCGTGGCTGGGTCCAGAGCTCAGAGGCTGGAGCTCTGAGAACTGGGCTGGAGCCCAACCATAGTGGAAGCCTCTAGCTCTGGGGAAGAGACACACATCTGTAGGGCAGAGTGACGACATTTCCAGGTTGCCCAGCCCTCGGGCACTGGGGCAGAGGTGGATCCCACAGTCCCTCAATGGAAGCTCCAAAGCCTGCCGTTTTCCTCTCTTCCTCTTCCTGGGATGGGATTTGGGGATGAGATCTTCCTGGTGGGCTGGAGTCTGTCCCAGAAGTCAACAGCTCACCCTGGGGCCGCAAGACCCCCTTAGATAAGGTAGACCCTCGGCAAGACTCCAGCCACACATGAGAGGACGGAACACAGCTCCTGAGTCCCACTCCCCGCGGCCACCTGCCCCCATGGGTTTGCACCTATTTGCGTATAGGTGTGCAGCTTCCTATTGGCGACTGTAAGAAATTGCCACAAATGCAGTAACTTAAACCAGCACAGCTGTCTTATCTTTCCGTTCTGGAGGTCAGAGTCTGAAACCAGTTCACTGAGTTGAAACCAAGGTGTTGTCAGGGCTGGGTCCCTCTGGGGCTCTGGAGGAGAATCCGTTTTCTTGACTTTTCCAGCTTCTAGAGGCTGCTGCTTTCCTTCACTCAAAGCCCCTTCTTCCCCCTTCAAAGCCAACAGTGTTGGGCAAGTCCTCATGGTGCCGTCTTTTGTCCTTCGATTTTAAGGCTTTGTGTGGTTAGATGTGGATCATCTCCCATCTCCAGGTCCACAGCCTGAGTCCCAGCTGCAGCATCCCCTTGCCACGTAAAATTATGCTTGTGGGTTCCAGCTGTTGTGCCATGGACATCCTTGGGGCCATGGTTCGGCCCACCACAGTTTGCCCATGTGCACGGCTGCACATGTGTGCGTATGCATGGGAGTCTTACTTTGCATAAATGGGATTACCCTGTGTCTGCAAGTCCCTCTTTCCTTTATCCTGCATCTCAGGAGTCTCCCTAACTCCAGGTAGATGCCTTGGCTCTTCGTGTGGTTCTGGTCTTTTCCTCAGCCCCTCCTGACTGAAGCACTGCACGTATTTCTGCCTCTCTGTATAACAGATGGCCCTGCAGAACCTGCTCAGCCCTGACTGGCGGTTTCATCGCGCAGACTCACCGTTATTTGTCAGATACCAGCTGAGCTGCCCCACGTGGGCCTGACATGAGTTTTGGGTCAGCGCTGACAGTGGAGAGACTGGATGTTATAAATGTGTCCGAGTGTCAGCAGGAGGTCTCCACCCAGGGACGGCCGTTTCTTAGCTTGTTTTTAGCCCTTCCGTGGGGCTCTGCAGCCTTGGGCATTGGTGGAAGTGTTTGTTCGGAGGCTGTTTTTCTTTGATGCCAAGATGTCCCCCCAGGCACTTCACTGTGTAAGTACCACGGTGTGATGAGGGGATGATGGTGGCATGTTGATGCCCCCGGGTACTTTACCATGTCAGTGCCATGGTGTGATGGGGTGATGATGGTGGCGTGTTGATGCCCCCGGGCACTTCACTGCGTAAGTGCTGCAGTGTGATGGGGCAGTGATGATGGCGCGCTCTTCAAGCTCTGGATCGGGTTCCGGAAGCTCTGTGTGAGTCTTACTGAGGTGGTTATTTTCTCTCTTCACAGGAGAGTGGGCTGAGCGAGGAGCCTTAGGGTCTGTCATTGGCAGCGACTCCCTCGCCTGCAGGTGCACAGTGATTCTGGCTCAGCAGACCCCACAGGGCTGTCAGGGCGCGTCATCCCCTCTGTCCGCCGAATGGCTCCGGCTCGGGTCCTTTCGGCCGATGTCAGTGTTGCAGTGCTCACTCTCACAGCCATTTACCTGCTGTTTTTCCGTTAGCCTTTGGTGTTACTTTAGCTAACGTTTTTGACAAGGTGGAGCTGGATTTTTCTTGCTGCCGCTGTTTTTCATCCACTGCTTGCCTTGTGCCCACCAATGTGGTCTGCATGTCCTGTGCCCTGGGCGCCAAAACCACCAGCTCACTGGCACCTGCCCTGCCCTCTCGTGCCACTGTGGTCACTGACTGCAGGTTCTGGCTTTTGTCCTTCTTCTGCCTCTTTTGTATCAGTTGTGACGTCTCTGTTTAACGAGAGTCCTGCCCGTGTGTGCTTGAAATGGAGGCTTCCGGGGTCCCTGAAAGCTTTCACAGAACCACTGACGTGGCCTCCACTTGCTGGCACGGACCTGGGCACCGTGCAGGTGCCATGCAAATCTCCAGGGCACTTGGTCCTGGGAGTCACAGGGCAGCTTTTGTGGCGACACCCCGAGGTTTCAGCTACCATGACATGGATGCTGTGGGTTTTTGGACTTCGAGGTCACGCCCTGGGGATGCCGCAGCCCACCTGCCCTTGGCCCCCATGGGCCCCACAGCCACTGTGTGTTTGGATTTCTGAACAGGCCCAGGTGGAGCTGAAGGACAGGCTGTGCTGACTCCCCTGGCCTGAGAGAAACGTCCCGTCTCAGGGCCATTTTCTCTCGGAGCACCCATGAGATTGCTTTGATTTCTAGTTTGCATCAAACCCTGTGTCTTGGAAGCTGTTGGGCCTCTGAGTGCTGAACTGGATATTGATTTCTAGTTTGCATCAAACCCTGTGTCTCGGAACCTCTTGGGCCTCTGAGTGCTGAACTGGATGTTGCCTGAGCAACGTGAAACCCACGTGGCTGCACTAGGCTTCCCCGACTCGGCTCGCCCCACGCAGGCAGGAGCAGCCCTGGCTCTGCAGGACGGGAGGCGGCTGTGTGGGAGGGCGGGGGGCTGGCCAGGCAGCCTTGGATCTTGTCCTCAGGAGCCCTTCAAAGGGGCGGCAGAGACTCCAGGCCCCGTGCCTCAGGGAGTCAGGCTGGGCTGGTTCTGGGGAGCGGCTGGAGCGCCTGGTGCTGACGGGCGTCCGTGGAGTGCACGTGTCTGAGGGTCTCTGAGGGGTCTGCCCTTTTCTTCGGGGCCACGGTGGCCATGAGGGATGCAGGACACCGGGTGTGGCCCTCGAGGACTGAGCTGGCTGGAGCCCACTCCCTCGTGGGTGAACGCTGCTCTGGGTGGAGAGCCCAGTTTGGGAAGAAGGGAGGGTCTTGTCCTGGGAGTTGTCAGACAAAGCTGAGGATGGGACTCACAGGGGACCCCCAGTCAGGGTGTGTCAGGGTGAAGCTGAGGAGTGAGGGTCCTGGAAAGTCCCGCTTCTGGGAGGGGGTGCTTTGGCTCAGAGGCTGCTGCCATGGAAGGGATGGATGTCCCCGGCACCCTAAGATGAGGGACACAAGGGGAGGGGCGGGGACCTCCTGCACTGTGAGAACAGCGGAGAGTCCTAGCCAGAGGTCCCTGCTGCTCTCCTGTGGGGAGGATGCTGGCTGCGCCGTTTGTCTTGGGCTTATTTAAAGGGGCCTTTGTTAACACACACAGGCCTCCAGAACCATCCACACTTCTGGCTGGCCCGATTCCTGAGGAGGAAATGGTCTTTAATGAGGCAAGTGCCTTGATCCAAGGTGAGGTGACCCAGCAGGAGGGGCCGGCCCACCACACCCGGGAAGGCCGAGCTCTCGAAGTGGGGTTCAGGACCTTGCTGTTTGACTCCAGGACATCTGAGACAGCTGGGCCCGCACCTCGGGGAGTGGAGGCTGCGCCATTCTCTGCCCATCCAGCATCTTGGGGCCGGGCGTTTGGAAGCTTACTTCCGAAGGGAACCCCCAGGAGCTTTGTGGAGAGGAGACGGGACAGCTTTGGAAAGGGCTTTGCTGTCACTGGGGTCCCTGGGACCGCCTGCGTAGCGTGCTGGTGCCTTCCAGCCCAGGAAGGTGGCAGCTGCCACATCTTGCTTTCCCAGTGAATGTCAGAATGTTCTAGGAAGGGTGGCGGGAGGTTTCTCCAAGGTGAACTCGGGGCCAGCTGGGCGACTGCCAGGGCATCTGGCCCCCAGGCCGAGAGTCCCATTTCCTGATCTTAGCACAGCCCCGGCGTGGACACGTGTGGCCTGGGCACTTCTTATAAGAAAGGATCATTGTAACAGCTGCCATCTGGGTGGACGGCAGCCTCTGTCGGAGGGGGAGATGACTGCTGGCCCCAGAGCCCAGGCTCAGCCCGTCGGGACCCCTCTGCCTCTAGCCTCGGGGTGCAGGCACCAGACCAGGCTGCTGTCCACAGAGCCCATTGTCCACTCTGCACCTGACCCTGCTTCCAGTCGGCACGAGGGTAGGGCCCACAGGGAGTCCAGGCCGCCACACCACCTCATGCTGGAGTCAGGGCCTCGTGGGGGCAGCGATGGCACTGGAGGTGCCCATGGCGTGTGCCAGGGGCGGGGGGTCTGCACTCTAGTTTCCGTTGGTTCTGTGTTCTGTGAGCTCTTTGGAGATACTGCTTCCCTTGTGATGTCCAGGCTCAGCACTTCTTCCCTTGTGTCTTGTCCCAGGTCAGCCTGGCCCAGCCACAGGGCCCCCAGCCCACAGGTACACGCACACACGCACACAGGTGCTCGCCCCCGCCTTCCTCAGGACGCCTGGGCATCAGCAGCCCCTTCCCACAGGAGAGCTCGACCAGGAGCCAGCCCGCCGCACAGGCATCCCGGAGTAACCATTACACTCTGTCGGAAGCAGACCGTGTCCAGTCTGTCTGGGGCCTCGCGGTCACGGGAGTAGGGCCTTGGGGAAAGTCCCTGGCCCAGACTGTGGCCGCAAAACCCCTGCTCTGCCTGGCATGGCAGGTGTGCTGGGAAGTCACTCTGAGCAGGGTCTGTCCTTGAGTGGGTGCTGCCCCCTCCCGTGGGCAGGAAACGAGGCGTGAGAACTCCGGGCACTGGGGCTGCATCCTGGCAGGTACGCAGAGAGGGATGGACAGGGCTCCTTCTGACCCTGGGCTACTGAGTTGAAGTGAGGTCAAGCTCCGCCTGGGCAGGAATGAGTGGAGTGAGTCACCCAGCGCTGCGGGGCATTTGCAGGGAGCAGCGGGGCTGGTGAGGAGACTGTGGCACGTTGGCAGGTACATCAGGCATGCAGCCCCTCCAAGGGGTGACTGTGGCCCCGAGAGGAATCAGCACGGTGGGGTGGGGAGACACTACTTGTCCTTGCTACATGAGGCACCTCGCCCAGCGGGTGAGCCGGCGCTGGGTGAAATCCCACACGGTGCCTCTCAGACGCCACGCGGACCCCCAGCCGAGGCAGACGCTCTGGGCGAGGCTCCGTAGCCGAGGCTTTGAAGAACATTGGGACGTGGAGTCAGCCTCCTTCCTTCCCTGCAGTGGAGCTGTGGCTTCACAGTGGAGGCCACGCTGGGTTGCCTGCCTGGGCTGCTCCAGCAGGGGCAGAGTGGGTGGGCGGGGCACAGGGCTGCCAGCCCCAGCCCCTCACAGCTCCTTGCTTCGGCAGGGGTGCCGGCCAGTCCCTGGCCCCTTCTCCCCACTGGCTGTGCCCATCCCTGCTGAAAGCAGGGAAGGGGGTGGGGGCTGTGGACACCATGTCCCCTGCAGGCAGGTTTCTGCATGGAGCACGCCCGTCGTTTGGGAGTGAGTGAACCAGGGTGGCCGTTGGGTGGCCATGGGGTGGCTCAGCCCAGGGCATCAGGGCAGGCTGCCAGGCACGTGGAAAGCCCTCTCAGACTCAGTTTCCCCTTTGTGCCCCTGCCTGGCCGCCTCTTCAGGCCGCATCGGTGGCCCCTGGTTCTGTCCTGCACAGCCACCTCACCAGCTGTCTTTCTTTTTGCAGAGAGCGTCGGCGAGGAGGTGGGGCTGCTGCAGCTCCTTGGGGACCCTCCGCCCCAGCAAATCACCCAGACGGATGACCCCGACGTCGGACTGGCCTACGTCTTTGGGCCAGATGCCAACAGCGGCCAAGTGGCCCGGTACCACTTCCCCAGCCTCTTCTTCCGTGACTTCTCGCTGCTGTTCCACATCCAGCCGGCCACGGAGGGCCCAGGGGTGCTGTTTGCCATCACCGACGCAGCGCAGGCAGTGGTCTCGCTGGGCGTGAAGCTCTCTGGGGTGCGGGACGGGCACCAGGACATCTCCCTGCTCTACACGGAGCCAGGCGCAGGCCAGACCCACACAGCCGCCAGCTTCCGGCTCCCTGCCTTCGTTGGCCAGTGGACGCACTTCGCACTCAGTGTGGAGGGCGGCTACGTGGTCCTCTACGTGGACTGTGAGGAGTTCCAGAGAATGCCGCTTGCTCGGTCCTCACGGGGTCTGGAGCTAGAGCCTGGCGCCGGGCTCTTCGTGGCACAGGCAGGAGGAGCGGACCCTGACAAGTTCCAGGTAACCCCCACTATGCTGTTGCCGGGGGGCTGGAGCAGCCAGGGTAGGGTGGGGTGGAGGTGGCCACTGGGACAGGGACAGAGCTGCAGCCTGAAGAGGAGAGCCCCACCCCGGCTGTGGTCAGCCCCGGCCTCCGGTGCAGGCCTCCCGGGTTCTTGGCCGGCCTGGCTGGGGTAGCATTCACTTTCTTGGCTCTCTGGCTCCTGTGCCCCTAGGAAGGGTTGCCCTGGGCTTCTGTGGTTTCTCTGAGACACCAAGGCCCAGCCTAGGAGGGCCCCATTTGAACAACTTTGTAACTAGATATCCACCCCAGCTATGACCCCATGACCCAGAGACATCCCCAGGCCTGTGCCAAGCCCCGTGGTGAACTGGGGCTCCCGACCTCTGACCAGCAGGTTGGGTGAGTGGGGACTGAGTCTGGGCCCAGCCACAAGCCTCGGGGCCCCATGCAGAATGAAAGCTGGGGTCCTTGTTGAAAACAATGAATGATCCAAAGCTGGCGGCAGCAGGGTGTCGGTCCCAGCAGGGTTCTCCTGTGGTGACTCCACACCGGCTGGGACCAGGGACTCAGGGCGGCCCTGCAGGTCAGCACCTTCAGCAAGGGTGCCTGTGAGACTCCAGTTTGGAGCATGTGGTGGGGTCCCCCAGTGGTCGTGTGGCCGTCTCCACCTGAGTCTCTGAGAAGTCCCTCCAATGCGCCTTCATTTCTTGGGGCTGGGGGAGCGGACAGAGCCCTAAACCCATGTGGGGTCTATGTCCAAAGCCCCTGCATTTCTGGGAACCTTTGGCTGGGAACAGCCGTGTGGGTGACCTCAGCTGGCACTGTCTCCCAAGTCCCTGAATTCTAACATTCAAGCTGGCCTGCAGCTGGGACGCCCCTGCCCTGGCGGGCCACAGGGGACAGAAGGTTAACTATTGCCCTGATAAAGGGCTGTTTGTTTGAAGTTGTTCTAAGTCCTGGTGTCTGGTGGTTCTGAAAGCTGACCTTTCACCTTTGGCAGGAACTTTTAACCCTCAGAGCTCAAGAGCCGCTAGGACGTTGACACCAAACTGGGACTCTTTGTTTTCCTCTTGATCACAAACATGATTGCTGGGAAAGAAGTCAGAGTCACCCCCTCCTGTGAGAGGCAATTTGTTGTGTGAATCCCCAGTCATTTCTTGGTGGAATAAAGTCGCCCACAAGTGCTGTACATCTTTAACGCTGTAAGGAAAAGCGGCCAAGTGCCGAGAGCTCGGGTACGTGGGTACGCAGCTGTGCCCGATGGTGCTGCGGAGAGCCGGGCCGCCGCCCCGCAGGGAAGGCCTCCTCATCAGCGAAGTCCCACTTCCCAGTTAGATGTGTAGGAAAAGCGGGTCTGGACTGTCAGTGAGGACAAACTTTCATGTTGTCACTTGTTTATTGCCTGTATTGCTTCCTTTGTGACTGACTGGTTTATGTTCTCTGTGTTTTCGGCGGGCCCAACTCTCATTGATTTATACAAACTCCTTACAATGAAAAGAAACTGCTCTTTGGTTCTGCATGCTGCAGACTTTATTTCCAACTTGTCTTTTTTTTTTTTTTTTTTTGACCATTGGGATTTGATGTATGGTTTTTTTGGGTTTTTTGGTTCTGTTTGTTTTAGATGGAGTCTCGCTCTGTTGCCCAGGTTGGAGTGCGATGGGGTGATCTTGGTTCACTGCAACCTCTGCCTCCTGGGTTCATGTGATTCTCCTGCCTCAGCCTCCCACGTAGCTGGGATTACAGGCACCGACCACCATGCCTGGCTAATTTTTGTATTTTTAGTAAAGATGGTGTTTCACCGTATTGGTCAGGCTGGTCTCGAGCTCCTGACCTCAGGTGATCCACCTGCCTAAGCCTCTCAAAGTGCTGGGATGATAGGTGTGAGCTACTGCGCCCGGCTGAGATTTGATGTGCTTATGTGGTTAAATCTGGCCTGAAGAAGACACCATGATTTACACAGCCCAGTGAAACCTTGGAAGGTCAGAGAGCTGGAACAGGAAGGAGCTAGAGGGCCCTGGGTCGGGCCCTGGGCTGGGGCCCTGCTGGGCCTGGGTGGTGCACCGCAGGCCGTGTGCTGCTGGGCGTGGGTGGCGCGCCGCGGGCCGTGTGCTGCTGGGCGTGGGTGGCGCGCCGCGGGGCGTGTGCTGCTGGGCGTGGGTGGCGCGCTGCGGGCCGTGTGCTGAAGGCTGTGTTGGTTGATCTCTGTGTCAGGTCCCTGCAGGCCTCAGGTGTCAGGAACTTTCTCTTTGGGTCTTAGATGAGATTGCAGCTGGGGAGAGGAGAAGCGCGCTTGTGTGGTAGAGAAGAAGGTGGAATTGCTCAGCACAGGATTTTTTCAGGCTTCTGAATTGAGATTCTTGGGAAAGAAACATTCAAGTTGTATGACTCACCATTTTTGGCAGAAACAAGCACAGAGCTTTGGGAGCAGGGAGGAAACCGAGGCTTCCTCCTCCCCAGACTCCACGAGGCTGCAGTGCCCCCAACGCTGCCACAGATGGTGCCTGGGACCCCCGGCCTCGGCGGCGTCCGACAGAGCCCCCGGAGCCTTGGTTGTGTTCCTCGTCGTAAGAGTCCTGGGGCGTTGTTGGTCTTTTCAGGTTCACTTTCTTGAGTCGGGTTTGTCAGTGGCCGTCTCCCGGGAAATCATGCACCCCCCAGCTGTGCTGTTGCCGTGAACGTCATTTCCAGCTGTGTCCTGATTTCCAGGGCGCTGAGGCTGCAGCATGTCGGGAAGCATTTTACATGCTTTTCCCTAACAGAATTCCTGTGATCTCTGTTTCGGGTGTCTCCGGATTTCATAACTTTCAGTCCTAAGTCCCTTAAATATTTGCAGTGGGCCTGTGGCTTTTGCACTAGTGCCGTCTGCCCCACCCCTGGAGCCAGTGGCCAGACAGGCTCAGAGCTTCTCTGCCCTCTGTAGCTGCCCCCGACCCAGGCACCCTGTAGCTCCGTGCAGAAGGCATCGGTGCCCTTGGGAGCACCCTCAGGAGAGCGCTGTGGCCGGAGAGCATGGCGGCCACATGTCAGGGTTGTCAGGGCCTCACAGTCCTCTCTGGACGGTGCACATCTGCGTGGGGATGGATGTCAGGAATGCCCAGCCCCTCCCCGACACCAAGACCACCTAAGATGCACTCTCGGCACCCCCCTGCCCGGGCTGCCCCAGGGCTAGAATGCAACCCCAGCTCCTTCCCCGGGCATGACCTGGGGGCTCTTGAATGTGAAGGCTGCTGCCCCGCCCCCACGCAGCAGGTCCTGGTGGACGGTGGACCCTGGACCCTGCAGTGCTGCCCCTGGCCTACCCGGGGCGCTGTAGGCAATGCCCCTCCCCTGCAATGTGACGCCGAGAACCGCTGGTGCGTTCTGTGGGAAACCCGTGCACACCCAGGGGGCTCATGGGGTCCACATGCCCCATGCATGAACTCACACACGCATGCATACATGATCTCATGTTTGCACACACGTGTCCACAGAGATGCATGGTCTCACGCACATGTGCCCATACACTCAGCACTCACACCCCATCCTGCAGGCTCAGGCCCCACTCCTGAGCCACCTGCCTGGGCTTCAGGGCCCAGCTGGCTTGGGGAGCCCCAGGCTCCACCTGGCCTCACTTGGCTCTGAAATCTAGGCCAGGATGCAGAACCTGCAGTGCAGCCAGTGGAGCTCCTGGTCCTGTGCACAGCCCCCACCTGGCAGCCCCTCTTCCTGCCAAAGCCCCTCCCAGCGTCCTCTCCCCCAATGAGCTGCTCGCTTGAGGCTTAGGACGTTGCGCCCTCCTGTGTCCCTGCCCAGCGTCCCCAGCCTGCGTCTCACGAGACACTGCCGGCTGCGCCAGGACCCGAGAGGGCAGGGGCAGGCACCCTGGCACTCAGCCCAGGACTGAGGATGCCGGAGGGAGCAGTGGGTGGGTGGGTGGATGAGTGAGATCGGCTCCAGATGGAATAGGCGCAGAGATCCAGGAAACTCCCCTACACCTGCGGCGTTTTGGTCCTTGGCTTCTGGGTTTTGCTTTTTATGAAAAGGTAAAGTTCAAAGAAAGCAAAGCCGTGGTGCTGCCTTGGTTGGTCCGAGTCGGGAGATGAGGCCGCCTGGGGCTTGTGTAAAGCTCCCAGGACTTGGGCCTGGGGAACTTGACCTGCAGCCCTTCGAATCTGCCCCTCTCTCCCAGGCCTTGGATCGAGCCACGCCCACTGTGGTTCTAAACCCATAGCACTCAGGTGGCCCATCAGCCGCCTCGGATGAGCCGAGTCTGAGGGAGCAGCCTCCGCCCAGCCGGGTGCTTTCCACACGAAAGTACCCAGGACCCCCCTGGGTCTCACCACGTCTTCCTACCATAAGGCACCACCAGGAGGCTGCCCGAGACCCCTTCCCTCCCTGAGACGCTCCGGCCCTCTGTGGGCCGCCGAAATCTGGAGCTCAGGCAGTGCCGGGGTTGCCGCTGCCGCCTCAGGACCGCTGGTGACCCCTTTCTCTGTCTGCATTTAGGGGATGATCGCTGAGCTGAAGGTGCGCAGGGACCCCCAGGTGGGCCCCATGCACTGCCTGGACGAGGAAGGCGATGACTCAGATGGGGTGAGTGACAGCCGGGACCCGGGTGGGATCTCCCTCAACCCCTGGCACGCGGAGTTCAGGGCCAAGGGCTGTGACAGGAAAAGTCCCAAAAGATGCCACTTTGGGTACCGGGAAGCTGCGATACCATTTCCATGCTCTCCTGTAACACCTCGGAGCCCTTCCTTGCCCTAAACTTTCCCATATAAAAACAAGTACAAAGCAGAAAATAAACACCGGAAACCACCCTCCATGGCAGCTGGTGAGACGAAGGATGTTAGGCAGCTCAGCAAAGTGTGTGTGCGTGTGTGGTGTGTCTGTGTCTTGTGTGGTGTGTGTGTGGTGTAGGTGTGGTGTGTCTTGTGTGTTGTGTGTGGTATGTGTCTCTGTGTGTCTCTGTGTGGTGTGTCTGTCTTTATGTGGGTATGTGGTATGTCTTTGTGTGGTGTGTCTGTGTGTCGTGTGTGTGTGTGTGTGTGGTGTGTCTCTGGTGTGTCTGTCTTGGGTGTTGTGTGTGGATGTGTGCATGTCTGTTTTTGTGTTTGTATGTGTGGTGTGTGTGTCTGTCTTATGTGTTGTGTCTGCATGTCTGTGGTGTGTCTGTGTGTGGTGTGTGTGTGTGGTGTGTCTCTGTGTCTGTCTTGTGGGTTGTGTGTGGATGTGTTCATGTCTGTGTTTTTGTGTGTGTATATCTGTGTGATGTGTCTGTCTTGTGTGCATATGTGGTGTGTGTCTCTGTGTGTGTCTCTGCGTGGTGTGTGTATCTTGTGTGTGTGGGTGTGTGGTGTGTCTGTCTTGTGTGTCGTGTATCTGTGGTGTGTCTGTGTGTGTAGTGCATCTCTGTGGTGTCTCTGTGTGTGGTGTGTCTCTGTGTGTGGTGTGTCTCTGTGTGTGTCTCTGTGTGGTGTTTGTCTTGTGTGTGCAGGTGTGTGGTGTGTCTGCATGTCTGTGGTGTGTCTGTGTGTTTAGTGTGTCTGTGGTGTGTCTGTGTGGTGTGTCTCTGTGGTGTGTCTGTCTTGGTGTTGTGTGTGGATGTGTGCATGTCTGTTTTGTGTTTGTATGTGTGGTGTGTGTGTCTGTCTTATGTGTTGTGTCTGCATGTCTGTGGTGTGTCTGTGTGTGGTGTGTGTGTGTGTGGTGTGTCTCTGTGTCTGTCTTGTGGGTTGTGTGTGGATGTGTTCATGTCTGTGTTTTTGTGTGTGTATATCTGTGTGATGTGTCTGTCTTGTGTGCATATGTGGTGTGTGTCTCTGTGTGTGTCTCTGCGTGGTGTGTGTATCTTGTGTGTGTGGGTGTGTGGTGTGTCTGTCTTGTGTGTCGTGTATCTGTGGTGTGTCTGTGTGTGTAGTGCATCTCTGTGGTGTCTCTGTGTGGTGTGTCTCTGTGTGTGTGGTGTGTCTCTGTGTGTGTCTCTGTGTGGTGTTTGTCTTGTGTGTGCAGGTGTGTGGTGTGTCTGCATGTCTGTGGTGTGTCTGTGTGTTTAGTGTGTCTGTGGTGTGTCTGTGTGGTGTGTCTCTGTGGTGTGTCTGTCTTGGGTGTTGTGTGTGTGTCTCTGTGTGTCTGTGGTGTGTCTCTGTGTGTGGTGTGTCTGTGTGTGGATGTGTGCATGTCTGTGTGTGTGTATGTCTGTGTGGTGTGTGTCTCTGTCTTGTGTGTTGTGTCTGTATGTCTGCATGGTACATGTGTTTCTGTGTCTGTGTGTTGTATGGTGTGTGTGTTGCTGGGGTGTGGGGAATCTCGTGTGTGTGTCTCTGTGTACCTGTGTGTTGGGGTGTGTGTCGGTGGGGTGTGTGTGTCAATGGGGTGTGTGTTGGTGGGCTGTGTGGAATCTGTGTGGTGTGTGTCTCTGTGTCTGTGTGTGTTGTGTGGCGTGTGTATTGGGGTGTGTGGAAACTCGTGTGTGTCTCTGTGTCTGTGCCTGTGTGTTGTGTGTATTTGGGTGTGTGTTGTGTGTGTGTTGTGCGGCATGTGTGTTGGTGGGGTGTGTGTGTTGTGCAGCGTGTGTGTTGGTGGGGTGTGTGGAATCTCATGCGTGTCTCTGTACCTGTGTGTTGGTGGGGTGTGTGTTGGTGGGGTGTGTGGAATCTCGTGTGTGTGTCTCTGTTTGTGTCTGTGCGTTGTGTGGTGTGTGTGTTGTGCAGCATGTGTGTTGTGTGGCGTGTGTGTTGTGCGACGTGTGTGTTGGGGTGTATGTTGGTGGGGTGTGTGGAATCTTGTGTGTGTGTCTCTGTGTTCGTGTCTGTGTGTTGTGTGGCGTGTGTGTTGTGCGGCGTGTGTTGGGGTGTATGTTGGTGGGGTGTGTGGAATCTTGTGTGTGTGTCTCTGTTCGTGTCTGTGTGTTGTGCGGCGTGTGTGTTGTGCGGCGTGTGTGTTGTGTGGCGTGTGTGTTGGGGTGTATGTTGGTGGGGTGTGGAATCTTGTGTGTGTGTCTCTGTTCGTGTTTGTGTGTTGTGTGACGTGTGTGTTGTGTGGCATGTGTGTTGTGCGGTGTGTGTGTTGTGCGGCGTGTGTGTTGTGCGGCGTGTGTGTTGGGGTGTGTGGAATCTCGTGGTAGCCAAGGGGAGTCCGCCGGCCCCAGGTGTGAGGAAGAGCAAGGAATTCTTCTCACTCGGGAGCCCAGGTCACAGCGTGCCCCACGTGACCGTGGACCCACAGCCTCACTCCTGGGCGGTGTGGGCAGGAGACACCGTGGCTGAACTGTGGGCAGCGTGTGCACATCCATGTTACTTTCATGTTTTTTTCTATATTTCACCCGAAAAGTCCATTGTTTTTGCCTGGAACATGCCAGAAGATGCCAGATTGTTCACATGGTGGCCATGACAAGGCTGCTGGGTGCTGGGGGTCTCCGAGGCGTCACGCCTTTCCCCTGGCCTGCCTTGCCCTCGGGGGTCATTAGTGGACCCTGAGGATGTTTCTTTTCCGGGTTTTCATGAAGTTTAAAACGTCCAGCAGCCGCCTTGGTGCGGGTTCGGCCCAGGCCTGGGCCCAGCGGGGCCTGTACCGGGGAAACCTGTGCAGGAAGCATCTGTGGTGGGGCCTCCTCCAGGGCAGAGCTCCGTCTGGAGGAGAGGAGCGTGTTCCCTCTCCCGCCTCCGCGTGTCTGACCACCGGCGGAGGCAGTTTCAGAAGCGTCGCTGTCCACGACCCGATTGGACAAGACTTGTTGAAGCTCAGAGGGTGCCTGGGCAGGGAAGGCCAGCGTGCCCACCCCAGCGGCCCCTCCGAGAGCACCAGAGAGAGGCCTGGATGAGGCGAGAGGGGCCAGGAGGAGGCAAGAGCAGCTGCCTTTGCTTCCCAGGCCTGCTGGGCTCGGGGCCTGGCCCGGCTGCCATCTCTCCAGCCTTTCCCTTTTCAAACTCCTCAGGCATCCGGAGACTTTGGCAGCGGGCTCGGGGACACCCGGGAGCTTCTCAGGGAGGAGATGGTGAGTAGCCGGACGAGGCCCAGCCCACCCTGCAGGGTCCCGGGAGAGCCCCTCCCAGCAGTGCAGTGCACACATGTGCACACACAGGTGTGGCTCCAAGAGCTGCCTCTATGCCATGAAGACACATTCTTGGGTGGGAACAGGAATGCTAGGCTGGGCAGACGCTCTGAGCCTGGGGACAGGCCCTGCTCCAGCCCTGCCTGGCCACCGCGTGTCTCTGGTGAGAGGACGTTCCTTTAAACGAGGTCCTGCCCTGCACATTCCTTGGTCTTTGAGGCGACCTTGGCCTTCCGTTCGCCCCATCCCTCCGTTAGCTCGTGGGTGGCCACCAGGGAATGAATGGATGTGTGAGTCTGACGACCAGGAGGAGAAGGCGGTGCAGGGAGCATGAGGAAGGGCTTTCCCCAGCTCGGGCCACCTGAGAAAACACAGGAGGGGCGGGGAGCGGGGAGGCCCCAGCCCCAGGACTGAGGCGCTGTGCTTTCTGTTAGAGACGGGTGTGGGAATGTGGTCCCTGCAGGGACCCTCTGCAGGTTCACATCAGCTTCCCAGCATGGCCTGTCGGGCGCCAGGAGGCCTCTGTGGTGATGGCAGGCACCATCCTGGAGCCGGGTAGCCCACAGGCGGCCACACCCCTGCAGCCCACGTAAGGAAGCCCCTTGCACGCAGCCCTGCAGCGCCCTCCTGTTTCAGAGGATTTTTCTTTATCTTTCTTGCAATCTTAAGTATTTCATTTCACAAACCAAGCAAGACTCTGCCGGGCATCTGCTGGCTGAATAACAGGCCATCTCCCCTCTCATCCTCCAGGGCACAGCCCTAAAACCCAGGCTCCCCACGCCACCCCCAGTCACTGCTCCACCCTTGGCTGGAGGCAGCAACATGGAAGATTCCAGAAGTGAAGAAATCGAGGAGCCGACCACGGTGACTTCATTAGGAGGTAAGCTGTTTTCTGGATGTGTGTATGTGGTGTGGTGTGGGGTGTGTGTGGTGCGTGTGTGAGTGTGGTGTGTAACATGCATGTTTGTGTGATGCTGAGGTGTGTGTGATGTATGGTGTGTGTAGTGTGTGGTGTATATAGTGCATGTATGTGTAATATGTGGCACATGTTTGATGTGTGTGTGATGTGTGGTGTGATGTGCATGTTTGTGTGATGTATGTGATGTTTATGTGATGTGTGTGTAGCGTGTATGGTGCATGCGTGTGTGGGGGTGTGTACAGTGTGGTGTGTATTGTGTGTGGTGTGTGTTCCGTGTAGCGTACGTGTGGTGTGCAGTGCGTGGTGTGTGTTGCATGTGTAGTGTATTGTGTGTAGTGTATGTGTGTGATGTGCATGTGTAATGTGTGATGTGTGTGTAGTGTGTATTGTGTGTAGTATGTGTGATGTGCATGTGTAATGTGTGTGATGTGTGTGTTGTATGTGTAGTGTGTGTGTGATGTGCATGTGGAACGTGTGATGTGTGTGTAGTGTGTGTATTGTGTGTAGTGTGTGTGATGTGCATGTGTATGTGTGTGATGTGTGTTGTATGTGTAGTGTGTGTGTGATGTGCATGTGGAATGTATGTGTATGATGTGTGTGTAGTGTGTGTGATGTGCATGTGTAAAGTGTGTGTGTGATGTGTGTAGTATGTGTGTGTGTATTGTGTGTTGTGTGTGTGTGTGTGTGAGGCAGGTGGGGAGATGCTAAGGCCTGGATGGTGGCTCTGGGTACAGGCTCTGGGTATTCACTGTGCTTCTCTTGCAGGATTTCTGTTGGTTTTCATTTTTATTTTAATTAAAAGTTAAGAGGGAAAAAGGAAGAGAGACAAAGCATGCTGGGTGATAAGACGGCATTTTGGGGGTCTGGGGTCTCTTGTAACAAGTTCAGGAAGCATCTCCCAGGTTTCAGCTGTCATCGGCTTAGGTGACCACACTGGCCTCACTGTTGATTTTAAATTCTCTCTCCCTGTTTCCCGTGCCTGGGAGCTAGAGCTTAGGGGAGTGCAGCTTGAGGCTGGGAATCTGATGGTGTCCAGCCAGGCTCCAGGACTGAAAGCGTTTGGGCTGCCGGGGCTATCTGGGGTGCCGAGAGTAGAGCTGGGGCCACCCGGGGGGACCTGACAGTGGCCACCTCTGCTTCTCTTCTCAGCTCAGACACTTCCTGGCTCAGATTCTGTCTCCACGTGGGACGGGAGTGTCCGGACCCCTGGGGGCCGCGTGAAAGAGGTAAGGCCACCTCCCTGTGCTCCAGAACCATTCTGAACCAAAGACTGGTGGCCTTTCGGGCCACTCACTGGTGAGCCCTGATGAAGCCCCTCCGTACCCGTGCCTCCTTTGTGCCCAGCACACAGTGCCAGCATGCATCCACCCTGCGTGTCCCCCGTGGGAAGCAGAGCCCAGCCCGGAACTCTGTAGGGCACAGCGGGACAGTGGGCAGGGTGTGTGGGGCCTCATCCCAGCCCGGGCCCTTGTGTTCTCTTTATTCCCAGGGCGGCCTGAAGGGGCAGAAAGGGGAGCCAGGTATTCCAGGCCCGCCTGGCCGGGCAGGCCCCCCAGGCTCCCCCTGCCTGCCGGGTCCCCCGGGTCTCCCGTGCCCGGTCAGTCCCCTGGGTCCTGTAGGCCCAGCGTTGCAACCTGTCCCTGGACCACAAGGACCTCCAGGGCTGCCAGGGAGGGATGGCACCCCTGGAAGGGACGGCGAGCCGGTGAGTCCTCCTGCCTCTCCAGTCCAGCGCCTTCTGGAGGTGGGGGCTCGGGCAGGACGGGGAGAGGCTGCGGCCAACATGGGAGTGAGCTGAGCTGGGGTCAGGGCAGGTCAGCAGCATCCTTGGGACCACCATTGCGTGGTTGTTGCTGGAAGGTGGTCAGATGTGGGAGGCGGAGCTGCTCAGACACAGCCCTTGTGGGTGTGAGGAGGCTCCTGGCGCGGGTCCCGGGACATCCGGGGCAGGCATCTTTGCCACCTCGTGGGGACTTGGAGCGGGCGGTGCCTTTCCGATCACTCACGGCTTCTCTTGCACACCCAGGGTGACCCTGGTGAAGACGGAAAGCCGGTAAGTCTGCTTTTCTTTCTGACCCCATGTGATGTTTGCTTAGACCCCAGGGCTTTGTTGCTGGGGACACTCTTTTGAAGAGGAGACCGCACAGCAAAACCGTTTTGAAAATGAAATTTTGTAAAGAAAAGATGAGGGTAACTTGATGGGAAATAGGTAGTTACATGTTTGTGTTGAGACATTTAGTCCACAACTACCAGGAAGAAGGAAAGGAAGTGAGAAAAGGCAGAGCTTCCAAACCCTTGGAAAACGCACCGCAAAGAAAAAGGAAGTCGGGGGGTGGGGACGCAAGACAAGAGAGAAGCGCGGAGCGACCAGGGGATCTGTAAAGTCAGAGCTTCTGTCTCAAAACACGCAGTTCAGATTTTAAAAATCAGCCAACACTGTTTCCAAGAACAGTGAAATGACGTGATAGACTGCGAGTAAAGATCTCGGAATAGCCTGCCCAGCGAATGGTAACACTCGGCAGAAAGTGGGGCCGTCACAAGCACTGGACAGGAGGGTTCAAGTTAAAAACAGTCTAGAAAGTCTGAAAAGACAGGGAGGGCATCTCATGGTGCCCACCGAACGGTCATTACCGACCGCCTGGCACCCCACAGCCAAGCTGCCTGCGATGAGGACCATGGCGGACTAAGCAGGGCAGTCGGCGGGGGGGCGGCACGGGGCCCACCCACTGCAACAGGGTACACACACTTGTGAGTGTGGGGTGAGGATCCACGGGGCCTACCCACAACCGCACACACATGCATGTGTGTGTATGTGTGTGCATGTGTGTGCCTGTGTGTGTGTGTGCCTGTGTGTGTCTGCGAGTGTGAGCATGTGTGTGAACGTGGGTATGTGTGCACGTATGTGCATGTGTGTGCATGTGCCTGTGTGTGTGTGTGCGAGTGTGAGCATGTGTGTGAATGTGGGTACGTGTGCACGTGTGTGAATGTGGGTGTGTGTGCGCATGTGTGTGTGTGAATGTGTGTGCGTGTTTGAGTGTGTGTGCATGTGTGTGCATGTTTGAGTGTGTGAATGTATGTGTTTCAGTGTATGTGAATGTGTGTGCACGCATGTGTATGTGTGCGTGTGTGCATGTGCATGCGTGTATGCGTTTGTGTGTGTTAATGTGTGTGCGTGTGTTAATGTGTGTGTGTGCAGGCATGTATGTGTTTGAATGTTTGTGTGTGTGAATGTGTGAGTGGGTGGGATGGGGATCCACAGGGCTCAGCAACAGGCTTGATCTTAGACTTTCCCATCCAGAAAAGGAAATCCTGCCCGACTTTGTCACCCTCACTTGGACACTTCAAAACACTGACCTTCACTTAGGCACGAGGCCCTCACCTGCTTACCCGTGCAGCAAACACGCAGATGCTCTGCCCACCACATCCCCACCACACCACATGTGGACACATGCACACTACACACACCACGTGTGCACACACCACACATTACACACACCACAGGTGGGCACATGCACACACGGCATACACCACACATGACATGACCACGCACTACACACATACATATACCACGTGTGCACACACCGTGCGTTATGCACACCATACATGCACACTCACACATCACACATACATATCACAGATGCACACACCACACCCCTCACACATACCATGCATACCACATGCACACACTGTGCATTATGCACACCATGCATGCACACTCACACATCACACATACATATCACACATGCACACACCACACCCCTCACACATACCATGCATACCACATGCACACACACATATGTAACAACCCAAGCACCGGCTATTGTGGAGGCCGTCGGGGGACCTGCCGTGACCTCCCGAGGGATGCTCCCCACAGCTTCTCCGAGGCGTGGCTGGCGAGATGGGCTCAGGCGGGAGACAGTCTGCTGGGCCTGGCACCCTCCTACTTTCCGGGCCCCGGAGACTCCCCTGAAGAGCTCAGCTCCCGTCTGTCCCCTGCCCGTGGGAAGAGCACTGAGGGTGCCGGGCTGCGGTCCACGGTGGGGTGCCTCCCCTGACCGGGCTCCCGGCTGCTGTGTTCCAGGGCAACACCGGGCCGCAGGGCTTTCCCGGGACTCCAGGGGACGTGGGCCCCAAGGGTGACAAGGTGAGTCTTCGTGGCTGGGCGGGGCCCGTTCCTGTGTTGGCCCTTGGCCCAAGGTGGGGGCTGTGTGCGTGCCCAGGGTGTGACGAGCTTGTCTTGTGTTCCCAGGGAGACCCCGGGGTTGGAGCGAGAGGGCCCCCAGGACCCCAAGGGCCTCCGGGGCCCCCAGGACCCTCCTTCAGACATGACAAACTGGTGAGTCCCGCCCTTGGCTTCCTGTGACCTGGGGTCTGCCCTCCTCAAAAGCAGGCACTACTTCTGGGAGGGCATCTGTCCCAGGAGCATCAGCTCCACCCTCAGGGGCTTGCATGAGGCCTCAGCTGAGCTGAGGGGTCACAGGTGTGGTGGGAGCTCCCACCCACCTGCCTTCAGGCTTCTCTGGGGGCAGCAGAGGGGCCGTGGTTTCTCAGCTCCTCGTAGAAACAGCTTGATACGCAGCTTGCAGCGCAGGGGCCAGGAGTAGGCCAGGCGGGGGCTAAGCTCAGGGCAACGCTTCTCTCTGGCTCTTCTCCTCAGACCTTCATTGATATGGAGGGATCTGGCTTCGGTGGCGATCTGGAGGCCCTGCGGGTGAGTGGCCCTTAACCTGCGGCGCTGCCCGATGTCTGTGCCCATGAGGAACAGGCCACGGACCCCCAAGATTCAGCTGGGATCCTGTGGAGGGTGGGGACGAGCCCTGGTTTGGGGGTGGTCATCCCTGGTGGGTGCCACATGGGCTGTGACCATCTGTGTTTGCCCACATCCAGGGTCCTCGAGGCTTCCCCGGACCCCCCGGACCCCCCGGTGTCCCAGGCCTGCCCGGCGAGCCAGGCCGCTTTGGGGTGAACAGTTCTGACGTCCCAGGACCCGCCGGCCTTCCTGGTGTGCCTGGGCGTGAGGGTCCCCCTGGGTTTCCCGGCCTCCCGGTAAGTCCTGCCTGACAACCCTGTCTGCTGGGAGTGGGGGGTGAACACCCCACGTGGGGCCCCTGCCCCGCCTCAGGCCTCCCCAGTCCCCGCCCCTCACCTCATCTCCTCTGGGAGCTGGCGGACAACTGCGGACTCGGGGCCACCCTGGGGTGTGCGGAGGCACCTGAGTGGCCACCCCGTGGTTCTGGGGGTGCTGACCAGTGAGGGTGACCGCAAGCAAGGCCTCCGACCTCTCTGGCCCTGTGGGTCCGCGGACCGCACAGTGTCTCCACGAGCAATTCCCATGGGTGGGGGTGGGAGGGCCAGGGGAGGGAGGAGCCTGCTTGGCCAGCACGACTTGTGGGGTCTCAGGGCCCCTTGGCAGGCTCCCCACCGGCTCTGCCACACATGACGGGCAGCAGGTGCCTGCAGACATGGCTGCTGTAATTGGGTCACGCTGTGCTGGCATCCCGTGGCCCGAGGTCACTCGGTGGCCGTGGCGTGCAGGGCAGGGAGTGCGTGGCTAGGTCACCCTTGACATGCCCCTGCCTCCGTGACAGTCCCTACCTGAGCCAACCAACCCTCCTGATGGGCGTTCACCATCACCATTGGCTCTGAGGCCTCTCTGGGTGCCACGTGGCAAGACCTCCCCAGCATCCATTCTAAGGGGCAATTTGGGCTTAAAGAACATGCCTAATCCATATTCATATGTGTGGCCAGACCGTCCCTCAGAGGGAGCAGCGGTTACCCCAGCCCTGGTGTTAAGTGCCTTCCGGCCGTGGTGCTGTCGGCCCTGCCATCTCATCCTGCCAATGTGGCCATGAAACTGTGGGCTGCGCAGGCTGTGGGGTCTCCTGTGAGCCCTGGGACCCGGGCCCTGTGTCTGGGGAATGCTCTGTGTCGTGCCTTCGGGCCACCTGTGGAAGCCCAGATAGCCTGTTAACCCAGAAATCGTTTTAGTGGCTGAAGGCCATCAAGATCTCCTATGCTCTGCTCTTCCCCAGGGACCCCCAGGCCCTCCAGGAAAAGAGGGACCCCCAGGAAGGACGGGGCAGAAAGGCAGCCTGGTAAGTCTCCCCTCGAGTCTAGGGTGAATGGGGCTTGGCACCACACCATGTGGCCAGGGCTGGCCGAGCCCTGGGGGTCCGGGGGTGCCTGGTGATGTCCATGAAGGGGAAGTGCCAGGAATAGCGCCCCCCATCACTGCCCCACAGCCTGGGGCCTCGGGCTCTGCAGGTCGCCCTGACCTGGGCAGCTGTGGCTCGGGTAGAAATTATGGACCGTGATAAAATGGCGGGATTCATTGGTTTTAAGAACGTGGGCGCCCTGCGAGATCTGAGATCTTACTCCAAGTTTCCACATTGGTTACGGGGCAGTGGCCACGAGCCTCTGTCGGACTGACGCCAGGAGCCATGGCCCCGGACGTTTGTGGGTGGACCTGGCGGGAGGTGCCTGCGTCCAGCCCCCTGGAGAGCGGTCTCCAGCATGACCTCGGATGAGAGCTGCTCTGCTTTGGGCTGTAAATGCCCCTTGCGGCTCTAAGCCTGTGGCGGAGCTGAAGGGCCCTCCTTGGGGAGGCATCCGGACCCCAGGCCCCACGGGGAGACGGGTCCGGCATTGGGATCAGGCTTGGCGTCCCTTGTGGCTTCCCTTTCAGGACCCCAACCATACCAGAAAGGGGGATGACAGTGGCAACAGCCTCAGAAACTATTAAACCGGCGCAGGCAGCCAAGCAGGGATCCCGGTCAGGGCGTAGTTCCTGGCAGGGCGATGTGCCTTCCTCTGTCCTCTGTGCTGCGGGTCTGATTGTGTCATAACCCTGCTCTTTTCCGTACAGGGTGAAGCAGGCGCCCCAGGACATAAGGTACAAGCAGAATCCCCGGCACAGCAGTCCCCTGTCCCTGGTGCCCACTCAGTGGTTGTGCTCCCAAAGAGGGTGGGGGCCCCATGGTCGAGGGAGTGAGCTCTCCTGGGGCTGGCCTTGACCCCCAATCCTGCCATCCGTCCACCCTGCCGGAATTGCTGGCAGCGGCCTCTGTCCCTCTGGTGAGGCGGCTTCGGCCCTTGTCACTCTTGCCATGTGGCTTCCTCTGAGCTCTGGTCTGCTGGTGAACTGAGGGCAGATGTGTCCTGGAAGCTGAGCTCCTCTGGAAGCGAGCTCCCTGTGGCAAGTGCGATAAAGCAGCTCTGGGAGCTTCGGGAGGAGGGGCTGGGCCACTGCAGGTGGAGAGGTCACCTGTGGCCTGGGGAGGGCCCTGAGCTGGGCCCCCCAACATCCTCCCACAGGCGAGCCCCATCCACCTGCCCTGCAGGCTCATGAGCGTCTGGGGGCACTCAGAGGGAGCGCTGAAGGCAGCCGGGGTGTCCTTGGTGGCCCTGGCCTGGCCCAGAGTCTGCTCAGACCCTCTGGACTCAGGGCAGCCACTCTCCATGGACCCAGCCTTCCTTCGGGCAGCCTGAGGTCTGGGCCACAGCCTGCTTGACCAGACAGCTTATCTGACGCCCCCACAATGACCCACTTCCTCCTCCTGTTCTGCTGGAGTGGAGCTGGAGGAGGAGCCGGAACCCTGCAGAGGAGGTGCTGGGAGCTGGTCCTGGGCCTCCAGTCGGCATCCGTGCCGACCCCACCACCACACATGTCCCCAGAGGTCCCCTCGAGGATCCAGGCCTTTGTGGGCCACACACTTGAATCGTGTCCAAAACATCAGGAGCTCCTCACCTTGGGCTGGACAGGGTTGGCACTAACAGGGAACTTCCCCCAGAGCACGGCCAAGCTCCAGGCTGGGGGTGATAAGGGAAGGAAGGCCAGTAGGGAGAGGCATGAGGAAGAGGACAGCAGCGAGTCAGGTGGTGAGAGCACCAGGAGGGGCTGAGAGGACACAGGCTGGGAGTGAATGCATGTGCATATACACGTGCGCACGCACACACAATGCACACACACATACAATCTCCAGCGTATGTACACACACACACAGATCTCTCCAGCATAAAGTTAGAAGAAAGGCTGCTGTGAGGTCTGCGTTGCTTTGTGGAATGTTCCTTACCTTTTGATTTGCAGGGTTTAGAAGGCATCATAAGAAAACATGTCTACACCAGGGTTGCAGGGCCAGCGGGGGCTGGGCTGGGTCCTGACACGCTCTCCTCACCCCACGCAGGGGAGCAAGGGAGACCCCGGTCCTGCTGGCGCTCGCGGAGAGAGTGGCCTGGCAGGAGCCCCTGGACCTGCTGGACCACCAGGCCCCCCTGGCCCCCCTGGGCCCCCTGGGCCACCAGGACGAGGACTCCCCGCTGGATTTGTGAGTACCGCCTACACCTAACCCCCTGGAGAGCCGGGGGCTGCCCTTGCCCCAGCCCTGCTACCCCTGGCATCTCACTCACAGGGCAGCACGTCCTGGGCAGTGGTCTCACTGGCGCTGCCCTGGCCCACGATTCCATATTCCCCATGGTGGAGCTCGAGTCTCTCTCCCGTCGCCCGTGCCCCACGGTGCTGATGGGGAACTCGGCCCAGCCATACCCCGGCACCTGTGCCCTGACCAAGAGTGAATGAGCTGTCCTGAGATGGGCTGCCCCTGGGGCCCCCACCCAGGCCCTGCCACCAGGTAGACAGTCCCCATCCGAGAATGGAGGCTCCCCAGGCCACCGTGGCCCCAAAGGGAGGGGTCGGTGCCGGCCCCAGGGAGGGGTCCTTACCTAAGAAGCAACACAGGCCCACGTGTGTCTTGTGTGTCTCCTCCAGGATGACATGGAAGGCTCCGGGGGGCCCTTCTGGTCAACAGCCCGAGGCGCTGAGGGGCCACAGGTACTCTTGTGAGCTGGGCATGGCCCGCTCTGAGGGCTGAGGGAGTGTTGCCTGGGGCAGGAGGGTGTCCCTGAGAGCCACCAGCTTTGCATGGGGCTGGACGCCACCCTGCAGAGCTGTGAGGGCCGCGTGTGGCAGGCGCTGTGCACCGTGGGCCACCCTCGCTCTTTGGAGATGCCCCTTCATTGAAGTAAAGTCACGGGATGAGAGCCTGGTCTGCAAAGTGGGAGACACTGTGGGTGGTCAAGACAAAGAGCATGGGGCCGCATGCCGCCTGAAGGACAGGCCTTTCTGGGGAAATTCAAGTCATCACATTCTTTTTGTGGCCCCAGTTTTGGGAAGTAACAAATGTTTGGTCTGAGTAGAATCTGAAATTCCTATGAAATCTCCACCTTGTTCTACTGTTAACATATATACTGCTCAGGGTTAGGGCCGGCAAAGAGTGACCTAAATCCCAAAACAACTGTGTTCAGACAGCTCAGATGTGTCAGGGGCAGACCCAGGGACTGGCAGCTCCGTCCTCCCCCACCCCTGCTGTCCCCTCCACGCCACCATCTCTCCCGTGGCGCCAGCATGGAGGAGGCCCTAGGGCCATAGCCCTGCCCAAGAGCCACATGGGGCGGCTGAAGCCACAGCGTCCAGCTTCAGGCTTAGAGACTCAGCCTGTTGAGAGCACGGATGTCTGGGACACATTTCTTACTCTGAGCAAATTGAATGAGAAGTTTCAATTAGGTAGAACCTAATTGATTCCATAATAAGTTAGAATGGCTTTACCATTTTAAGTCAGTACATTTCCTTTTACACACACATTTTTAATTCTTGACTATTACCAGCGGGCTTTTCTTGTGGGAGAAGCATCTCACAGCAGGGCCTCCAGCTGCACTAACGCTATGTCTCCTCTGCCCTGACAGGGACCCCCCGGCCTGCCAGGACTGAAGGTCAGTGACGGATGCGCCTGGGTTTCTGCGGTCGCTGGCTTGGCCCTGGCCTTGGCACCCTGGGGCTAGGGGAGACAGGGCCTTCCCTCGGGTTTTCTGATGGCAGGAGTAGGATGAATTCATCCTGGGAAATTTGCAAAATACAGCAAAAAAGCCTAACAGAAATAATCACATACTCCTCCAACCCAGACTTCCAGCGTTAAGGGGCCATTGTACCGTTCTCTCTCCAAAGCCTAGGAATCAAGATTCCTGGGTTCACACACCTGAAGCATATTCTCAGACTCCGGCTGAAAAGAGGGGCATAGGAGAAGAACCCGGGGTTCCCACCTCAGCTTCAGGGACAGGTGGGCTCCTGGGCTCAGGGACAGAGACGTGGTGACCTTGTAGAACCCAGGAGCTTTGTCCTTTGCTTCCCCTGTCCCTGGGGGACAGCAGCCCCCAGCCTGGCCCCAAAGACCCCACCCTTGCCCAGGCCCCGAAGCTCCCAGGGCAGGTGCCTGAGGGGTGAGCCTGGAGGCTCCTCTCCTGGGCCCTGGGCAGCAGCCGCCTTTCACCCCGCTGTGCGCTCATCAATGTGTCCTGTGCTGCGTGGGGGACAAGGGCACATGGGGCCCACCCTGGGACTGGACTTTCACTTGTCACCAGCCCCTACCGTGGCACCCGCTCCTTTGAGAATGCTTTGCTTTCATTTGCAAGATGTTGGGACATTGCAAAAGGCTTTTTGGAAGATCCATGTATTCGATTTCTTAAATTGTTTAAATGAGGCCATCTCAGCAGGGTTCTGCCTGCAGTCCTAGTGATGGGATATGTCCCCAGGCTCCACAGCAGTCCAGGCCGGGTGCCTTCAGCCAGCGGGGACCACGGGGTCCCTGCACAAGTTGCTCAGTGTCCCTGGGACCCCTCGGCTCTGGGCTGGGGGAGGGCGGTGAAATGCATCCTGGGTAACTCACCCTTCCCTGCCCCCCGGGTGGACGCTGCCTGAGGACGGGGCCGGCCCAAGCAGATGCTTACCAAGCGCACTTTATTCACTTAGGGAGATCCTGGCGTGCCTGGGCTGCGGGGAGCCAAGGTAAGCTCTGTGCCTGGCAGAGGGCCCCAAGGCCACAGTCCACAGCCCTGGGAGCCTCCTCACCCCATGTAGGCTCTGGGCACCCCCTCCAGGGCTGGGTGGGCTGTGGGGTCCTGGCCAGAGTGGCTGAGATGAAATACTGGACGGGGACATGGCCAGGCAGAGGCAGGGAGGGCCCAGGCGGACGCCTGTGGAGATCCGCTCGGGGTAGCCTCACCTGCTCTTCCTCGCACTGCTTTGTTTCTTTATAATTGAAGACGTGCTAGTTTCAAAGGCAACCCCCAGAACACCCACCTGTAGGGCACCCAACCCCAGGGTACCCCCTGGTTTGACTGCGTCAGGAACATGGCCTTCCTTCCTCCCAGCTGTCTGACGGTGCAGGCCCCTTCAACCCCCGCCACCGGCCTCCCGCCTCTCCCTCCTTTTCCGTGACTTCCCCCTCCCCCTTCCCTCTCCCCCTCCCCTCCCCCTTCCCCCTCCCCCTTCCCTCTCCCCCACTTCCCCCTCCCCTTTCCCTCTCCCCTACTTCCCCCTCCCCTCCCCCACTTCCCTCTCCCCCCTCCCCTCCCCCCCCCTTCCCTCTCCCCCACTTCCCCCTCCCCTTTCCCTTTCCCCCACTTCCCCCTCCCCTTTCCCTCTCCCCCACTTCCCCCTCCCCTTTCCCTCTCCCCCACTTCCCCCTCCCCTTTCCCTCTCCCCCACTTCCCCCTCCCCTTTCCCTCTCCCCCACTTCCCCCTCCCCTTTCCTCTCCCCCTCCCCCACTTCCCCCTCCCCTTTCCTCTCCCCCTCCCCCACTTCCCCCTCCCCTTTCCCTCTCCCCCTCCCCCACTTCCCCCTCCCCCACTTCCCCCTCCCCACGTCCTCCTCCTCCCGACTCCCCCCTCCCCCACTCCTCCATCCCTCCACAGCCCCTGCTCAAGCCCACAGGGGTGAGATAGAGAAGCCCAGGCCACCACCACAGCCACGGGTGCCCCAGACTCCTCGTGGGGGTCCCCACATTCCTGGACATGTGGCCAATGCCCTGTGTCCTCCATGTGACTCTTTCAGGGAGAAGTTGGAGCAAACGGAGCCCCCGGGTTCCCCGGCCTCCCTGGCAGAGAGGGCACTGCTGGGCTCCAGGTGAGCCGCCTCGGTGGGCCCAGGGTTCGGGGGTGGAGCCCCAAAGGGACTATGCCGACGTGAAAGCTGGCAGGAGCTGTGTCCCTCCCGGGTCCCTGGGCCTCCGTGTGCCCTCCCGGGTCTCTGAGTGCCAGGAGCCGAATACAAGTCTCCATCAGGACTCTCGGTGGCTGCCTCCCTCCCAGGCCCCAGCCGGTCGGGAAATAACCCCACGTCTTCATCACGGCCATCCCTCACGGGGAGCCAGGGGCTCGTTTCTATGGGTGACCAACCATTTCCTTCGTATCTCCTCAGGGGCCAAAGGGAGACAGAGGCAGCCAGGGAGAAAAGGTGAGTGTCCCTGGGGCGGGTGGATGGGGTGGGGGGCGCTGGGACATCTGGAAGGTTTGGCCTCAGCTGCCCCCAGGTCCGTGCCCCTGCCACCCATGTGACCTCAGAGACTCGGGGAAAAGACCCTCAAGTGGACAGGGGTGACTTTCAGGCTGGGGGCAGTGTGTGTGGCTCGGCCATCCCTGTTGGCGCCTGCCCTGCCTGGCAGGGGGCTCCAAGGCCACAGTCCACAGCCCTGGGCCCCTCCTCACCCCCTGTGGGCTCTGGGCACCCCCTCCAGGACTGGATAGACTTTGGGGTCCTGGCCAGAGTGGCTGAGATGAAATGCTGGACACGTTTCATCCTTTTCCAGGGAGATCCAGGAAAGGACGGAGTCGGGCAGCCAGGCCTCCCCGGACCCCCTGGACCCCCGGGGCCTGTGGTCTACGTGTCGGAGCAGGATGTAAGGACGCTGCGTGGGTGGGCACCCAATCTGTCCAGATACCCCACTGGGTGCAGAGATCCCTCCCTGAGCCCCCCGCACCCCCCCGGTCAGGACAGGCCTTGACTGCAAGGCCACACTCCAGCTCCACAGTGAGGGCTGCAGAGGCCCTCGGTCAGAGATGCCCAGGGAGCCCAGCTCCATGCGGTGATAGAGACACCGGGGAGGGGTGAGGGCCGGCACAGGGGACCAGTGTTTTTATGTCAGAGGCTCCCATCGGGTTCAGTCCCTGTGTCCTTGACACTGTGGCCCCAAAGCTGCATGTAGTCACCCAGCTGCCCCGTCAGAAGAAGCAGACGCACCCTTGGCTCTCTGGTGAAGGTTGTGTTGGTTCCAGAACCTTCCTCCCCACCGCAGCCCGTCCATCAGGCCTCTCAGCTGCACCCTCTGCCCCTGCCAGCAGCGTGTCCCACTGGCCTCACAGAGGCAGATGCGTCCCCACCCAGCCCCGCCACATGGAACACAGGGACCAAGCCCCCATCTAGGCAGGAAGCTGAGCCCCGGGCAGACGCAGGGCCCAGGGGAGCAGAGCTGGGTGTGGCCAGGGGTTCAGATCCCTGCTTCTCTGTGGCCACCAGTGGAAGGGGCTGTCCAGGGCAGAGCTGAGAGCAGGCACCATCTGTGACACTGGACAAGTTAGTTAACTCTTGTGCTCCGGCTCCTCACCTAGGAGGTGGGACCATGACAGTCTCAAGAGGAGGGGTGGGGTTGGGCTGGGAGCAGGCAGACAGGCATCGGGAGACAGCAGCTCAAGAGGCCACAGGGACCTTGGCGTGACGGTCAAGTCATTGGAACATCAGAAAAACCCCCCGTCAGCCCAGCCGCCTCCGCCAGCAAGCAAGGGAGCATCTAGCACAGGGAGGAGCATTTTAAACCAAAATGGAAGTAAAAAGTGGCTTAGGGCTTAGGGCGTCTGGAGTCTGTGTCCGCCGCTCTGAGCCGCGGGGCGTCTGCGCTGCAGGAGGGACGCCCCAGGCCGAGAAAGAGTGTGGAAAGAACATTTTCCTTGAATTTCCTGTTTCGGTGTTTTGTTGATCTTGTAAGTCGCTCGGTGGGAGTCCAGTTTCATTTTAAATGTGGCTCTTTGTTTCCGGTTTTTCTTTTTGCTGACTGGTGGACAGGGTGCCGTCCTGAGCGTGCCGGGACCTGAGGTACGTGCCTGCCTGGCTTCTAAGGGACAGGCCTGTGGGGACCTTGGTACAAGGCTGAGTGGGGTCCGGGCAGCCGCGTGGGTGCGTGATGACCCCAGCTGACGCTGTCCCTTTTTCCCCAGGGCCGGCCGGGTTTCGCAGGCTTTCCCGTGAGTAACCTGGCGCCAGAGCTACGCGCTGCCCGCCACTGCCCTCCCTGCTGGGGAGGGGTCTCCGCCTGGTAGCACAGAGCAGCCTGGTCAAGCTGGGGTGGGCCTCGTCAGGCCTGAGGGATAGCGACAGTCACTGCCCCGAGGAAGTGATGGGAGCAGGATGTGGGCGAGAGCCCCTGGCAGGCCCCGTGCTGGGTGGGCATCTGTGACACTGAGGCTGCTCCTTGCACCTGTGGAGGCCTGCAGTGTCTGGAGTGAGGCTGGGGCCGAGAGGGGCCCTGGGGGGGCAGACAAGACAGGCATATTGCCAGGGGACAGCTGTCCAGGGAGGTGGAGCAGCTGTCAGAGATGGGGGAGACCCTGGCCACTTGGGCCTCACTGCCTGGCCTCCATTCCAGGGACCTGCAGGACCCAAGGGCGACCTGGGCTCTAAGGGCGAACGAGGCTCCCCGGGACCCAAGGTAAGGGGCTCAGGTGCTGTCCCTCAACCCACTTTGTGATGCAGGGGTGGCCCCAGCCTGCCCAGGTGGCCACTGCTGGGAGAAACCCGGGATCCCCCGGCTGCTACTGTGACTCACAAGCTGCGCTCGGGCCGTCTCTGTGGTCACCTCCCGTGAGAGGACCCCGGGCTGTGATGCTCAGTCACAGAGACCCTGCCATCCCTGTGGTCCTGCTGTCCCTGTGGTCACCTCCCGTGAGAGGACCCCGGGCTGTGATGCTCAGTCACAGCGGCCCTGCCTTCGGGGCTCTGGGTGAGGCTTTGTGGGAAGGAGCTGGCCCTGACCCTGCCATACCTGCTGCTGTTCCAGGGTGAGAAGGGTGAACCGGGCAGCGTCTTCAGCCCCGATGGCAGTACCCTGGGCCCTGCCCAGAAAGGAGCCAAGGTGAGGGCTGGGCAGCCTCCTTCCAGTGGGCATGGGGGCTCCTGGGGCCATGGAGACAGCCTGAGGAAGGTCTTCCTTAGGGTCTGGCTCCTGACGCACGAGCTTCTCCCAAGCAGGGCTCCAGCATCCTGGCCTGGCCCTCGTGCCCCTCCTCTCTTGCACCCGTGTCAGAGGGTCCCGCGGCCCCTCATCCTCTCCCTGCCCCTGAGCCCACCCTGCCGAAGGGAGATTCTCAGTGGGCTGCGGCTCTGAACTCGCGCCTCCCTGGGGCCTGGCCTGTGGGGTGCAGGAGCCCAGGCTGTACCACCTCAGCCTCAGCAGGTTTCTTGCTGCCCCTCCAACCTCTTCCTGGGGGGCCCTGATGCTGTGGGCAGCAGCCGCATGATCCTTCCTCTCTGCAGCTCCAGGGTGCCTGCAGGACCCTGAGCATAGCAGGGCCCGGAGTCAGTTCGTCAAGGGGCCTGTGCCTGGGTCCCCACCCCAGCAGGCAGTCACCCAGACAAGCCCTGGGGAAGGGTCCTGGGGGGGAACCTGGATCTTTGGGGTGTGGAGCACTGGCTCTCCCACTTTCAGAGGAGCAGTGAGCCCTCTGGGGTCTTAGGGGTGCACCTCAGACACAGGATCCCCAGGCCCAGCGAGAGCTCCACTGTCCTACCCAGCTGTGCATCGGAACCGGGGCCTACAGCAACCAGGACACTGTGGCACACACATCCTCCGCCCCTGCTTCAGGGCCCCGGGGTATACCCCATGCTTGCACCAACCTGGATGCAAACCCCAATCCTGAACCTCCTCTTGCCAGCAGCTCCCGTCCTCCCCAGGGCTGCCGGCGCCTTAAGGACTGCCCAGTGCACCCACAGGAGCCACAGGGGTCCTCAGGGAGGCTGCCGGTGGGGCACAAGCCGTCATCTAACTGTGCCTTCTTGGTTGTTTTTGCTCAGGGAGAGCCGGGCTTCCGAGGACCCCCGGTAAGTCGGCCTGTGGCTTTCTCTGCACCGAGCTTGGGCATGACGGCCCCCAAGGACGCGGTTGTCCGCGGCTGCTGAGTTCGTGCTGTGCAGCCCAGGGCTCATCTCCCAAGTGCAGCTCTAAAGCACGTGGGGCAGGTGTCGGTGGGAGGCTGCAGCGGGCTCCTCCGAGCTGATGGGTGGCCCAGGGCGACAGGCTCTGCACGGCCCCTCCCCTTCCCCAGGACCCCCCAGCTCGTGGACAAGGGCCAGGGTCTGTTCCTCTAAGCCTGCCTCCTTTCCTCTCACAGGGTCCGTACGGACGGCCGGGCTACAAGGGCGACATTGGCTTCCCTGGACGGCCGGTGAGGACCTGGGGTCTCCAGTGGGGGCAGCAGATGAGGTCTGGCAGGTGGGGAGCAGCCCAGGCCCATGGGGGTGACATGCCCAGAGGGGAGTGGACGGCCACCGCACCCCCTGTGCTCCCCCCAGAACCGGCCTGGGCACAGCTCTTGTCCTGGATGTGGCTGGCAATACACCAGGAGGGGCCAGTACCCAGGAGGAGACCCTGGGGGGCAGACAGGGCAGTGGGCCTGTGTGTGCTGGGGTCAGTCACCTCCTCCCAAAAGGGTTTTTGAGCAGGAAGGAGGGGTGAGAAGGGCTGGAGTAGCCTGAAGGCTGGGAACGTTTGAGGCTGAGTGTGGGCCGGGCGTGGTGTGGGGCTACTGCAGCCACCTTGCTGGAACGTGGCTGGTGATGACCAGAGCCCAGCAGTCCCCACCCCCTGTGCTCTGCCCCAGGGTCGCCCCGGGATGAATGGATTGAAAGGAGAGAAAGGGGAGCCGGGAGATGCCCACCTTGGATTTGGCATGAGGGTGAGTGTCCCTCAAGGGGGGCCTGGGTGGCTGGGAGACCAGGACCTGGGAATGGCCTGGCCACAGCCTGGGGTCCTACAGCTCCTCTCAGAGGCCACTTATAAGCAGCCCTGCCATGTGGCCACACTGCGCTGGTCCTGCCACACTTATGCACACTCATACATGTCCACACACATGCACACGTGTGCCCACTCATACATGCAATGCACACATGCCCATACACTTGTACATGTGTGCACACATACACATGTATCGTGCACATCCATATTCACACGTGCTCATACATGTACACATGCCCACATACTCCACATATGTGCACATATACACATGTATTCGTGCATATGCGTGCCTGTCCACATGCACACACATACACGTGTATACAGATGCTCATATACGTGTGTACATATACACATGTGTATCCATATACTCATACATGAATGTAAGCCCTCCCTGGCTCATTCCATGATTGGCATACACACTGCACACGTACACTCATGCACACATATACACACGCACACACACCTGTACACATACATGCACGCATGTGCACCCATACACACACACACCCGGCCAGCATGGATTCTCAGCAGGGCGTCCATGGGCCTGGGCCATGCCCTGCAGCCCTCCATGCCCTGCAGCCCTCCATGCCCTCCATGCCCTCCATGCCCTCCATGCCCTCCATGCCCTCCATGCTGGGGGTTCTCCTGCTCAACCCAAAGGCATCCACTCTGCTGCTTTTGAGCCGAGAGCTTTGTGTCCCTGGTGTCAGCACGGTGGGGCATTTTCAGTCAGGTTTTACCTGAGACGCAGACCCGGTGGCCTCTTCACTCCTCCCGAGGGACGTCTGTGCATGACTCCAACGTGGGATGAGGTGTGGCCGGGGCCAGCTCCTGTCCTCAGGGAGCCGTGGCCCGAGTGACCCACTGCATTCTCGGTTCTGCGTGGTCAGAGGTCTGCCTGGCCAGGTTTCTGATTTTTCTGAACTGTCCCTGCTCCCACCTGCTGCCTGACAGGCAGGCCATAAGCCTGACAACAGCTCTCTGCCCTCCCCACAGGGAATGCCCGGCCCCCCAGGGCCTCCAGGGCCCCCAGGCCCTCCAGGGACTCCTGTTTACGACAGCAATGTAAGTCTCCGGGGCGCCTACTGTCCTGCGGCTGCCCTTGGCTCTTCCACAGAGCCCCACAGAGGGGCTGGGCCTTCTCCTCTGGCCTCTGCGTCCGGGGGTCCTTCCGGGATGGGCCAGTCTGATGGGCAGTGGATTAGCAGCTGAGTTCCCGAGGAAGGCGAAGGCATGTGGAAGGGAGGGCTCTCTGGGTGTGGAGCTGCTTCCAGCTGAAACTCTGCTAAGAGCCTGAGCCCAGGGGTGCTGGGGCACCCGCTTTTTCCCAGGCTCAGCAAGGTGAAGTGACCGATAAGGGTCAAGTGGTGTCACGCCGTGGCTCCTGCTCTCCACACCCCTGTTCCCTCCTGTCTCTGACTAGGGGAGGCTGCTGTGGCTCCTGCTCTCCACACCCCTGTTCCCTCCTGTCTCTGACTGGGGTGGCTGCCATGTGGCCTCATGCAGGGGCTGGTGCTTCTGGACTTGGGGACCCCTGAGTGGTGGCGGCCTTCACTTCAGAACATCACCCTCACAGCCACCTCTCCCCGTTCCTTGCAGGTGTTTGCTGAGTCCAGCCGCCCCGGGCCTCCAGGATTGCCAGGTGAGGGCCCCGGGCTCACAGCTGGGGATACAGGCGCTGAAGGGACGCTCCAGGGCCCCACGTTCCTTCCCGCGCCAGCAGCAGTGAGACTCCCCCAGTGCCCTAAGGCCGGTGCCACACGCCCAGCCCATGCCCCAGTTCTGATGATGGTGGCCCTTCCTGGGGCTCTCCCAGCACGGCTGTCCAGGACCTGACTTTGGGGTGGCCCCATTTGCTGTTCTCCGTTTAGACTTTGCTTTTCTGCCCAAACAGAGTGGAAGCAGCCCCATCCCTGCTGTTGGTCAGCACATGCCCTGCAGATGTGGCCTGGCCTCCACGTGGCCTGCTGAGGGGGACCCGGGGTGCCCCTGCTCTCCAGGAGCTCCTACCCTGACTGTCCCCACGTCCATCTAATGCCCGCCAGCCAGGCCCCCAGGCACTGGGGTATTTCAGGCAGGGGGGGCACCACCCTGGAGCCCTCCCTGGCACACTCCGTGACAGGCACTGGGTCTCTTCCTCCAGGGAATCAGGGCCCTGCAGGACCCAAGGGCGCCAAAGGAGAAGTGGGCCCCCCCGGACCACCAGGTGAGCACCTCTGGGCCTCCCAGGCGGAGGAGGTGGCGTGGCCAGCACTGAGGCATGGTCACACCCAGAGCCCCCCGGCGGCTCCTGGACCCTTACTGGGTGGTGACCACCTCGCCCTGTGGGAGGAAAGAAGCCCCTTCTGGGTTGATGCGGACGTCAAAGGACCTGGATTTGGAGGCGGGGGCAGCTGCAGGGCACAGGCCCAGCAAGATACCCCCATCACCCCATCTCCTGAGGAGCAGGCGGCTGCCCTTCCGCACTAGACCCCAGTGGGCACTGCGCAAAGACACAGCAGCCTCGGTGTGCCGGCGGCCCTGAGACACCCCACCTTTCCCCTCCCCGCCACGGGGCCGGCGGCCCTGAGATGCCCCCTCCCCTCCCCTCCCCTCCCCTCCATGGGGCCGGCGGTCCTGAGACGCCCCCTCCCCTACATGGGGCCGGGGGTTGGCCCTGGAGGACCTTATGTCGAGAAACTCCCCAGGGCCTCATGTGGGAAGGAGGCGTTGTCCAACAGGCTGTCCGGAGGGTGAGCCCAACACCCCCGCTCCTCCTGAAGAACGAGAATTGCCCCCTGAGCCCCACCTCCATTGAGGGTGGTGGGGCTTTGGATGTCCTGCCAAGACCACCGAGAACAGCTGGATAAAATGTGAGAAAACCACTGTTTGAGGATGTCTGGGGGCTGGCAGAGCAGAAGCCCAGAGAGCCAGGCCAGCCTCGGGCGCCTCTCACCGCCATGGTCCCCTCTCGCCACCAGGGTCCTCTGCTGAGGAGGCTGCAATACCTGCTCTAGCTGGGGCTGCACCTTGGAGTGGGAAGGGACCAGGCAGGCAGAGGTTGAGTCAGGCTGGGACATCCTTAAGGCCTGTGGAGGAAAAGGGAGGCAGAAAGCAAGCGGAAAGATGGAAGACGTGCCTGTCCCATCCTTGGATCTCTCAGCGTCACACACGACGCCCAGGAAGGAGTGAGTGGGGCATAGATGACTGGCGCTGACCAGAAACCAGGAGGAGAGGCCGATGACACACCCGACCGGGAGGCCCAGCTCATGGGGTCATCGGACCCGCCTTGAACTCTGAAGGTCACATTCAAAAGCCGCAGGAAGCCTGGAGACAGCAGCAGAGAGCTGGGAAGCTCAGAGGTGTCCATAAATGGTTTCCAAAATATCCAAGAAAGGCCAGTGTAGACTCCGACAGCCAATGGTATTCCCGTAGCCTTCGGAATGAGGATGACATGCAGGCTGGCCACTCCAGACCCGAGCTGTCTCGGCGATGAAGGGCACTTCAGGGGGAAGATGAGGCCGAGAGAAAGGAGTGCAGAGATGGGGAGAGACAGCGCCGGTGGGAACTGGCATCCCAGCAATAGTGCGGTCGTGTGTGGGGAACCAGCGTGGGCTGCCCAGCACAGGGTCCCAGTGACAGTGGGATCTGAGGCTCCTGCAGGAACCGGCGTGGGCTGCCCAGCACGGGATCCCAGCGACAGTGGGGTCAGAGATCTGAACAGCAGGTCTGACAGGCGTCACCTGCAATGGTCTCCAGGCCGCGTCCCCAGCATTGGGACCAGGGTCTGCCCCGGAGGGGCCCAGGGTAGGCTGAATGCAGGCCTGGCTTCCAGGAACTGTGATCTCACGAGTGCAGTAGAAGCAAGTGGGAAATGCCCACAGGGCAGTGCCCTTCCAGGCGGCTCATGAGTCAAGGAGAAGCAGGTGGAAGTGAGGAACCCCTGGTGCTTAGCTGTGTCCAGGGCATCCCTAGTCCTCACACTGCAGCCTCAGGGGCCTCCACGGCTGGTCACATCCCTCTGCGGAAGGACCCTCAGGGGCCTCCACAACCGGTCACCTCCCTCTGCAAAAGGACCCAGTCCAGGAGGGAGCATGGGTCCTGACAGCAGCCATGACCTCCAACCCCAGGGACTGCACCTGTGGGATGGGGGTGCCCTGGGGGTGTGGAGCCACCTGCTCAGAGGCTTCTGAGTTACAGGGCACGGCCTCCAAGAGTGAGGTTGGGCCGGGTGCAGTGGCTCAAGCCTGTAATCCCAGCACTTTGGGAGGCCGAGACGGGCGGATCACGAGGTCAGGAGATCGAGACCATCCTGGCTAACACGGTGAAACCCCGTCCCTACTAAAAAATACAAAAAAAAAGGCCGGGCGCGGTGGCTCAAGCCTGTAATCCCAGCACTTTGGGAGGCCGAGACGGGCGGATCACGAGGTCAGGAGATCGAGACCATCCTGGCTAACATGGTGAAACCCCGTCTCTACTAAAAATACAAAAAAAAAAAAAACTAGCCGGGCGACGTGGCGGGCGCCTGTAGTCCCAGCTACTCGGGAGGCTGAGGCAGGAGAATGGCGGAGAAGCTCGGGAGGCGGAGCTTGCAGTGAGCTGAGATCCGGCCACTGCACTCCAGCCTGGGCGGCAGAGCGAGACTCCGTCTCAAAAAAAAAAAACAAAAAACAAAAAAACTGGCCGGGCGAGGTGGCGGGCACCTGTAGTCCCAGCTGCTCGGGAGGCTGAGGCAGGATAATGGCTTAAACCCGGGAGGCAGAGCTTGCAGTGAGCTGAGATCCGGCCACTACACTTCAGCCTGGGCGACAGTGCGAGACACTGTCTCAAAAAAAAAAAAAAGAGTGAGGTTGTCTCCACCCCGGTCAGGGTTCCAGGGGAACAGTCACAGGAGAAGGTTTGCCCAAGGCCGTCTAAGGTCCCACCTGGAAGGAGAATGGGTTTTGTCATCTCCGTTGACAAAATTACAGCTTTAAATAGTACCTGTTTCCACACATCAAATGCTAAAGAACAAACAGCATTTATCGTTAAAGAGCAACAAACATTTATTTGATGAAAATAGGTGGGAAGAAATATTAAAGATCAAAAATGAGTGAAAAGAAATTGTGTATGGTTTATGTATATAAAAATAGCAAGGATCAAGAAAGTCCAACAATCCGAAGTTAATTCTTTGAAAAGGCTAACGACACTCCTGACCTCTGCCAAGGCTGATGGAAAGGAGAGAAGCAACAAGGAGTGATTTCAGCAAAGGGCTCCTCCGTGGTCTGGAAGGAGCCACCTGGAACTTCCACAGCTTCACCCTCGGAGAGGGTGTGGGGACCTCAAGTCAGGGCCAAGACAGCTCCCTGCCCACCCTGGGAGGGGCAGAGGAGAGACAGGAAGGACAGGACGCGAGAAGGAAGGAATCGCGTTGCTCTTTTCTCGGCACGTTTCCAACATAAGCTGCCCAAGTGGATCTGCGGGTGGACCGTCAGGGTTCACCGAGGTCACCAGATGGAAGGGGAGTTGAGAAAAACCACCAACTCGGCCGGGCGCGGCGGCTCATGCCTGTGATCCCAGCACTTTGGGAGGCCGAGGCGGGCGGATCACGAGGTCAGGAGATCAAGACCATCCTGGCGAACACGGTGAAACCCCGTCTCTACTAAAAACACAAAAAAATTAGCCGGGCGTGGTGGTGGTGGCGCCTGTAGTCCCAGCTTCTAGGGAGGCTGGGGCAGGAGAATGGCAGGAACCCGGGGGGCGGAGCTTGCAGTGAGCCGAGATCACCCCCTGCACTCCAGCCTGGGCAACAGAGCGAGACTCCATCTCAAAAAAAAGACACCATTAACAAAAACATCAGAAAGTATCAGTTAGCTAGGAAGAACCTAATGAAATATGGGATCTCTGCCAGGAAATATGACAATGGCTAGAAGCGCCTCCGGCAAACCCGCCAGTGCTGGGGGCTGCAGGGGGAGCCCGGCGTCGTCAGACGCCACCTCAGTGAGACCCCACCTGTGTCTCTCTTGCAGGGCAGTTTCCATTCGACTTTCTTCAGTTGGAGGCTGAAATGAAGGTGAGTGACCTCCCTGGTGGGGTTGGGGGCCTCCAAGGTCCTGTACATCCCCCCGGGTGGCTGCTCCCAATTCCTTGCGCCATCCAGCCCAAGACCCCTTCCTGTTCAGCCCTGAGAGGAGCGCTGGCTCCAGAGGGCGTCGAGGGCGTCCCTCAGGACGTTTCTGTCCCCGGCTCAGTTTTTGGGGACTTAGCTGATACAGTGGGAGGTGGGGAGTCGAGCCCTATTCTCTGCAGCCAGCAGCTCCCAGGCCTGGACTCCAGAAGCTTCCGACTGCCGTACCCTGGCTCGGGAGGGATGGGAGGTCACCTGTGGCTTGTAGGGGTTCGGGGCTCCTGTGTCTGACAAGTGTTTCCATCCACAGGGGGAGAAGGGAGACCGAGGTGATGCAGGACAGAAAGGCGAAAGGGGTGAGCCCGGGGGCGGCGGCTTTTTTGGCTCCAGCCTGCCAGGCCCCCCCGGCCCCCCAGGCCCACCTGGCTACCCTGGGATTCCAGTAAGTCCCAGCCTGTGCAGGCAGAGCGTATGTCCCAGGGGTCTGGGTGCAGGAGCTGAGGGCAGGTCCAGCCCGGCCACCGACGCCCGCCAAGGCTGGAGCTGCTCCTGCAAGCTCAGCAGCCCTGACATGGCCCTGTCCCTGTGTGGGGACGCAGCAGGCCGCCCAGGTGTGGGTGCACTGGCCCCGGACACACCCCGTCCCCCTGCAGCGTTCCATGGCCTGCCCTCCTGCCAGGGCCAAGCGCATCCACCTCTGCTCCTGGGCTGGTTCAGATCGGGGTTTAGGCCCATCAGTCCTGAAAGACTCCAGAGAGCCATGGGCCCCAGCTTCTGCCTGGGGGCCCACACTGTCGTCAGGTCCCTGGTCTCTGCTGGTCTCTCTGGTCAGAGCTGGTCTCTGCCCCAGGATCGCACCCCCAGGGAAGAAGGGGTGATGGTGTGGGGGTCTCTCAGGCCATGGTGTGGGCAGGGAGGGGACCAGTGACTCAGGTGTGGGGGTTTCTCAGGCTATGGTGTGGGCAGGGAGGGGACCAGTGACTCAGGTTGCGCTCATCAAGGGGATGTTGGCAGCTGCAGACCCAGCCCCACAAGCTTGCCCACCCCCAGCCTAGTGCAGCCCCAGCCCCACAAGCTTGCCCGCCCCCAGCCCAGTACAGACCCAGCCCCACAAGCTTGCCCGCCCCCAGCCCAGTGCAGCCCCAGCCCCACAAGCTTGCCCGCCCCCAGCCCACTACAGACCCAGCCCCACAAGCTTGCCCGCCCCCAGCCCAGTGCAGCCGCAGCCCCACAAGCTTGCCCGCCCCCAGCCCAGTGCAGCCCCAGCCCCACAAGCTTGCCCGCCCCAGCCCAGTGCAGCCCCAGCCCCACAAGCTTGCCCACCCCCAGCCCAGTGCAGCCCCAACCCCACAAGCTTGCCCGCCCCCAGCCCAGAGCACGAGGTAACCAGGAAGCGTCTCTTGTCGCCGTCCCTAGGGTCCCAAGGGAGAGAGCATCCGGGGCCAGCCTGGCCCACCTGGACCTCAGGGACCCCCCGGCATCGGCTACGAGGGGCGCCAGGGCCCTCCCGGCCCCCCAGGCCCCCCTGGCCCCCCAGGGCCCCCTTCATTTCCCGGCCCTCACAGGCAGAGTAAGTCAGTGGGGAGTGGACCCCGGGCAGAGGCCGCCTCGTGTGGCTTCCTGTTCCCACCTTGGTTTCTCTCCTGCAGCTATCAGCGTTCCTGGCCCTCCGGGCCCCCCTGGGCCCCCTGGGCCCCCTGGAACCATGGGCACCTCCTCAGGGGTGAGTATCTAGGCAGCCGGCTGGGCACCTGGGTCCCATGCCCTGGCTGGTTCTGCAGCCCCTGCCCCTCAGAGGCACTGTCCCACGGACCCCACAGGGAGATGCACAGGAGGCCGAGATGTGGTTTCCAGGGTAGAAGCGGGGCCAGGCTGCGGGGGGATCCAGTGGGCCCAGGAGGATGACCACCAGCTGGGAAGTGTCCAGGGCCCATGCACTGTCCACGGAGGCTGAGGGGCTGGAGGCGGGCAGGGGTCTCCACGGTGCTCATGGGGGCAGCTGCCTCAGTCCATGCCTGCCCAAAGCCCTGCGGCCCCTGCCCAGCACCCTGAAATGGGCATCCCTTCCTTCTGCCCCTGCCCAGCACCCTGAAATGGGCATCCCTTCCTTCTGCCCCTGCCCAGCACCCTGAAACGGGCATCCCTTCCTTCTGCCCCTGCCCAGCATCCTGAAACGGGTATCCCTTCCTTCTGCCCCTGCCCAGCGCCCTGAAACAGGCATCCCTTCTGCCCCTGCCCTGCGCCCTGAAGCAGGCATCCCTTTCTTGTGCCCCTGCCCCATGCCCTCCCGCCTCGAGCCCCACGCCCCTGCGTTTGGGTCCCAGCAGGTGAGGCTCTGGGCCACGCGCCAGGCCATGTTGGGCCAGATACACGAGGTTCCCGAGGGTTGGCTCATCTTCGTGGCCGAGCAGGAGGAGCTCTACGTCCGCGTGCGGAATGGGTTCCGGAAGGTCCAGGTGAGTGCTGTGTATGGCAGGTTCCTGACCTGTGGAAGGACCCAAGCTGCCTCCTGGGGCTTAAGGGAGGCGAGAGGCCCAGGCCCCAGACAGGGATGGAGGCAGGTGGCAGCCAGCGCTTGTTAAACTTTCAAACTTTTGGCAAAGTTTAGTAAAATACTTCTGTGAGCAGTTTTGGGATTAGAGAAAAGTGAGCTCAAACTTCTGGAAGCGGATGAACACATGGTGCATGAGGGGCTCCTGGCGGGTCACATCACAGTGAACATTTACAAAGATAAACATCACCTCACACGCCTGTTAACAAGACAAGGTGTCTGGTGGGACGAGGCTGGAGTGGGGCTCGGGCCCTCCAGGGCCACGTGATGTCCACAGTACGGCCCCGGCTGGGATGCAGGCTGTCCCGTGGCTCTGCACCCCACGTTATAAACACCGAGGTGGCATGAAATGTGCGCTCGCCACTTAGCATGGGCCTTGCTCACCAGCCTGGCTCCTCGGACACACCTGGGATCGCCCCTTCCAGGCCAGGCCAGCCTCTTTCCTGCTTTCCCAAAACGGCCTGGACGGCAAGAGCGGCCACTCTGACCCAGGTGGGCGTGGCATGGTTTGTTTGCCTTCATGTGGCAAAGGTGAGGACTGGTAGAAGCCCTGTGCCGCCAAAACGGCCTGTGACGTCTGTGGGAGCCTCCACGGGAGACTGTGCATTGACACAGCCCTGACTTCTGCAGCCCTCCCACCTTCCTGCTAGCACTCCCTCCATCTCACCACCGGCCCCCACCCGGGCCTGGGCCGGCCCCTGCAGTCCCCCAGACTGTGAATCCCATTCCAGTCCCTTATCTGGCCAGGGAGAGGCTGCCAGTCTCACAGCAGACGCCAAGCTGGTGCCCACTGTGTGCCAGGTGTCCTCGTAGGCACTGAGATGCAGCCCCATCCTAACTTTCAGGGGCTTTAGTCCTGACAGGAGGTGGCAGAGGATGGCATCCTAGCAAACGTGCTGGGAGGGCCGGGTGCTGGGCAGGGAGGGTACCTTTCTGTGGTCTGGAAGGGCCAGGTGCTGGGGAGGGAGAGGCGGGTGCTGGGCAGGGAGGGCACCCTGGCTCAGGCCCAGCCGCAGGTCCTGGATGACCCTGCTGCTTTCTTCCAGCTGGAGCCCCGGACGCCACTTCCACGAGGGACGGTAAGGAGCGTTTTCTCTGTTGAGACTGGTGGGTGGTTAGGACACGAGGGGGTATGTGCTGTCTCTTGTTTGGGGAACAACACGTGGTCCTTTGGAGCCCTGGAGCTGAGCATGTGGCTCACCATCAGCCTCTGCTGCAGAAAACAGGTGCAGGCCACCCAATACCTCCGTCTCAGTGCAGGAGACCCCAGTACCTCTGTCTCAGTGCAGGACACCCCAATACCTCCGTCTCAGTGCAGAACACCCCAGTACCTCCGTCTCAGTGCAGGACACCCCAGTACCTCCGTCTCAGTGCAAGACACCCCACTACCTCCGTCTCAGCTGCTGGCCTCATGAGGGAGCCACTCTCATCCCTCAACTTTCCCAATTGTGTCTATCACTCATTGCCCTCCTCAGGGTCAAAATCCTTGGGGCCAAAATCCACATCTTGTATCTTTGCCTTCCCTCTCCCAAAGTGCCAGACACAAGAATGGGTATCTCTAGGGTGGTGGCTGACTGGGTGGGTGAATCAATGGGGAGGTGGATGGATGGTTGGATGGACAGGTGGGTGAGTGGATAGATGGACGGATGGATGGTGGACAGGTGGGTGAGTGGATGGGTAGGTAGATGGGGAGGTAGATGGATGGGTGGATGATGGACAGGTGGGTGAGTGGATGGATGGTGAACAGGTAGATGAGTGGATGAACGGGTGGATGGATGGTGCACAGGTGAGTGAGTGGATAGGTGGGTGGATGGATGGTGGACAGGTAGATGAATGGATGAATGGGTGGATGGATGGTGGACAGTTGGGTGAGGGGATAGGTGGGTGGATGGATGGTGGACAGGTGGGTGAGGGGATAGGTGGGTGGATGGATGGTGGACAGGTGGGTGAGTGGATGGATGGTGAACAGGTAGATGAGTGGATGAACGGGTGGATGGATGGTGGACAGGTGGTGAGGGATAGGTGGGTGGATGGATGGGGACAGGTGGGTGAGTGGATGGATGGTGAACAGGTAGATGAGTGGATGAACGGGTGGATGGATGGTGGACAGGTGGGTGAGGGGATAGGTGGGTGGATGGATGGTGGACAGGTGGGTGAGTGGATGGGTGGGTGGATGGATGGTGCAAAGCTGGGTGAATATTTTCGTTTTCCTAAGTGTTGCGTCCGGCTGCTGTTGGCCCCTCCTTGAGTACAGGTCATGACTTCTTAATTGGCTCAGGAGTGAAGCCTGATGTGGAGCAGTGTCGGGCTCTGCAGCAGCCGATCTCCTCACAGGGTTCAGCCCAGTTTGCTCTCACTCATTTGCTGATTCATTCATTCATTCAGTCGGCCAGTCAATAGTCACGGCCCCTCCTGTGTGCCGGGTGGCCATGGATATTGCCCTGGGTAGCACACAGCCCGGCTCTGTGGAGTGGACAATGGGGACAGCAATGTGGATGCAGTGCAGGTGGATGGCAGCTGGGTCAAGAGGGGCTCAGGGCTGTGGGGAAAGGTGCAGAATCAGGGGAATCCAGACTGGGGTGCAGACCTGGGGGCTGGGATTTCTAGGGTGGAGGTCACCTCTGAGGGAGACAGAGCAAGGGCTCAGGGACATAAGGTTGGAGGTCGCTGCGCTTAGGTCAGGGGCCCTAAATTGGAGCCACAGCAAGGAGAGGGCAGGTCAGGGCATGTGCTCAGTGAGGCCCACAGCTTCTGCGCACGGCTGGGTCTGGGGGCCTGAGCAGAGGTGACCACGATCCAGCGCCACAGCAGGTAGGACTCCCTGCCCTTACTCCTGCCCCCCCTGGCAAGGCAGCTCCAGGGTCAGGGGCACAGCGCCCTGCTTGCCAGCTTGGAGCGCAGCCCCTACACAGCCCAGAGGAGGACACAGATGGAGGAGGGGCAAGCGGAGGGCCCCCCTGCCGACAGGCCCCGCATCTCCCACCTGCAGGACAACGAAGTGGCTGCCTTGCAGCCCCCCGTGGTGCAGCTGCACGACAGCAACCCCTACCCCCGGCGGGAGTACCCCCACCCCACCGCAAGGCCCTGGCGGGCAGATGACATCCTGGCCAGCCCCCCTCGCCTGCCCGAGCCCCAGCCCTACCCTGGAGCCCCGCACCACAGCTCCTACGTGCACCTGAGGCCGGCGCTCCCCACGAGCCCACCCGCCCACACCCACCGCGACTTCCAGCCCGTGGTGAGTGCTCCCATAGTGGGCTCGGCTCCATCTAGCCCCTTGGCTCTCGGGGCGGCAGAAGAGGACCCAGCCCCTGCAGAGCTGCTGGGGGGTCCCAGACTTCGGCCATGGGTGGGTGTCTGGTGGCTCAGCCTGGGACTTGCCCTCTGGTGGCCAAGCAGTGGTCATGAAAGTCCAGCCCCTATCACGTCCTTGAGGAACCGGCGTGCCTCTGCCTGCAGCAGCAGCTGGGGGCACCTACCTGGCCCGGGGCTGCTCTGACCCGGCAGGGTATGGGGGCTGCTGCCTGGGCCCCTCAGTGTGTCCCTTGGCCGTGCCTGTCCCTACAGGTGCGGGGCCGGGGTGGGGCGCCCAGGGCCTGGGTGCAGGGTGCAGCATGGGACACAGCCCATGATGTGCCCCTCTCCCCACAGCTCCACCTGGTTGCACTCAACAGCCCACTGCCGGGCAGCATGCGGGGCATCCGCGGGGCCGACTTCCAGTGCTTCCAGCAGGCGCGGGCTGTGGGGCTGGCGGGCACCTTCCGCGCCTTCCTGTCCTCGCGGCTGCAGGACCTGTACAGCATCGTGCGCCGTGCCGACCGCGCAGCTGTGCCCATCGTCAACCTCAAGGTGGGTCAGTCCAGTCCTGAGGGCATGGGCTCCTTGGCCCCCACTTGACCTCTGGGGTGAACTCCCAGCGGGGGGGCTCCCCTCGAGGACCTCTGGAGGCCGCCATGGTAGACACTGCCACCCCGGCTGGTGACTTCAGGGCAGGCTCCAGGTGGGTCACATCCCCTGAGGCTCAGGCCAGGGCCTCTGCCTCCCTGGGCGCTGCCGCCTCCCCCAGGCTAGCCCATGAGGCCCCCCACGTGGTCCCCTGACCCCCAGTCCCCCGGCCTCTCAGAGGCTCCCGTGCTGCTGGCCCGAGTGTCCACACAGGTGACAGGCCTCACACACAAGCCTGGAATCAGGAACCGTCCCTTGGGCCTCCTGTGCCACCCGGCCTGGTGGCCCCTCTGCCACAGCACCCCCCTCCATGTTGCTTTATTCTGTGGCTCCTTTTCGTGCACTGGGCTGTTTCTGGGTGCCCTGGGGAGAACCACATTCCCAGAAGCAACAGCAGAGGGGTCACAGACCCAGGGTCCAGGGCTGGGAGCAGGCGGCTGCGGCCCGGTGCTCCCCACCCTCTTATAGCCTGGCATGAGGGGACAGGGTCCCCTGCCTTAGCCGAGGCCTCTTGGAGTCTGCAGAGGCTGCCCGGCCAGGCCTGGCTTCCCTGCGCTTGTTCCCTGGCGGGACGTGCCCAGAGGCTGCAAAAGCCCCTCCGCCCACACACACATGGTTTCTCCTCCAGGATGAGCTGCTGTTTCCCAGCTGGGAGGCTTTGTTCGCAGGCTCTGAGGGTCCGCTGAAGCCCGGGGCACGCATCTTCTCCTTTGACGGCAAGGATGTCCTGAGGCACCCCACCTGGTAGGTTCCCAGTGCCGTGTGAGCAGCTCTGAGAGCCCCAGCCAGGGAAGGCAGACAGGCAGGACAGATGGATGGGCAGGCGTGTGCCCAGTGCACCTAAGAGCAGTTCCCCCTAAGTTTTGGGACAGATTTTATACATGCTCATTACTTAAAAATTATAAAATCCAAAAGAGCATTGAGAAAAATGAAAACTGCTCTGATAAGTAATCATTAGCATGTGTTTGAGAGGAATGTAGTTCTAAGAACGCCTTTAAGCGCCCCCGGCCCTCTGCCCATGGCGGATAGACTCCAAGTCTCCCAGGATGTCACCACACCCGTGGTCAGCCATGTAAGCATCACCGTGAGTTTGTTCACCGAGAATAAACTCCTCAAAGGACAACACGGAGTCCGAGCATGTGTGCCCTTAAAATGTTGAGAAATTTCCAGGGTGTCCAGAAGAATGCTTCATCCCAAATGTTGCTGTGCCCTCCCCACATGAGCGCCCCGATTCTTCCAACACTCATGCTTTTAGGGGTGTCTCGGGGTGCCACACAGCGTGTCCCCAGCAGTGCCTGGCCATCTGCTGTAATGGAGATGCACCTGCCAAGGGTCTCTGACGGCAGCGCTGTGGGTGGGGCTGGGCCACAGGGCAGGCCGGAGGCCAGGAGGTGGAGCTGCTTCCTAGCGAGGCAGCCGCAGGAAGGCTTTGCTTAGCAGGCATGAGGGCCGGGTCCACCCAGCCAGGCCCAGCCCTGGGCCCTCTCCCCTCTGCTGTGGGTGTATGGCAGAAGCAGCATGGGGTGCAGTCTGGGAGATGCAGCTCCCTCCACAGGCAGCCAGCAGGGAGGCCACGTGGCCCTCCAGGTTGTGGGAGCCTCTGCAGCCCCGTTACCCCTAGGGCCGGCCTCCTGCCTCCACCTTTCCTGCCTGGGGGGCGGCCTCTGCCCTAAGTGGAGCAGGTCTGGGTGTGACTGAGGGCCCGGCGCATCTTACAGGCCCCAGAAGAGCGTGTGGCATGGCTCGGACCCCAGCGGGCGCAGGCTGACTGAGAGCTACTGCGAGACGTGGCGGACAGAGTCTCCCTCGGTCACAGGTCAGGCCTCCTCCCTGCTGGGGGGCAGGCTCCTAGGGCAGAATGCCGCAAGCTGCCACCACGCCTATATCGTCCTCTGCATCGAGAACAGCTTCATGACTGCCTCCAAGTAGCCGCCGCCTGGATGCGGATGGCCGGAGAGGACGGGCGGCTCGGAGGAAGCAGCCACTGTGGGCAGGGAGTGGCCGGCCAGCCCCCAGCCCCAGGACCCGGCGGCCATACTTTCCTGTATAGTTCACGTGTCATGTAATCCTCAAGAAATAAAAGGAAGCCAAAGAGTGTATTTTTTTAAAAGTTTAAAATGGAAGCCTGATGCTGACGTTCACCTGCCCCAGTTCTCCCCTGAGCTGTGAGCCCAGCTGGCACAGCCTGGGTCAGGCAGGCTGCAGTATCAATGCCCTGTGTAGCCTCTTGGCCTGAATCAGACCATGGCTTGATTTCTCCAGGATTTCCTCCTCTGGGAAGCTGTGCTCGCCCTGGCAAGTGCCAACTTCATCTCCCACCTAGCACCTCTGTTCTGTGCCCAAAACCCAGACCTGGTAGCAGACGGGCCCCGTGAGGCAATGGGAGCTGTGGCCTCACCCAGCACAGAGCCACCTGGGCTCTCCTCCAGGGTGTGCTTGCCCTGTGGTAGATGGGAGGGGCTCAGGTCTCTGGGGCTAGGGGCAACCCCTTCTGCTCAGCTCTGGGCTGTTCACAGCAACCCCAGGCATGAGCAGGTTTCCAAGCTCAGAGGCCCACTGTGACCCCCGGCTCTGGCCTGTCCTCCAACATCACACACAGGAGCCTGGGGCTGGCCTCCCAAATGACCCATAAGATACATCCAAAGCAGATAGCTCCATGCTGGCCAAGTCCAAGCTGGAAGATACAAGGGACCTGTGAGTTGGGGACTGGCAGCCTCTCATCCAGGGCCCCCATCTCATACACCCGGCTGGGACTTGGCTCAGCCAGCACTTGTCCAGCTGAGTGCCAGGATGGAACAAGGCTACGTCGAAGAGGCTGAGGCTGGCACAGGACATGCGGCAGCCAGCGCACAGGGCAGTGGGGAAGGGCTGCCATCTGTGCACTGCCCATGGACAGGCTGGCTCCAGATGCAGGGCAGTCATCGGCTGTCTCCTAGGAAACCCACATCCTTGCCCTCTTTGGGACTGAAGGGGACACCCGGGGTGCACACAGGCTGCCCTGCAGGCGAACAAAGCAGCCACAAGGTGCGACGAGGTCCTCTGTCGACACCAGAGTCGGCAGAGCATCGACACCAGAGTCATTCGTTGTGTGGAGGGACAAGTGGACTTGGCAGTGCCAGGCTGACCACAGCACGCCAGCACACACCTGCCTCGGGACTGCGACGAAACCGGTGGGGCTGGTTCTATAACTGTGTGATGTGAAGCCAATTCAGACAGGTAAATAAAAGTGACCTTTTACACTGACTCTTGGTTTGCAAGAGCCTTCACTGTCACACAATTCTCCAAAAGGAGTCCTCAGGAGTCTTCTATCCCTGGACTGCCCCACTGGCAGAACCTGAGTGTGCACAGGCATGCAGTTACATGGGGGTATGCATGCCTGGGCATACACAGGTGTGCACAGTTATACACAGGTGTGCCTGGGCATACACAGGTGTGCAGTTATACACAGGTGTACAGGAGTATCCGTAGTGTACACAGGCACACAGGCATGCACAGGTGTGTGGACACACACCAACACTCTCAAGTCTCTCCTCACAGCAGGACCTGGCTTGCTCCCGGTAACACTACATCCTGACAGCCATCCCTGTCCTGGTGGCCAGGTGAGTGCAGGACTCAGAGGCGGGCAGGCGGTGGGTGCAGTGAGCGGGCTGCGGAGGGAGCAAGCCCTTGCCTGGGGGATGGGTTCTGATGACAGCGTGGGCCTCCCCAGTGACGCTCTGGCCCATGGCACAGGCCCAGCCCACCTCCACCCATCACATCCTGCTAGATCTACGAGCCCAGGAAATGGCTGGTACAGACCCTTCCCAGCAGGGTCCCCAGGGTGGCCATGACAGGGCCCCTGGATGCGTCCAGGACCACAGCCCTGTCTGACCAGCACCATCCACTGACTCGGGCCACCTTCCACGTGCAGCCTCTGCTTCAATCCAGGGTACCCCAAGATGTCTGCTCCCCTGAGCCACCTCGGGGGAACCTTGGGTCGAGCAGCTCCAGCGGCCCCTCCTCAGCCAGAGATTCTGTCCCCAGCTCTGTGTGGAGCCGGTGAGCAGCCAGCCATTCACTCGGGGCCACTGAGATGTGGCAGAGGCCCTGCAGGATAGGCCCATTGACTAGGGTTGTAGGGGGGCTCAGCTCATGGGCACCAAGGCCCTGAGTGGGCTGGTGGGGGGAGAAGGCTGGGATGCCTCTTCTGGCTTCCTCACTGACTGCCAACCCTCAACCCCCAGGCCAGGCCGGCCCAGAATCAGGAGCCTGGGCACACTCACGTAACAAGTGTGTTTGATGTATGTGGGAAGAGCGTTCACATCACATCAGATGGTCCAGCACCTGTGGGCAAGGCACTAGTGCTCCTTAGATCCCGAGGCCGCTGGGACATACTTCCCCAGCGCCCACCGCCAAGGCAGCTCCCCCGCGGCTCCCCAGCCCAGGCAAGCCCCGCACACACCAAGGCCAGCACGTCTGCGGTGATCGGGACCAGTCCTCTCCGGGCTGGCACAAGCGTGGGAGCAGCTGAGGACCTGCAGGTCAGGATGGACACACTTCAGAAGGACAGACAGGACCATGGAGGGCTGCCCTTAGGGTGGGAGAGAGCAACCAGCTCTGAGGACCAGAGCCGCTGCTCCCTCTGATGAGGATGCGTTTGCCGCCAACCTGAGATGGCTTTTCCACAGAGACAGAGAAGCCACGTACAGTTCTTCATTCTACGTCAGTTTAAAAAAAAAAAAAAAAAGGGCCAGGCGTGGTGGCTCATGCCTGTAATCCCAGCACTTTGGGAGGCCGAGGCAGGCGGATCATGAGGTCAGGAGATCGAGACCATCCTGGGGAGGCTGAGGCAGGCGGATCACGAGGTCAGGAGATCGAGACCATCCTGGCTAACACGGTGAAACCCCGTCTCTACTAAAAATACAAAAAAAAATTAGCCGGGCGTGGCAGCGGGCGCCTGTAGTCCCAGCCACACAGGAGGCTGAGGCAGGAGAATGGCGGGAACCCGGGAGGCGGAGCTTGCAGTGAGCCGAGATGACGCCGCTGCACTCCAGCCTGGGCGACAGAGTGAGACTCTGTCTCAAAAAAAAAAAAAGCAGAGCATCTTCCAAAACGCAAGAGCACCGAGGATGACCAGCAATGTCACAGCTCAGCTATGCCCGGGGGCCTAGGCTCCCACCCTGCCCTAGAGGGCTCAGAACTCCTGTGTGCCAGTGTCCCCTGAGCTGGTATCTAAGGCCATTTCACCAGCCGGGGGGGCACAGATTTGTCTCAAGCCCCAGAAGGGGCATAAGCCAGTGAGGCCTGGTGGACACAGGAGCCCACCACCCACCTCTTCCAGCAACCAAAGCCCGCGGGGCACAGCGCAGGGACAGCATGGCCAGGCAGCTGCCCTGAGTGTTGCCAGCAGGCTGTGGCCACCGCTCGAGTGCAGCACAGGGTGGGGGGAATCCCAGGGGACCTGCCAGCAGGCTAAGCGGAGGCCCCCATGGCTAAGGCAAGCGACCTTCAAGGCAGGGGTCACAGGGACGTACCGAGGGCCACCTGCAAAGTTACCAGAGGGGCCCCCAAGAGTCACTGGTTCACATTCTGAACACTGTCACTTGGATGACGCTGCAAACCCAGCCTGCTGACAGCAGGAGGATGGACAGCCGGCTGGGGACAGGTCTCATCTGCAGCGTCAGAGCCTGAGGCCTGGGCGGAGCACGGAGTGCAGGCAGAAGGGACTGTCACTGGGCTCAGGAATCCAGCTGCCTGCAGGGCCGGGGCTGGGGCTGGGTCGCCCTGTCTTTGCTCCAGGGACGCTGGCCCCACAGTCCCCAGGCCATCTTCTGGGGAGAGTGGCGGGCTGTGGGCTGGCTGCAGGCCTCCGAGGCCCTTGTCCTGCACGCTCAGCTCCTGTGCTGCCTTCTCCTCCGTGGGACTCCTCAGACCCTGGGCCGGGGGCAGCAGCACGTGGTGGCCCCGCTGGCAATGCCGCAGGCCACCCAGCATGGCCCCCAAGAAGTAGATGATGGACAGGATCAGGAAGTACACACAGTAGAAGTGGAACTGGAAAGAGAGGCAGGTGAGGCGGGTGAGGAGGGCCTGGCTGGGATGATGGCACCCTACACCCCAACGCCTGCTCCCAGGCTCATCTTCCTCCAGCTCAGAGGCTGACCCTGAACATGGCACAGGAGTCAGAGGCCAGCTCCAGGAGCAGGTGCCACAGTGCTCACCACAGCCCCCCTTCCCGCCACGGCCTGGCACAGGCCTGAAGAGGGGCTCCCGCCATTTCCCAAGAACCCCTTGGAACCTGGCAGGTGGCTCTGCATGGCCTGCAGTGTCTGCTCCTGAGGCCCCTGCTTGGTGGTGCCTGCTTCCCATCCATGGTGCTGAGACAACAGGAGGACACCCACGAGGGCTAGAATGTCCCTCCGGGCAGATCAGGGTGAGGACAGCCACAGCAGGTGACCGGGAGCTGCTCCCCAGGGCTTCACGCCCAGAGCGACCCCTCAGCAGCCTGCACATGCACATGAAGCCCGTCTCCACCTTGACGGTGGAAGCTGTGCTACGATGACCAGAAGGAGCAGCACCAGCAGCGGCCCCGTCTCTCCTGATTCTCACAGCTGCCAGGGGCAGGAGGGACTGGAGATGTCCCTGGGACACCAGGGAGGGACCTGATCATTCCCGGAGGTGCAGAGGGTTCAGGAGGCTGCAATGCTTTCAGGACATCTGTGGGCAGAGCCCAGTGAGTCCCGCCCAAGACCCCGAGGCCCCAACTCCACGCCCGCAGGCCAGAATCCCTGCAGCCCATCGGCACCGGCACCCTTCCAGGAAAACTGTTTTTAAAGCGAACTCAGGAAGATGGGGCTGACACACTTCTCCCTGTTCTCCTACCCAAGACACTGAGATAAAAACCTGGGAAGACTCTGAAAGCGGGAGCGAGGCGGGCAGACCGGCCGGGCCCTTGGGGTCTGGGGAACTGTGCCGTGCAGAGCTCCCTGGGGGCTTTTCTTTTCGCCTTAGATATTTTGAAACTCAAGAAAGCAGCAGGCTGGAAATGCCAACAGATGCAGAAAAAAGAGCCCATGAAAGCAGCTCTCTCTGGCCTCAGACCCAGGGAAGGAGCAGCCCAACATGAAAAAAGACCTTTTGACAGGAATCACCCTGGTCCCTGCAGACACCAGACCTCGGCTCCAACCACCATGTCAGCAAGGACACCTCACCCTCCCCAGCCTGTAACAAGGACCCCCAAGTCCCCTGTGGGATGGTATCAGACAACACCAGTGGGCACGACAGCTTTCACTCCCACTGGCTGGTAAAGATGCCCACCCTCACCTGCATGAGTCAGCGGAGACCACAGGGAAGCCTAGACTGTCACCCCCAAAGCCTCATGGAGTCAGTGAAGACCATGTGGGGAGCGTGGCCTCTTATCCTCGCCCAGTAGTAAGAGGGTGCCCATCCCCCTCCATGCTGGGAGGTGTCAGAGGAGGTCAAGCAGGGAGTCCAGACTTTCACCCAACCCAGGAATAACAAGAATGTCCCAACCCTAGGGGCATCAAGGGGACCCCAAGGGAAGCTGGACTCCCATCCTTGCCTGGCAACAAGAAGGAGCCCCCACCCAGCCACCCACCCTCGCTCAGGTGTCACGAAGGCTGAGTGGGAGCCTGGACTCCACTCCTCCTCCCTGTAGCGAGGTGCACACCCCACTTGACCTGCTGGAGCTGCGTCAGCCATGAGAGGATGCTGAAATTACATCATACCCAAAATGCTTGCATCTCACTAAAAATCCCTTGGCACACTAAGCCACAAAGATCTCAAACTGGAAACAACAGACACCACAGCACTAAGACCACAGGGACGGTAGAAGTCGCTGAGAAAGATCTTAAAGCAGCCACCCCAAAAATGCTTCAGTGAACAGTAACAAACATGCTGGAAACTCTCAGCAAAGAAAGGGGAGAAATAAAAAAAATTTAGAACTGAAAAGTACAATAACCAAAATTTTAAAACTTAATGAATCATCTCAACAAAATAGAAGAGGCAGAGAAATGATCAATGAACTGGAGGTAGAACCATAGAAATTATCCAACCTGAACCAAAGAAAAAATGGACTGAAAAAAAAAAATGAACAAAGTCTCATTCCTTGTGGGGTTTCATAACATGAACCTAACATTTGTGACACGGGGGTTCTAGAAAAAGAGGAGAAAAGGAGTGGGGTTCAAAGAGCACTTTAGGAAATAATGGCTGAAAACTTCCCAAATTTGGTGAGACATACACGGCAGATTCATGAAGCTGAGCAAACCCCAAACAGAAAACCCAAACAAAATCACACCAACACATACCATATTCAAACTTCTATAAGCTAACGATAAAAATAAGTAAAAAAATCTTGGTAGTGGCCAGAGAAAAATGACCCTTCATGGACAAGCAATTTGAATAACACTAATTTCTCATCAAAAATCCCGAAAGCTATGAGGAAGGGGCACCACATTTCTCACAGGCTAAAAAAAAGGACAGTCTACCCAACATCCCATATCCAGTGAAAACATCCTTCAAGAATAAAAGAACAATCAAGATAGGTGAAGAAAAACTAAGAGAAGAAATTCATAACCAGCAGATCTATCTAAAATAATGGCAAAAAAAAAAAAAAGTTATCTAAACAGAAAGGAAATTACTAAAGAAGGAAAGAATCTTGAAATAACAGGAAAGAGGAAATACCATAGTAGGCAACATTATGGGTAAATAAAACAGACTTTCCTTCTTGAGTTTTCTAAAATATGTGTGATGATTAATACAAAAATTACAATATTTTCTTATGTAGCACTAAAGGTATGTAGAGAAAATATTTAAGATAATTGCACTGTAAGCGGGAGATGATAAAGTGACGTAGAGGCAGGCGAAGTTTCCATACTTCACTCAGACTAGTAATATAATACATAAAGCAACCAAAAAAGCTATGCTAAGTATATTCAAAAACACAATAGATAAACCAAACAAAACTCTAAAGGATGTACAAGTAACCCACTGGAAGCTGAAAAAATGTAAACAGAAACTAAAAACAGAGAATCAATGAAAAATTAAAAACGAAATGGCAGACTTAAGCCCTAATATACAAATTATCACATTAAATATAAATGGTCTAAATACACCAACTGTAAGACAGAGATTAGCAAAGTAGATTTTAAAACATGACTCAACCATGTGCTGTCTACAAGAAGCTCACTTCAAATATACCAAGATAGGAAGGCTGAAAGTAAAACGATGGAAAAAGATGTATCATGCAAACATTAATCAAAGGAAAGCAGGGGTGGCTATATTAATGTCAGGTAAAATAAACGTCCAAGCAAAAGAAAAAAAAAAAGACCAGAGACAGAGAAGGACATAATATAATCCACTATTACACAATTGACAAAAAGTCAGTCCACCAAGACAATTTCAATCCCAAACGCGTATGCAACGAACAAAAGAACTACCAATATGTGAAGCAAAAACATGACAGAACTGAAAGGAGAAATAGATCCACAATTATATTTAGGAGACTTCAATACCCCCTCTCTCAATAATAATAAAACTAGACAGAAAATCCACAAGAACTGAGAGGAAATCAATACCATCAGCCAATAGGATCCGATCAGCATTTACAGAACACTCCACCCAAAAGCAGAATATACATTCTTTCCAAGTGTCCACAGTATATCAAAACGGATAATATTCTGGGTCATAAGACAAATCTTAACAAATTTATAAGGACTGAAATAATTATAGAATGTGTTTTCTGATCACAATATAATCAAAAAAATGAATAACAGATAACAGGAAAACCTCAAAACACTTGGAAATTAAACAACAAAATTTGAGATAATGATGCATCAAAAAACACACTGAACTGAATGAAAATGAAAACATAGCCTATTAAGATTTGTGGGATGCAACTAAAGCAGTACTGAATGGGGAAATTTATAGCATTAGATGCATAAATTAGAAAAGAGGAGGTCTCAAATCGATAGCTCACCTCCAGAACCTAGAAAAAGAAGAGCAAAATAAATCTAAAGTAAGCAGAAATAAGGAATTAATAAAGTTCCAGCCAGTGCACTAAGAAAAAAAAATAAAAGATATACAGATCAGAAAGGAAGAAATTTTTGCAGATGACATAATTATCTACATAGAAAATCTCAAGGAATTTAAAAAACAAAGACCAAAAAACAGAAAAGCCTCCTAGAACTAATAAGTAAGCTCAGCAAAATTGCAGTATACAAGATAAACACACAAATATCAACTATATTTCTATACACTAGCAATGAACACGTATCCACTATTGGGTTCACTATTGTGAACCCATCCCCCAGTTCATATGTTGCAGTCCTAACCCGCAATGTCACTGCATTTGAAGACAGGGCCTTTCAAAAGGTAATTACAGTTAAATGAGGTCATAAGGATGGCGTCTTACTCCAACCTGACTAGGTGTCCTTATAAGCAGACAGACACTAGCCAGGCGCGGTGGCTCACGCCTGTAACCCCAGCACTTTGGGAGGCCAAGGTGGGTGGATCACCTGAGGTCTGGAGTTTGAGACCAGCCTGGCCAACATGGAGAAACCCCGTCTCTACTAAAAACACAAAGTTAGCCAGGCGTGGTGGCACATGCCTGTAATCCCAGCTACTTGGGAGGCTGAGGAAGAATTGCTTGAACCCGGGAGGAGGAGGCTATGATCGGCCAAGATCACACCATTGTACCCTAGCCTGGGCAACAAGAGGGAAACTCCATCTCAAAAAAAAAAAAAAAAAAAAAAAAAACAGATACCAGGGAGGACCACACACATTAAAAAGACCATATGAAGACAAAGGGAGAAAATGCCATCTGCAAGCCAAGAAAAGAGGCATCAGGAGAAACCAATCTACCAACACTTTAATCTCAGACTTCCAGCCTCCAGAACTGTGAGAGAATACATTTCTGTTGTTTGTCACCCAGTTTGTGATATTGGGCTATGGCAGCCCAAACAGACTAATGCAGATAACAAATTTCAAGATACGGTTTGATTTACTTAAAAAAAAGCATAAACTAAAACATGTACAGTACTCATATGCTGAAAACTACAAAATGCTGAAAGAAATCAAAGATCTAAATAATTGGAAAGATATGCCATGTTCATGGATTGGAAAACAACACAGTCACCATGTCAGTTCTCCCAAAATTGATATACTGGCTTAATTGCAATTCCTAACAAAACCTGAGCAAGAATTTTTGTAGATATAGACAAGATTACTCTAAAATGTATATGGAAAGGCAAAGAAACTGTAAGAGTCAAAACAATTTTGAATAAAAAGAAGTTGGAGGAATCAGTCTATCCAATTTCAAAACTTGCTAGAAAGCTTCATAACCAAGATGGTGTGATATTGGTACAACGGGAAACACACAGTTCAATGGAACAGGATAAAAAACCCAGAAACAGGCTCACATAAATATGCCCAACTTTTGACAAAGGTGTAAAAGTAATTCAATGGGGAGAGCTAAGTCTTTTCAACAAACGATGCTGGAATAAGTGGATACACAGGCCAAAAACAGTGACCTCAACCTAAACTTCACGTCTTTTTTTTTTTTTTTTTTTTTTTTTTTGAGACAGAGTCTCGCTCTGTTGCCCGGGCTGGAGTGCAGTGGCCGGATCTCAGCTCACTGCAAGCTCTGCCTCCCGGGTTCACGCCATTCTCCTGCCTCAGCCTCCCGAGTAGCTGGGACTACAGGCGCCCACCACCACGCCCGGCTAGTTTTTTGTATTTTTTTAGTAGAGACGGGGTTTCACCGTGTTAGCCAGGATGGTCTCGATCTCCTGACCTCATGATCCGCCCGTCTCGGCCTCCCAAAGTGCTGGGATTACAGGCTTGAGCCACAGCGCCCAGCCAAACTTCACATCTTATATAAAAATTAACTCAAAGCTGATCAGAGACTTAAATGTAAAAACACAAAACTTTAAAAAAGAAATTTGAGGAAAATCTTCTGAATTTAGGGCTAGGCAAAGAGTTTCCATAAAAGGAAAAACTGTTAAATCAGACCTCGTGGGAGTTAAAAAAACACTTGTTCTATAAAAGACCATGTTAAGTAGATGAAACAACAAGCTACAGAGTTGAAAAAAACTGCAAACTGTATATATCCAACAAAGGACTAAAATCTGGAATACACAAACAATGCTTAAAACTCAAGAGTATGAAAATGAACAATCCAATGAGAAAAATCCACGGCAGAAGATGTGAAGATTTTGCAAACGGAAAATAAGGACATAAAAAGATGTTCAACATCATTATCCACCAGGGAAATGCAAATTAAAAAACATTATCCCCCAGGGAAATGCAAATTAAAACCACAATCAAATATCACTACACCTATCACAATGGCCAAAATAAAAACGAGTAGCAACGCGACATACTGAAGACGCTGTGACTGATCTCTCAAAGTCTGGTGGGGATACAAAAAGGTACAACTGCTGTGGAAAGCAGGTTTCTTCTTCATAAACAGGCAACTACCTCGTGACCCAACATTTGCACTTCTGGGTGTGTGTCCCAGGGAAAGGAAAACCTATATTCACACAAAAACCTATAAAAGAATGTCTGTAGCAGCTTTATTTGTAATACCCCACACTGGAAACAAGTCTTTCATAGTGAAGAGTTAAATAAAGCCTGCTGTATCCACACCCTGGAACACCACTCAGCAGCAAGAAGGAATCAGCTAGAGCCACAATAACAACCTGGATGAATGTTCAGAGAACAACGTTGAGTGAAAAGCGCCAATCCCTAAACGATATCCAATGCATAACTGTGTTTATATAACACTCCTGAAATGACAAACTTGTACAAGTGGAGAAGAAGGCAGTGGTTGCCAGGGGTTAAAGAGGAGGTGAGGCTGGGAGCAGGGTGGGCCGTGACTGTAAAGAGCGGCGTGAGGGATCCCTGTGGGGACAGAATGTTCTGGATCCTGACTGTCACCATGCTGGTTGTGATGTGCTGCAGAACTGTAAGATGTGACCACTGCGAAAACTGGGTATGGGGTACATGGATCTCCCTGTATTATTTATTAAACAGCATGTGAATATAAGATTACCCAAATATAAAGCTTAATTTAAAAAGCAGGCAAACCCAGGCAAGCTCCAGGCCTGTCTGCCCCGCGGTGCTCCATCACAGCTCCCACCCGTCTCCAGACTCTACCCGCAGCCAAGTCTGAACTCCTCCAGCTGTTCTCCCCATGCTGGAGGAGCGAGAGTGGACACTCAGCACCCAGTAACAGGCAGGGGGGGCAAGATGAGCCGGCACCACCTCCTCTAGACCCAGCAGGATGTCTAGCCATGAGCAAAATGCCCCACTAGTTACTTTTTAACCTGGAAATCAAACCAGCCAGAGAAAAGTCCGTGTGTTTTTTTCTATGTGACAAGAGGCAGCCAGGAACCACAGGCCAGAACCTGCCTCCACCTCCCCATAGCCATCTCCCCACGGCCTCCATGGCCACACCAGGACAAGGACCAGCTGAGGAAGGGAAGGGGCTTCCTCGTGAGCAGCCCTCTCGGGAAGAACTGCAGCACCCCTGCACCAAGCCCCCATGGGCCCTTAGAAGTCCACTGGGAGGCGCCCCCTCCACAGGGCAGCTGCAGGGGAGCACACGCACAGGGTCCCTAAAGGGCCCTCAGGCATCTGCCCCTCCAGCTGCCAGGGGCTGAACAAGAGGCAGTCACAGAGGGATGTAGGTTGTGGGGGGGCACAGTAGTCAGGGGCAGTCAGTACCCAGAGGCAGGTCAAAAGCCAGGCCCAGCCTGGCGGGGGCCACACAGGGCCCTTGGAGTCTCCCTGGGACAGGCCCTCCCTGCCCATACACGCTGGCAGCCACCGCTGTCTGGGGGCAGAGGTAACTAGGGGCTCCAAGAATGGGGAGGACTTCCTACGGGGTGCTGGAGCCCCTCCAAGGCCAGCTGGACTGCTGCCAGCAGCCCCACCCCCGGGGCCATGCATTCAACAGAAGCCTTCTGGGCCCCCTTTCTGCAGACCTGAGACCAGCCCAGCCACCAGGAGGCTGTGTCCACCCAGGCCAGGCCTGGACGCATTCACCCCCGGGCCTCAGAGGGTCACCACCCTGAGTGTTCACATCTGGGTCAGGGGCGTTGCACCCAGAGGGCTCTGTGGAACGGGGCCATGTGGCCTGCCAGTGTGGACAGGCCCTAATGACACTCTTGGGCTGAAGGATGCATTTCGATGAGTGAGCAACAGCCACCCTCACCTAACAGGCATTCGCAAGCCGAAGGGGATGCCTGCTGTTGCCCAGGCCTCATCCTGAGCTCCAGAGTCACCGAGGCTGAACAGACGTGGCACCCTCAGAGGATCAGGGCCAGCCCTGACAGTCCTCCTGCCCAGTGAGACCTGGGCCGCAGGTGGACAAAGCCCTTGTTCCACTCGCCAAGCGCATCTGTCTAGCTGCAGGCTGGGGCAGGGCAGTCCTGAGGAGCCCGGGAGGACCTCTCACACCACGCCACCATGGCTGTATCCAGCTCACTTGGAGACCCGGCCTTGGCTGGGACCCTCAGGAGTTAAATGTGTGTTTTCCAGCTCCTCTTAGAAGCAGCAAAGGCCCACCAGAGGTGGGGAAGGGGAGGGTACCCGCTAGAAGCCTGCATGCCAACACTGCTGAGTGGCTCTGCTCAGCTCTCCCTCCTGAAGAGAACAAAGCTCACGTGGCCTCTAGCCAGGGCTCAAGGACACCAAGTTCCGGCAGCCACAGGCAGAGAGCAGAGACAAGGACAGGTCCACCTTGGCGAGCAGAGGCTCAGTCACTTCCACCAAGGCCCAGGGCCTGACGGAGGCTCCCACCCACAACAACTGAGCCCTGCTGGGGTCTCTCTCATTTCCTGCTCTCACTGGCCTGGTGTGTCCCACTGGAAGCCCCAGGCCCGCACCCTGTGCCCCCGGCCCACAGTGGGTTCCACATCAGGAGGGCACCAGGAGGCCTTGGCAATGTCCCCACAAGTAGCTTCCCTCCCCGAGGATGCAGGCCTGAAATGGGCTCACCTGCTTGCGGACTGGGAAGCCCAGGCCCCGCACGTCCGAGACGATGAAGGTGATGATGGTCTTGACAACGGTGGCAAAGAACGTGTTGACCCCGAAGACCAGGGCACAGAGCTCTTTAGATAGAGAAGATGCGATCTGAAAGCTGAACAGGAAGAGCGGGCAGATCAGGTGCTGCTGGGAGAACGAGAAGCAGCAACAGGGAAAAGCCTGCGGCCCGGCTCCCACCAGCCCATGACTCGCCTGGCAGCCATGGGGTCCCAGGGCATGTATAAGCCCCCCCACCAGGCCCCCATCTCTCCCACACATGCCCGCCCCTGCCAGGCAGGAGCCAGCACCCAGGCCACCCACCCTTGAGGGGCCATTCTGGGAGCTGCTGCATCCCCCTGGTTCAGTACAGGGTGAGGATCCCTTATCCAAAATGCCTGGGGCCAGAGGTTTTGGATTTTGGAATATTCACATATCCATAAGGAGATACCTTGAGGATGGAACCCAAGTCTAAACATGAAATTCATTTATGCTCATATACACTGTATACGCACAGCCAGAAGGTGATTTTATATAATACCTAACAGATATTTGTAAGCCAAAGGGGCTGCTACTGCCCAGGGCCTCACCCTGAGTTCTGGAGTAATTTTGTGCATGAAGAAACTTTCGACCGTGTTCTGAGACTCGTCAAACAAGGTCAGGTGTGGGATTTTCCACTGCATTGTCTTTCAGAGCTCAAAAACTGTCAGATTTTGGAGTATTTCAAATTCTGGATTTTTTTTGTGTTGTTGTTGTTGTTGTTATTATTTTTTAGATGGAGTCTCACTCTGTTGCCCAGGTGTGCAATGGCACCATCTCAGCTCACTGCAACCTCTGACCCCTAGGTTCAAGCAATTCTCCTATCTCAGGCTTCGAGTAGCTGGAATTACAGGCATGCGCCACAACACCCAGCTAATTTTTGTATTTTTAGTAGAGACAGTTTCACCATGTTGGCCAGGCTGGTCTCGAGCTCCTGGCCTCAGGTGACCTGCCCACCTCGGCCTCCCAAAGTGCTGGGATCAAAGGCGTGAGCCACCGCACCCGGCTGAATTCTGGCTGTTTTGATGAGGGATGCTGAACCTGTACAATGGGTGTCACAAAACACAAACTCAACAAGATGCCTAGAAGGGCTCCCATGAGCTCTGGGACGGACCAGGTCACAGGCATCTCAAAACACTCAGAAAATCATCATCAAGAGAACCCCTGGGCACTGACAGAAAAGTCTGGAACGAAAGTCTTTCATGGTTAAATGTTCGATAAATTAGAAGAGCAGTGAAACCAGAGTCGGTGAGGGAGCAGCAGCCAGGCAGGGCGGGCCCTGAAGGTGAGTGGCAGCTGGGTGGGAGGTGGGTGGGCCTGGAGGCAGAGCAGGCCTTGAGGTGAATGGCAGCCGGGTAGGGGGGGCCCTGGAGGTGAGTGGCAGCCAGGCAGGGCAGGCCCTGGAGGTAACAGCCGGTTACCGCGAGCCCTGGAAGTGGGCGGTGGCATGCACATGTCCAGGAATGAAGGCACCACATTCCTGACATGGAGAGGTCACACACAAGGCTTCTGGTGCTCTGCAAAGAAACTAGTCTTCAGATGCAGTTCCAATTAAAATCTGCAAAGTGCTTTAAAAAAAAAAAAAAAGAAAAAAAGAACTGGACAAAAAAAATCCTAAAATTCACCTAAAGAAAAAATAAACAAAAATGCCAGAAACTCTTTAGAGAAGGGCAGAGGTGTCTGTGCTGCCAGGCACTGGAGATGGGGGGACAGCGGGGACAGTGCAGATAGGGGGGCGGGTGGCAGTGAGGACGAGAAGCACACGGAGGTCCCAGTGAGCAGGATCAGCAGGACAAAGGGCAGATGAACAACAGGGAGAACCCAGCACAAACGAGCTTCTGGACGCTGGCGCTGGGTAGGCCAGCCCCCAGAGTGCTTCCAAGGACACTGAGAAACACTGGGAGTTGAATTAAAGGCAAACGAGTGTGGGGCATGATGGGGGCACAGATGATTGAAAATACATGATACAGATGAGCGCTCCCCAGATCAGGAGAGGAAAGCGAGTCCCAACACAGTCAGGAGACACACAGGGGCCAGTCAGTCCACAGCAGGCTGGCTGGCCTCTCTCTTGTGAAGGAAAGGCTGGGAGCCCAGCTGGTCCATCAGGGTCTCAGGGAGGGTGGGAAGGCCACTCCACATCCTGATGGGGAGAAAGCCCCGCAGGCCAGCCTGCAGGGTACCTGCAATATTGACAGAAACCTTTCAAAAGCACATACTCTCCAACCTGGCCATTCCCCTTCCAGGAATCCACCTGAGGGCCATTATTAGAATTTGGAAAGAAAAATGTAGGTAGAAGGGCATTCATCTCAGTGTTCTTCTGTTGTAAGAAAAATAGAAATGGTGACTTTACCCACAGACTGGGGGTGGGTTGTAAGGCCCACCACTCATGACCCGGAGTGACCACCTACGTCTGTGTCCGACATCAACCCAACACAGACAAGCAGAAAATGCTGGGATTCCCCACAGCAAATGGCGGTTTTCTGCTTTGCACACTGCTGCACTGTGTTGGATTTTCTGCGATGGGCATCAATGATTTTATAACTAAAACCTTTCAGGCGTTGTCCCCCTGGATGCAGCAATGGGACAGCACATCAGCAGAGGCCCTGGCACTTTCCACAGTGCTGGCAAGTCAGGGAGGGGGGCCTTCAGGAGCTGGGGGCAGCAAGAGCCCTGTGTGGGCCTCAGGGAGCATGGAGAAGGCGGCCACACAGGAGCAAAAGGAACCCAAGTATGGCAGGGGCAGGAGAGAAGGGTGGGCCGGGCTGCCCTTGCCAGGAGACTGCTGCCTGCGTGTGGGGAGGACAGGGAAGTATGGGGCTGGGCACATCCAGGCAGAATGCTGCAGGGATGAGGCTACCAACGCAGAGGGCACAATGCAAGGGTCGGCAGGGTGCTCTCAGCTCAACAGGCTCGTGGCCAGCGTAAGCCTCAGGGGGACGACCCACGGAGGGAGGGAGACAGGGCTCGGAGGCCACCCTGGAGTGGAGGCCCAGGAAGGAGAGCTGGGGCCAAAGTCCTCCCAGCTGGCAGGAAAGAGGGGGCAGGTCCAGGGAGGCAGGGGCCGGTGTGAGCACACAGGGTCAGTGTCTGAGTGTGTCAGTGTGTGTGGTCTGAGTATGTGGTAGGTGTGTCAATGTGTGGGTGTGTCCATGTGTGAGCGTGTGGTGTGTGTCCGAGTGTGTGGTGTGTTCATGTGAGCGTGCGTTTGTCCGTGTGTGGTGTCCATGTGTAGTCTGTGTCCATGTATGAAATATCCATGTGTGAGTGTGGTGTTTGTCCATGTGTGCACGTGTGGTGAGTGTCCATTGGTGTGTGGTATGTGTTCACATGTGTGGTGGGTGTGCATGTGTGAGCATGTGTTCATGTGTGTGGTGTGTCCGTGTGTGGTGTGTTCACGTGTGTGGTGTGTATCCATGTGAGTGTGGTGTGTGTTCACGTGTGGTGTGTGTCCATGTGTGGGTGTGTTCAAGTGTGTGGTGTGTCTGTGTGTGGTGTGTCCGTGTGTGTGGTGTGTTCATGTGTGTGGTGTTCATGTGTGTGGTATGTTCACATGTGTGGTGTGTCCGTGTGTGTGGTGTGTTCATGTGTGTGGTGTTCATGTGTGTGGTGTGTCCGTGTGTGTGGTGTGTGTCCGTGTGTGTGGTGTGTGTCCGCGTGTGGTGTGTTCATGTGTGTGGTATGTTCACATGTGTGGTGTGTCCGTGTGTGTGGTGTGTTCATGTGTGTGGTGTTCATGTGTGTGGTGTGTCCGTGTGTGTGGTGTGTGTCCGTGTGTGAGCATGTGTTGTGTCCATGTGGGTGTGGTGTGTCTGTGTGGTGTGTCCGTCTGTGAGCATGTGGTGTGTGTTCATGAGTGTGTGGTGTGTGTCCATGTGGGAGCGTGTGGTGTGAGTGCCTAGTGTGAGTGTAAGCTGAGGATGAACTCACACAGGTGCATGCTCCCCCTCCTGCCTGGATGGGGTCTCAGCAGCCTGCGGCCTGGAGGATGGGGTTGGGAGCAGGGCAGCAAGCCCAGAAGGCTTCAGAGAGGAGCGCGGAGGGCCTGGGGTAGCAGCTGGACGGCACAGGCAGGGATGTCCCAGGTCCCAGGAAGAGACAAGCGGGGACCCTGGTCAGCTCCAGGTGGCTGGCGGGGCCAGCAATGGCACAGTCGCTGGGGCGCGGCGGGAAGATGGGAGCACCTGGCGAAGTGCGGGGCGTGATCCTGGTGCCTGCCCACCCCCGGCTCCCCACCCTTCTGGAACTCACGTGGCGATGGGCACGAGGAACTGGTAGGAGCCGCGGAACAGCACGAAGGCCGCATAGCACAGCCAGATGCTACTCGTGTGCACCAGAAGGAAGACCAGCCCGGCCTGCGTGGCCGTGACGCCCGCGATGAGCAGCTTGGACCAGCGCACCCAGCGGATCTTCACGAAGCCCGCGGCGAAAGACGTGATGGCACCTGAGACGGGAGGGATGGGGCGTTGCAGTGGCCCTGGGGGGCCACGGGGCAGGGGGAGGTGGCAGGAGCCTCTGAGGGAACGTATCCACGGGGCAGGGGGAGGTGGCGGGGAGCCTTTGGAGGAAGCATCACGGCGCAGGGGGAGGTGGCGGGGAGCCTTTGGAGGAAGCATCCACGGCGCAGGGGGAGGTGGCGCGGAGCCTCTGGGGGAAGCATCCACGGGGCAGGGGGAGGTGGTGGGGAGGCTCTGGGTTAAGGTATCCACGGGGCATGGGGCGGCAAAGGGGAGCCTCCGGGGTAAGGATCCACGGGGCAGGGGGGTGAACGGAGAGCCTCGGGGACCAGGGCGCGCGTACCCAGTAGCGTAGAGGCAGCATCGGCCGCGCCGTTGTAGACTTGTGCACTGTTGGTGGTGGGGTCCACCTCGTTCCACAGGATGTGCACGTAGTAGACCACCAGGTAGTAGCCGGCCGAGTTGAAGACCCACCAGAGGGACCAAAGGCGGAGCTGCGGCCGCCGCAGGCTATCCCCCAGCTCCCGCAGCATCCGCACCAGCACGGAGTCCCCACAGGCCGCCCGCAGCGCGCGCCCCAGCTTCCCTCCCGGGCCGGCGTTCATGCGCTCCAGCTCCGACGCCGAGGCTTCGCCCCGTTCCCGGTCGTCGCGGTTGAAGAAGAGGCTGCGTTTGGGGCGCTTCAGGAAGAGGGCGAGGACCACACTGAAGGTGAGGAAGGCCAGCGAGATGTAGTTGAGCGTGGAGAAGGAGACTCGGCCCACGGTGACCAGCAGCTGGCCCAGCACGGAGCTGGTGAACACACCCAGCAGCACGGCAGCGCGCGAGTAGCCGGCCACACGCTGGTAGCGCGCGGGCCGCACGAGAGAGAAGATGTAGGAGGAGTAGGCGATACGCGCGGCCATGGTGACACTGTAGAAGAGCTCCATGAGCTGCATGTGCGCCACCGAGTGCCCCAGCAGCAGCAGCAGCCACACCGACACGAAGCTGAGCCCCTGCAGCAGCAGCACGGGCGTGTAGCGCAGGTAGTCGGTGAGCAGGAACACGGGCACCAGCACGGCCAGGTAGGAGTACGACAGCACCGGCGTGATCTGGTTGGTGACCTGCGGACAGGCGGGCAGGCGCCCCACTAGGCGTTAGCAATGCTGAGGCTGCAGCAGACATAGCCCGCGCGAGGTCATGGCTGCTGACGGCTTCCTGCCCCAACACTGCCTGGTGTGACCCCTCTCCCCAACACGCCCCTGTCCCATGTCCCATTGCATCGTCCTCTCTGAACGGGGACCTCTGACTCGCGACCCTCCCGGGAGCCTGGGAGCATTTGCCTGCAGAAAGCTGACAGTAGCCACAGAAGGAATTGTGATTAACAATCCTGTTCATCTAAGCTTCTCTATTTTTATTTTTACTTTTTCTGAGACAGAGTCTTGCTCTGTCACCCAGGCTGGAGTGCAATGGTACAATCTTAGCTCACTGCAACCTCCACCTCCCAGGTTCAAGCAATTCTCCTGCCTCAGCCTCCCGAGTTACAGGTGCGTGCCACCATGTCTGGCTGATTTTTGTATTTTTAGTAGAGACGGGATTTCACCATGTTGGACAGGCTGGTCTCGAACTCCTGACCTCAGGTGATCCGCCCGCCTTGGCCTCCCAACGTGCTGGGATTACAGGCGCGAGCCACCACACCAGCCAGCTTCTCTATTTTTTTTTTTTTTTTTTTTTTTTTTTTTTTTTTTTTTTTTTTTTTGAGCGGAGTCTCGCTCTGTCGCCCAGGCTGGAGCGCAATGCCGGATCTCAGCTCACTGCAAGCGCCGCCTCCGGTTCACGCCATCTCCCCTCACTCCCGAGTAGCTGGGACTACTGCCCGCCACCTCGCCCGGCTAGTTTTTTGTAATTTTTAGTAGAGACGGGGTTTCACCGTGTTAGCCAGGATGTCCGATCCTGACCTCGTGATCCGCCCGTCTCGGCCTCCAAAGTGAGGGGATTACGGCTTGAGCCACCGGCCCGGCCGCTTCTCTATTTTTATTAAAATAAAAAACATGGTTTTATTTCATCTTAAACAATATGGAAAACAGAGCTGTAACCCATAACACATTCACACTAACACAAGTTCCTTCCATCCTTCCTGGAGAGAGACGAAAACAGAAGGCACAGAAAGGAAGAGCAGGATCAGGAACGGCAGGTTCGTGGGAGGGACTGTGGGGAACCCAGCAGGGGAAGAAAGACAGGAAAGGGAAGAAGGAGAAAGAGAGGGCGTGGGGAAGGGCAGAGGGCCCTGGGCTGCGCACTCCCATCTCACACTTGTCCCCAGAGCAAGGTCTTTCAGGCCAGGCTCCAACCCAGGGGCAGGGAGGGGGGCAAGCACCCCTGCAGCTGCCCTGCACCCACCCAGGAGGGGGAGCACAGGCTGTCGGCCTGCCCACCCCCACCTCCTCCATCATGTTATGTGGGAACCCAGCTCCACAGCCTTGGCCACTGAGCTGCCGGTGGACACTCCGGGCCTGGCTTCTGTGCCTGTGGCCTCAACATACATCCACCTTCCATGTGAACGTGGAGCTGGGCATGGGTCTGGGGGTGCTACCTCCTACAGGACAAGGTCAGAGGGCACTGCCCCAGACTCTACTCCAGGCAGGCACCAAATGTCCCCAGCTGGCTTGGCAGGGGCCAGGGCTTCTGCAGGCACACTTGGGCTCACCTGGGCACAGTCCAGAGGAAGAGGCCCCACCCTCGTGAGGCCCAAGCCGCTTGCCTTGCCCCTCCCTGGGGACTGATGTGGGAGCCACCTTATGCTTGGAGCCTCCCCTGGGGCCCAGGTGCATTTTCAGCAGGTGGTCCTGCCCAGGGGCCCCACCAGACCCCACCTCAGATCTGCTGGAGGTTGGTACCAGGTGGGCCAGCAGGGCCCTGCTGGACTCTGGGCCTCCAGTAGGCCCCACCTGACTCAGGCCTGACCACCAGCAACCCCACAGCCCTACTCATGCTGTCCCAGGTGACCTCAGCCCCTGCCAGCCACACTTGAGAAGACCAAACCCTGGGTCAGCATAGGGGTGCTGTGCCGAGCCACGCCTCCTCCCCAGGGCCTCTCAGCATACCCAAGATGTGTGGCCCGATGTGCTCGGAGTCTGGCCACTGGCTACCGTGAACAGCTGGGGAACAGGACCCTGCAGCCAGGCCAGCATGCTGAGAAGCTTCCCAGGGGCTCAGGGGAAGGCTGCCCAGAGACCCCACCTCAGGGCACCCTGAGGTCGCACCCCGGAGCCTGCACCGTCATGGAGACCAGGCTGACCTGAAGGCTGTGGTCCCAGCAGCACCAGGCACCCAAGGTCCCTCCTGCACTCCATCCTGCTCAGGACATTCCGGGACACTCTGAGGGTAGGTCAGGCACCAGGAGGCTGAGTGACCATGCCGGGTCACAGAGAGCCTCAGGGCCAGCCATCGGCTTCTGCACTGTGTTTACAGCAATGTCCTGGGGACATCCAACAGCCCCACCGTGGGCAAGCTCTCCTGGCTGACGGCCTGCTTGACCGCGGGAGGCTCCTCCTCGGGGCCAGCCCAGGGAACCCCTGCAGATTCCCAAAGAAGCGGCTCAGAGGCAGGGGCCCTCCTAGGGCCTCAGGGACCCCTGACCCCCAGACACAGGAGGCCGCGCGGGGGCATGACCGCCTCAGCCCCTGGCCAGGGCACAGGTCCTGCCCACAGCCCAGAGTCAAAATGGTAGCCCACCAGCAAAGAGGCTCTCCCCAGAGCCCACGGCTCTCTGGAAAAGGGCGCTGGGGGTCCTAGAAGCCTCGCCCACCTCGCTCATCTCCTCTTCCACCAGGAACCGGCTCTGCAGGCCGGGGCCTCATCAGGCACCTCCTGGTCTTAGTTGAGGAACCGAGTGCAGAGCTCCCCCTTGGCAGACCACAGGGTCAAGGTGGAGCCTGAACACCCCCCAGCACCCACCCAGGGCCCTCCTGCTCCTCTCCCTGCACCTCCTCGATGGCCCCTACTCCCCATTCCTCAGCTTTGGCAGGCAGACAGCAGGGAGGCTCTGCCCAGAGCTGTGACCTGCGACCCACTTACTAGGCTGCTGGGGGAGGGGCCCCCACAACGGTCCCAGCAGGGAGGTGGCATCTGTCAGGCGGCCACGGCTCTGACATGAGGACAGCCTCCTGCTGCCTGAGCCTAGCGTCCGCCCTGTTCTCCACAGGTTGTGGTTGGGGTCCAGGCTGAATGGGCAGAGTGCAGGGAGCTGCACCCAAATTTACACCTGGACAGCAAGGGAGGCTTCTCTGAACAGGGAGGTGGGAAGGTGGGCAAGGCCCGAAGGCAGGCAGGACGTTGGGGCAGGGCCGGGCGTGGGGCAGCAGGACTGGATGCCAGAGAAGGGCACCCAACAGGGACTGGCTGGGGATGGGGCATGGGCCACGGGTCAGGAAGAATGGCTGTGCACAGGGTCCTGGGCCGGGGGTCTCCCTGGAGGACGGTGGGGGCTGCAGCTCCCACCACACAGCACAGTTCCAGTGAGGTTCCAGGCAACCGCAACCCACCCAGGAGCACCTCGCGGACCCAGCCGTGGAAAGCACTCTCAGCTGCCACTCAAAGCAGAAACCCCAGAGGGAAATGTGGCCAAATTCAAAATGACTCCAGAGAAACATCAGATGTAACACACAGCCAGTCTGATCCCAAGGGCACAGGGTCTCCAGGAAGCAGAAGAGGGAACCAGGTCCAAGGAGGACAGCACCCGCAGGGATGCCAGGAAACACTGGCCCACGGCGGGAGAAATGGAGGCAGAGCAAATGTGAGCAAAGGAAACCACGCTCCTCACAGTGGCCAGATGGCTGGCGCTCAGCAGCCCACCCGAGCTGGTGAGGGGAACACAGGCAGCCCGTGGCAGGCTGCATAGGAAGCAGCATTTGCCCCAGGAGTGAGCTGGAAATGCCAGCCCGGGCCAGCTGGGTCACTCAGGCCCACTGCCTGAGGCTGCCGGCTCGTGCTCTACCCGAAGCCATCACCAAGCAGTGGCAGAAACCGGAATCCCCTAATCGCCTCCAGCAAAGCACCAGATAAGCACCTTGTAGTTCAACCCGGTAGGCGCAGCTTAAGAACACCCTTGAACCCACGTGGAACATCTCTTAAGTCAGACTGGGCAGGAGAGCAACTTGCGAAAGCTGGGTCACAAGACACCACTTACGCAAACTTCCTAGACACAAACCCGGCAACAACAGGGACTGGCAAGTACTGGCAGGCTGGGCCCCCCTTGCCCCCAAAGCTGTTCCCCATCCACCTACCGGTGGCCGCCCCCGCCCCTCGGCGCCCACGTGCCTGCTCCCGTCAGAAGTTCTTGTTGGACCGGGAGGCAGGGAGCGATAAAGCTCTCCTCCGGCCTCTCCTGCAGCCAGAGGAGCTGAGATCGGGGCCCCCGCCAAGTGGCAGGTGCACAGAGCACCTGCACCCATCGTCCCTCTGATGACATCCAAGGCCTGGTGGAATGGCTTAATTTCTGGAATCTACTTTGTAATCCGTTAATGTGCAACATGAGAGGGCAGGCAGATGGGATTTAAACATTTTCGCTCTAGAGACTTTTCTTATTGTGTTATTTTAAGGGAAACGCCACACATAATGCTCATCCCTATAAATAACCTTGGCGGTTGACAGTGGCCCTCCATTAAGAGCAGAGATGCCATCTGGTCAGTGGGTGGCAGGGAGAGGGGCAGACTGGCCAGGAGCAGAAGGCACTTCATGAGGGGTCAAGGAGATAGCTCTGCCGCTCCAGCCCCAGCCCCGCCACCGACAGCCAGAGCCAGGAAAAGACCCTGTCCTCACCTGGAAAGTGACCCCGCCCTGGCGGCTAGCAGTGCTGGCCGTGGGACTAGACACAGTCACACACGCATGGTGCTCTGAGCCGGGCACGCGGGAAGGGCAGCACCTCCACTTTTCCAAGACCACACCCCTTGGCTGCACATCAGTTTCACAATTCTAGGGTCTGTGAGGGATGGGGGCCCGGCTTCCGGCCAGGAGACACAGGGAACAAGAGGCACGCCTAGCGACAGCAATGTGGGTGCAGGGGCCAGGTGGCTGTGCTGCAGAGGACGGGGACAGCGGCTGGGATGGGCAGGTGAGCAGGCCCCAGGCCCTGAGATGGGGTGTCGGGGTGATCAGCTGGGCCGGCAGCCTGTGAGAGCTTCCAGGCTCCTCCTGTGCGGACATGCCGTATGGACAAGGACCCCACAGCCCCAGGAGGAAACTGCTTCAGATACGGCCGCTCCTGCCTCCACCGTTCACGTGGCCTGAGAGACCTGTGACTGGGCATAAGTCTATTAGAACAGTTTCAATAAGACCCTTTGTCCTCATGGCTGAGTAAAATGAAAATTCCTTCAATAATCTCTTTAGATAAATAGCCACTAAGTCTGTTGGAGGCAGGTGCCCAGCAGGGTTGGACGTGGGCTTCCTCCTCCAGGAGGGCCGATGAGCCCAGCCTGGCAGGTGGGGTGGGGCAGGCTCCCTCTCGGCAGGAACAGTATCACTTTTTATCTAGCCTGGTTATTAAGCCGCAGCCAGGCCCCTCCATCTGATGGTGCCCGCTGCAGGGGGTGTGAGACCCCAGCCGGGTTCGCTCCGGGACCATTATCAGCTGACATGGCCACTCACCCTCTCCAGCCTCAAGTGCTCACGCCTCCAACAGGAAAAGCGCCCTGGCCCCCAAAGCTGCTCCCCACCCACCCACAGGCAGCCGCCCCGACATCCTGGCGCCTACGTGCCTGCTTCCGCGTGAAGTTCTTGTCTGGCCCCAGGAGGTAGGGCGTGATGAAGCTCTCCCCTGGCCGTAGCTGCGCCATGAAGCCGTAGAAGCACAGGTAGCACACAAGGCGCCTCCAGGACCGGAGCTCAGGGTCAGGCCCACGTTCCACAGGCACCTGCTTCTCCACCGCTGGGCTGGAGGGCACCATGCTGCTCAGGTCACATGCAGCTCCGGAGGGGACAATGGTGACACTCTGCCTGGAAGGAGGGGTGGAGTCAGGGCAGCTCAGAAGATAGTCTGTAGGCCTCCCCACCCCGCAGAATGAGGCCCAGTGCCGGCCTCCTCCTCGCCACTCAGGACCAACCACCTTCGAGACGAACGCAGACCCCGGACCCATCCTCACCCTGCAGCACCAAACTGGGAGCCACCCATACCTGAGTTGCTCCGGAGTCCCCCAGGCCAGGCTGTCACCACCTCCAGGGTCTCTAAGGCTGAGGGATGTCTCCAGTCACATGGAGTGATTTAAATGCCAATCAAGGCCGGGCGCGGTGGCTCAAGCCTGTAATCCCAGCACTTTGGGAGGCCGAGACGGGCGGATCACGAGGTCAGGAGATCGAGACCATCCTGGCTAACACGGTGAAACCCCGTCTCTACTAAAAATACAAAAACTAGCTGGGCGAGGTGGCGGGCGCCTGTAGTCCCAGCTACTCGGGAGGCTGAGGCAGGAGAATGGCGTAAACCCGGGAGGCGGAGCTTGCAGTGAGCTGAGATCCGGCCACTGCACTCCAGTCCGGGAGACAGAGCGAGACTCCGCCTCAAAAAAAAAAAAAATAAATAAAAATAAATGCCACTCAAAACCAAGTTAATTAACGAACTGACTTACTATATTAACTATACTAACAAAATTTAGGGTTTGGGGCCATAGCAGACTCATGTCACTGCTGGGCAGCGCGTGTGGCTGTGGCGGCCGGGCGGGCACACCTCACCCCACAGGCCTAAGGGCAGCCCACATGCCTGCTGCTGCTGTAGAAGCACCCAGGTGGCCCGGGGAGGGCACAGGCAGAACAGACGCTGCTGGAGGCCGGGCACACACCTGGTCACACCACGGGTGGCCGACACTGGGTGGCTGCAGGTACCAGCCTTAGGTCCCCATCAGCCTGGGGTTGGATCCTGCACACGAGCGTGGGAAACACACGCGCCCCTGTGCCCTGGCAGAAGGGCATGCAGGCCAAGTCCACAGGGAGGGAAGGGCAGAGGAAAAAGCAGGTGTCTTTGAGGGGGCTGAGGGCAGCCAGGGGTGAAACATGCATGGGACGGAGGATGGGATGGAGCCAAGGCCCAGCCCCTGAGCCCAGGGACCCCAGCATCCCCGGAGGCAGGTTATCCTAGACAAAAGCAGCTAGCAGGAGCCATGAGTGGACCTGACACGTTCCAAATGGAGCACCCCAGACCACGGGCCTTCATCCACGAGGCAACACGCATCCAACCTTGGGGACCATCCCCGCAGCAACCCCACCCCACACGGCCAGGGCATGTGGTGGAGCAGCAGCAGCACGCAGCCCCGAGGGCTTGTCTCTTTCAGTCCTGACTCTGCCCAGGAGAAAGGCTCCTCTGGTGCGGGCAAGAGCTCATCCCGCCACCACAAATCATGCCTTCTAGCTGCAGGGTAGCAGCCTGTCCACTTATCAGAATCATGTCTCCAGGTGCCACATAGTGCTGGTTTTCCATTTAAGGCCTCAGTGTAAAGTTCTCTTTCAAGTAAGTCAAAAGTGAGCCGTCATAAACAAGTGTGTCAGGGCCCACACCAAGCCAACTCAGTGAGGCCGGGACCCAGCCCTGGTCCCCGACGGGTACACCTCAGGTCTGTATCAGCCGACCTCTGCTCCTGGAGGCCAGGCCTGGCAGAGTGCTCGTGGAAAGGCCACCTGCTGCTTAGGCGGGGTGGGGATACGGCACATGCCAAGGGCAGCTGGGCAGCCACACGGGGCGGGGTCGCCGTCCTGTCTGCACTGGCCTGACACGGTCGGACAGTTGTGCCTCACCATAAGGCCTGCTTGGGAGGGTGGCAGGGGGTCTGCAGAGGGTCTGGATTTGGAGAGAGTCTCCTCCAACCCTCCAGCACGTGCTCAGAGCATCCCTCGATGTGAGGCCGGCTTTGGGGGTCCAGGGACTCTGAGGAAAAGCTGCCCCAAGCTCTCAGCACTCAGTCTCTGATTATCAGAGACCACTCAGGCTGGAAGTGGTCCCTGAACTGCCCCCAACCTGACACACAGGCTTAGGAAAGAGGTGGCCTACAGGGACCGGAGAGGGGGACCCTCCCCAGGCCACTCAGGCAAAGCCATCAGCATCATCCCGGGTCCCGTCTTCACACCTCTACACACTCACATCTGTGACAAAGGAACACAGACAGGTGACAGCAGGGAAGCTCTTAAAAGGCACAGGCTGGTGGGCTTGCCGTGGGGGCTGCAGGGAAGCGGGGGAAGGGTTGGGGAACCTCGAGATTTCCAGAGCTCCACGGCAGGGCACGGCTGGGAAGATGATGGGACCAGCACCCCCCATCGGAGGCAGCCGGGACTCCAGAAGTTCTCAAAGGGCCAGAATGAAAATAGCCAGCCAGGCAGGAGGAAGCGCAGGCAGGGGCCACTGCAAGGCTGAGGCAGATCTGACAGTCACCTGCCTCGGCCTCGCATTCCACGCCTCCCCAGGGCCTGTGACAACAGCTGGGAAGATCAGTGCACAAAGGCTGGGCTCCATTACCAGGGACCCTGATGCCCAGAGAGGCCACGGGTAGAGCTGGACATACCTCAGACCACACCCACCCCTCCCCACTGGGAGACCCATTCGGCCCTGGGACTCCCTGTCAAGCTCACTTTCCCACCCATCAGCAGGTTTAGACAGGTGCACCGATCCCCAGACACACAGAGCAACCAGATCACCGCAGACAACGGGAGCCGTCAGGAGCTGAACTAAGCCCAGGGTCTGGGCCCACAGTCCACGGCCCCAGGAGTCAGATCCCCACCCACAGGACCCCCAGGAGCCCCAGGTACTTCGGCCCCCTGTTTGGAAAGGTGCCACCTCCAGAAGCGACCATAACATTCCTTCCTTGGAGAGACAGCCAGAGTCTCAGCCAGCAAAGGGGGTGCTGCTGGTCTTAACAGCCTCTGCTGCCAGCATGCTTAACTTATGTGCAGTGAACGTAGCCCACTGGCAGATGCGCATGACCAAGACCACCTCCAAGAGAAAAGATAGGGAACTTGGTCACCATCATAGAAATGCAGCCCCAAGCCAGGGGAAGCCTAGACTCCAGCCCAGTCCCATAAGCTTGAGGCCTCTTCCCAGCATCTGAAGGAAGTCCCAGCCAGACAGGAGGGCCACGGGGAAGCAGTGAGAATCCCTGCCTCAGGAGAAGGTTGTAACAGCCCCCGCAAATCCCCAGTGTCCCCTGTGACCACCCCCGCCCAGGCTCTGTCCTTCCAAGCACCTGAGAAGACTGGAGACCCGCAATCAAAACAAAAGCAAACACCACCTATCATTCCGTGTTTAAACCAGCTCCTACTCTGGAAGGCTAACCAAGAATGTTCGTCGCGTTTTTAGAACGCCTGCTAGTTTAAAAAGAAGAAGAAGAAGAAAGCATTGCACACCCTCCCACCCCCATTCAGATGACCAAGTTCAGGGTTCCTAAGAGCATGATTAGACCCTCCAGCTATCACTGCTGCAGGCCCAAACACCCGAGAAGCACTGTTTCTCATCTGTGTCCAGCACAGAAAACTGTACTATCCGGTATTGTAAAAATCCACCAAAGCCCCTTCGGAAAGAAAGCAATTAGCAATTGCAACAAGCAGTGCACAGGTGGCACCCAGGCAAAGGTGGCCAGTGAGATGCAGCCTGTCTCCCAGGCCTGGACAGTGCAGGCAGGTGCACTGGGCCAGAGCGGCCTCAGCTCTGCTGATTGAACCAGGGTTGCACAGGGATCCTTGGGTCTCCGTGGGGGCAGGCCACCTCTTTTTTTTTTTTTTTTTTTTTGAGACAGAGTCCCGCTCTGTCGCCCAGGCTGGAGTGCAGTGGCCAGATCTCAGCTCACTGCAAGTTCTGCCTCCCCGGTTCACGACATTCTCCGGCCTCAGCCTCCTGAGTAGCTGGGACTACAGGTGCTCACCACCTCGCCCGGCTAGTTTTTTTGTATTTTTTAGTAGAGACGGGGTTTCACCGGGTTAGCCAGGATGGTCTCAATCTCCTGACCTCGTGATCCACCGGTCTTGGCCTCCCAAAGTGCTGGGATTACAGGCCACCTCTTTACAGGGCTGCCGACAGGCACCTCCAAGGACTCTCCCACCTCCCCTCTGGATGCATTCTGGATTTCGGGGCCACCTTAGTTAGCCTGTGTCCTGAGGCCAGGCAGGCCAGACTCCCCAGGACAGGAGTTTCTGATGGACAGGACCCTAGCGGGATGGCTTTCCTGCTGTAAGGGTGTTGTTAGGACCCACTCAGGAAGGGCTGCAGCGGCTGTCCAGACTCTCTCTGAGACGCCTTGGGTTTGCTCGGCTGGATCCGCACTCACAGCTGCTCCAAGGGGAAGCTGCACCTACAAAGCTTCTGGCACAGGAGAGAATGACCTGGAGAGGTGCCAGGGGCCCGCCCCACGCGTGGCTGGCAGGATTCACCCGCCGGCTGGCCCGTCCCGAAGCAGCACGTGCCTGGACGCGAACTCCGGATCCACGCGTTCCTACAGACCCGGGGGTGGGACTTGGCGCCCCAGGATGACGCGGAGGGCAGGCTGGGGGGCGGGCCTCACCAACCCAATAGCAGGCTGGGGCGGAAAGTTAGCGGCGGGAAACCCGCTGCACTGCAACTGTTCTGCCAGGCGCCCGGCTCTCAGCCCACCGCGCCCCCCGCTGAGACCCCGGCCCACGCCCCGCACCCTCCCCAGGGCCCCCCAGGCCGCAGACCGCAGACCCCGGCCCGAGCCCCCGCACCCTCCCCAAGCCCCGCGGACCCCAGTGCCAGCCCCCCACACTCACTTCACAGGGCCCTGCAAACCTCGGCCCGCGCCTCGCACTTACCCCAGGGCCAAGAGACACCCCGCAGCCCCCGACACGCGGCCCCGTTCCCCACCAGTACCTGCGGCTCGGCGGAGCGGCTGCCCTGGGGCTCCCGGGACCCGGCCCCGCGCACGCGGACTCCAGGACTACAGCGCCCACAAGGCGGCGCGGCGGGCCCGCGGCTGCGGGGAGGGCGGCTCCGTCCCCACTGAACGCGCCTTGAGGGCGGGGCCTCGCGCGTGGCTGGGCGCAGCTGTAGGAGCGTCTCCACGGGACATCCTCCCACCTACGGCAGCGCCCGCCCACTGCCCTCTCCCAGCCCCGGCGCCGGCCTCTCCCCGCCCGGGTCACGAGGCCCCTCGTGCTGCGGCCCTGACCCCGGGGCCGCCACCTGACCCCGACCGCCCCTCGGGCCCCCTCCCCCGCCGGCGTCAGCATCCTGGGGCGTCATGCGCGGAACTGTCGGTCCCTCGGGCGGGCACCCTGCCATCCCTCTCCCCGCGTTCTTTCCACCCCCAGTCCCCACCTTAGTCCTCCTCCCTAGCCCCCCTCCCGACCTCCACCTCCTGGACGAGGCCTTGTGCATTCCTTTTTGCACCGTTAAACACCTGCCTTCCCGGCCGGTCGCAAGCCGGATCCCAGAGCGCTGCGGGCCCACGCGCCCTCAGGGGTGGCCCTGGGCCGCCTTCCTGGGGCTCCAACAGGGACACGCACAGCCTGCTCTTGGGGACTGCACGGCCCCGAATCCGGCGCCCCCAGGACCCCCGCCGCCCGCCCTCCTGCCTGACGGTGACCCCTACCGGCTTGTGCGAAGGAGCAAGCCGGATCCAGGACGCGGCCCGGGGCCACCAGTACCCATCCCAGCAGGGACAGCCCGGGGAAGACCCGCGCAGGCCTGGCAGGTGGGGACGGCAGGGCAGTCACACTCAGGAAGGGAGGTCTGGGCCACTCTCCCAGGAAGGCGCGGGGCTGCAGCAGACAGCGCCGCCGAAAGCCCCAGGACTGTGCAGGACACAGGGGAAGTGGGGGGCCACAGGATCACTTTACCCTGGAGTTATCCAAGACCTGGCTATGGGGAGGGAAGCTAAGCCGAGGGCTGTGGGGGCCCCAAGGCTAAGGAGTAGCCAGGAAGTCAGCCGCACAGAACAGAAGGGGATGGCCACCCTGGTACCTACACCTCAAGACTGCGGGTTCCAGGTGAGCGGTGAGTCTGGAGCAGCGTCCCTGGAATGCACCCCTTCCCGGGTGTAGACGACACAGTCCACGACTTGCCTTCTGGTGTGAGGGGTGCCCTGGCTCTCCTGCCCACCAGCCGGGCAGCCCCAATGGGAAGCCGGCACAGCGCCCTTGCCCTAAATGGCCGCCTGCCCAAAGCTCTGGCCTGGGCCTTCTTTCCGGAGTCCACACGAACAAATCTCAAAGGAACTTAAAAAGGATTTGTTGGCTGGAAACAGGGGATCTGGGGTAGCTTGCAGAATTTAAGGGAGCACTACAGGATGGAGCGCCTCGCCTGGAGGGACTCCCTGCTTCGTGGGAGCCCTGGCTGTCTCCCCAGTACCGGCCTTCTCCACGGGTGGGCAGAGCCCTGGGCCTGCTGGAAGACAGGAGGGGCAACGCCAAGGAGGAGGCGGCCTTCCTTCCCTCCAGGCAAAGAGGAGCCGGCCATGGGGCCAGCGCTCCAGGGCAGTGTGCTCCCTTTATGCGCAAGACAGGCCAGGAAGCCCAGAGGAAGTGAGGATGAACAGCAGCGGGGCTCCTAGACCCCTTCCCACAGAAGGTTGGCTCCCACCCCCTTCCCACCTGGAAACAGCAAGGCAAGGAGCCACAGCCCGAAGAGGACCCACAAAGGCCAGTCCCTCACCTGTCTCTCCGGCCAGGTGGAGCCAAGCAAATCTTCCCCTGCCTGCCCAAGCTGTCCTCCGGTCCACCTGTGTGGCAGAAGTCCTGGGAGTTCCCCAGCCACACAAGGCCCAGGTTTCCTGCAGGAGCTGCTTCGGAGTAGGGGGGTGGGGCTGCAACCACAAACCGCACGTGGCAATTATACTCTGGAGGCAGCTGCTCTGAGGGAGGAGCCAGGAGACTGGTGAAGACCTTACAGAAGCCTCCACTGAGGCTTCGCTGCGAGGAGTGGCCACAGACAGCAGGGTGTGGGCTTCCAGAGGGCTCCACCCAAAATAGAGACTTACAAAAGCAGGTGACTTGGGAGTGACACTGGCATCTGGGAATGGATCCTGTGCTTGGGGCCTCATGAGGCTCCAGCGGTCCCCGTCCTTGCGTATTTCATCATTGGTTTGTCAAATAGTTAAGTGCCTGAGCGTTAGGGATGGGAGGGAGAGCTGGTTCCTGGGTGAAGCCCTGGGCTGGAGGGATCAGCAGGGGCCCAGCAGTATGGATCCCAGCCCTCCAGCCTGTAGGCTCCAGCCATATACAGTGATGTCTGGGGGCTGCAGGCCACAGAGACCCCTTCCCCTCCTGGAGGGGCTCAGGTGGGCTCTGCAGCCCACCCCACAGCAGTGACCCATCCCCAGCTCCTGGGCCCCCACTCCTCAGCAGCCTTAGCACCCATAGTCCAGGCCCAAGAAATCTCGGCCAGAGAATGAAGACCCTGCCCACCCACTGCCTTCTGAGACCAACCAGCCAATCCTCTGCCTTGGCTGGAGAGACCCAGGGCTGTCCCTGTGGTTAAGTTACCCATCAGCATCAGGGAGGCAGTGGCGTTCGAGCAGCCCTTTCCCTCAGCTGGTGCTGTTGTGGCTGCTGTGGCTCTGGAAGCAAGGCTTGGACCAAATGCTAACACATGGACACATGCATAGAGATACCTCCACGCAGACGTGCAGAGACGCGCACACACACTGATGCGGTTTGGATTCTTTGTTCCCTCCAAATCTCATGTTGGAATGTGATTCCGTGGTGGACGTGGGGCCTGATGGGGGGTGTTGGATCATGAGGGCGGATCCGCCATGAATGGCTTAGCACCATCCCCTTGGTGATGAGTGAGTTCTCGTTCAGTTAGCTCACTCGATAGTGGATTGTTTAAAAGAGTCTGGGAACTCCCCTTTTCCTTCCCCTTCTCCCACTCTTGCTATGTGATACTGGCTCCCTGTCACCTTCCACCATGAGTGGAAGCTTCCTGAGGCCTCACAGGAGCAGATGCTGGCACCATGTTTCCTGTACAGCCTGCAGAACCGTGAGCCAATTAAACCTCTTTTCTGTATAATACTTAGTCTCTGTATTCCTTTATAGCAACACAAAAACAGCCCCCCACAGACACATACACGTACAGACACCACCGAGATATATGCACAGATACAGAGATGTAAACACACAGACATACACACGATGCAGACATACAGAGACACAGAGACATACAGACACACGTATGCTCACATGCACATGGCACTCCATACGCAGGAAGATGGGTGCGGACCAGCCTTCCATGCCCCAGCGTGTACAGTGAACTGGCCTGCACACGGCCTCAGACACAGTTTCTCCTCCTACCCTTCCAGGCATCGCCCCAGTCTCACTGAATGACAGGTGCTTCTGCTCCCATCTGAATCTGCTTGGTAGAGGTGCAATGCGCCCTGTAAATGCCTTGCCTCGCTTGTTGGCCAGTGGGTCTCTGCTGCAGCTGACCCTCTCTCCGCCCCCAACTCCCACCGGGCCTTCACCCCCACTTTTCCCATGAGCTGACCTCCTAACACTCCCAGAGGCCAGGGGTGGCCCATCACAAGGACCTAGGGGCCCAAAGGTCTGGAGAAAGGGGGCTGACATGGATGCCTTTGTGTCAGGCCTCCCAGCACTGGCCCCCAGGCCCAGGCCGGCCTGCAGCTGTGGCCCCCATCCTCTCAGAGGCTGAGCCGGGCCACCGTCCTCAGCACCTTCTCTGTGAAGCCAGAAGCCCCGTGGCGGCTGAGCGGAGAAGCAAAGCCTACAGGAAGGAGTGTTGTCCCTGGTCTGCCTGGAGCCCAGGAGCTCCCTGCTTCTGCACTCCCTGGGTGAGCGCAGGACCCTCACAGCCCGTCACAGCAGTGGGGCTAACCTGGGCCTGTGCCTGCCACACTCCTTCCCTGGAAGTGTGTCCTACCTGGTCCTATGGAGTTGAATCCCGAGCCCCACTGGGGCCCCAGACAGTGGCCCCAGCAGGCCCAGACACTCCCAGTTGAGCCCTGCCTGGCCCAGCAGCAGAACACTGAATCCTGATGCCTCCAAGTCTCCCTACAGCCAGACTTTCACAAAATTGTGATTAAATAGCCCATCTTTACTAGGGAAAGCGGGAGGTTTGAACCTCTTTGGAATCACAAGGCAGCTGTTTAGTATAATGTCATCTAACAAGAGAGTGTTAAACAGAATTAAAATAACCAGTGGAAATCTGGCCAGTGCAAGGTGGAGTTTGAAGCCTACCCAGCCTGGTCCTCATTTCCAGAACTTGGAGGTGATAACCCTCCTGCCTGCAGGTGGAGTGTGCAGTGAGGCCAGCTACAGGAACGTCCTGCGGTCGGAAGAGGTTTGCATTGAGCTCTACAATCACAGGCATGCATCCTGGTTGCAAGCAAGCTATTTGAGAAACCTATGCATGATGTTAGAAGACGAAATGATTGGGAAGGAAGGGGCCGAGTCTCTGTTCACAGATGATGCAATTGCCAGGGCAGAAAATCCTAAAAGTTTATCAAAAATACTATAAATAATAAGGGCATTTAACAAGGTCATGAGATACTAAGTCTATATACAAAAGAAATTGTGCTTCTATAATCTAGCAACAAATAAATGGAAGACAGAATTTGAAAAACAGCATTTACAATGCCATTGAAAATCAGAAAATACCTAAGAATGCATTTAATGAAAAATTTGCAAATTCCCTATACCGAAAGCTGCAGAACATTGCTGAGAGAAATTAATGAGGAGCTAAACAAATGGGGGAGACACACCTTGTTCATGGATTGTGTAAACCAAAAATAAAATTCTAAGCCCCCAGCCCTCTGAACAGACCACTCCTCTGGGCAAGGGCATTCCAAAATTAACCTGAAAAACTGGTTCAGACCAGGAGGGGAAGGGAGGGATGGATACACGTCATTATACCTGACCCCCTTTTGGAATTCAGGGAAAGTTGACCAGCTTTCAACGTCAACACAGACCTTAAGTCTGATAAGAATCATTTAGAATCTAGTCTCTGAAGCCTGCGACCCAGAGACTTCAACTGTTGATAAAACTTTGATCTCCACAACCCCTTACTGTAACCTAGACATTCCTTTCTATTGATAATAACTCAACCAATTGCCAATCCCAACATTTTTAGCTTTACCTATAACCTTGAAGCCAGCCCCCACCAGGTTGTCCCACCTTTCCAGACCAGAGCAGTGTTTATCTTACATGTATTTGATTGGGTCTCATGTTCCCTTAAATGTATGAGACCAGGCTGTGCCCAGTCACCTTGGACGCATGCTTTAGGATCTCCTGAGGGCTGTGTCAAAGGCCATGGTCACTCATATTTGGCTCAGCATAAATCTTTTCATATATTTTACATAGTTTGACTCTTTTCATTGACAATTGGAAGGTGCTTTATTTAAGGTGAAAATTCTCCCCAAATTGATCCATAAATTCAGCACAATCCAATAGAGATCTCACAGGCTTATTTTTTAGAAATTGAGATGTTGATTAGAATTGAGGTGAAAATGTGAAAGATTTATAATAGCCAAAACAATTGTGACTAAGAAGAGCGACGTTGGAGAGCTCAGAGATATAGAGACTAAGGGAAGCTGGTGGAGTCCGAAAATAGGACCACCCACACGGAGAACAGATTTCCAACAAGGGTGTCCATTTAATTCAGTTAGGGAAAGGACGGTCTCTAGATCACATAGTTCGAGAACAGCTGGATATCCACAGGGGAAGATGAACATCAGACTTACCACATCCCTTTCACAAACACTAATTTGAGACGGCTGATAGACCCAAACTAAAAGCTAACACTGTCAAACTTGTAGATCTGTGTCCAGCGACACAAGAAGCAAACAAAATGTCAGGCCACACCTGGGAGGAAACATTCATATTCCTTGTATCTGATACAGGACTTGTATCCAGACACATAACTGTCCCTTACAACTGAGTAATAAGAAAACAGCCCACTTCTTAAAATACACAAGAGAAGCCGAGCACAGTGGCTCAGGCCTGTAATCCCAGCACTTTGGGAGGCTGAGGCCCGTTGATCACTTGAAGTCAGGAGTTCAAGACCAGCCTGGCCAACACGGTGAAACCCCATCACTACTAAAAATACAAAAATGAGGCTGGTGTGGTGGCGGGTGCCTGTAGTCCCAGCTACTCAGGAGGCTGAGGCAGGAGAATGGCTTGAATCTGGGAGGTGGTGGTTGCAATGAGCCGAGATCTCACCACTGCACTCCAGCCTGGGCAGCAGAGTAAGACTCTGTCTCCAAAAAAAAAAACAAAAAAAAAAAACAAAAAAAAATAGCCCGGGCGCAGAGGCTCAAGCCTGTAATCCCAGCACTTTGGGAGGCCAAGGCGGGCGGATCACGAGGTCAGGAGATCGAGACCATCCTGGCTAACATGGTGAAACCCCATCTCTACTAAAAAAAATACAAAAAACTAGCCGGGTGAGGTGGCGGGCGCCTGTAGTCCCAGCTACTCCGGAGGCTGAGGCAGGAGAATGGCGTAAACCTGGGAGGCAGAGCTTGCAGTGAGCTGAGATCCGGCCACTGCACTCCAGCCTGGGCGACAGAGCGAGACTCCGTCTCAAAAAAAAAAAAAAAAAAAATATATATATATATATATATGCACAAAAGATTTGAACACTTAAATAAGATGTGAAAATATATCTAATATCATAAATATCATAATCCTTTGTCATTAAGGCCTGAGGTACCAAACCACTCCCACAATAAAGGCTAAAATTTAAGAAGCTGACAATACTAAGTGTTGACAAGGCTGTGGAGCAATATATGGGGATGTGAAATGTTACAAACACTTGGAAAACACTGGGGCAGCTTCTTGTGGAGTTTAACATGTGTCTACTTTATGAACCATAGTTCTACTCCTAGGCATCTGCTGAAGAGATATGAATGCATGATCCCACAAAAGCCCATGCACACAGGCTGTACCCTGTTCTCATGTAACTGCTAAAAACTGGCAACAACCCGAATATCCATTATGGGATGAAGGATAAACACACAGTACATCCACATAACAGGGACTACTCAGACTAAAAGGAAATAACAAAGGAGTGAGTCTCAGCACCCTCGTGCTGGGGGGCCAGAGTCCAGCCTGGGAAAGTTCATCTGTGGGGGAGGCAGGTGAGCAGGGGCCTGTGGTGGAGGCTCGGGGTCAGTGGAATTGTTTTGTGTCTGATGGGGGCAGAGGTTAATGGTTGTGTTCACCTGTCAGACATGTTTGACAAATGCTTCTAATGGGTACAATTTATGGCATGTGAATTGCACCTCAATAAAATTGTTTTTTAAAAGCCTGCACTGGTGGAAGTGGGTGAAAGGCCTGGAAGCAGATCGAATGCTCCAAACCCTCTCGTGTCTCTTGGGAGAAAATCCAGGCCTCAGCTGATTACAAAGGAGAACCCAGAATGGCCTCAGCCTCGGGAGAAAAGGGTAGGAAGGGGCAGGGGACAGGTGGTGGGCAGTGCGGGGGGGGGGGGGGACAGGTGGTGGGGGAGGGGCAGGGGACAGGTGGTGGGGGAGGGGCAGGGGACAGGTGGTGGGCAGTGCGGGGGTTTGGGGGACAGGTGGTGGGTGGTGGACAGCGGGGAGGGGACAGCTGGGCACACACTCTGGCTCTTGGTTGCAGGTGGGGTGCAGGTCCAGTGTGCTTCGGCCAGGTAGGTCTCCATGTGTCCTCCTTCACATCTTGTCCCCACAGAGACCCCCATCTCTGCCCTTTCTCAGCCCCAGGGCGGCCCTCCCAGGCTGCAGAGCCCCAAACTCTCCAGCATCTTGGGAACTGTCTCTCCCCGGCCAGGCTGGCACATGTGGATGTTGCAGGATTGGCTCAAAGTAGACAGTGTGGGTCAGTGCGAGGTACCGCCGACCCCATCCCAGCCCCTCCCGGGTTCCTGTGCATCCTGCTCCTGCCCACCCAGCCCAGGCTGGCACCTCCTCCTGGTCTCTCCCACACGCCATGCACTGCCCTGGTCACCTTCGTGGTTGGGGTGTTTCCCTCCTGGGGAGGCGCCTCCTGCCCTGTGAGGCCTCTGAGCCCCAAAGGGTCACTTGAGACTGTGTCCCCAGGTAGCAGCTGGTGGTTCTCTCTGGCCCCCACAGACACCTCAGGCCCCCGTATGCCAGGCCCCATGGAGACCGGGTCTTCCGTGCTCCCTTCTTCCCGAGGGCCCACCCGTCACCCTGTCCACAAGCACAAGTGAACGGTTCCAGGTGGAGAGGGCTGGTTCTCCAGCTGGAATTTCCTTGACTGCACTGTCTTATTAGATCCGGAGTGGAACTGCAGGAAATTAACAGGCAGATTTGGGCAGGATGGAGTTCAGTTCTCCCAGCCCAGGGGAGACCACAGCCAGCACTCCATCCACGGTCCAGGATCATGGCAGCCCCGCTCAGAGGCTCGGCCTTGCAGGCCTCGGGCTTCTGTGGTTTTGTTGCACGCAGGTTTTGTCATCTTCTTCAGAATGTTTCAGTATTCACGTGTTCCTGGATGATTGGCGTTCCCTCTCAATTTTCACATGCAGTGGTATAGGGGTGTGCAGTCTGCAGACCCCTCTCCTCTCCTCCGCCTCCCCCTCAACCTCCCTTCCCCCCACACCCACCTCCCCTCCCTGCCTCCCTCCTCCACCTTCCTCCCCTCTCCTCCTCCTTTCCCTCCCCTTCCCTCCTGCCACCCCCCATCACAACCCTTCCCCCGCCCTCCCTGACCTTCCCCGCACCGGCGCCCGCCTCCATTCTCCTCCTCGCAACACCCACTTCCTCCTCACAACACCCACTTCCTCCTCCACCTTCCCCCTCATCTTAGTCCCTCTCCTGTTCTTCACAGTCCCAGCTGCACCTGGGTTGGGCACCCTTTCTCGGTCCTAGCACTGGAAGTTCGTTTTATTTCTTAAACTGGCCAGCGCATTCTCTGTTCCTCTTATTTTCTTTCAAGGAACTACCTTTTGGATCTAAAATATCAAGTTTTACTTAAGAGGCTGAGGCAGGAGAATAGCTTGAACCCAGGGGATGGAGGTTGCAGTGAGCCGAGACACTGCACTCCAGCCTGGGCGACAAGAGCAAGACTCCATCTCAAAGGAAAACAAAACAAAAATCAAGTTTTAATTGCTTTCCAATTAATTTCTGCTTTTCTCATTTTTTCTTTTTCCTGTTGATTTTGTTGTTCCTTTTCTGTTCTAGTTTCTGAGTTAACTGCTATGTTCCTTTAATTTGAATAAAACTAGGAATAATAAACCATTTAATAATTCATTCCTCTCACAGGGCACCTCTGGCCAGCCCATAGGTGCTGTGTCACTACATTTGTTGCCGTCAGCCTCTACGTAGGACGTGATTTTTGCTTGACTTCCTTTTGGACTCATGACTCATTTGAGAGAATGATTCAAACGTTTCCAGCGGCCAGATGTTGTTTGTTGGTTTCATTAATATGTCGTTTTATAAAGTTAAGATCAAAGAAGGTGGCCTAAGCAGGTTTTCATTTTGTGAAATTGTTTTGTGCTTCGATTTGTGGCTTGGTTTTGGGTTATCTTTTAAACTTTTTCATGGGCTTTTGAAAAATGCATATTCTCTATGCACATTGTGTTTTCTATGAACAATAAAATCTAAATTGCAAACAATGGGATTTCAGTCTTTCATAGCCTCATTTGCATTTTCTGGGGTATGTGTCAAGTTTGCCAGAGTTGAGGGCCCTCTGTGACTGGGGTTCACGCCTCCCTGCATGTCCGCGCCTTCGTGTCCACATTTTAGGGCAGTGTGGAGATGGACCTGCACTGCACCACCTGCGTGTTCTGCCGCTGCGCCTGCCTGAGACCCTCGGCTTCCTGTGCAGCCTCCTTATGGCTGTTTCAGGTGCATCCCCCAGAGCATGGGGTGGAATTTGCTTTTCTACAAAAAGTGTCCACCACAAGTGCCTGACCCATGGTCTCCACCACTCCACGAGGCTGGCTGTGTGGTGGGGACTGACGGCCTCCTCAAGAGAAGCCGGTGATGACCCAGGGAGTGGGCATGGGCACTGCCAGACCAAAGAGATCTGCAATGAGCCAAAGAAGAGGCTGGGCTGCTGCTGTCTGTGTCCGCCCAGGGGAGCTGCGTCCTGGCCTCAGGACCTCCCTCCCGGCCTGAGCAGCAGGGGTCGGGCCGGTCCAGCTCTCAGGAGCATCCCAGGGGAAGAGGAAAGTTGCCCTCCTGTCTGCTCCAGGGAGATCCCCAGGCTGTGCCACCAGCAGGCGGCGTGGACATTTGTGACTGTTGGATCAGGGGCCTCAGGGAGAGCCACGGGGGAGAGCCACACCCACCTGGAGGCTCAGCCCAGGCCAGGACCACAGCCTTCGAATGTGCAGAGATGCCCCGTCCCCACCCAGGCCCTGGTCTCGAGACCATGTGGATGAGAGACAAGCGGGTGCTATAATCCGCAGTCACCAGCAGAGCAGATGGCCTCTCGCCCAGAACAGGGCACCCGGGACAGCGTTGGCCCCAGCAGGGAGGGGCCGGTCTCAGTGGAGTGGGGCCAGTCACAGCCTGGCCCTGGGTGTGGTCCCAGACCCCTAATGCCGAGCCTGCAGGTTCCTGGGCCACGAGTCTGACCTGACACGGAGTCTCTGGGCTGGTCCACCTGTCCACCCTGTCCCTGTGTTTGTGCTGATAAGAGGACAGTGCACAAAACACATGACGGCTGTGCACTATGATCCATACTCACCAGCACAGCAGACGGCCTCTCGCCCAGAACAGGGCACCCAGGGCAGCGCCAGCCCCAGCTCTCCCTGGGGCCCCCTGTGTGCTCACTTTTACACAAGACCTCGCGCAATGGAAGCTCTTCCTCCAGGCAAATCACAGGGGCAGATCCCTCATGCTTGAGGCGCCCGTGCTCACAGTACCATGAGCTTCCACTATCTTACCACCTGGAGGCCTCAGCACCAAGTCTGAGAAGAAAGAAGACTCCATCAGGGCGGCAGGTGGCCAGGCTCAGGGCTGGGGCAGGACGGGAGCCGGGCCTCGCTGCAGGCTGGGCCTGGAGGGCAGGGGCCTTTGCTGCCATTTCCTGGGTGCTCTTTTGTAAGCAGAGGCTGGGGCTGCGTCCTGCCCAGCAAGCTCTACTGGTCCTTCCGGGCACAGTGCATCCCTCCCACCCGCCTAAGGGGACGGGAGCCGCTGACCTTTAGGACCTGTGCAATGGTCATGGCGCTGTGTGTAGGACATGACTCCAGGCCACATCCTCCCTCCGGCCCATGAGGGTCCCTGGGATAAAGTCCAGAGGAGCCACAGGGAGCCTGGCCCATCACAGTGCCAGCCCTAGGCCTTGTTGCTATTATTTTGTATTTTTTTGTGGTAAAAGAGACATAAAAAGTACCATGTTAACTATTTTTGACTGCACACATCAATGACATTAAGGACATTCACACTGTTGTACGGCCATCACCCCCATCATCTCCAGAACTCTTTCATCCTGCAAAACTGAAGCTCAGCACCCAGGACACACTCACCCACAAACCCCCACGTCTCCCTCCCAATCCCCCACGCCCCCTCCCAATTCCCCGAAGCCCCCATCCCAATCCCCCGCGCCCCCATCCCAATCCCCCGCGCCCCCTCCCAATTCCCCGAAGCCCCCATGCCAATCCCCTGCGCCCCATCCCAGGTCCCCGCGTCCCGCCTCCCAATCCCCCGTGTCCTCCCTCCCAATCGCCCGCGTCCCCATCCCACTTTCTGGCCGGGTTTGGCCACCGCGGCCTCTAGGTGGAACCGCGCACAGTGGGCGTCCTCCGGTGCCTGGCCAGGTGCGCTCAGCATCGTGTCTCCAGGTCCCTGCACGGGGCCGCGGCGCGGGAACTTCCTTTCAAGCCGGCGATCCTCCCTGCGTGCGTCTCCACCTTTTCATTTTTCCTTCACGGATGGACATGTGGACGTGTCCTTCCGCTTGGCTGTGGTGACTAAAGCCGCTGTGCTATCGTTTTTACTGTCGTTGCTATGAAAAGTTGACAAATGAACCTTCCTCTTACTGTTTGGGTTTTTCCCATTTTATCTGCTTTTAACTGTCCAGGTTCATTGAGCGCTAGCAGCGGGCCCGGTTCTTGGCTCCAGTGGCGGGGCCCCTCGCCTTCTCCCCAGCAGCAGCCCCTTTGACGACATCAGGACTTTCGGTCCATTCCCTGGGTCGACGTTTCCAGAACCCCGCGCCCAGGCCTCGGAGCCCGTCTAGGTGGCGTGCGGGTCCCCTTGTGCGCGCTCCCGGAGGCCGCGGGTTTCCCGCACGCAGCGCGGGGAGCGGCCACCAGGGGGCGAGCGGCGCCCGGAGCCTCCGCGGGTCCCCGCCCAGCAGCCCTGCGGCGCAGGGGGCGGCGCTGCCGGTGGGGGTGGGGGTTGCAGGGGGCGGCGGGGACAGCATGGCGGGGCAGGGGCGGTGTGGGGGGGTTGGAGGCGGTTGTAGGGTCAAGGGGACCGGCTTGGGTGGCGGCGCAGGTTGCAGGGAACGGAGGTGCAGGGGGCGGCGGCGGGGGCCGGGCGGCCTGCGTGGGGAGCGCCTGAGGCTGGCCCGGGACCTGGGACCGCAGCCTCCGGTTCAGGCGGGTCTCCACGCGAACGGCGGGCGCTGGCAGAAAGCGACACACGCAGAGTTTCGCGCGAGCCCGAGGGGCCCAGCTGCCGCCCATGCGCGGTCCTGGAGGTGCCGGGAGGGGGTCGCGGACCTTGAGGCTGGATCCACGTGGTCCCCACGGCCCCAGTGAGTGACATCACTGCGATGCTGCGCATGGACCAAGTCTACACCCGGGAGATGGCCACAGTGTGCGTGGACCAAGGTCTGCACCCGGGAGGTGGCCATGGTGCGCATGGACCAAGGTCTACACCCGGGAGGTGGCCACGGTGCGCATGGAGCAGGGTCTACACCCGGGAGGTGACCACGGGACAGACGCTCCCATGAGGTTTCCAGGAAGACCCCCGCCCTAACCCTCTGAAGGTCGGAGGTCACGGATCAAAGCCGAGAACAGAAGCTGGGGCGGAGCACACGGAGCTGGAAAGAGGGGCCTGAGTGTGGGGCGGCCACCAGCAGGGTCCCCTCCAGGCCACAAGGATGCTCCGGTCCCAGTTCCCGGAAGAGGGTAGCTCCAGTCACCAGGGGGGTGACCAGCAGAGGTCCTCATGGCTTGCGGTCTCAGGTCAGGGGAGACCTGAGACTTCTAAGTTGAGCACAACAGCGTCTCCACCGCCCCCGCAGACAGAAAGACCAGGCCAACCCAAGACTGCAAGCTCAAGCTCTGGCTGCAGGGCAGCTGAGCCTGTGAGGGCCCAGGGCGGAAGCTGCTCTGAGCCAGGCCCCGGGTCCGCAGTCCTCCCCCGCTGCTCCCCACCAGTACCCGGCTGTGGGCTTGGATTTTTGATGCTTCCAACTTTTAAAGAGAAGCTTGAAATCTGTAATTCTTATGTGAAACCCTGCCTTTCTTAACTAAAGACTTAAACTTAACTAGTTAAAATTAATTACTATTGATTAAATTTGTACCAATTAAAGCTAACTGAATTCTTCTCAAAACACCGTGCAGATGAAACTAGCCAGAGACACACCTGTCTGCAGCCATGGCTTTAGGAGACACGGAGTCGGGGCCAGGGACGTGGCCGGAGCTGCCGCAGACGGGACAGAACAGGACGTTGTCAAGGGCTCCATGGCTGATCTGTCTCTGTTGCACCAAAGTATTTTAAGTGTTCTCTCACGTCCCCTGGAAGATCTTGGATGGGGAGAGAGGCGGGGTGGAGGGTGGTGTGGGAGACCTGTGGCTGGGGCTTCCTGGGGACCCTGCACTGCAACCGGCCTGCATGTGTCTCCTGGGACAGTGCCTCAGAGGCCTGGCCACTCCGAAGGGCCTCTGGACACCTCTTAGCCTTCCCAGGCTTCCCTGGCCTGGCTACTGCCCTGTTGCCGGGACTTGGGCACCAGCCACTGCCTCCCCACATGTCAGCTCCTTGCACAACAGCACCTGCTTCATGGAGCTGCCCAGGACTCAGGAAGAACAGAGCTGGAAGCTGGGTCCTGGGGCTGCTGGAGCCCTGGCAGCAGGAAGTGATTTGAGATAGAGAACCCGAGGCCAGGGCACTGGGGCTCAGAGAGCAGCCCCAGGAGACGGGTCTTCCCTATCAGTGGAGCCAGACCTTGGTCTTGTGACACTCTGGAGTCCCTGGCTTTGACCCCGTAGCCCCTGCCACATTCTCCTGAGGCTTCTTGTCCACTCTGGGTGAATTAGATGCTGACCTGTGCCTCGTGGCCCCTGCCTGGCCCTGAACCCCGGGCCCTGCACACCTTGCTGGTAGCCTCTGCCACAGAGATGGGAGGGTCCACCTGGAGTGTCCCGCTTCAGTCACAGCCCTGGAGTGGTTCGTGGCCAGAGCAGAGCAGCGAGGGCTGGGGTTTGTGCAGTGACCAAGACCAGGGTGCAGGGGCCCAAACCAAGGCCACTCACTGCCGTCAATTGAGCAGAAGGGATGTTCCGGGGAGCCTCAACCCTCCACCCCACTCAGACGGTGTGCCTCTCTTGAACCCTGCCCTGGGCTCTGGTGACCCTCAGGGATGCTAGTGAGGAGCTTGTCCTGGCTCAGACTGAGCCCTCTGCTCAACTAACAGCACAGATGCAGCCCAGACGGCTGCGGAGGAGAAGGGGGGTGTGGCGATGGCCGTGCCCTCAGCACTCAGACTTGGCCTGCTGAGCCCAGTGGGGTGGGGAGTGTTAGTGCGATGCCCACACTTGCCCCCTGTGTCTCTGACAGAATCATTCCTGTTCAGACATGAGCTCCATTCCTTCGAGGGCATGACCAAGAGGTCACCTATATTTAGGGTCGTGCCATCCAAGGCAGTCTGTGCCGAGTGGCTCCATATTCAGACAGTGGTGGCATCATCTCCAAGCCTGATCTCAGTGGTCGGCACATCCCATGCTGGTGAGAGACTGGAGGCGGCTTCTGAAAACCCTTTAGGGCCAAGACTGTCTAGTCGGGCTCCGCACGGCCGGTGACAGATCAGGCCAGACAAGTGCATGACGCCCGGCATCCAAGACGACAGACTGAGACCCCCAAGCCCAGGTGGGCCACGGCTGGCTGGACCTCAGCTGGGACTCGGATATGCTTGCTCTGCAGCCTGGCCCCAGGGTGTGGGCCTGCAGCTCTGGCTGCTGAGAAATCCTGAGTGAGCACTTCAACCTTTGAAGGGGGAAGGATTCGCCCCATTGTCACTGCAGTGAGATCCCCTGAGAACCCAGGAAGCCAGTGGTGCCACAGAAGGGGTGCTGGCCGGCGAGTCCTGGGGATCCTCCCAGGGATGCAGCCGATGGTGGGGCTGTGACCAGGCTGCAGTGGGCGTTTCTTCTTTGCATGTGGCCAGCGTGACTCGAGTTCAGCTCCAGAAATATGTGTGTGAGGACTACATTTGGTTTGAGCCAGGGCAGGCACAGGTAGGGAGCGGAGCTGCTACAGGAAGCCCTGCGGCCGGGAATCTGAGGGAGTCAGGGCAGGCTTGTTCCCACGGCAAGACAGAGGACGGCCACCTGGTTGCTTGGAATAAGATGGAGAGCTGTGTTCCAATTTCTCAGCACACAAGAAAACACATTTCAGTTAAATTGAATTTTCTTTTTTTTTTTTTTAGACGGAGTCTGGCTAGGTCTCCAGGCTGGAGTGCAATGGCGCGATCTCAGTTCACTGCAACCTCTGCCTCCCAGGTTCAAGCGATTCCCCTACCTCAGCATCCCAAGTAGCTGGGATTACAGGCGCCTGCCACCACACCTGGCTAATTTTTGTATTTTTTGTAGAGACGGGGTTTCACCATGTTGGCCAGGATGGTCTCGATCTCTTGACCTTGTGATCCATCCATCTTGGCCATCCAAAGTGGTGGGATTCCAGGCGTGAGCCACCGTGCCTGGCCTAAGTTGAATTTTCATGTGGAAGTCAATAACTACATACATTTGGGGATGCCAGTGGCAGAAATCACAAAGGAAAAGACAGGTGGACATGCTTGCATCCAATCTAAAAACATCTTTAAGTCAAAAGTCACCGTGAAGAACTGCCAGCCGCTCCGCTGTGTGGAAACATCACAACAGTGAGGCTGGGTGAGCATCAGTGTCCTGGGTCCATTAGGCAATTGCCTCCGTCTGTGTATTTAGGTCGGTGAGGTGTCACCATGTACCAACAAGCAGAAACACACACACACTGAAAATGGCCAGGGGTGTGGGCGAATCCTCCCATGGGGACCAGCGGTAGGCAGGGTGCTCCGGAGACCACGGGAATGCCACGTCCTCCAGCTCCAACTTGCAAAGATTTGCTAAGATTTATATATTTTTTTCCAGTTGTTTTTCAGTCTTTATTTTATGGAGGCCCCTGAAGGTACTTGTGGATTCTGATTTGCAGCTCTGTCCAGGGAGCGTCCGGCCAAACCTGGAGCCCGGGGCGTGCAGATGGACCTCTGGACGTGGGGCCACACCTGCGCACTGAGTTGTTCTCACTTACTGTCTGGAGGTGGTTCCACATCAGCACACACAGAGCTTCTATGTTCCTCATTAACAGCAGTGAAGAACTAGTCACTCAAATGCCCATCACTCTCTCTCACAGGGTATTTTTTTTTTTGAGACGGAGTCTCGCTCTGTCGCCCAGGCTGGAGTGCAGTGGCCGGATCTCAGCTCACTGCAAGCTCCGCCTCCCAGGTTCACGCCATTCTTCTGCCTCAGCCTCCCGAGTAGCTGGGACTACAGGCGCCAGCCACCTCGCCCAGCTAGCTTTTTGTATTTTTTAGTAGAGACGGGGTTTCACCATGTTAGCCAGGATGGTCTCGATCTCCTGACCTCGTGATCCGCCCGTCTCGGCCTCCCAAAGTGCTGGGATTACAGGCTTGAGCCACCGTGCCCAGCCCACACAGGGTATTTTTAAGAGAAATTGCTAGACATGGAGTTTGCTGTCAAAATGGCCCCCAGTGTGACAAGCAGATTTATTTTCACTATAACGTCCAGTTCTGGTGATGACAGGGGCAGACAGCCCTCCACATGGGCAGTGGGCACAGGTGAACCTCAGGCAATCAGTCACAGCCCCAGAGACAGGATCCGCATGTGAACAGACCATCCACAGGGGCCCAAACGTCGGAAACGCAGCTTACTCTGCGAGAGGCAGCACGTCATACCCCCTGCTCCCAAAATGTAGGAAACTGGCTTGTGCCAGGTGTGGCCAGAACGTGGGCATAGGGGAGCCCTGGGGTCACTCATGGAGCATAAACCATGCAGCCTTCCTGGGGAGCAGCCTGGCCCTGAGAGTTGGGGACGCCAGGGCCCCGCAAGTCCTCTCCAGGACCCATCCCCCAAGGACTCCTCCACAGCCACACAGGACCCACACGGGGACATGCCACAGCTAGGTGAGGCCGGCAGGAGCCACACAGGGCCCACACGGGGACGTGCCCACAGCTAGGTGAGGCCGGCAGGAGCCACACAGGACCCACACGGGGACGTGCCCACAGCTAGGTGAGGCCGGCAGGAGCAGGACACTCCATGTCCATCACCTGGAGAGAGTCAGGCAAAGCGCACTGGGTGCCCACTGTGGCCCCCACAGGAGCTAATCCACCACGCAGCAGGGAGGGGTCTTGGAGATGCCATGTGGGAATGGGAAGTGGCACTGGCACCCCCGCTAGGGTGCCCACCGTGGCCCCCACAGGAGCTAATGCACCACACAGCAGGGAGGGGACTTGGAGACACCATGTGGGAATGGGACGTGGTACTGGCACCCTGGTAGGAAGCGAAGTCAGAGTCCAAACAAAGAGACACAGGCTCCTCCAGAACAGGAGGGAAGAGACCACACCAGCAAGGACAGCTGCCCACATGGGGGAGGGGTAGGGGCCAGAGCTGGGAATGAGGATTTGAGGGACCAAGAGGCGGAACGACAAAGGTGAGGGGCCTTGCGGAGTGGTGACAGCAGTGGCCAAGTGCCAACGAAGAGGACGAACCCAACGCTAGGCTGAGGCCAAACAGAGAAACAAGAAGAACAGCCCCCAGGCTTGGAGCTGAGAGATGCCCGAGCCCCGGACTGTCGGTGCTGTCCTCTGAGCTGGCCTCTCTGATCCTGCTTTCTCCCTGATAAAGAGGCACTCTCATGGCTGGCGGAGGGGATGCTGGTGGCCTGGCTCAGCCTCAGCAGCTGCTCTTACCACTGCTGTGGTCATTCGCTGCCCTTCGAAACAAAGCTGCTTGCCAGCCACCCACGTGCAAAGGAAGAAGGAAAGAACGGGAACAAACGACTGAGCCTAATCCACTTTCCCTGCCATGTGAACCACAGTATTTTCCACTACTATGCACTTGGAGAGAGCAAATGTCACCGTCTTGTTGAGAAGACGAGAGAGGCAAGAGATCTGAACAACACCCAGCTCGGGGCAAATGCCTTCAGACAAGCACGACCAAAGTAAAACAGGAATGAGTAATGACCCTAAAAGATGCGCTAAAAATAATTGACAAAGTATAAAATAAGTATTTGAGTATTCTATTGCAATAATTTGCCATGCCATTCACTCGCAATAAATCAATCTCTGTCAAGTTAGAACAGTGTTGCCTTTGTCCTTCTTTTGAACCAGGATTACATATGGTCGTTCTGGGGCCCGGAGTGCCTCCCAGTGTTCCCACTCCTGGCCTAGTGGGTTCCAGCTACAAGTGCTGGACTCTGCATTGGAAGCGAGGGTGAGGCCTGGCACGGTGGCTCATGCCTATAATCCCAGCACATTGGGAGGCTGAGGCGGGCAGATCACCTGAGGTCAGGAGTTCGAGACCAGCCTGGTCAACATGGTGAAACCCCATCTCTACTAAATATACAAAAATTAGCCAGGTGTGGTGGCATGCACCTGTAATCTCAACTATTTGGGAGGCTGAGACAAGAGAATTGCCTGAACCTGGGAGGCGGAGATTGTAGTAAGCCAAGATTGTGCCACTGCACTCCAGCCTGGGGGACACAGCGAGACTCCATCTCAAAAATAAATAAATAAATGAAAAATAGTAATAATAAAAAGTGAAGGTGGGAACCTGCACAGCAAAGAAAGATAAGACTTCCAGGCTGGGTACAGTGGCTGACGCCTGTAATCGCAGCACTTTGGGAGGCCGAGGTGGGCGGACCATAAGGTCAGGAGATTGAGACCATCCTGCCCAACATGGTGAAACTCCATCTCTACTAAAAATACAAAAATTAGCTGGGCGTGGTGGCGGGTGCCTGTAATGCCAGCTATTCAGGAGGCTGAGGCAGAAGAATCACTTGAACCCAGGAGGTGGAGGTTGCAGTGAGCCAAGATCACACCACTGCACTCCAGTCTGGCAACAGATCAAGACTCCGTCTCAAAAAAAAAAAAAAAAGACTTCCAGAAATACATGCACATCACACTGACACACCACCACACACATTGCCACATCGGCATCGCAAAGGGAAACCCTCATGACTACTGAACATTTATGACGGTCTCCGGGAGGTTTTTCAAAAGGCCAAGTTCTGAAAACATCCACTTACAGCGCGTGGAGGAGCAGAACCTAGACTCTCTCTCCCCCATGAAACAACTGAAAAAACAGGCAAATATGTGAAGCAAAATGTTTCCAGACCCTGGTCTCCCAGCACCGTGGTGCAGTGCTCCCTGAGAGACACGAAACAAACGGGTTGAGACCTAGAACTGCCAGAGCTCATGACAGGGAGAAAGTTTCCAGGACGCAGCACAGTGAAAAGGAATCCAGGCAGAACTACAGTTTCCTACAGCTGAAGAAACAAAGCTGGGAGCCTGAGAGGCAAACATGGCCAGAAATCACGGGACGGAGCCCCAGACAGAAAGGAACTGTACTTACGGTAGATTCCAACAGTCCGTGGAAGATCCTCCTCCGGTATCTAGTTGTGAATGGATCAGAAATGAAGGAGCTGAACTTACAGTAGATTCCAACAATCGTGGAAGATCCTCCTCTGGTATCTAGGTGTGTACGGATCAGTGCAGGTGTGAGAGGCAAATACTCAAGGCCAGAGAAGGACCATCAGAAAGAAGCAGGAGTGACCCTTGGAGCTCATGCACAGCCAGGAATGCTGCCTGTTCCCGCCAGTCAGAGAGCAGATCTCATGGCCCATGGGACGTGGAGTGGAGCACTCGCAAGACTTTGCCACAGCAGGGGAGATGATCTTGTTCTAGGCTAAAAACTGTTCTGACCTTGCGTGAAAAGTTCAAAGCAAGCCCTGGAAGAAACAGACTGTTTCCATGTAACTTAATTGCATTCCAGAACAAAGCTCAAGAATATTTGTAGGAAGACAAAAATGTCAATTATTTAACAAAATAAACTCATAATGTCTGGCATGCAATCAAAAATTAATGGGCATGCAAAAAATAATAAGAAAGAAAGAAAACATAACCCAAAATGAGGATATAAATTAATCCATGGAAACACATCTAGAAATGACAAAGAAGGTAGATTTAGTAGAAAAGGACATTAAAACAATTATTATAACTATATTTTTATGTTCAAAATGGCAAAGAAAAGAGTATTAGGAGGAGACACATTGAAGATTCAAAAAGAACACAAATTAAACTTCTAGAGATGAAAACTACAATGTCTGAGGTGAAAAATGCACTGGATGGGATCCCTGCAGATTAGACACTGAAGAAGGAAAGATGTGTGAACCTGAAGACACAGCAACAGCAAGAGAGACTGTACAAAATAAAACACACAGAAAAAAGACTTAAAAAAATGAGCAGAGCATCAGTGAGCTACAGGACAACTGAAAGTGTCCTCATATGTGTGTAATGTTAGGACATGTCAAGTTGTAAAACAAGGATTTGAACAACGGAATCCCACAAATCCAAGAATCTCAGTAAACCCCAAGCACAATACATATTAAGAAAACAGGCCGGGCGCGGTGGCTCAAGCCTGTAATCCCAGCACTTTGGGAGGCCGAGACGGGCGGATCACGAGGTCAGGAGATCGAGACCATCCTGGCTAACAGTGAAACCCCGTCTCTACTAAAAAATACAAAAAAACAAGCCGGGCAAGGTGGCGGGCGCCTGTAGTCCCAGCTACTCGGGAGGCTGAGGCAGGAGAATGGCGTGAACCTGGGAGGCGGAGCTTGCAGTGAGCTGAGATCCGGCCACTACACTCCAGCCCAGGTGACAGAGCAAGACTCCGTCTCAAAAAAAAAAAAAGAAAACAACACCACGTCACATTATAATCACACTGCTCAAAACTTGTGTTAAAGAAAAATTTCTTAAAACCAGCCAGAGGGAGGGAAAACTTCGCATACAAAGGAATGAAGATAAGGACAAGGATGGATTTCTGATTGGAAACAATGCGAGTGAGAAGACCATGGAGCAACCTCTTTAAAGTACCAACAGCCAACAGATAAATATATACACACATACATATATATATATATATATATATATTTTTTTTTTTTTTTTTTTTTTTTTTTTGAGACGGAGTCTCACTGTGTCACCCAGGCTGGAGTGCAGTGGTGTGATCTCGGCTCACTGCAAGCTGCCCCTCCCAGGTTCAAGCAATTCTCCTGCCTCAGCCTCCCAAGTAGCTGGGACTACAGGCATGTGCCACCACGCCTGGCTAATTTTCATGTTTTTAGTAGAGACGGGGTTTCACCATGTTGGCCAAGGTGGTCTCAGTATCTTGACTTTGTGATCCACTCGCTCAGCCTCCCAATGTGCTGGGATTACAGGTGTGAGCCACCGTGCCTGCCCGAAAATACCAACAGATTTTTAAAAAGGGTTCAAATTCTATTACCCGAGAAAAGCATCTTTTAAAAATGGAGGTGAAATAGACTTTTTTAGGCATCCAAAGACTGAAAGATTTCATCAACAGTAGACAAATGTCATATGACATGTTAAAGGCAGTCCTCAGACAGGACAATCTGAATCTGGAAAAAGGAATAAAAAGTATTGGAAATGGAAAACGTGGACAAATATTAAAAACTTACTTTTAAAATCTCTTTAAAAGATAACCAACTGCTTAAAATGAAAAGAAAAAAGCCTAATGATGTATTGTGAGGTTTAAAAATGCGTGACTTTGGCCAGGTACAGTGTCTCACGCCTGTAATCCCAGCGCTTTGGGATGAGATGGGCGGATTGCTTGAGCTCAGGAGTTTAAGACCAGCCTGAGAAACATAGTGAAACCCCATCTCTACAAAAAATACAAACAATTAGCTGGGCATGGCGGCATGTGCCATAGTTCCCACTACTCGGGAAATTGAGGTGGCAGGATCTTCTGTGCCCAAGAGGTCAGGGTGGCAATAAGCCATGATCATGCCGTTGCACTCCACACTCCAGCCTGGATGACAGAGTAAGAAAGACCCTGTCTCAGGCAAAAAAAAAAAAAAAAGTGTGAGGTTTAGAAATGTTTGACAACAGCACAAAAGCTATGAGAGGGAATGGAAATACGCTATTTTAATATCACATTACTGTATAAGTTAAAGATGTATATCATTTATCTTAAAGCTACACATAAAAGAAAAAAGAATTATAGCTATTAAGCCAACAAAGAAGATAAATGGAACTAAAATCACAATGCAAAAGAAGGCAGAAAAAAGAAAAAATAACAGATGGAACAAGTATAAGAAGAATAGTAAGATAATAGGTTTAAACCCAATTATATTCATAATCACAATTATGTTCTAATGGCCCGAACATTTCAAATGGGGCAGAAATTATATGATTAGATAAGAAAGCCAGACTCAACTTTATGTTGCTGGCCGGACGCGGTGGCTCAAGCCTGTAATCCCAGCACTTTGGGAGGCCGAGACGGGCGGATCACGAGGTCAGGAGATCGAGACCATCCTGGCTAACACGGTGAAACCCCGTCTCTACTAAAAAATACAAAAAACTAGCCGGGCGAGGTGGCGGGCGCCTGTAGTCCCAGCTACTTGGGAGGCTGAGGCAGGAGAATGGCGCAAACCCGGGAGGCGGAGCTTGCAGTGAGCTGAGATCCGGCCACTGCACTCCAGCCTGGGCAAGAGAGCGAGACTCTGTCTCAAAAAAAAAAAAAAAAGAAGAAAGCCAGACTCAACTTTATGTTGCTGACAGGGAAAAACACTTTAAATGTAAATATACAAATTGGTTTAAAATCAAAAGATGGAAAAATATATGCCATTACACTATTCAAAAGATGGCCGGAGTAGCTATTACAATATCAAAGTAGATATCAGATAAGGAACATTGTAAGAAATAAAGAGCATTATTTTATAATAATAAAGGGATCAATTCATCAAGAGATCTTAACAACCCTAACCATGTACGCACCTAATAATAAAGCTTCAAAATACGTGAAGGAAAGACAGCTATAGGACATAAGGAGAAGCAGACAAACCAGCAATTATAGTCAGAGATTTCAAAACCCCATTTCAGTAACTGATACAACAAATTGACAGACAACTTAGGAAACGCAGACAAGACTTGAAGGATACAATCAGCCAAATTAATATTTATCAAACATGTCACCCAACAACAGGCGAATACACATTCTTTTCATCTGTACACAAACAATTTACCAAAATAGGCTGTATTCTGGGTCACAAAACAATCCCTGGCTGGGCGCGGTGGCTCATGCCTGTAATCCCAGAACTTTGGGAGGCCGAGGCAGGCGGATCACAAGGTCAGGAGATGGAGACCATGCTGGCTAACATGGTGAAACCCCATCTCTCCTTAAAAAAAAAATGCAAAAAAAATTAGCTGGTCATGGTGGCGGCGCCTGTAGTCCCAGCTACTCAGGAGGCTGAAGCAGGAGAATGGCATGAACTTGGGAGGTGGAGCTTGCAGTGAACCAATATCGTACCACTGCACTCCAGCCTGGGCGACAGAGCAAGACTCCATCTCAAAAAAAAAAAAAAAAAAATTCCCAATAAATTTGAAGGATTCACTGCACCAGGGTATGTTCTCTGGCCCATCGGAAATATATCAGGTATTAATAATACAAAGATTTCTCAATAATCTCCAAATATTTAGAAATTGAAAACAGATATCTGAATAACCCACCAGTCAAAGAAATTATGAAAAGGGAAATTAGAAAGTATTTTAAACTGGTTGAAGATGAAAACACAATTTGAGATTCTTTTTCTGCTTTCTCTGGTTTTAACTGAGCATCTTACATGATTCTATATACATTCCATCTTACATGTTTCTTTTCTTTCCATATCAATTTTTATTAAATATTTTAAGTTGTTTTCCTAGAGTTTGCAATATACACTTATAATTCATCTAAATCCACTGTCAAATAATGCTATGTTGCTCCACGTACAAGTATCCTGTAACAGACTATTCCCAATCCTCTCCCATCCCTTACCACATTGCTGTCATTGGTTTTACTTATCTCCTATATGCTATAATCACACAATATCATTATTATTACTTTTCATAAATAGCTGTATTTTAGATAAACTAACAATAAGGGGGGAGGATTTTATATTTATTCATTCTCAAACACTTAGTTTCTTTATGTAGTTTCAAGTTTCTGAGCTATATAATTTCCTTCTTCCTAAGGAACTTCTACTATTTCTGCTGGTGATTAATTCTCTCCATTTTCATTTGTCTGAGAGCATGTTTATTTTTCCCTTACACTGAAGAATAATTTTACTGGATATAGAACTCGAAGTTGGTGGGATTCTCAACACTTTTTTTTTTTTTTTGAGACGGAGTCTCGTTCTGTTGCCCAGGCTGGAGTGCAGTGGCGCCATCTCGGCTCACTGCAAGCTCCGCCTCCTGGGTTCATGCCATTCTCCTGCCTCAGCCTCCCGAGTAGCTGGGATTACAGGTGCCGCCACCACACCCAGCCAATTTTTTTGTATTTTTAGTAGAGACGGGGTTTCACCGTGTTAGCCAGGATGGTCTCAATCTCCTGACCTCGTGATCCGCCTGCCTCAGCCTCCCTAAGTGCTGGGATTACGGGTGTGAGCCACCAGGGCCTAGCCTTTTCAACACTTTAAATATTTCACCCTGCTCTGTACTTGGTTAAATGTAGATAGAAAAATTCTCAACTAAAATGTTAGCAAATTATGCCCAAAAACATATAAAAAAGAAACTCCATTGTGACCTATTGGTGTTTATGCCAAGCATGTAAGGTTGGTTTAGCAATGGAAAATCAGTGAATGGAATTCACCACAATAAACATAAAGAAAAACCATATGGTCAATAGATACAGAAACACATTCCTGATAAATCTTAAAAGCATAAGACAGTGAAAGAAGTCAGGCAGAAAACACTACGCACTATATAACCCCAATGATATGACATTCTGGAGAAGGCACAGTCATTGTGCTGGCAAAAAGATCAGTGGTGAAGAGTTTGTGGGAAGGGCTGGAGGACTGAATAGCTAAAGCACAGGAGATTATTTAGGGCAGTTAAAGTATTCTGTATGATAGTGTATTGGTGGATATGTCATATTCCAAACCTATCAAAAACCTGTGAAACTTTATAGTACAAACAATGCACCTCATTGTATGCAAATTTAAAAATCATTTAGGAAGCTCAGGGACCTCAGGATGGAATCCAGAATGTGACAAAACCATCTAACTGTATTACAAATGCATGAAACATCCTCACTGAAGGGAATGGGGGGAAAGCAGTGACCTAACTCAGGATGAGTGGAGTCTGAGACTACAGGCAAAGGAACATACGCACTGGACTCTAGCTGACAAAGCTGTCTCCCAGTGAGGCATGAGTTAACAGTTCCGACACCATCATAATATTCTCCTAGTCTGTTTTCTGTTGCTATAACTGAATGCCCAAGACTAGGTACTTTACAAAGAAATCTATTTCTTTTTTTGTTTTTCCTTTTGAGACGGAGTCTCGCTCAGTCACCCAGGTTGGAGTGCAGTGGCGCGATCTCGGCTCACTGCAAGCTCCGCCTCCCAGGTTCACGCCATTCTCCTGCCTCAGCCTCCCATGTAACTGGGACTACAGGCGCCCGCCACGTCGCCCGGCTAGTTTTTTGTATTTTTTAGTAGAGATGGGGTTTCACCGTGTTAGCCAGGAAGGTCTCGATCTCCTGACCTCGTGATCCGCCCGTCTCGGCCTCCCAAAGTGCTGGGATTACAGGCTTGAGCCACCGCTCCCGGCGTAGAAATCTATTTCTTACCATTCTGGAAGTTGGGAGTTCCAACATCAGAGAGCTGCATCTGGTCAGGGCCTTCTTGCTAGTGGAGACTCTCTGGAGAGTCCCAGGTGGCACAGGGCATCAGATGGTGAGGACACTTACAAGAGACGGCCAGACTCGCTTCTACAACAGACCCATTCTCGTGAGAACTAACCCACTCCCTGCATAACCCATTCATCTATGAATTGATTAATCCAATCACCTCTCAAAGGTCCTGCCTCTCAACACTGCTTCACTGGGGGTCAAATTTCAACATAGGAACTTTTGGGGAACACATTCACACCACAGCACATGTATACTGAAATTGAACAATTAAATACACGGATAGCAGATGGTAGGAGCCAGGTTTCTCACTATTAGGAGGTTACAGAAGCAAGAGGAGGCAGCTGGGATGATCCACGTGGTGCTAGATTTGAGTTGCAGACATTGGTATGAACTGATGTTTAGCCCAGTATAGATTCCGATGGCTACCCGGAGAAGTGTTTTAGATACGCATATACACATGGGTTAATACCTGCACATATATTTTCTTCTCTGTGAGCTGAGAGGGTTTAGCAGCAGCAACATCCCATTGGCTATAAGCACATCTCATGCTCAGATCTTGGTTTTCAACACCCTTCTTCAGTGAAAGGAACCAGGGTTCCTTGAAGAACTGTTGGATTCCAGAGCTGGGGCCAGTAATATACAAGATGAGACTTCTAGTAAGACCTCTAGCATCTTCTAGTAAAAGGTAGTAGTAAGATGCCAAAACAAACCTCACACTGACGGGCCTTGTCAAAGGGCTACAGGAGCTGACTGGAACAGCTCCTAACGGGCAATGCTGGAACAGTGTGAGCAACAAAATCAAGAAATGTTATTGCAACATGACCCAAGTGTAAATACCCACAAATCCATGCCAATCGTAAACAAAGGATGCCATAATATACCACAAAGAAATGAAGGAGAAGAGACAAATCTGTGTGGAGGAATTACAAATAATTAACGTAGACACTCTGCCTCAAAGCGGGGTAACTCCTTGCGTGCAGGCTGGGCACAGCGACTTCCCTCCAAGAGGATTGTTCTGGAAGGGGAAAGGACATGGTCAGCAAGGACACGGACGAACTGTCTCAGCCAGGTGATGAAAGTCCTCATCAATGGTGACAATCATGTTGGTCATATGGATCCTTGACATGATTGGCTGAAAATGGCAGGTTACCTCAAGGGTCTTCTTCCAAAACCCCACAATCCCAGATTAATCATGAGAAAACCTCAGACCCCAGCAGATCCCAACTGAGAGACACTCTGTAGAATATCTGCCCAGTCCTCCTCAAAACTGACAAGACCATTGAAAGTAAGAAAAGTCTGAGAAGCTGTCACAGTCAAGAGAAGTCTCTGGGGATGAGATGACTAAACATAGTATGGGATTCTGAACAGGATCCTGGGACAGAAAAGTTGCCTTAGAGAAAAACATAAAATCTGAATAAGGCAGGGACTTTGGAGAGTGACAATGTATCAATATTGGTTCATGAATTGTAACAAATGTATCCTAGTAATGGAAGATGTTTATAATGAGGGAAGCTGTGGGGATACCAGGTATGTGGGAACTCTCTGTACCATCTTCACAATTTTTCTGTAAATCTGAATCTGTTTCAAAAAGTACTTTAAGGTGGCTCATGCCTATAATCCTAGTGCTTTGGGAGGCTGTGGTGGGTGGATCACCTGAGGTCAGGAGTTCAAGACCAGCCTGGCCAACATGGAGAAGCCCCATCTCTACTAAAAATACAAAAATTAGCTGGGCGTGGTGACGGGTACTTGTAGTCCCAGGTACTTGAGAGGCTGAGGCAGGAGAATCGCTTGAACCAGGGAGGTGGAGGTTGCCGTGAGCTGCGATTGTGCCACTCCAGCCTGGATGACAGAGACTCCATCTCAAAAAAACAAAACAAAACAAAAAAAACAACAACAAAAAAGGATTTAAAAATAAATAAAAGAAAAAACTACACTAGAAAAAATTGTGGCAAATAAGCACATGAAAGAGTGTCATTATTCACGAGGGAAGCGGAAATTAAAACAGGGTGAGACAGCACCACCCACGGCTGGAAGGGCTGAAATGCATACGATTGCACATACCAGGTGCTGTGGAGGAGGGGAAGCAGCTGGAACACCCGTGCACTGTGGCGGGAATGTGAGAGCACAACTGCTTTAGAAAGTGGTGCGGCTGCTCCTCAAAAGATACACTGCCAGCCAGGCTCGGTGACTCACGCCTGTAATCCCAGCACTTTGGGAGGCTGAGGTGGGCAGATCACCTGAGGTCAGGAGTTCAAGACCAGCCTGACCAAACATGGAGAGACCCCGTCTCTACTAAAAATACAAAAATTAGCCGGGCGTGGTGGCGTGTGCCTGTAATCCCAGCTACTCAGGAGGCTGAGGCAGGAGAATCACTTGAACCTGGGAGGCAGAGGTTGCTGAGATCACGCCACTGCACTCCAGCCCGGGCAACAAGAGCGAAACCCTGTCTAAAAAGAAAAAGAAAAAAAAAGATACACTGCCACATGACCCAGCCATCCCACGCCCAGGCATTTACTCAGGAGAAATAAAAGTGTGTGTTCATGAACTAGAAGTAACCTAAATATCAATGTGTGAATCGATAAATTGTGGTGCATCTGGACAAGGAATACCATGCAGCCATATAAAAAGGAGTGAATGGGCTGGGCGCGGTGGTTCACACCTGTAATCCCAGCACTTTGAGAGGCTGAGGTGGGTGGATCATCTGAGGTCAGGAGTCAAGACCAGCCTGGCCAACATGGCAAAAGCCACATCTTTACAAAAAAATACAAAAAATTAGCCAGGTATGGTGGCGGGTACTTGTAATCCCAGCTACTCAGGTGGCTGAGACAGGAGAATTGCTTGAACCTGAACCTGGAAGGTGGAGTTTGCAGTGAGCCAAGATAGCACCCACTGCACTCCAGCCTGGGCAACAGAGTGAGACGCCATCTCCAAAAAAAAAAAAAAAGTAAATGACCAATCCACATGCTCAGTGAAGGAGTGACCAGCCCACATAATGCCCTGAATGAATGTCAAAGCGACTGTACTCGTGACTAAGGCCAGTCTAACAACAGTGTGCGCTGCCTGATTCTTTTTTTTTTTTTTTTTTGAGATGGAGTCTCACTCTGTTGCCCAGGCTGGAGTGTGATGGCATGATCTCGGCTCACTGCAACCTCCACCTCCCTGGTTCAAGCGATTCTCCTGCATCAGCCTCCCCACTAGCTGGGGCTACAGATGTGTACCACCACGCTCGGGTAATTTTTGTATTTTTAGTAGAGACACGGTTTCACCATGTTGGCCAGGCTGGTCTCGAACTCCCTACCTCAGGTGATCCACCAGCCTCAGCCTCCCGAAGTGCTGGGATGACAGGCATGAGCCACCGTGGCTGAGGCTGGTGGATCACCTGAGGTAGGGAGTTAGAGACCAGCCTGGCCAACATGGACTCGAGTCCATTTCTACACAACTCTGGAAGGTGGGGATCCGTCGGTAGCTCTGGAAACAGACCGACAGCTGCCTGGGGACTGGGGAGCAGTATAAGAATCCGAGGGGGAGGAAGATATTTTGGGGTGAATATGTTTATGATCTAGATTTGTGAGTTTCACAAGTGCCTACATAGCACATTGTACACTTTAAATGTGTGCAATTAATTTGCGTTCCCAATAAAGCGAAGCCAGGGTGGGGGAAGCACGTAGGAACCCCAGAGTTGGAAATGTGGGTTTTGGAGTAAAGCCTGAGGATTGCTGTTGTTACAGGGGGACCACAGCACTGCCTTTAGCATTCACCCTGGAGGTCTGTGGGTTCTTTCTGAGATTAAAATGATTTACTCTCAAGTCTGTAAACACAGACCGTCTAGTGGCACACTCCAACAGAAGCCCTGTCATCGGAGCGGATTTCATTTCACCCAATCTTGTTAAACAAACAGCTTGCATCGAATGAGTCATAATTTTTAAGACAAATATGTCTTCCGAATTCTCTTAGAATGCGTCTCATGTTTAAAAAATAACACTGCTAATAGCTGACTTCTCCTCAGCAGGCTGAGTGGAAACGTGCCCCACTGAGCTTCTTGGCAGGAAGATAGCAGCCCAAGTTGCTGTCCTGATGGGGGGAAACAGATTTGGTCTCCAGAACTCAGATGGAAATTTCCAGAGACCTTTTTTTTCCTTTGTCACATCTTTAATTTTTCAAATGGGCCTCTCTCTTGCTCCAGTTGCCAGGTTAACAAAGCTGCCAAGGCCAAGAAGAAACTGGCAAGCGTCCCCAGAGATGCATCTTAGTCTTCAACATAAACCAGACCTGATTCCGCCCGCTCTGCTGTCTCCAGCCACCTCCGTCCAGGGGCAGCCAGCACAGGCGCCTGGGAGGCCTAATCGGATCACAGCTCCCAGAGAGTCACTAATCAGATTGTTTTGCCTGCCTTGTTCCTGTCAAAATGAATGTGCAGCGTTTCCAAACGGACGCCGTCTTTAAAAGCACACGCTTCCCTCCTCATTCCAATTAGAAAAGACAGAGTGTGCAGGTGCATCGTGATTCATGAAATCGTTCTTTGCTCAAAGGTCTGTTAATGGACTATTGTTTTGGATGAGATCTGGTTCTATGAACTGCTACCTATGACCCTGAGAGCGTGATTTACTCTTTCTGGGCCCCAATCTCCTGCACCTTGCGGTCGAAGTGTCCCCTTCCTATCTACCATCCTGGGGCTCTTCGGACTCTGATTCAGTGTTTCTACAAAGTTCACGAAAAAGAGACCGTTTATTTTCTATCATGTGAAAGAAAGCAACTGCAGAGGACACCAGCAAGGCTGCAGGTCTTGTGTGGGTCTCTGCAGCTTTCCTTCCAGGGAGAACAGGTAAAAGTTTCTTCTAGCATGAACTGTCCAGCTGTGCAAGTCAAAGGCCAGCTATTAGGTACATGCAGACAGAGCAGCCCCAGGGGCTACTGTAAGAGGAGGGAGGAGACTTGAAACCTGGGGTGAGAGATGCGTTGGAGGATGACTCAACACCCTGGAAAGGACAGAAGCTGGCGTGGGGTGCTGGAGGAGGCAAGGCCCTGGCCCAGCTCTGAAGTCGCCACGACTTGTGGCCAGCTGGATGCCTGGTTCTTACCAGGGGAGGGGGCTGCAGGGAGTCTGGGTTTGCAGGCCAACTGCCTATCCTCAGGGTTCAGCGACTTCCCCATTAGTGCTGGGTGCACACACTCCCCTGCTGGAGGGGTGCCCTGATGCTCTGAGCCAGTCAGCACAGCCTCCGCACTGATCCCAGCTTCTGTCAGATGGCCCTTCAATCATCAGGGCAGTTCCTGATCTTTATTTGGAAGTATAGGACAGAAGCTCCTGCTGTCCCTGGTGTGGGGTGTGGGGTGTGGGTGTGAAGCCTGGAACTACTGCAGTTTTTTTTGTTGTTGTTTTGCTTTTTTGTTTTGTTTTTTTTTTTTTTTGAGACGGAGTCTCGCTCTGTCGCCCAGGCTGGAGTGCAGTGGCCGGATCTCAGCTCACTGCAAGCTCCGCCTCCTGGGTTTACGCCATTCTCTCGCCTCAGCCTCCCGAGTAGCTGGGACTACAGGCGCCCGCCATCTCGCCGGGCTAATTTTTTGTATTTTTTTAGTAGAGACGGGGTTTCACCGTGTTAGCCAGGATGGTCTCCATCTCCTGACCTCGTGATCCGCCCGTCTCGGCCTCCCAAAGTGCTGGGATTACAGGCTTGAGCCACCGCGCCCGGCCTTGTTTTTGTTTTTATACAGAGTCTCACCCTTTTGCCCAGGCTGGAGTGCCGTGGCACGATCTTGGCTCACTGCAACCTCCACCTCCCAGATTCAAGCGATTCTCCTGTCTCAGCCTCCCCAGTAGCTGGGATTAAAGGCACACACCACCACACCCAGCTAAGTTTCACATTTTTAGTAGAGACAGGGTTGTACCATGTTGGCCTGATGACCTCAAGTGATCTGCTTGCCTCGGCCTCCCAAAGTGCTGGGATTACAGGCATGAGCCACTGTGCCCGGCTACTACGGTTACTTTGATACCAGGAGGGAAGCATCCCTGAGGGTAAGACAGAGGCAGATGGGTGGAGCACAGTGTAGCAGAGATTTGCAGATAAATGTTACTGGAACCCTGATCACATTGTACCCGAACCTGCTCTTCTCTGGACTTTCTAGTTATAAGAGTCAATATTAATCAACAAATTCGTGTTTAAGCTGGTTTGAGTTGGGCATTCTTTTCTTTTTTTGGAGGCGGAGTCTCGCTCTGTCGCCCAAGTTGGAGTGCAGTGGCCGGATCTCAGCTCACTGCAAGCTCCGCCTCCCAGGTTCACGCCATTCTCCTGCCTCAGCCTTCCAAGTAGCTGGGACTACAGGTGCCCGCCACCTCGCCCGGCTAGTTTTTTATATTTTTTTTAGTAGAGACGGGGTGGGTTTCAACGTGTTAGCCAGGATGGTCTCCATCTCCTGACCTCGTGATCCACCCGTCTCGGCCTCCCAAAGTGCTGGGATTACAGGCTTGAGCCACCACGCCCGGCCGAGTTGGGCATTCTTGAAACATAGAAGTCCCCATCTGATGCCAGCACTAAATAGCACATTCTTAGTACTAGAGAGAACATCAAGCTCTCGGGTTGCTAAAGCTGTCTTTCTGTGGGCTCATACATGCCAATGATAACAATGTAATAATACAGTGCCTGACCCTACCTGGGGCAGTGCCAAGGTCTCCACAGGCAGGAACTGGCTTCGTCTTCCCAACAGCATGCTGGGCGGGAGCTGTAATTAGCTCCATCTTGCAGAGGAGGAAACAGGCTCACAGAGGCAGGAGCTTCACCCGCCTCCCTGGGTTCTGCTTTTCTTTCTCCCACACAGAGACACCCTGGGGTGGGGCAGGGGGTGGGGGATTGAGGACAGGCCAGCTTTGGTTTCTTTTGGTAATCTTTTTCCCTGTGGTTTTTTTTTCTTCATTAGACACACGTAGGATGTTTCCAAAATTCGTGTGATTCAAATTCATTCCCAGCATGTGTCTGTGTTTCTTCGCTTTGACTCCTTCAAGCAACACAGGGCACGTCCCCATCTGCGTCAACAGATCCTTCTGAGGCCCGAGGAAAACATTTCCACTTATGTTTTCAGTTATTTTTCTTTCCATTCAAATGTTTTTGTTTATTCCTCAAAAATGTCTAGAGCCCTTACTTGAGTGGGACTCTGTCTTCTCCGAGGATGTTAGCTGCTTTCACTCTCCCTTGGTGCAGCACGACGTCTCTGCCTTGGCCTCCGGGTCAGGTCTGCTTTGCAGCCGTGTCTGGTCTGTGACTGGCTCCCAGGAAGGGCCTCCTGGCCTTGTGACCCGCATTTCTCTGGAACTCAGCTGTAGCCCTGGCTTCTTATCCCACTCTCCTCTTTTCGTGGCTTTTTGCCTCATCGTAGTGGATGCTGAGGCTTCCAGACCTCGCCCATTCTGTTTGTCACAGCCCAGAAGTTTTAGGTGGGACCACCTTCCACCTGCTGGGCTGAGGGGCCTTCGAATGGTCTCATGGTGGTTTATTCTCGGCCTCTCAGTGTTTTTCCGTTTTGCTTGTTCCCACAGATGTAAAGGCCAGCAGCGGCTGCACACCCTGCGTTTTAGTTTCTCCGGCTCTGCTGAGCTCTCCTCATTGGCTGCATCCCCCCTGCAGAGCCGCCTGTGCTAACATGCCAGACTGGCGGCGACGCCGACCACCTGGGAGAAACGTCCCACACCTGCGCCCGATCACCTGGGAGAGACACCCCGCACCTGCACCCTGGCAGGACAGCGAAGCCAAAGAGGCAGTGGGCGTGCCGGCCACCCTCCTCCCCGTCCAGACTCTTTTGTCCCAGGGCCGTGTCCTGGGCCTCACTTCCTGCCCTGAGCAGCCTACCCCACACCCGGCCAGGCTCTAAAGTCCCCTCGGCCCACGCCTGCAGCCTCAGGCTGCCCATGTGTGGGGAGGGGTCGGCTCTGTAGGTGGTTCTGACCTCAGTGAGCCCCGGGGCCTGCGGGACACCAGGTTTCAAGGCTGCAGGCGTGATCCGCATGCTTCTTTTTCACAACGTTAAACTGATCTTGGCGGAAAGCTGCTGATTCCCTGCTGTGCCCTCCTGAGAGCAGTGAACAGTCCCACGTTTTAGATTCCATCCTTTTTCCCCCAGAGTAGGGGAAATCTAACTGCCCAATGCTTCTTATGGGGACCAGGGCCTGAGGAGGACTTGGCACCGTTCTTGGGCCTGGAGCTGTGTGTGGCCAGCCGGCTGCAGCTGGGTGGGCTGGGAGTCTGCGGAGGACCTCCCTGACCTCTGTGCGCCCCGGGAGTGCGCAGGCATCCAGCCCCACCCCCACTTCAGTGAGCAGCCAAGAATCGGGCAGTGCCCCCCATCCAGGGGCAGAGAACACCGACGCGGACCCCACCCCCAGGCAGAGGCAGCAGGCACTGCTCGGAGAGTCACAGGGCCACAGGGCTGGTGGGGAGGGCGTGGAGGCCCTGCCCCGGCATGACAGGTGTGTCTCCCACACAGCCCCCACCCCACAGCAGCTGCCGTCTCCCTGCTGGTCTCCCCTGGAGCGCCTGGCTGGACAGTGGGCCCGGGCCACTTTTTTTTTTTTCTTTTTTTTTTTTTTGAGGCGGAGTCTCGCTCTGTCGCCCAGGCTGGAGTGCAGTGGCCGGATCTCAGCTCACTGCAAGCTCCGCCTCCCGGGTTTACGCCATTCTCCTGCCTCAGCCTCCCGAGTAGCTGGGACTACAGGCGCCCGCCACCTCGCCAGGCTAGTTTTTTGTATTTTTTAGTAGAGACGGGGTTTCACCTTATTAGCCAGGATGGTCTCGATCTCCTGACCTCGTGATCCGCCCGCCTCGGCCTCCCAAAGTGCTGGGATTACAGGCTTGAGCCACCGCGCCCGGCCACTTGATGCCCACAGGATGAGGAGGAGTCAGCCCAGCTCCTGCCTCCGGTGATGGGCATTTTCTGGTTGTTGGTGGTTCAAGTTTTTCTGTTTTAGTTCCTACCTCATTAAAAATTATAAGAATAATTTAAAACCCCTCCGAGTTTGTACAGGTTGGTGGACTCTGCGGAGAACACCTACGTGGCCGTAAGCACTTCTGAGGATGACCCAGCCCCACGAAGCAGCTTACAGCATGCACCACCGGGCCCCTCCCATCTCCTTAGGGAACCAAGAACCCTCGCATTCTCCAGGGGGCCCCCAAAGTGTGACCTGCTCCCGAAAGCAGCACCCCCCAGGTGGGTGGGAGAGGCCCTGCCCTGTATCCCGGCCGGCCCCTGAAGATATGCACAGTAACAGCCCCAGCACTGCAGACGCGCAGTCACCACCCTTGCTGGACGAGTACTTCCCACATCCACTTACCTGGGCACAGGAGCTCACCTGTGCCCTCCGGTGGGGCGCCGTGAGTAAGCAGTGCCCAGGGGGCTCCTGGATTTGCCTCCAGAGACAACAGGATGGAAGTTTGGTGCTGAGAATTTTATGTGCCTGTGGGTAGTTGAGGTTAATTAGCTTCTACTAAAATGCACAAACCAGGTGTCTATTTCTGGGTTCTGATCACTTCATGCATAGGTGCACCCGCCACCCAGAGCAGGCCGGGCTGTTTCCCCACGGGAAAGCCCCTTTCCCACCAGCTCCCCACCCGCTGCTGGGCATACCCTGGGAGGATTCTTGGCTTCCCTCCCTGCAGCTGGGTTTCTGTTCCTGCCGTGGGGATGGTGGTCCAGGTGGGTTTCTGTTCCTGCCGTGGGGATAGTGGTCTCTCTGCTGAGAGGGCTTTGAATGCGCAGCTGGACAGCACCAGCCTTGGGTGGACATCAGTGAAACTGCCGCCAACAGTCTTGGCCCTTGGAGCATCCATCCCGAGGAGGACCTCGCAGGCTCCACTCCGGCCCCCTGGGCCTTCTCTCAGTGCCTCCTGAAGGCCCCCGCCTGGCGCCCCCACTCATCCTGCCCTTGTCCACAGCTGCGTGAGCTGCAGATGCAGGAGGACCCTGGGACGAAGCTCCCTGCCCTGGCCCCCCTTGCCCCCTCACATGGCACCCTGGCCCAGCTCATTCCCCTGCCTGCAGGGCCGCCGCTGTGAGCAACTCTGGCGTCACGGCTTGGTTTCTCCCTGGCAGACGGGCGCCTTCACAGCTGATTTACATTTCGAACACGGACGCTGTCTCCCTGGCCTCTCACACCGTGTTAGTGGCCCAGCCTGTATTCCATTAGCTGATTAAGCCTTTTCTCGTCCTTCATTTGTTAGAAATAAAAGTTGGCTGAATCCCCCAAGCTTTCACCAGTAACATTTTTTGTCCCTTGTTTCCGTCTTCCTCTCATTGACAGTAAAAGTCTTCTCTCCTTCATCAGAGACCCTGGCTGTCCTTCCGCCCCACCCAGTCCCTGGCCTGTGCCAGGGAGAGGCGTGCTCCCCACCCCACCAGCTTGTGGAGGCCCCGGAACCACCCGGGAAGGACACTGCGGGGCCGGTGGGTTTGTTCAGCTGCTGGCTCAGCTCAGCTGGAACCTCCAAAATGAGGCCGAAGCTGCCTGAGGTAGGCTCCTGGTTTCCATGGGTCTTCGGAGCCATCGACCTACAGGTTGATTTTAGGGGTGAGATAACCCTTGAGTTCCCCCTGGGGCAGGGCAAGGGCCGCAGAACAAGAGGTGGCATCTGGGGAGCTGCCTGTGGCGGGGAATGCTGCAGACAGGGACAAAAGGTCAGTTCCCACCTCTCCCCAGACAGCCTTGGGCTGCACAGGAAAGCGTGCCACAGCACCAAGCAACACCTGACACTGATTCCTACCTCTGAACACACAATGCCATCTCTTCTCATGGTGAGGAGAACCTGTCAGAGCGACCTGGGCCCATGCTCCATGCCTCCCCTGACACGGGGCAGCCCATGCCTTCCTGCCAGTGGCTGCAGTGGGCTGGGCGAGCAGCCCTCACCCCGTGGGAAGCAGCAGTTGCCTGCCTCGTATGGCTTCTGGGCAGGGGTGAAATCTATCTGGACCACATGGCACTGCCTGGGCACTCCTTGGAGGGGCTTGAGGACCCCTCCCCACTAGCCCCCCAGGCACTCCCAGGGTGGGGGGCTCTGTTTAGCGCTGCTGGCTCTGGGCCACAAGCCACCCAGCTGGCTGGCAGCTCCACCACACCAGGAAGTGATTGGCACTTTTCGCAGGAAGAAGAAGGCAGCTGTGCCGGACCTGCAAGGTTTCACAGAAGCAGGAAGTCCTTCCTGAGCTCCGTTCAACAAGAATCCGGAGGCTCAATTGGACCCATGAGGTTTCAGCTCCTGCCAAGGCTGGGAGCCCCGGGAGTTAGAGGGTGAGGGTCCTGCCCAGCTGGGAAGCCACGTGGCCCAGTGGCCAGGACACGAGATGCCGTGGGACAAGCACTCTGCCTCCGTGGGCCCTCCCTCCACCAAACATCAAAAATCCTGTTTTACATCTGTGTTGATAAGAAGCCCAAATGTGCTCATATTATATATGAAAACATTTTATTTGACCTAAAATTTTTTTTGTCTTTTCTTATGATTTAAAAGTAATTATAACAGTGTTGTGGGCCCTGAGCTGGCCTGGGGGAGACTGGGGGTTACCAAGGAGGTGGCGACTTGGTGGCCCCAAAGGACCTGGAGGAGCTTGGCGACTCTAGTGGTGAGAACCAGGAGTTCTCAGGGTGATGGGCAGGACAGTCCACCTGCTCAGGGGGCCCAGGTGGGCTGTGTGGGGTATGTCCCGGCTCAGGAAAGGGCCTCGAGTGCTGGCCAGTGCACAGCCCTGTGGAGGGGGAGAACAATCCACCTGCTCAGGGGGCCCAGGTGGGCTGTGTGGGGTACGTCCTGGCTCAGGAAAGGGCCTGGAGTGCTGGCCAGTGCACAGCCCTGTGGAGGGGGAGAACAATCCACCTGCTCAGGGGGCCCAGGTGGGCTGTGTGGGGTACGTCCTGGCTCAGGAAAGGGCTGGAGTGCTGGCCAGTGCACAGCCCTGTGGAGGGGGAGAACAATCCACCTGCTCAGGGGGCCCAGGTGGGCTGTGTGGGGTACGTCCCGGCTCAGGAAAGGGCTGGAGTGCAGGCCAGTGCACAGCCCTGTGGAGGGGGAGAACAATCCACCTGCTCAGGGGGCCCAGGTGGGCTGTGTGGGGTACGTCCCGGCTCAGGAAAGGGCCTGGAGTGCTGGCCAGTGCACAGCCCTGTGGAGGGGGAGAACAATCCACCTGCTCAGGGGGCCCAGGTGGGCTGTGTGGGGTACGTCCTGGCTCAGGAAAGGGCTGGAGTGCTGGCCAGTGCACAGCCCTGTGGAGGGGGAGAACAATCCACCTGCTCAGGGGGCCCAGGTGGGCTGTGTGGGGTACGTCCCGCTCAGGAAAGGGCCTGGAGTGCTGGCCAGTGCACAGCCCTGTGGAGGGGGAGAACAATCCACCTGCTCAGGGGGCCCAGTTGGGCTGTGTGGGGTACGTCCAGCTCAGGAAAGGGCCTGGAGTGCTGGCCAGTGCACAGCCCTGTGGAGGGGGAGAACAATCCACCTGCTCAGGGGGCCCAGGTGGGCTGTGTGGGGTACGTCCCGGCTCAGGAAAGGGCCTGGAGTGCTGGCCAGTGCACAGCCCTGTGGAGGGGGAGAACAATCCACCTGCTCAGGGGGCCCAGGTGGGCTGTGTGGGGTACGTCCCGGCTCAGGAAAGGGCCTGGAGTGCTGGCCAGTGCACAGCCTGTGGAGGGGGAGAACAATCCACCTGCTCAGGGGGCCCGGTGGGCTGTGTGGGGTACGTCCTGGCTCAGGAAAGGCCTGGAGTGCTGGCCAGTGCACAGCCCTGTGGAGGGGGAGAACAATCCACCTGCTCAGGGGGCCCAGGTGGGCTGTGGGGTACGTCCCGGCTCAGGAAAGGGCCTGGAGTGCTGGCCAGTGCACAGCCCTGTGAGGGGGAGAACAATCCACCTGCTCAGGGGGCCAGGTGGGCTGTGTGGGGTACGTCCCGGCTCAGGAAAGGGCCTGGAGTGCTGGCCAGTGCACAGCCCTGTGGAGGGGGAGAACAATCCACCTGCTCAGGGGGCCCAGGTGGGCTGTGTGGGGTACGTCCTGGCTCAGGAAAGGGCTGGAGTGCTGGCCAGTGCACAGCCCCGGGGCAGGTGGGTGGGGCTGCTGATCTGATCCTCAGATCCTGCCCACATAACCCTGGATGCCTGGAGTCAGGGCACAGCCAGGCTGAAGGTGAGTTATGCATGTGCTTGGACTCCCCAGGGTCAGGTGAGCAGGGACAGTGACCAAGTCTGCCCCTCGGGGTCATGTGAGCGGTGACTGCGATGTCTGCACCAGCTTTTGGAGAAGGTGTGTGGCCTCACACCCGTAGTGGGGAAGAAGCTTTGGTGTGGCCTGGAAGGTTCCTGAGCCTTCACTGCCCTTCAGGGAGCCTGGGAGGGGCCTGGCGACTGGGGCAGGTGTGGTCTCCACTTGGGACCCAGATGCGCCCCAGTGCAGGCAGCGAGGCCAGCAGGCAGAGGTGGGCGAGTGTCCTCGCTGTGTGACTCTGGCCCATCCTCAGCCATGGGGGCTCCTGTGTAGGCAGCTGTCCCAGGCCCACTTCTTCTTTCTGAGCTCCAGAATCGATTTCCTGGTGGAGGTGTGAGGGCGTGGCACAGCTGTCTCTGAACCTGCTGCAGGTTCTGGCCCGAGTGCCTGGATGCCAGACACCCATAAGCCCTGCATCAGACCCGCCTGCCTTGGCAGCCTGGGGCTCACCTCTTGTTTGTCCTTCGACTGGAGCTGGCCCTGAGCCAGTTTCTACAAAGAGTCTGTCACTTTGATGGGACTTTTCCCCGGCGCTGGCTGGACATCCATTCACCACCCTGCATCCACGTCCCTCCCACTCAGCCTGGAGCTCTGCGCCCAAGTGCTGCATCTTCAGGGTGTCTCTGCCAAACTCTACTCGAATCAGGGAATCGGGGCTCCCGCTGCCACAGTGTGCATTCCTAGCCTGGGGCCCACCCTGCCCTGACACTCACAATCCAGACAGGGTTCTCTCCACCCTGGCCTGCAGCTCCTGGAGAGGAGTGCTCCTGGGGGAGGGGAGGGTCACCTCCTGTGCACAGCACCCCTGGGATGCGGGTGCTTCTGGGATGTGGGTGCCCCTGGGATGTGGATGCCCCTGGGAGCAGTCACCCCTGGGATGTTGGTGCCCTTGGGATGCTGGTGCGCCTGGGATGCAGGTACCCTTGGGATGCTGGTGCCCCTGGAATGCAGGTGCCCTTGGGATGCTGGTGCCCCTGGGTTGCAGGTGCCCTTGGGATGCTGGTGTCCCTGGGATGCGGGTGCCCTTGAGATGCTGGTGCCCTGGGATGCGGGTGTCTCTGGGATGTCTATACCCTTGGAATGTGGGTGCCCCTGGGATGTGGGTGCCTCTGGGATGTCTGTACCCCTGGGATGCTGGCACCCCTGGGATGTGGGTACCTCTGGGATGTCTCTAACCCTGGGATGTGGGTGCCCCTGGAATGTGGACAACCCTGGGATGTGGGTGCCCCTGGGATGTGGGTACCCCTGGGATGCAGATGCCTCTGGGATGTTGGTGCCTCAGGGATGTGGATGCCCCTGGGATGCAGGTGCCCTTGCCTCTGACATCCTTCCCAGTGGGCAGCTTCAGCCACTTGGCCTTTGGCCACTTGTGTAAACTCTGACCACAGCTTCATTTCAATGTGAGCCAAGGAGAGCTTCCTGGTGGCAGGGACTGGGAAGGCACAGTGGAAGCCCTGCACACTGTAAGGTTCTGCCTGAAGGTACCAGTACTGAATGGAGAGTCGAGGTGCATGAACGGTGGGTGTGATGGCATGCAAAGCCAGCAGCCCTGTTCCAGAACTTTCTTCAGGTTCCTGCATGGGGCCAAGACCTCTGGTGCCAGCTGCACCCTCGTCAGGCATCTGGCCACTGGGGGGGCAGTTGGAATGTGAGGCTGGGCTTCAGCTGCAGCAGACACATGCCCAGTGCCAGCCACCAGCTTCCACATTCACTCATTCGTTCCACACACATTCTCGGAGGTCCTCTGTGCTGCCAGGGCAGGCTGGGTGTGTGAAAAACAGGCCCCAAGGTATAAAACAGCTCAAGCATAACAGTGTTCTCCACCCCTGTGGTCCCAGATGGGGTCCCTGCCTAACTGGTGGCTGAGCCCCACCATTTCCTGAGCCTGATGGAGACACAGCTGCCTCTAAAGGCCTCTAAAAGTGGAGTGGACTGCGTCTCTCCTGCCAAGTGCTGCTGGTAAGAACCAGTCTCAGGGCCACACAGGTCCAAGGCTTTCTGGATGGCAGTCACATCCCTGCCAGACTCCCCATGGGGTGCAGGAGGAGCTGGTCATGGTCTCCACCCCATTCCAGGTGCTTTTGCCACTCTGCAGCTGTGACCGCAGGAGGAGAAGGGCAGGATGCCACCCTGGGAGTGCACACCTGGCAGGGGACAAATCTCAGATGGCGAGGACGAGGCAGGAGGCCCGGCAGCACTGGGAGGGTGGGGACGAGCGAGTAGGAGGTGACACCGCAGTCCCAGGGGAATCTCTGTGGGAGACAGGCCCATGCCCCACACCATTCAGTGAGTGCGAAGCCAGGTGTGAACTGTAGCAGACGTGAAGGGAAGGCAGTGACGAATTCTCACCTCCCTCGTCAGACGCCTGCTTGGATTTGAATATGGGCTCAGAGAAGGCCTTGGGTGAGGAGGGTCAACGTGAGGTGGGCGTTGGACCTGCGCTGTCTTTCTGGCACAGCAAAGCCACTGACCGGGTCTCTGGGGCGATCGCTGGTGGCCTGCACCCAGACGGATTTCAGAATTGCTGTGGGCCAGCGGCCACTAGCACCCGTGCCCCTCTTTGGAGCAGGGAGTGCTATTTGCAGCTATTCTGTCCCGTTGTAGACTAGGGGGATCCATACCTGCGAAGCCTCAGCCTCACCTGGACCCCATATGGATGACGAGATCATGCACTTGGAGCGATATTCTAGGGGATGCGTCATTGGGGCTTTGAGCAGGGTGAGTGCACCCTACATGCCAGCACGTGATTCACTGTGGCCAGTATGTTCCCCAGAGACGGCTGCCACAGCCCTCATCCCATAATGGGACCCCGAGTCCAGCATGCCCCATGGCCAGGCTGAACGGCAGCACACAGCAGGGCCGCCTGTCCTTGGGAACAGGCTTATGGCCACCCCTTCCTGCTGTCTGGAAGCTCCTGCCATGCAGGAAGTCCACCTACCCTAGAACCCTGTGCTGGGTGGAGCCCAGGCTCATGGAGAGGCCTGGGGGGTGGGCTTCCATGTGGGGAGAGGGAGCCCAGGGTCGGGGGTACACCAGACAAGCAAGTGAGAAGGAGGCCGCCTTGGAAGGGTACTGTCTGCCCAGCCCAGCCTTTTTTTTTTTTTGAGATGGAGTCTTGCTGTGTTGCCCAGGCTAGAGTGCAGTGGTGTGATCTTGGCTCACTGCAAGCTCCGTCTCCTAGGTTCGTACCATTCTCCTGCCTCAGCCTCCCAAGTAACTGGGACTACAGGTGTCCGCCACTGCGCCCGGCTAATTTTTTGTATTTTTAGTAGAGATGGGGTTTTACTGTGGTCTTGATCTCCTGACCTCATGATTCACCCGCCCCGGCCTCCCAAAGTGCTGGGATTACAGGTGTGAGCCACTGCGCCTGGCCCGGCCCAGCCCAGCCTTTTTAACTGAGCAAGTCCCTCAGCTGCTTTAGGGGTCAACGTTACGTGGTTAGGGACAGCAAACAGCAGGAGCCCCTGGGAAGGAACGTGACCTCGTACAGAGCAAGCAGGAGGGGCCCTGAGGGCCTCCTGGGTACTCCGCACAGACATGAGGTTACCAAGGCTTCTGACTCTATACGGTCTTTGGTGAACCCCTGGTATTTTTCTGGAGAGTATGGTGGGCGCGGCTCTGGGGAGGTAGTCATGGTCCTCAGAGAAGGTACCTGGTAACAAGGGCAGGTTCCTCCTTTCTAAAACCAAAACAGCGTGAGTCTCTGTACCCTGCAGTGGGGAAACTCTGTGTGACTCACTGCAAGCAGGGGTGGTGTGCACCAGTTCCATTGACAACAACAGGGTCTAAGGATCCCTTTATCTTAACTCACACCACCAAACTTGGAAAGATAAGATCAGGCTGTGAAAATTAGAGATAAAGTGGTTTTTAAATGGAAGTGGTAGAGAATTCACACAAACTTCTCCCCACTGTAAGGTTTGTCATATCTTGATACACATTTCAGTTTTCAAAGTAAATAGACCAATGTTCAAAAACTGTGTTCCTTCTCTCCATTGAAAATAGACTGTGGCGATTATTTCTGTCACCAATTTGACTTGACAGCACTTGGGAAACCAGCTGGATGCCTTTTGCAGGGAGAGTTAATCAGATTTTTTAAACTGACTTTTTCTTTTCCTTCTTTTTTTAAAAAATGGTATAATACTAATACATGTGCATGACAAAATTTAAACATAAGGGAAGTAAAATTTGAGATACAAGTTTCTCTTTCCCCATCCCTACAAACTCTGGTTCCATTCCCCACTGGAACCTTGCAGAACATATATGTGCAGAACCAAAGGGCGTGTGTGTGTGTGTGTGCATATGTATACTTTTAACACATCAGGGAGATCACACTATGCAATACTGCTCTGCATCTTGGCATATTGAATAAATAATACATTAAAGGGATCTTTTCAAATTAATACAAACAGACTCAACTCATTCTTTTGTATCCTGTCTGTTGTTATTGTCTTGTCAGTGAAATAGATATACACAACTTATTGTGGACTCACAGTTCCATTAGCATTTGCCCTCTGTGTTTGGAGGCCATGTTCTTAGGTGCATATGGATTCATCACAGTCATTCCTCATGCCCACAGTTTTTGTCCATCACAGTTTTTGTCCTGCTGGTGAGTCATTCCTTTTAACATCTTTGACGTTCATGATGCTTTTTGCCATTAAGTGTATTTCATGGGATAGTCATAGCAATTCAGCAGCTTTCTAATGGATAATATTGGTTTAATATATATTTTCTTTCACTTTATTTTAAATCTTCCTGTGTCCTATGTCAGCATATCTCTTTTGAAAAAACACATATTGGCCGGGCGCGGTGGCTCAAGCCTGTAATCCCAGCACTTTGGGAGGCCGAGGCGGGCGGATCACGAGGTCAGGAGATCGAGACCATCCTGGCTAACACGGTGAAACCCCGTCTCTACTAAAGAAAAACACAAAAAACTAGCCGGGCGAGGTGGCGGGCACCTGTAGTCCCAGCTACTCTGGAGGCTGAGGCAGGAGAATGGCGTAAACCCGGGAGGCGGAGCTTGCAGTGAGCTGAGATCTGGCCACTGCACTCCAGCCTGGGCAACACAGCGAGACTCTGTCTCAAAAAAAAAAAAAAAAAAAAAAAGAAAAAACACATATTTATAAAATATTAAAGGTACATACATACAATGTAGAAAGAAAGTGCAATCAACACAGGAGAAGTAAAGAATTCTAACCACCCCAAGCTTCCCTCCCCATGCAATAAATAGTAACAGTTTCTTACAGATCCCTCTAGAAAACTCTGTCAACAAAAACATAATGTCATTTTAGGTACTATGAAGCAATGGTCCCCAACCTTTTTGGCACCAGGAACCAGTCTCATGGAAGACAATTTTTCCACAGATGAGGGGTGACAGGGGGCTATGGTTTCAGGATTTCAGGACAAAACTATTCCATCTCAGATCATTAGGCATTAGATTCTCGTAAGGAGAATCAAACTGCTTCTCACAGTTTCCCCTATTGCTGTTTAGGTGTTGGTTTCAGTGTGTTTAACAGCTACTCATTCTTCTCCCCAGCTGCTTTTATAATCTTTGTCTTTGAGAATCTCCAGTACAACAGATGTGTCCAGATGTGGCTTTCTTCAAACACACACTGCTTAGATTCTCTGAAGCTTCAGAGTCTGAGAGATGGTACCTTTCCATTCACATCTCTTGGCCCATTTAATCCATTCTTCCCCCCCTGGAGCCCCAGTTAGGCCATGTGGGGCCATTTTACTCCATCACAATGCCAACCACTAAAGATAACTTGTTTTTCACCCTTTGTCTGTGTTGCATTCTGGGTGACTTCTTCAAATATATCTTCCAGTTCGCTAATTTTATATGTATTTGCATCTAATTTGCTGCTTAGCCTATTCATTGTTTTCAAATTCATTTATTCTTTTTTATTCCTAAGATGTTTCTCATATCTGCCTCCTCAATTCTGACTGTGTGGCAGGGTGCGGTGGCTCACACCTTTAATTCCAGCACTTTGGGAGGCTGTGGCGGGTGGATCACCTGAGGTCAGGAGTTTGAGACCAGCCTGGCCAATATGGTGAAACCCCGTCTCTGCTAAAAATACAAACATTAGGTAGGCGTGGTGGCACATGCCTGTTCCCAGCTACACAGGAGGCTGCAGGAGGCTGAGGCAGGAGAATCGCTTGAACCCAGGAGGTGGAGGTTGCAGTGAGCCCAGATCGCGCCTTTGCACTCCAGGCTGGCCACAGAGTGAGACGCCATCTAAAAACAAACAATTCTGATGGTGTCTTGTCCACCTATTTTTAACACCACGTTTAGTTCTTTAAAGGGTCAGGATACTCCCAGGCCCAGGCTGGGCCGCTGTCTTCCTCGTCTCCCCTTGGGGCAGGGACGTGTAGGAGCGAGCGGGGCCTTCGCACGGAGTTCTCCAGCGGACTTCTTCCTTTCTCGCCTTTTCGTTTTTTTATTTATAATTTTCCCGTTCCACCCAGACCCCTCTGGGGCGCGGGGACGGTCCCCAGGTTGCGGGTCCCGCGCGGGCCGGGCCGCGCTTCTAAGGCGGGACAGCCGCGTGTCGCTCACGGTGTCGCGTGTTCTCTGCGGGACCGACGAGTCTTCAGGTCCAACCCGCCCGGTGGGAAGCGCAGACACTGGTTTTCTCGAAAAAGTCCTCGTTCCGTTTCCCGCATTGGTAGGAAAGCTGGGGAGACAGAAGGGGGCTCAGCGTCCTGGACCAGGCGGAACGACGGGGGCCGCTCCCGGTCCGGGTGCGACTCGGTGTCGGGGAAGGAGCCCCGAGGACGCGCGGCCGAGCCCAGACCCAGCACAGCGCGCGGCCGCCCGCTCCCGGGTTTCCCTCCGTCTCGGCCCCGGCCGCCTCTGAGGTGCTGGACCAAGCCCGGCGCCCGCGGCCCGCAGCAGCCCTCGCGCCGGAGCCGGCTGCCGAGAGCTCCGTGCCCGCCCCGGGAGCGCGAGGGCGCAGGGACCGCGGGGAGGGCTCCGGTCGGCAGCGGCGGCTCCCAGAGAACCTAAGACGGAAACGGCCCAGGATGGGCGGCGGGGCGGGGCCAGGAGGGGGCGGGGCGGAGATACGAGAGGGCGGGGCAGGGGCGGGGCGGAGGCGGGCGGGGCAGGGGCGGGCGGAGGCGGGCGGGGCGGAGGCGGGCGGGGCGGAGGCGGGCGGGGCGGGGCGGAGGCGGGCGGGGCTGGGCGGAGCCTGAGACACCCCGCCCCCCACCTCCGCCTCGGGCCCGCCCCTCCCCCAGGCTCCTGTCAGGGCAAACCTGGGGGTCCTCTCCCCTGGCTCTGTGGGGGACCCCGGGGAGGTCGCCCTGGCACGGGACACTGCCACGGCGTAGGGCCCGAGAGGGTCTGGGGCGGTCGGGCTTCGTGCTGAGCCCCGTCCGGGTGCAGGGGGCCTCGGTGCTGGGGAGGCGCGCGCCTGCGGGAGAGGTGGGGCGGGGGCGGCAGGGGTCCCCGGGGCACCCACGGCGGGCGAGGCGGCGGCTTCCACTCGCAGGGAGCGGGGGTTTCGCACAGGGGACGGCGCCCGGCTTGAAGTGTGGGAAATTCCGATGTCCCGGCCGCGCGGGAGGCGCTGGGGCATTTCCAGGCCGTGATAGGGCCGGGCCGCGTGGGGACCCCGGGGCAGATGCGCGCCAAGCCTGAGACGCGCCTCCCAGGGCCTGCCCGAGAAACCCTTGCATGCGCGGGCACACAGAGATACAAGCAACACTCCATGTGGACACACACACAGAGATACACAACACTCCACATAGGCACACACACAGATACACAGGTACACACAACACTCCATATGGACACACAGAGATACACTCCACACAGACACACACCATGCACAAACCACACACATACAACACGCCGCCCTAACTCCACCCTGAGGGACGGGGTTTGAGGTAAAACCTGTGGCCAGCATGTCCTGTGGAAGGCAAAACCAGGGCATAGGTGGAAATCGCCCTAAAGCAGCATACGCCCAGTAACCTAAAACTGTAATAACGTTTACATGTGGTCCCCTCGCACCGGGCTTTTCTTAATGAAGTATGGGTAAAAATATGCACAGTTTAATTTTAGCTATATCATCATAAACTGCCAATCAAATGACACCACTCTGTCACTCAGACACAGCCCAAACCTCAGCTCCTCCTCACACACCCCACAGAAGCACCTTGAACTCTGTAACCAGGTGCTGACATCACTTCACAGAAATCAGCCTGCACACCCTCTGAGAGAGTATCACTGCAAATTTCAATCATCCTTGCTTTAAGCTTACATTTTGGTGTTTGCAATTCTTTGCTCACTGTCAGAAGAACCAGATTGCTGGTTCAGAGCTCTGGCTCTGTGGATGTCGTCGGTTAAAAAATCCATCTACCTTCCTGGCTAACACGGTGAAACCCCGTCTCTACTAAAAATACAAAAAATTAGCCGGGCGTTGTGGCAGGCGCCTGTAGTCCCAGCTACTCGGGAGGCTGAGGCAGGAGAATGGTGTGAACCCGGGAGGCAGAACTTGCAGTGAGCCGAGATCTCACCACTGCACTCCAGCCTGGGCGACAGAGCTAGACTCAGTCTCAAAAAAAAAAAAAAAAATCCATCCAAACACAGAATTCCCAGTAACAGACACACAACACACCACATGGACATACAACACACACATGCACAAGGACGTTCACGATGACAGTGCTTGAAATAGAAGAAAACTATGCGTCCACATTTCTGTTAGTCAACTGTGGACCGCCCATGGCCACCCATCCACAGGGCCTGGTTGAGGTCACACGGGGTCCCCGTCAATAACGCAAGAAAATCATCAGCCAACTTTGCTGGGAACAAGGGTGCAAAAATCTAAACTTACAGAAATCACTACACAAATCTGACAGTGATTTAAAGATAACACCCGGCGATCAGTTAGGAGTGCAGGGCAGGCTGACAGGGAAACCTGCACCTGTTAAGGCAGGAAAATTGGGTCTGGAGGCAGGGAGCATAAGGCAGTTCACACTTCAGCTAAGACAGGAAATATCCTCTCCATAGGGCGTGGGCCCAGTAAATGACTTTGTAACTTCACTTCATCCTCTCCAGTTACATAGGGCGCACCCCCAAGAAGCCAATGGAATCCCCTAGAAGGTATTTACACTTCCAGAAATTCTGTAATGGGGGCCCTGAGCCCCTATGCTTGGCCGCGGCTCCCACACTGTGGCAGGTGCTTTCGTTTTCAATCAGTTCCTTCATTCCTTGCTTTGTGCATTTTGTCCAATTCTTTGTTGAAGACGCCAAGAACCTGTACACCCTCCACCGTTAACACTGTGACGCCTAGGTTTACGCCCAGCAGCGCCCCACGGCCCCGTCGCCGCAGGCCCGGTCGTTTGAGCACTGAGGGCTGCTCTGCTCTGGGATGCGCCTGCCGCGTGCATCGATTTAAACGTCAGTGAGGTGATTGATTCAAATCCTGCCTACGCTTGCTAGTATTTTCCTTGCATGCTGATATGGGTTGGCTGTGTCCACACCTAAATCTCAACTTGAATTGTATCTCCCCGAATTCCCACGTGTTGTGGGAGGGACCCAGGGGGAGGTAATTGAATCATAGAGGCCGGTCTCTCCCGTGCTATTCTCGTGAGAGTGAATAAGGCTCACGAGATCTGATGGGTTTATCAGGGATTTTTGCTTTTCCTTCTTCCGCATTTTCTCTTGCTGCTACCATGATTCTGAGGCCTCCCCAGCCATGTGGAACTGTAAGTCCAATTAAACCTTTTTTCTTCCCAATCTCAGGTATGTCTTTGTCAGTGGCATGAAGAGACTAATACACATGCTTTATTGGTGACCAGGAGATGTTTTAAATTTTTCTATATGATTGTGGATTTCTCTGCTTCTCTCTTGGACTCTGCAACTTTGTTTTCTGTAGTTTGAGGCTGGCATCTTCCCGTGGGCTGGGCCCCATGCCGCCAGCTGACCCTGGTCTGCTGAGCCCCTTGCCCGTGGTTCCTCCACTTGGTGTTAATGCTGCCACCCCAGCTTTCCAGACCTCCCTCTCCATTTATCCTTCTGTGGCCTTACATTGAGGGCTTGTCTCCTGCAGGATCCAGTCTGACCATCTTTCTGTTTGAATTGAACTTTCTGGTTCTTTTATTTTGATTTCATTATCTGGGTTTGAATTCTGGCATTATGAATTGTTTCCTGTTTTTCCTACCTGTTCCCTGTTCCTTCTTCTCTCTTCTTGTGGCTTCTTTCAGATCAATTATTTTTTATTCCATGTTTATCCTCTCCTAGCCTGCCAGTTATAAGTTACTGTTCATTCAGTAGTTGTCCATGTTAAAGTCCAGCGTAAATTCTTCCTGCCATCTCTTACCAGACCACCAAAAATTTAGATTCCCCCTTTATTCCATCCCACCCTTTGTTCTGTTGTTCTTACGTATTTTAACTCTACTCACGTGTCAAACTCTGGAAATCACTATTGTTATTATTTTCTTTTTCATTTTTTTCAGGGTCTTGCTCTGTCACCCAGGCTGGAGTGCAGTGGCACCATCACAGCTCACTGCAGCCTCCAACTCCCAGGCTCTAGCAATCCTCCCACCTCAGCCTCCCCAGCAGCCAGGACTACAGGCATACACGACCATGCCAGCCTAATTTTCAAAAATTTTTGGTAGAGACAGTGTCTCGCTGTTTTGCCCAGGCTGGTCTCAAACTCCTGGGCTCAAGTGATCCTCCTGCCTCTGCCTCCTAAACTGCTGGAATTGCAGGTGTGAGCCCCTGTGCCGGGCACGTTATCATTATTTTCTACCATGTGTGCATCTGTGTATTCACTCCCGCTTCCCGGCTCTGCGTTCCTTCCTTTATCCCCAAGCTCCCATCCCACCTGGGGGGTCATTTCCCTTCCACCCTATGAGCCCCTCATCATGGGCACAGGTCTCTGGGTGGCCGCTTCCCTGCCTGCCCGGGGTCACCTCCCTCCACTCTCCTGCCCGTCCGAGGTCACCCTCTCCACTCCCCTGCCTGCCCGGGGTCACCTCCCTCCACTCCCCTGCCTGCCTGGGGTCACCTCCCTCCACTCCCCTGCCTGCCCGGGGTCACCTCCCTCCACTCCCCTGCCCGTCCGGGGCCGCCTCCCTCCCACTTCCCTGCCCCCACCCCCCTGTAGCTTCTCTGCGTTGCTACTTCTCCTTCACCTTTTTTGGTTGATTTTCGTCTTGTAGCCCTTGGCATTTTTGGTTGAGTGACAGACGTTCCTAGGACAGGTCTCAGGGGCCATCTCAGACCACCAGTGGTGCTGTCTCCAGGGAGCCGAGTGGCGCTCGCTCCTGTGGCCACCCAGGGAGGGAGACCCCTGTGGCCCAGTGGCAGACGCTGGGAGGGTCAGGTCAGGCTGATTCCCCTTCAAGGTTCCCACCAACAGCTGAGGGGCTTCTCGGCTTCTTGGGGCCCCTCTTTCGTTTCCTTTGGCCCCATGAGTGCTGAGAGCTGAGTCCAGCTCCCATGGCTCACCTCGGCTTTTGCTTCCCCAGTGATTGGTCAGCCCGGATCCACGCTGCCCCAAGCGTCAGCCCATCATCTTTACTTTCCCTTCTTCCAGACCTTGGCCCCCCACATTCTCACTGCTTTAGGAATTCTCCATTGATTTTGAACAGACATGTTAAGATAGTTTTTTCTAGCTTGTGTTGTTGTTTTTAATTGGAGAGTTGGTCAGTGTCTGCTAGAAGAGAGCTACGTCTATGGAACCTTAGACTTGTTCGTGCTTTATTGTAAGTTTCAGTCACTCCTGTGTGCATGTGTCTCTGTATGTGTGCGTGTGCATGGTGTGTGTGTCTGTGCATATGTGCATGCATATACGTGTGTGTCTGTGCATGTCCATCTGGGCATGTGTCCATCTGCATGTGTGCATGTCTATGTGTCTGTGCATGTATGTGTGCGCATGTGTGTATGTGTGTATGTGTCTGTGCATGTGTGTGCATGTGTGCTTGTGCATGTGCGTGTGCATGTGTCCATCTATATGTGTGCGTGTGTGTCTGTACATGTGTGTGCATGTGTGTCTGTACATGTGTATGCATGTGTGTGCATGTGTGTATGTGTGCATGTGTGTGTCTGTACATGTGTGCATGTGTGTGTCTGTGCATGTGTGTGATCTGAGGCATCTTCCCATGACTGCTGCTTTCTGCTCCAGTTGCTCCTGGCTGAGCATCAGTGCGGCATCAGTGCACTCCCTTAGCACCTGGACATCACTCCAGAGACTTCTGAGCAGAGGCTGACAGTGCATGGGGACTTACTAGCTGCCTTTCATGCTGGCCATGGTGGGTGAGCTGTCCAGTTCTCCTCTCCCAGATCTCCCAGGTGCCAGCAGGCTTCCTCTAGCCACAGGGCCTGGGGGCACTTCAGCCTACCTGGGCAGGTGCTTGCCAGGCCCGTGGGGACCAGCAGGCTCCCACAGGCCCTCCCAGAGCCACATGCAGCAGTGAGGCTGGCAAGCCCCACTTGGGGGAGACCCTGCTGTTACTGGCCAGGCCTGTGGGACAAGCACAGTCTGACATCTTTGCTGATGGCCTGGAGATGAGCACCCCCTGCTCTCTCCTCAATGTTGCAGCAGAACCCACGTGTAGAGAGGGTTGGGGCGAGCAGTCCAGGCAGACCCCCGGGATTTTCCTGCCATATTGCACAAGCATTCATGCGTTCATTTAATCTTGCTTTTTAAGGCAATACTTTAAAAACACAAAGACCCAACAACCATCTTCCGCTTGACAAGACAGATCATTCTAATTTGAGCGGAAGTTGCATGTCCTGCCCTTTGAACGCGGCAGCCTGGACAGCTGACAAGGACACACTGTGTATTTCCATTCCAATTCTGGGAGTGCTCTGAGGCCTCTGGGGGAGAAGAACCCATGAAATATTCAAAACATAAGTGGAAAAAAAATCCAGGTGCTAGATATGGGCCAGGAAGAGCCCTCGGCCCTGCCAAGTGTGTGCGATGGTGAGAAGCTGTGATGGTGAGAAGCTGCTGGAAGAGATGGTCTTGGTTCATTCCTCAGACATTTATCAAGCTGACGAATGCAGCAGAGATGCTTCGGTCGGCTGTAATTCCACGGGTGGAGTGCTGGCTAGAGAGGTACCTACAGCCGTCCACGGGTGGAGTGCTGGCTAGAGAGGTACCTACAGCCGTCCACGGGTGGAGTGCTGGCTAGAGAGGTACCTACAGCCGTCCACGGGTGGAGTGCTGGCTAGAGAGGTACCTACAGCCGCCACACTGCATGGGTTCCGGGACGCTGGGACTGCCCTTGTGTGGTGTCTCCAGAGGGCCTTGCAGGTGTCACGCCACTGCTCCACACTGCCACCTGCTGTCACACCTGTGCAATGTATCCAGGTCTCTGGGGGCTAGAATGAAAAACATGCATCTCCTAACCAACAAAATCGGGCTTGCCCTGAAGACCTGGTGCATTCGTCTGTTCTGACACTGCTATAAAGACATACCTCAGGGCTGGGCGTGGTGGCAGGAAATCACTGAAACTTGAGAGGCGGGGGTTGCGGTGAGCTGAGGTCATGCCATTGCACTCCAGCCTGGGCCACAAGAGCGAAAGTCTGTCTCAAAAATAAATAAATAAAAAGACAGCAGGTGATGTGGTTTGGACCTGTGTCCCCTCTGCCCAAATCTCACCTCGAATTGTAATCCCCCACGTTGGAGGTGGGGCCTGGTGGGAGGGGATTGGATCATGGGGTCCTTCACGAGTGGGTTAGTGCCAGTTTCTTGGTGCTGTTCTCGTGATAGTGAGTGAGTCATCGTGAGATCTGGCTGTTTGAAAGTGTGCGGCACCCCCTCTTTTTCTCTCCTGCTCCCGCCATTGAGACGCCTCACACTCCCTTCCTTCTACCATGACTGAAGGTTTCCTGAGGCCTCCCTAGAAGCAGAAGCCGCAATGCTTCCTGCACAGCCTGCAGAACCGTGAGCCAATTAAACCTCTTTTCTTTATAAAGTGCCCAGACTCAGATATGTCTTTTTTTTTTTTTTTTTTTTTTTGAGACGGAGTCTTGCTCTGTCGCCCAGGCTGGAGTGCAGTGGCGCGATCTCAGCTCACTGCAAGCTCTACCTGCCAGGTTCACGCCATTCTCCAGCTTCAGCCTCCCAAATAGCTGGGACTACAGGTGCCGCCACCACGCCCGGCTAATTTTTTGTATTTTTAGTAGAGACTGGGTTTCACTGTGTTAGCCATGGTGGTCTTGATCTCCTGACATCGTGATCCACCCGCCTCGGCCTCCCAAAGTGCTGGGATTCCAGGCATGAGCCACTGTGCCTCGCCTACCTGCTGTCCTTTTGCATCTTCCAGGTAGATGCAAACCTCAAAGATTGGTTTGTTGTCAGCATCACTTCTATAATCCGTGGTTCTATATGGAGAAAACAAAACCCCAGTTGGGGAAAATGAACACACAGCATTTTGTTTCTTACCCTGAAGCCATTTCTGGCGTTTTATCAGTAAGCACACAGACCCACAGGACAAGCTCAGCTCATGGCCTGGAGTGCTGGTCTTGCTCATGGATATGCAATCTGAAGCCCCTGTGCTCATGGCAAGGAGCTACATGGGCTTTCAGGGTGGAGCCAGGGCTTCAGGGAACCCCCTCATCCCAACAGGCACACCCAGAGCAGCCTGCAGCAGCGTGGAAGGGGCTGGCACTGGGCCTGAGGTACAGGGGAGGCCTGCCTACCTGCCTGCCACTGGGCTTGCCTGGGCTCCCGCCTCCAGACCATGAGAATTCCCCTAGCATAGGAAGAGAGTCTGACCAAAGTGACAACAGCCACCCCCTGACTGCACAGCACTGTTCACTTCTTCCCAGATACTCCCACCAGACTAGGTCAGCCCTTCTCTTACTGGGGGAGCAGAAAAGTCCCCCCAGCCCCAGTCCGGGACTCCAGATGATGCCCGTTCCTCTCCCAGTCCCAGCAATCTCCCTTCTCAGCATCTGGCATCTTGGGATGTACCCTAAAGTTCACTCACTCAGAGCGCCCTAACTATGGCTGTGGCGAGCGGGGGAGGGCGGGATCAGGTCGGCGTGCTGCACATGGGCCCTGGAGCAGGAACAGTATTCCGAGCTATGCTCCTGCGGCTGGGCCCTCACAAGGAGGGCAGCGTCTGCACCCTGTCAAGGCTTTGCAGATAAGGGTTTATTGAAGAGGGAGGTGACCCACACCATCCCCGCTGAGAGATCTGGTTAGGGGGCTCCCCCCGGAATGTAGGCAAGAGGGCAGCACCCTGATCGTGAGGGTTGGTCACCTGGGAACCACAGTAACGTCCGCAGGGACCTTCCCCCAGCAGCACGCACTTCCCAGAACGCTCATGGTCACCCTCAGCTTTCAACTGTGGGGACCTCACATGTCTCCTGGTAGAGTCCTCACTCCCTCGGCTAAAACTTCTGAAAGCAGCGAGGTCGGGCTCCCTGGCTGGGACAGCTCTGGCCCTGAGTGGGTCATCCAAGTCGAGTTTCCACCATCCAGCACCCTGTGCTTTCCCCAGCCGGCTGCACGCTGGGCCTCTGGGAAGCCAGCAAGCCCACCTGATTCTGAATCCTCCCCGCGAGCCCGGGGGTCAATTCTGCTGACATCAAAGGAACTGCCAGAAGCTCCCAGCAGGGAGTTAGGCAGGGAATACAAGACTGTGTCCAGAGCAAGGGTGACGCCAGCTCCTCCAGGACGGAGAAACCAGTGTGACCCTGTCCCAGGCCCCCATGGCCCTGGCTGCTCCTGGTGGACAGAGGGGCATCTTGCCCATGCTATTCCTTGTTCCCTCCGGGCTGCCATGGCCCCTGGAGCAATTCCTGGGACAGTCTGGGGAGGAGCTGACAATCACGCAGGGTGGACTGAACTTGACCCCTCCCAGTCACCTATGCGTTCCTTCCTCAGACTTCCGTGGGGCTAGAGTCATGGTCTTGTTCCCCATCCCATCTGCAGGCCGCCCCTGCCTGGATGTGGACCACTCCAACACTCACACGCCTCCCTCCAGGAGGACCCCAGCTCCACTTTCTCCAGGACTGCCTGTGATGCACCAGGATCCATCCTGTAATCCCAGCTACTTGGGAGGCTGAGGCAGGAGGCAGAGGTTGCAGTAAGCCAGGATTGGACCACTGCACTCCAGCCTGGGCAACAGAGGGAGACTTGGTTTCAAAAAAAACTATGCAAATCCCAATTACACACGCTGAGCGGCATGTTCAGCTGAGCCACCTGCCCAAGGTGGGAACCTCTCTTCCTCCATCTGCAGGTCATGTGGAGATGGCAGAGCACCTGCACGTGCACCTGGAGACCCTTTCAAGCCTGGTCTCCTGACACTGCCTCCTCCTGATATTGGGGGCTGCTGGAAGTGCCAGCCTGTAACCCTCATTGCAATGGCACCTGCCTGGTGCTATAATTCAGACATTTGTCTCCCCAACCTCGTGTTGAAATTTTGAACCCCAGTGTTGGAGATGGGACCTGACAGAAGGTGCCTGGGTCATGAGTGCTTAGTGCTGTCCTCGCGGTCATGAATGCTTTCATGCTTTATTCCTTCTCACAAGAAGTGATTGTTTAAAACGCTTGGCACCTCCTTTGCCCACTCTCTCTTGCTCCCTCTCTCACCATATGGTCTGCACGCACCTGCTCCCATCACCTTCCGCCATGAGTGGACACTTCCTGAGGCCTCACCAGAAGCAGATGCTGGTGCCATACTTCTTTTTTTTTTTTTTTGAGGCGGAGTCTCACTCTGTCGCCCGGGCTGGAGTGCAGTGGCCGGATCTCAGCTCACTGCAAGCTCCGCCTCCCGGGTTCATGCCATTCTCCTGTCTCAGCCTCCCGAGTAGCTGGGACTACAGGCGCCCGCCACCTCGCCCGGCTAGTTTTTTTGTATTTTTTAGTAGAGACGGGGTTTCACCGTGTTAGCCAGGATGGTCTGGATCTCCTGAGCTCGTGATCCGCCCGTCTCGGCCTCCCAAAGTGCTGGGATTACAGGCTTGAGCCACCGCGCCTGGCCGGTACCATACTTCTTGTACAGCCTGCAGAACTCTGTGCCAAATAAACCCCTTTCCTTTATAAATCACCCACCCTCCCAACACAAATCATCCAAGACACCTGGTGTCCCCCAAACAGCTCCTTGGTCAACCTCAGATTCCGGACCAATCTGAGAGCTATTTCCACGGAGTGGGGAGAGGAGAGCTGTTTGCTGAAGAGGACATGGCTTTGCTCAAGATCCCTGCATCCTCTGCTGTGGCTCTCTAATTCTCCTCTCTGAGCTTGTGGCAGACATGGCCAATACCTCAAGCATGGCTGGGCAGCAGACGTGGGGTGAGAGGAAGAGGCTGAGCCCAACTTGTCCCTCCTTAGACCCCAGAATTGCCAAGACCAGAGTCCTCCATGAAGACCTCACAGAGAAGGAATCACTGCATGCTTTTGCACAATTAAATACCTGCACATCTTAAGGAAAGGCCCTAACATCCTTCAGTAGTATCTCCTCCCAGGGCAGGGAGTGACTGGGTCAGCAGCCTCAAGTACCTGGAAACTGTTCACATCAGGCAAAGTGTCGGGAGAGACACAGATGTTTCCACTGGCATTTAAAAGAAAGGAAAGAAAATTATTGACAAGAAGCTTCCATGGTGGATCAGGCTTTAACGTTTTGATGGACCTGGCCTCTCTTGGAAGCAAACCCCTGGATGGAGCCCGTGTCTCTTTGGGCCCCCAGAGGCAGCCCGACCTTGACACGGAGTGCAAAGCAGACTCAGCTGCTTGTGTTTAATGTGGATTTGCATAGTGTTTTGTTTTTTTTTTTCTTTTTTCAAGATGGAGTTTTGCTCTGTCGCCCAGGCTGGAATGCAGTGGCGTGATCTCTGCTCACGGCAACCTCTGCCTCCCTGGTTCAAGTGATTCTGTTGCTTCAGCCTCCCGAGTAGCTGGGATCACAGGCACGTGTCACCATGCCCTGCTAATTTTTGTACTTTTAGTGGAGACGGGGTTTCACCAGGTTGGCCAGGCAGGTCTCGAACTCCTGACCTCAAGTGATCCTCCCACCGTGGCCTCGAACAGTGCTGGGATCACAGGTGTGAGCCACCGCACTAGCTGGGATTTGTGTAGTTTTGTCCATGCTGTTACATGGTGCACTGGGCAGAGCCAGCCCGTCCCGCCTCGAGCCATGTTACTTTAGTCTGTGATGCAGATGTTGTGTGGCAGTGGAATGGCCTCATCAGCCCCACCTGGGACCTGGCAGGGGGTGGGTCTGAGCAGCCCGAGAGGAGGGTCCCCAGGGCCCACAGCAAGAGTGACATGACCCACACCATCCCCACTGAGGGGACCCACACAGTGACCCTCCTCCCACACATCCTCTACAGCATCCTCTATGGCTCTCCCCGTCGGCCACTTGGACCAGAGAGACATTATCAAAGTGCCCTCTCGGAAACGTCCCCTTCATCCACCATCCTCTTTCAACCCACTGGGCTTGGTCAGGAAGCCGTCGGTCAGCAGGTGGGCGGGTGGGGTTGGGGGCACCCCTATGTCCTGTGAGACCCCGGCAGGCACTGCAGCTTGGGGTTCCCAGAGGCTCCGAGGTGGCTAAGAACAGGATGACAACTCCAAGGTTCAACTCTTCCCCCAATGGCCACTCCTCCCTATACTGTTCTCATCTCAGTTTTTACCTGTTTTTCTCAAGATGTTGGAAATGAGATCAAAGATCAGTGTGGATCTGAACATCACTATTCATCAGGGAAATGCAAATCAAACCAGAGATGAGACACCACAACACTCACACTCGCATGGCTAAAATTTAAAAGTCTAGCTGGGGCCGGGTGCGGTGGCTCATGCCTGTGATCCCAGCACTTTGGGAGGCTGAGGCAGGAGGATTGCTTAAAGCCCAGGAGCTCATAACCAGCCTGGGCACCAAAGCAAGACTGTACCTCTACAATAATTTTTTTTAATTGGCTAGATGTGGTGCACATGCCCGTGGTCACAGCTGCTTGGGAGGCTGAGGAGGGAGGATCACTTGAGTCCACGAGTTTGAGGCTTGGTGAACTGTGATCATGCCACTGCACTCCAGCCTGGGCAACAGAGTAGGACTTCATCTCTTAAAAATAAAGAAAAGAAAGGAAAGGAGTGGAAAGGATAGGAGAAGAGAGGAAGAAACTTGGTATTTCAATTATTTTAAATTTGTTGAGACTTGTTTTGTGGCCTAACATGTGGTCTATCCTGGAGAATGTTCCATGTGCCGAGGAGAAGAATGTATATTCTGTGCAGCTGTTGGATGAAATGGTCTGTAAATGCCTGTTAGGTCCGTTTGGTCTAAACCATAGTTTAAATCCAATGCTTATTTGTTGATTTTCTATCTGATGATATGGTGAAGGCTGACAGTGTGACGTTGAAGACCCCAACTGTTAGTATATTGGAGTCTCTCTCTCTCTTTAGATCTAATAATACTCGCTTTATATATCTGGGTGATCTGGTGTTGGGTGCATATATATTTACAATTGTTATATCTTCTTGCTGAGTCAGTCCCTTTATATAATGACCTTCATCTCTTTTTAGTTTCTGACTTAAAGTCTGTTTTATCTGATAAAATATAGCTACTATTGCTCACTTTGGGTTAATGAAATACCTTTTCACATCCCTTTCCTCTCAGTCTGTATGTGTATTTCTAGGTGAAGTGAGTTTCTAACAGGCAGTATATAGTTAGGTCATTTAAAAAAATAATCCATTCAGCAAGTCTATGTCTTTTAAGTGGGGAATTTCATCCATTTACCTTCAGGATTATTATTGGTAGGTGAGGGTTTATTTTACACTTTTGTTAATTGTTTTCTGATTGTTTTGTATATCCTTTGTTTCTTTTTCCTTTCTTCCTTCTCATTATTAATCATTGAGGTTGGGTGGTTTCTTGCAGTGATGAGGTTTGATTCTTTTCTCTTTCTCTTTTGTATATCTGCTTTACCAGTGAGTTTTATACTTTTGTGTGTTTTCACGATAGTGATTGTCATGTTTTCACTTCCAGATGTAGGATTCCCTCGAGCATTTCTTGTGAGATCAGTCTAATGGTGATGATTTCCCTCAATTCTTGCTTTTCTGGGAAATATTTTGTTTCTCTCTCATTTCTGAAGAATATATAGTATAGCATTCTTGGCTGACTTTTTTTTTCTTTCAGCACTTTGAATATATTATCTCATTCTCTCCTGCCCTGTAATATCTTATCTCATTCTCTCCTGCCCTGTAATCTTACGTTAGTCTAATGAGGATTCCCTTATATGTGGCTTGATGATTTTCTCTTGACATTTTTAGATTATTTCTTTTACTTGAAAGTTTGACTATAATGTGCCTGTAAGAGGACATTTTGGGGTTGAATCTACTTAGGGACTTTGAGCTTCTTAAATGCCAGTATTCATATCTCTCCCCAGACTTGGGAATTTTTTAACTCTTACTTCATTAAATAGATTTTCTTTGCCTTTCTCCTTCTCTTCTACTTTTGAAATTCCCATTACATGAACACTTGTTCACTTAATAGTGTTACATACTCCTTGTAGGCTGTCTTCACTGTCTTTCATTCTCATTTCTTTTTGTCTTTGATGGGGTAATTTCAAATAACCAGTTTTCAAGTTCAGAAATTCTTTTTTCTGCTTGATCAAGTCTGCTGTTGAAGCTCTCTATTGTAATTTTTATTTCATTGCTTGAAATCTTCAGCTATAGGATTTCTATTTGGCTCTTTTTATTATTTCTAGTTCTTTGTTAAATTTCTAGCTCACATAACAAATTGTTTTCCTGATTTTGTTGACTTGTCTTATCTACTTGTATCTCATTGAGTGTCCTTAAGATCATTGTTTTGAGTACCTTTTCTGGCAGTTAGTTGATTTCCTCTTCACTGGGGCCTGTTAGTAGAGAGTCATTTTGTTCCTTGGTGATATATTTCCTTGTCCTTTTATGTTTCTTGTGTCCCTGTGTTGATGTCTATGTCTCTGGTGGAACAGTTGCTTCTTTCAAACTTTCTAGAGTGGCTTTCATAGAGAAAAGCTTTTACTTGCAGTGGATTTTAGCGTGCCATTTGGGAAGGGTATGGTGACTGTTTCTGGATCAGGGCAGTGGTATAGTCTCTGCAGCTTGTGGACCCCCAGTAGCCTAGGCTGTAGGCGTTTGTGACACTGGTGGGGACAGTGTAGGTTTTTAACGTCCTCAGTTCAAGGGCTGTTGGGGTTCTTCTAGTCTCATTTTCCCCATAATGGGAAGATAAGCCAGGGGGATTCCTTAGACTCTAGGGGGATAGTTCAGCTCCAAGGAAGCAGGCAGTTGAGTTGTTTGGCCTGTAAGGTGGGATGTCTGGGTTCAGCTACTTCTGTTTCTCTGGGATGTAGGGCCCTGCCTCAGCTCAGCCCTGGGGTATGCAGCTGCTCCGCTCAGCCAGGGCTCTGATTCCCCTTGGGGTGGTTCGTCGCTTCCGCTCGGGCCTGAGGGACGGGACTGTCCTGGGTGGCCCAGGCATCATTTTCCTGGATGCAGAGTGCTGCTTCAACTTGGGTGCCAGGAGGTACCACGGCTCTGAGCAGCTAAGGTATTGTTTTCACCGGAGGCAGTTTATGGCTTGAGCTCCAGCCTGAGGGGGCGAGAGCGGGTAGTGAGTGGTTCCACCTTTGCTTGGCCCCACAGAGAAGGTGTAACAGCTGCCTGCAGCTTGGCTGGGGGATGTGGGGCCACGCGGTGGGGTGGATGGGCAGCAGGTTAGCCTCAGGGGTGAAGGGGAACTGGGGGCTGCTCCCCCAGGAACAAGACACTCCACGGTAGTTCCAGTTCCAGGAGGGCACCGCGAGGGCCATGCGGTTAGGCACAGTGTGGATTCCTTCTCTGGCGGGAGCACCGTGGTGTGACCTCCAGGCAGCTCACTCCACCCTGGGCTTCGTGCCTGTGAGGACGGCAGGGGACCCCAAGGGTGAGGGTGGTGGGTGTCCACGGTGTTGGTGGGGGCTGCTGGGGTCCTCTTGATTACCTCCTCACTGAAGGGAGATATCTTCCTGGCTTCTAGCTGACCCTGGTTAGGGGATGGGGTGGCAGGTGGCTGGCATTTCCTTATGTTCTTTTTGTGATTATCACAAATTTCTGGGCTCACCAGGGTTGCTGTGGCTCCTCTGATGTGTTCTGGAGCTCCCTGTGGGGATTTTCATTAACATTTCATGGCTTGTGGCTGGGCAGAGTGACTCACGCCTGTAATCCCAGCACTTTGGGAGGCCAAGGCAGGCAGATCACCTGAGGTCGGGAGTTTGAGACCAGCCTGGCCAACATGGTGAAACCCCATCCCTACTAAAAATAAAAAATAAATAAAAAATTAGCCAGGCATGGTGGTGGGTGCCTGTAATCCCAGCTACTTGGGAGGCTGAGGCATGAGAATCACTTGAACCTGGGAGGTACAGATTACAGTGAGCTGAGATCGCACCATTACACTCCAGTCTGGGCGATAAGAATGAAACTCCATCTCAAAAAAACAAAAAAACCATTTCCTGGTTTGTTTACTGTTCTGTGTCTTTGTGAGGGACACCAGTGCTGGGGGCTTCTAGTCAGCTGTTTCACTGACATCACTATCCCCCACTTTTTTCTTTTATTCCATATTTTACTGTACCTGTTCTATGCTTAGATACACAAATACCACTGTGTTACAGTCGCCTGCAGTATTCTGTGTTACAGTCGCCTGCAGTATTCAGTGCAGTCACATGCTGCACAGGTGTGCAGCCCAGGAGTGATATGCTGCACCACATGGCCTGGGTGTGTCGCCAACTCTACCGTCCCGGTGTATGTGAGTTGCCTCTGATGTTCTCACAACAGCGAAACTGCTACAGATGCGTCTTTCAGAAAGTCTCCCTGTCATTAAGCGACGCATGACTGTAGCACTCAGCAGTGAAAAGGAAGGAAGTACTGATGCGTGGACCTCAGGATGATTCTGCCAAATGAAAGAAGTCAGATAAAAAAATCTACACAGTATCATCCCATGTATCCAGAATCCTACCGCAAACTTACCAGCAGTGGCAGGACGCAGACCTGCACTTGTTGTGGATCCAGGACATGTAGGAGGGAGGGGAGGACAGAGGGAGGAGGGAGGGGAAGATGGAGGGGAGGAGGGGGAGGAAGGAGGGGAAGAAGGGGAGGAGGGAGGGGAGGGAGGGGAGGAGGGAGGGGAGGCAGGATAAGGAGGGAGGGGAGGGAGGGAAGGAGGAGGGAGGGAAGGAGGAGGGAGGGAAGGAGGGGGGAGGGAAGGAGGAAGGAAGGAGGAGGGAGAGGATGGAGGGGAGGAGGGAGGAGGGGGAAGGTGGGGAGGAGGGAGGGGAGGAGGGGAGGAAAGAGGGAAGGGAGGGGAGGGAGGGGAGGAAGGAAGGAGGGAGGAAGGAAGGAGGAAGGAGGGGAGGAGGGAGGGAAGGAGGAGGGAGGGAAGGAGGAGGGAGGGGAAGGAGGGACCACGAGAGGAGGGAGGGAACTCTGAGAGCTGCAGAGATGGGTTCAGGGTGTCATGTGTCAAAACTCAACATGCTGTGCACTTTAAACAGGGGCAGCCTAACTACATGTAATTGTGTATCAATTATGCCTCACTAGAGCTGGAGGAAAAAACAGAAAACAACGGAAAAGTCAGAGTAAAGAGAATTCACTTTCGAAATGCCAACCATTTAAAAATACTCCATACTGAACATTATAAGCCTTTTCCATTATTAATGCCTGAGGGAGAAATCAAAGTCCAGGCCGCAGCTATCCCTGCTATTCTCGAGTTAGGAGAAATCACCGTGTCCTACTTGACTTCAGGGTGGGTGGCGAGCGTTCCTGCGGCAGCTGCAGCCTCGCTGTGCCTGAGTCATGCTCCGCTGTGCCCTGGGCAGCTCCGCTCCCACCCACGCCCTCAGGTTGCTTATATGCTTGTGCATGTTAGTTTGGACTTTGAGGGGTGCTTGCTGTATTTTATGTTAAGGTGCAGTTTACAGGCAGTAAAATGCATCCGCTGTCACTTTACAGCACAGTAGAGTTCACACACATATACGCTTATGTGACTGACCCCCCGAAGCAAAATATGGAGCATTTCTATCTCCCAGGAAGTCCCCTCCTGCCCCTTCCCAGGCAGCAGCTCCCCACCCTACCCCTACTAGATACTCACAGTCTGATTTCTAGCCCGGCGATTCGTTTTTCCTTTCTCGAGCTTCGAATAAAGTGGAGTGCCTCGGTGTGTCCTGTGCTACAGAATCTGATCCTCTCCATCTGAGCTTTGAGACTTGCACAGTGTTTGTGCCTCCCACAGTGCCCCACCCCGTGTGTGGGCCTCATTAGCATATCCATTCTCCTCTTGCTAAATGCCGGCACTGTTTCCAGTTTGGGGTGTAACGCACAAGGCTGCTGTGAAGATTGTTCTCAAGCCTTTTTGTAGACAGATGCCTCCATCTCTTGGGCACACACCTAGAAGGAGCATTGCTGGGCCATAGGGTGGATATAGGTTTAACTTTATTAGAAATTGTCGAAATGATTTTCAAAGTGATTGTACAGTTCACACTCCCACAGCAACGTACAGGACTTCCTACGGCTCCCTGTCCTCGCCGGCTGGTGCTTGGTGTTGTCAGTCTTTTTAACGTTCATCCTCCTGGTGGGGGTGTGGTGGTGTCTTGCGGTGGTGTTAATTTGCATTCCTCTGATGAATGCTGATTCTGTGCACGTGTTCGATGCTTAGGGCTGCCCGGATGTCCTGTCCTGGGAAGCACCTGCTCAAGGCACTGTCAGTGCTTTCGTTCAGTTGTTTGTAGCTTTCTTAATTACTTGTAATTCGTTATCTATCTGTACAGAAATCCTCTGCCACATAAACGTTTTACAAACGTCTTTGCCAGACTCTGGCTTGCTCTTTCATTGTCTTGACGGTGTCTCTTGATGAATTTGTAGTAGATGCAATACTGTCACAGATATTCAGCGTTCTTATATCTGCTGTGTCAATTTTGGTAGGTTGTGCTTTTCAAGGAATTTGTCTCTTTCTTCCTTTTTTCTTTATTTCTTCTCCTTCTTCTTTTTTTTTTTTTAGACAGTCTCACTCTGTCACCCAGGCTGGAGGGCGATGGCACAATCTCGGCTCACTGCAATCTCTGCCTCCTGGGTTCAAGCGATCTTCTTGCCTCAGCCTCCTGAGTAGCTGGGACTACAGGCACGTGCCACCACGCCCGACTAATTTTGTATTTTTAGTAGAGATGGGGTTTCGCTATGGTTGGCCAGGCTGGTCTTGAACTCCTGACCTCAGGCGATCTGCCCACTTCGGCCTCCCAAAGTGCTGGGATTACAGGTGTGAGCCACCGTGCCTGGCCAAATTTGTCTAATCCATCTTGAACAAAATGCTTTTAATTTTTTTAAAGTCCAATTTGTCAATGTTTAATTTTACATCAGTGGGATTTTTCAGTCCTGCCCAAGAAATCCTCACCAGTGCCTGGTCCGGAGGCATCTCCTGTGTTTTCCTGTAGAAGCGTCATCGTGTTTGTGCCCCTTATGCTCCATCCCCTTTGGATCTATGACCTGCTTCAAATGAGCTTTCATGTGTAGCACAGAAGAAGGGCCAACGTTCCTTATTTTCCCTATTGACGCCCAGTTATTGCGGCACCTCTGAGTGAAGATGCCGCCTCCCTCCAGGCAGGTGGCTGAGTGCCGGGTGGTCTTCACGAGGAAGTGTTGATGTTAGCCGAAGGTTTCCCATAGATATGCTTTACCGGACTGTGGAACCTACTGCTTCCAGTTTGTTGATAGTTTTTGTTGTGAACCAACTGAATTTTATAAAATGTTATTTCCACCGGGCATGATGGCTCACGCACGCCTGTAATCCCAGAACTTTGGGAGGCCAAGGTGGGTGGATCACCTGAGGTCAGGAGTTCAAGACCAGCCTGGCCAACATGGAGAAACCCCATCTCTACCAAAAATAAAAAATTAGCTGGGCATGGTGGCGCATGTCTGTAATCCCAGCTACTTGAGAGGCTGAGGGTGGAGAATTGCTTGAACCCGGGAGGTGGAGGCTGTGATGAGGTGAGATCGTGCCACTGCACTCCAGCCTGGGCAACAAGAGCGAAACTCCATCTCAAAAAAAAAAAAAAAAAGAAAAGAAAAGAAAGAAAAAAATGTTTTTTCCGAGTCTATTGAGTTGATCATATGGTTTTTGTTTTTTATTTTATCAGTGACATTGATTGATTTTTAAATGTCAAAACAATCTTGCATTTCTGAGATAGCTTTTCTTGGTCTTGGCCTTTTAATTTTCATTTTATTTATTTATTTGTTTTCGAGACAGAGTCTTGCTCTGTCGCTCAGGCTGGAGTACAATGGCAAGATCATGGCCTACTGCAGCCCTGACCTCCCAGGCTCAAGCGATCTTCCCACTCATCCTCTGGAGTAGCTGGGGCTACAGGTACATGGCACCACACCTGGCTAAATTGTAAACATTTTTGTAGAGATGGGATCTTGCTATGTTACCTAGGCTAGTCTTGAACTCCTGGGCTCAAGCAATCCTGCCTTGGACTCCCAAAGTGCTGGGATGACAGGCGTGAGCCACCGCGCCTGGCCACCTTTTCGTATGTCACTGAGTCTGATTTGCCGGAACCCGGTTTAGGATTTCTGAGCACAGGGCTTTCCGTGGGAACACGGGCAACACTGCATTTGTTCTTCATCCTTAAGGGTTTGCTGGAGCTCACGGTGACCCCTCAGGGCTGGGAGTTTTCTCTGTGGAATCTGTTTAATTATACATTAAATTTGTAATGGATATAGTATGGCAGTAGATATGTCAGAGTTTTTATATCTGTGTGTGTCAATTTTGATAGGTTATGTTTTTCAAGGAATTGATGCTTTCACCTGACATGAAATTGCTCACAAGAGCCTTGTCTTAACCTTCTGGTGCCTGGAAGACCTGCCGGGTGTCCGCACCTTCTTTCCTGAGAAAGTAGCCACCATTGCTCCTTGCTCATTTTTCCCCTCTGTGTTTTTTTTTTTAAATCAATTTTATTGATCATTTCAAAGAACCGGGTTTCCGTTTTGTTGGCTTTCTCCGTTGCACGTCTGCTCTCTCTCACTGATGTCCACATTTTGCTTTTCCCTTCTGTCTGCTCTCTTTGGGTTTAGTTTCTCCGTCCAGCTTTGACTCCTTGTGATGGTCCGCTGCTCGCCTGGTCCCTCTGTCCATCTGCCGGCCTCCCTGCCTCTTCACTCCAAAAACGATACGAGGTTGCCACAGAGTTCTCCTGTCAGTCGCAGGCTCTTATGTAGAGCTGGGGAGAAGCAGCTGGTGTTAGTGAGCGAGCTCAGGCTGGAATGGCAAGGACGTCACCGTGCAGGGCTGGGAAGAGCAGCTCCTGGGCAGCAGGCCCAAGATGTACCTCCCTGCCGGGAGCAGCCTCAGAGCCAGGATGACGCCATGCCCTTCTGAGCAGGAAGGTGGAGCGGCCGTCTGATGCCCTGAGGTTGCTGTTTCAGGTGACTGGGGGTGTGGAGGAACCTGAGGCTTACAGAGCGTAGGAAGATGACATTCCGGTTCTTCTCAGACAGTTATTAGCTGGGGACATTTCACACTAGGAGCATCAGACTTTAAATAAACCTGGAAGTGACTCACCCTCAGTCTGACAGAGGCTGCCTCCTAAAACCTCCTAGGGCAAAAATGAGATGTAAGTCAGAAGTCTTCGGAATCTCAGGAAGCTTTGGGGTTTGGGTGCATGACTTGGCTTTTAGGGAGTGGCGCTGTCCCAGGCCCCTGGGCTCTCCCAGAAGGGCTCCAATGAAGAGCAGAGAGAAGGCGCTTTCTTCCTCACTCATTCGCACAGATTCCCTCGGCACCAGCCCAAGACCACTTTCTATGGGATGCTGGAGAAGAAGAGACCAGGTCCAGCTGGGGGGCCCATGTGTGCATTAGGATCTAGAGTGAGAGCAGGTCCAGCTGGGAGGCCTGTGTGTCTGTTGGAATCTAGAGTGAGACCAGGTCCAGCTGGGGGACCTGCGTGTCCGTTAGGATCTAGAGTGAGACCAGGTCCAGCTGGGGGACCTGCGTGTCCATTAGGATCTAGAGTGAGAGCAGGTCCAGCTGGGGGACCTGCGTGTCCGTTAGGATCTAGAGTGAGACTAGGTCCCGCTGGGGGGCCCATGTGTGCATTAGGATCTAGAGTGAGACCAGGTCCAGCTGGGGGGCCTGCGTGTCCGTTAGGATCTAGAGTGAGACCAGGTCCAGCTGGGGGACCTGCATGTCCGTTAGGATCTAGAGTGAGACCAGGTCAGCTGGGGGACCTGCATGTCCGTTAGGATCTAGAGTGAGACCAGGTCCAGCTGGGGGGCCTGCGTGTCCGTTAGGATCTAGAGTGAGACCAGGTCCAGCTGGGGGGCCTGCGTGTCCGTTAGGATCTAGAGTGAGACCAGGTCCAGCTGGGGGGCCTGCGTGTCCGTTAGGATCTAGAGTGAGACCAGGTCCAGCTGGGGGGCCTGCGTGTCCGTTAGGATCTAGAGTGAGACTAGGTCCAGCTGGGGGACCTGCGTGTCCGTTAGGATCTAGAGTGAGACTAGGTCCCGCTGGGGGGCCCATGTGTGCATTAGGATCTAGAGTGAGACCAGGTCCAGCTGGGGGGCCTGCGTGTCCGTTAGGATCTAGAGTGAGACCAGGTCCAGCTGGGGGACCTGCATGTCCGTTAGGATCTAGAGTGAGACCAGGTCCAGCTGGGGGACCTGCGTGTCCGTTAGGATCTAGAGTGAGACCAGGTCCAGCTGGGGGGCCTGCGTGTCCGTTAGGATCTAGAGTGAGACCAGGTCCAGCTGGGGGGCCTGCGTGTCCGTTAGGATCTAGAGTGAGACCAGGTCCAGCTGGGGGGCCTGCGTGTCCGTTAGGATCTAGAGTGAGACCAGGTCCAGCTGGGGGGCCTGCGTGTCCGTTAGGATCTAGAGTGAGACCAGGTCCAGCTGGGGGGCCTGCGTGTCCGTTAGGATCTAGAGTGAGACCAGGTCCAGCTGGGGGACCTGCGTGTCTGTTAGGATCTAGAGTGAGACCAGGTCCAGCTGGGGGACCTGCGTGTCCGTTAGGATCTAGAGTGAGACTAGGTCCCGCTGGGGGGCCCATGTGTGCATTAGGATCTAGAGTGAGACCAGGTCCAGCTGGGGGGCCTGCGTGTCCGTTAGGATCTAGAGTGAGACCAGGTCCAGCTGGGGGACCTGCATGTCCGTTAGGATCTAGAGTGAGACCAGGTCCAGCTGGGGGGCCTGCATGTCCGTTAGGATCTAGAGTGAGACCAGGTCCAGCTGGGGGACCTGCGTGTCCGTTAGGATCTAGAGTGAGACCAGGTCCAGCTGGGGGACCTGCGTGTCCGTTAGGATCTAGAGTGAGACCAGGTCCAGCTGGGGGGCCTGCGTGTCCGTTAGGATCTAGAGTGAGACCAGGTCCAGCTGGGGGGCCTGCGTGTCCGTTAGGATCTAGAGTGAGACCAGGTCCAGCTGGGGGGCCTGCGTGTCCGTTAGGATCTAGAGTGAGACCAGGTCCAGCTGGGGGGCCTGCGTGTCCGTTAGGATCTAGAGTGAGACCAGGTCCAGCTGGGGGGCCTGCGTGTCCGTTAGGATCTAGAGTGAGACCAGGTCCAGCTGGGGGACCTGCGTGTCCGTTAGGATCTACAGAGTGAGACCAGGTCCAGCTGGGGGGCCTCCGTGTCCGTTAGGATCTACAGAGTGAGAGGACCAGAGCTCCTCCTGTGTGGACATGTTTACCCTCCACCCGTGAGGAAGGAAGAACCCCAGCAACACTCCACATCAGCCCTGCAGGCTGAGTGTCAGAAGGTGCCACATCACACACAGTGCACACCACGCCTGCGAGACGGGCGGGCCCCGCAGGGCAGAGGCCTGGCCAGCACCCCCACCTGGGGCTTCCCTTTCAGCTCAGTTTGAAGTCCTGCAGTTTACCTGGGGCTGGGCCAGGGTATTTGTGGGTCAGCGTAACTGTTACTGTGCATTATTCATGTAACGGGCAAGTGCTTTAGGTTCGCGGAGTAAAGTATGCAAGAGACAAAGACTAGAAACCATGACAGGGAGAGAGGGCACCAGCCACAGCAGGAGGCTTCACAAGTGGGATTTGAGTCCTGGAAGGGAAGGAATGAGAGTACGAGCAGAAGACATATGTAAAGAGGTAACGACTGATGATTACGTAAAATTGATACCAAACCCCAGATTCCAGAAGCCCCACACACCACGCAGGATAAACTAAAAGGAAACCTCACCCTCACCTGGAGGGAAAATGTGGAAAGCCACGGAAAAAGGGAAAAATTGAAAGTGAAACAAAGGACAGTTGAGTGAGGCGTTGAGTCTCCAGCCAAACGCCCACCTGCAGAGACCAGACACGGGCTGTTGGAAACCTCTGAGTTGAGGGGTGGTTCATTATCCAGCAAAAGCTGACTGATAAAATCCTTGTTTCATCCCAGCCTCCAAAGTGAAAGAAAAAACCAAATATTCTTTTTTTTTTTTGAGACAGAGTCTCACGCTGTCGCCCAGGCTAGAGTGCAGTGGCGCGATCTCAGCTCACTGCAGGCTCCGCCTCCCAGGTTCACACCATTCTCCTGCCTCAGCTTCCCAAGTAGCTGGGACTACAGATGCCACCACCGCGCCCGGCTAATTTTTTGTATTTTTAGCAGAGACGGAATTTCACCCTGTTTGCCAGGATGGTCTCGATCTCCTGACCTCGTGATCCACCCACCTTGGCTTCCCAAAGTGCTGGGATTACAGGCGTGAGCCAACGTGCCTGGCTGACAAAACAAAATTTTCTAAGAAAATATGGTTACGACCTTGAGATACACAAACGGCACTAAACATAAAGGCAAAGACTGGTAAACTGGTAAGGTTAGAATTCAGACCTTCTGTTGTCTAGTGGATGCCATTAAGAAAGCGAACAGGGGCTGGGTGTGGTGGCTCACGCCTGTCATCCCAGCACTTTGGGAGGCCAAGGCAGGTGGATCCCCTGAGGTTAGGAGTTCAAGACCAGCCTGGTCAACATGGTGAAACTCTGTCTCTACTAAAAATACAAACATTAGTGGGTGTCTTGGTGGATGCCTGTAATCCCAGCTACTCGGGACGCTGAGGCACAAAAATCACTTGAACCCAGGAGATGGAGGCTGCAGTGATCTCAGATGATGCCACTGCATGGCAGTTTGGCAAACAAAGCAAAACTTTATCTCAAAAATATTTAAAAAAAAAAATAGGAAAGAAAGTGAACAGACATGCCACGGAGTGCAGGATGGTGCCTGCAGCGCATGCAGCCGTGGAGGTCTTACAGACAACACGCAGGAGTCCTGCAAATCCAGAAGGGAAACGGCATGGTGGGAAAGGGGACAAACACGTCCAACTTCACCAAAGAGGACATTCGAATGGGTGGTAAAAAGTCAGAGGGTGAAAAGCCTCAGGACCCACCAAGGAAATACAAGTTAAAGCTCAGTCAGATGCCACCACGTGGCAGAATGGCTAAACTATGGCCTTGTCGATGACCCTGTGGGGTGACAAGGACCCCAGCAGATGGCGGGCGCGAATGTGAACTGGCTCTGCCTCCTTGGAGGGCTGCCTGGCCCCCGGTCATTAAAGCCAAGCATGTCCGCCGGTGCTGACCCAGCAATTCATGTCCTAGGTCCATACCACAGACAAGTGCACGCATGTGTGCTCAGACGTGAGAGAAGGGAGAACGGCCACAGGCTCACCAGCAGAGGGGAGAGAAATCAAGACAGACGACACAGTAAGCAGGCGTGGGAGCGAGCAGGCTGCAGGTGTACTGGGTGACGGTGACGCAGGTGACCACCGCGTGGGGAACAGAGGAAACCACGTGTAGGAAACTCATCCAGATGAAAAACAGAACGGCCCTGGCGGGGCGCCAGGAGGGCTGTGGATGTCCAGAGTTCTGCTGCTTTGCCTTTGCCAGCTTGGTGGTAACTTGCTAGCCATCCCCTTCTGCTCTGTGCACTTCTCTGTATGTAACACTGTAACAAAAGTTAAAGAAGGCCACGCCTCCACCACCTCCACTGCTGCAGACCTCCCAGGGATTTGTGAAAGCCAGGGAGCTTCATGGAACCTAACAGAGCCTCTCCCACAGTCAGCCCACTCCTGGACTGTCCTGAAAGGAGGACAACATGTGTATTCCAAAGTTATTCATACTAATGGGCACCACTGCAGAACACACACATCTGGCACTTCTCATGACGTGGTCTGCACATCCCTCACCTCCCAGCAGCCCCAGCTGGCAGACCCCGTCCCCGCTGGCCTCCTCAGCCCCTCCTGCCCCTTGGGTCTTGCACTGCAGAGTCTGTCCTGGGCCAGGCGGAGGGTGGTGAGGACCACACGGCAGCTGTACCCCAGCCGACATCTGCCTTGTCCTGGGTTAGCTGGCTGCCCTGCACGTACTGACCACCTTGCACCACAGGCTTCCCAGGAGCCCGTGTCCACCTCGCCCACCCAGAGAAGCTGAGTCTCTGCTGAAAATGCCTCCTTGTCACCCTTCCCACGCAAGATCCCGGTTTCCCACCAGCCCCTCCCCGCCGGGCTCCCGGCCGGGATCCACGCCTACCCACAGTTTTCTGTGCAAGACAGGTCACCTTAAAGGATGCTGAGTGTCACAAGGCTTCAAAAAAGCTGAATACTTAAACTATATTTACATCACATTTTTAAATTAAATGGTTAAGACATCGTTAAAGTTTTGGTATTTAGAATGAGTTTTGGTTTCTGTAAGTTATCTACATGGGTGCAAAATGCCTTGGGCAGTGGTCCCCAGACCCGTGTCCCACATGGCATCATCCCAGCTGTGTGGTCTTGGGCAGGTCACTCCCTCCTGATGTCTAGTGGCCCGGGGGTCTCTGCTCTTTCCCATCAGGGCCTGCAGATGTGGCTAGTGAGGGCGGGTCATGGGGGGCAGGTTCCTCCAGGAAGGTGGCTGCTGGGGACGTGGATCTCTAGACCCCCATCGGCACTCCTAGAATCACTGCTGAATCCACTCAGCGGACCAGAGGGTGGACACGCACGTGCATCCTCTGCACAGGCCATCAGCCCAGGGTGGGCTCCCCAGCAGGGTCTGTGAGCTCCACTCCCGCCTGCAGCCCCGGGGCCAGCAGGTGGCTTGGTCCTCCTGTGGGTTCTGTGCTCGTCTGGGGTACCCCACATGGATGAGAGATGAGGGCACTTAATGAGACCTCGCAGCAGCGCAGAGAACGCCGTGAGAACCAGCTGTGGTGGCCCTGACCCATGGGAAGGAGCCGCAGGGTCTGCCCCACTCTCACTCCTCGCCCTCCCACAAGCTGAAGCCTGGAGCGATGGCAGAGGTGCTGCTTCCTCAGGCCCTGGGGCAGCCACTCCCTCTGCCCAGGCCTCTCCTCCTTTCTCCCTATTTCCCTGATCCGCTCTGCCTCTCTGCTTTCCCCCTTTTCTTCACTCTTCTCCGCAAGGTTTTTTCAAGAGCCTGCTGGACACCAGGCACTGTGGTTTAACCAGAGCCACAGAGGTGTGTCCTGGAGATGGGAAATTCGAGGAGGAAGCTTTTGGACAGGAAGTTTGCCCCAAGCCGGCTCCCTCTGCTGCTCAGCCTGGCTGCTTGCTGGACAGCCAGCGCTCGGGTCTGCTTAAAGCACCTTCCACGGCCTGCAATGCCATTCGGTTCTCACAGTGACCTTGAGACCAAGTCAGGACATGGATGTCCTTGTCTTGCATGTAGAGAGAGAAACTGAGGCCCAGAGACAGTGGGTGCCGACCAGGCAGCTGGAGGTACTCATGTAGGGGAGTGTCCACCCAGGCAAACCTGACCCTGACTGGGGAGAGTGTGGGTGCCCGGGAGGAGAAGGACAAGGAATTTTGAGGCCCGGCTCCTGGACTTGGGAATCACTGACCCAGGGATGTCTAGAACGCTTAACAAAAACAGTGCAGTTACACCCACAGGGGTAAGAATTATCTGGTGTGGACCACCGAGCAGACTCAAGTTGCAACCCCGAGGTGGTGTCTGGGCCACCCTGCGGGCTCAGCAGCCTCATCTGGACAGCCTGGGCTTCCTTCTTTAACTTCTCCCAGAAGCAGGTCACACGGAGGGGGGCAGATTTCCCATAACTCAGGAAATAAATATCTTTGCTTTGTAAAATCACTCTCAAGCGAATTGCGTGCCGGGAGCTTAAAGAGAAAAAATAAGCTTAAGCCAAATACTTTGGTTTCCAGTGACAGGCAGCAGGAAGTACAATGCCCCGTGTCTCGAGGACCGAGGCTTTAATCCGAAGCCTCCCCGCACAGTGATATAAACTCTCAGGAAGGATCAGTCACTTCATCCTCATCAGAATCTTCCCCAGACTTTTCTCCCTGAACATTTTAATGCCCAGCTTTGTCCAAGATGAGTGTCGTTTGTCACGGAGAATGACGCAATGTGGCAGGGTGCCGGGGCGCCGGGGGTTACTGGCTCTGTGAGGAGTCCTGGGGGCCTCACATCCTGGGAAAGGCGTCACAGGACATTACAGAGTGCAGCTGTAACACTGAGCTGATAATCCAAGGGCTTATGGGGACCTGTCCTAGCTTTGGACTGATTAAAATTCTGCTTTTAAAGTGCTTTAAAGGAGCAGGAGCACCTGGGGGTGTGTGTGGCTTGTTTTGCTGTTTCTTTTCTTTTGCTTGTAAGTAAAATGTGGTAACATTCCTGGGACAGTGCTCTCAGCAAGGTGATCAGGTGACCGAGGTGACCAGCTGGCTGGGAGTGGGCAGGGGTCCTGGGGGTGGGAGCTGGGTAGCCTCCTCTCCTTGGAAACCAAGCTCACCAGCCTCACCGATGCCACCAGCCAATTTCCCTTCAGTGCTTGGGGACTGTGAGCCCGTGTGGACGGGACCCCGCATTACACACCCTTGTCTTCCCAGGGCTCGGCGCCTGGGAGGTGCTTTGGGGTTGTGCCGAGTCAGTGAGAGGTAACGTTCCTTCTCATTCCCTCCAGCCCCTCACAGGCTCTCCATGGACGACGGGCTTGTGAACTGGGAAGCAGGGTCCTCATGGAGCTGTGGTGCTTCTCCTCCCAGGCAGGGCCCAGGCACGAAAGCTGCCCCTGGGCTGACAGCAGAGGCTGCAGCATTGACCAGCATTGTGGTGACTCAGCAAAGCGACTCTTTTCAGTTACGCAGGGCTGGGTAACCAGCAGCCCGACACCTAGTGGCTTCGAACAATGGCAGTGGTGTGTATTCTTGTCTGTGTTGGTTCTGTGTTGGCGGGGCTCAGCTGGCTGGCTGTCGTGTGCACTGAATGGTGATAGGGAACCACGGAGGCTCATTCACCTGTGCCTGACCCAGGGCTGGGGAGACTCAGCATCTGGGACTGGAGCTCTAAGCACCCAGTGGGTTCACCTTGCCCACTGCCTAGACAGAGCTGATTTATCAAGACAGGGGAATTCCGATGGAGAAAGAGAAACTCACACAGAATTGGCTGTGCAGGAGACCTGAGATTCATTATTGCTCAAATGAGTCTCCCCAAGCATTCGGGGATCAGAGTTTTTAAAGATAACTTGGCAGGTAGGGGTTTATGTAGGGGAAAGTGCTGATTGGTCAGGCTGGAGACGGAATCACAGGGGGTCAAAGCGAGTTTTTCTTGCTGTCTTCTGTTTCTGGGTGTGACAGCAGACCAGGCTGAGCCAGATGACTGGTCGGGTAGGGTCTGCAGAATACCTCATGCACTGATCTTAGGTTTTATGATATTGATGTTATCCCCAGGAGCAATTTGGGGAGGTTCAGACTCTTGTAGCCAGAGGCTGCCTGACCCCCTAAACCGTAATTTCTAATCTTGTAGCTAATTTGTTAGTCCTGTAAAGGCAGACTTGTCCCTAGGCAAGAAGGCGGTCCTTTCAGGAAAGGGCTGTTAACAATTTTGTTTCAGATTCAAAACCATGAACTGAATTCCTTCCCTAGGTTAGTTCAGCCGAGTCAAACCATGAACTGAACTCCTTCCCTAGGTTAGTTCAGCCTACACGCAGGAGTGAACAAGGGCAGCTTAAGGGTTAGAAGCAAGATGGAGTTGGTGAGGTCTGGCCTCTTTCACTGTCATCAGTTCCTCAGTTATAATTTTTGCAAAAGCAGTTTCAGAACTACCAGGCCCTGTGGAGCCCCGTCTACCTCCACGCGGTCTCCAGCCTGGCTCACTTCAGGCAGGCAGATGTTTTACGTGGCAGCTCGGGGCTCCAGAGGGATTGGCCCCAGAGAGACAGAGCCAGGAAAAAGCTCAATTGTGTTTTCTAGCCTGACCTCAGAAGCCACAGGGCATCGCCCACTCCGTCTTCTGAATTGAAACAGGCCACAGTCCAGCTGGGGTCGAGGGGAGCGGACACAGGCCTTGCCTCTTCGTGGGCCGGTAGCAAGTTCTGGAAGGATGTATGGGCAGGAAATCTGTGCCAGGAAACATTGCATTTTTGGAAAGTATGAGCTGCCATGTTCCTCTAATGCCTCCATGCCTCATTTTCCTCATCTCTGCCATTGGGAGAAAGATGAATACTGATTTGTGGGTCAGACAGTTAAACAATGGCAAGTTCATACAGTTCAACCTCATCAGAACGGCAGCCTTTCTACAGCAATTGCCATGTGCTGAGCACTGATGATTTATGTCTGTTTGCTCATCCTCCCACCAGACCCAGAGACAGACTGTTATTATCCGTGTTTTCCAGTTGGGGACCTAGGCAGGGCTTTACTTGTACGTTCATTGTGGGAATGAATGAACAAAAACAGCTTCTGGATGAAACTCCTGGCCACCCGCACTTTCTTCTCTGCTGTTTCCGATTTCTCCTCGGCATTTTGTGTATTTTTTAGCTCTTTAAATTTTTTTTCTAATTCTTTGGCTTGATGAGTGGTCTTTAAACTTTTTTGGTCATTCAGCTCATCAGTAAAAACATCTGAGCAAATTTCCCCAAATACATGTAATCTAATTAAAAACACACTAAAAACATGCACAAACATGAAAAAGAATGAGATAAAATGGAATAAACAATATTTCCAAATGTTTCTCTTATTATTAAAAACATTGTGCACTCAATTTAACATTTTACTAATGTAAAATTAATACTCATAATCCTATTTAGTGAATTAATGTCGGCTTCCTTATCTTAAACACCTTGGTTTAGCGTGCTGTGAAACTGATTTCAAGAGTCTGGTTTAAGACTAGCTTGTTCGAATAGTTGGCTATTACAGCCGAAAAGAACACCTCAAAAATATGCAAATTCAAATTAAAAAGTGGATTGTTGGCTGCACGTACAGAATCATAATATTCTTGGTTTCACCCCATCTATCAATTATGCACTGGCTTTTGGCTGGAAAATTTCCATCTTCCCTGATACCAGTCCCTGTTCTTGCAAACTACTTGGAAAGAGTTGTATTTGTATATGTTTAACAAACGGCTTCACTGAAACCTTTGATTTAGAATACTTTTTTTAACAGGTTAGAGAAAACATTTCTATATTTTAAGGATGAGCAAATATGGTAGTTTTTAGATGTGACAAGTTTAACAGGTTTTGGCAAGAAGGTCACATGACATTCAGAAACCGTTCCAAACGTTTGCTTCCCCAGCAGCCTCTCCCAGCACCTGCCTCTAAGGGCAGCTGACTTTTCAGTGATTGCTAAAAACTTCATTTTTACCTGGAAGGGAGAGAGATTATGTCAGTTCTTTTGCTTTTTGTTAAGACCACCGGCAGCGCCCCGCTTTCAGGCCTGCCTGGAGTGTGAAGACGGTGCCTGTGTGAGCGTCCACAGGCTGGAGAGCCGGCAGGGTCAGTGCCTTCTCTTCCACGTGTGGTGTGAGCTGCTGCCTTGTCTCCAGCCTGTGGGGCTGTGTGTGTGCGTGTCTCTTAAAGCCACTTATCTTACCCAAAGGATTATAAATCATGCTGCTATAAAGACACATGCATACGTGTGTTTATTATGGCACTATTCACAGTAGCAAAGACTTGGAACCAACCCAAATGTCCATCAATGATAGACAGGATTAAGAAAATGTGGCACATATACACCATGGAATACTATGCAGCCATAAGAAAAGGATGAGTTCATACCCTTTATAGGGACATGGATGAAGCTGGAAACCATCATTCTGAGCAAACTATCGCAAGGACAGAAAACCAAACACCGCATGTTCTCCCTCATAGGTGGGAATTGAACAATGAGATCACTTAAACACAGGGTGGGGAACGTCACACACCAGGGCCTGTTGTGGGGTAGGGGGAGGGGGAAGGGATAGCACTAGGAGATATACCTAATGTAAATGACAAGTTAATGGGTGCAGCCCACCAACATGGCACATGTATACATATGTAACAAACCTGCACGTTGGGCACATGTACCCTAGAACTTAAAGTATAATTTTTAAAAAAGCCACTTATCCATCTGGTGGGGGATAGTTACTGAAAGCAGAGTGAGACGTGTGTGCACCCACGCCGTCAGGCTCATGTCACCTGGACCTGAGAAATTTCACCCAGAGCCTGTCTGGTTCCACCTGCCTCTCCCGTAGTAGGACATAGACCCCGTAGAAATCCGTGGGGCCAACCAACGGGGTGTCTCCACCTGGATCCCACACTCCTTCCCTGGAGAACCACATCCTGGGTCCCCGAAGCCTGGAACTTCCTGACAGACTATCTGGGTAGCTTTCAAGCCCGTGTGGGCCTCCAAGGCAGACCCAGCTGCCAGCCTGGGGCCAAACGGTGGCCGTTTCCAAAACGTGGCAGACAGGCCACCGCAACGATGCTTCATGGCCCTAGGGTCAGGTCAGTGAGTGACAGCAAGAATCCCCAGTGTCATCCTGCAGACGAGGCTCTGCTGTCTCAGCCCTGTCTTGCCCGCAGTCCCCACACCCCTCACTGCGAGGCTCATCTCATGCCCCAGGCTGATTCAGGCTTCGTGCTCCAGCCCCTGCATCCCACGGCTTCCTTCTGGGTTCAGTTTCCTTCTTGCTGGGCCATAACATTCAGTGGTCACTCTGGACGGACACTGACCTCAGCTCCCAGCTGGATGACAGTTCAGCTGGGCCCATTCTCGGGGATCCGCTCCCCTCCTGGGCCCGTTCTCGGGGGTCCGCTCCCCTCCTGGGCCCGTTCTCGGGGGTCCGCTCCCCTCCTGGGCCCGTTCTCGGGGGTCCGCTCCCCTCCTGGGCCCGTTCTCGGGGGTCCGCTCCCCTCCTGGGCCCGTTCTCGGGGGTCCGCTCCCCTCCTGGGCCCGTTCTCGGGGGTCCGCTCCCCTCCTAGCGGGGAAGATGTCGCGCTTTCTCTGGCATCTGAGGCTGCTGCTGGCCCCTCCTGTCGCTCTGGTCCCTCCTCCTTGACAGCATTTACCTTTTCTTTCTAGTTACCTTCAAGCTCCTCTTCACTTTTGAGATTCTGTGTTTTAATCTTGCCCAAGCCTAAGAAGGCTGCTTTCCTGTTTTTCTATCTTCAGTCGCTTTTGTTACAGGCTGAACGGGGTCCTCCCCCCTCACCAGATTCCTGCGTCGAAGTCCTAACCCCCAGACCTCAGAATGGGACTGCACCGGGAGGTGGGTCACTGATTTAAAATGGGGATGTTAGGGTGAGCCTAAACCAGTATGACCGATGTCCTTACAGGAAGAGGGGATGAGGACACAGACACGCAAGAGGGATGGCCCTGTGAGGACGCAGGGAGAAGATGCCATCTGCAAGCCCAGGGGAGAGTTCCCAGAGGAACCGGCCCCATGGCACTCTGACCTTGGACATCCAGCCTCCGGGACAATGTGCCTCGTTTAAGCCGCTCAGTCTGCGGCATTTCTCGTGGCAGCCCTAGTAGATAAAAGCACTTCACATTCTGGAGAATTCTGAGTCACCATCTCTTTGAACCTCATCTTCTTCCCCTCTCTCATCACTGCCTGCTGTGCTTTGAATACATGTCCCCCAGATTCGTGTGTGGGAACCTGAGCCAGTGTTAGGAAATGGGGCTTAGGAGATCGTTAGGCCACAAGGGCTCTGCCCTCAGGAGTGACTTTCTTTCCTTTTCCTTTTTGGAGAGAGTCTCATTCTGTTACCCATGCTGGAGTGCATTGGCGCAATCCTGGCTCACTGCAGCCTTGACCTCCTGGGTTCAAGTGATCCTCCTACCTCGGCCTCCTGAATAGATGGGACTGCAGCATGCACCACCATACCTGGCCAATTAAAAAAAAAAAATATATATATATATATATTTTGAGATGGAGTTTCGCTGTTGTTGCCCAGGCTGGAGTGCAATGGTGAGATCTCGGCTTATGGCAACCTCCGCCTCCTGGGTTCAAGCGATTTTCCTGCCTCAGCCTCCCAAGTAGCTGGGATTACAGTCATGTGCCACCACACCCAGCTAATTTTGTATGTTTTTAGTAGAGATGGGGTTTCTCCGTGTTGGTCAGGCTGGTCTCGAACTCCCGACCTCAGGTGATCCGCCCGCCTCAGCCTCCCAAAGTGCTGAGATAACAGGCGTGAGCCACTGTGCCCAGCCTAATTTTAAATTTTTTTTGTAGAGACAGGGTCTTACTATGTTGCCCAGGCTGACAGATGAGGTGAGTGCCTCATAAAAAGGCTCAAAACAACGGTCGGGGCCCTTTTTGCCTTTTCCATCATCCTCCACATGAGGACGTAGCCACAGGGCACCGTCTTGGAAGCAGAGACAGCCCTCACCAGACACCAAACCTGCCGGCACCTTGATCTTGGACTTCCAGCCTCCGAACTGTGAGCCATAAGCTTATGCTGTTTACAGCTCGCATGGCCTTGGGCATTTTGTTACAGCAGCAGGAACTGACAGATGCCGCCTCTGCTACGTGGCTCACTCTGCTTTTCACATCTCGTCATGACCCAGATCCTGAATATTTTAAGGCCTTTCTCTGCTGTTTTCTGGATAATTTTCTCATCTCTGCATTCTAGCTTGTTTGTTCTCATTTCTACAGTGTCTCATCTGGTTCTCGCCTTTCCTTTGAGTTTTTAGGTTCTGTGATTATGTTGTTCATTTCTTTTTTTTTTTTTTGAGACGGAGTCTCGCTCTGCCGCCCAGGCTGGAGTGCAGTGGCCAGATCTCAGCTCACTGCAAGCTCCGCCTCCTGGGTTTATGCCATTCTCCTGCCTCAGCCTCCAGAGTAGCTGGGACTACAGGCACCCGCCACCTTGCCTGGCTAGTTTTTTTTTTTTTTTTTTGTATTTTTTAGTAGAGACGGGGTTTCACCATGTTTGCCAGGATGGTCTCGATCTCCTGACCTCGTGATCCACCCTTCTCGGCCTCCCAAAGTGCTGGGATTACAGGCTTCAGCCACCGCGCCCAGCCTATGTTGTTCATTTCTAAGCCATTTGTTTATTCGTGTTGCTCTTGATTTTATTATTGCTTTGATTCTTTAATGCATCTTTAGCTCTGGAGGACACAGAACCTACATTCCTCAGCTCTTTGATGCTTCCTCGTGTGTTTCTCTCCCTCGTGGGGCTTGGGTGTCTTTAGAACAAGCTTGTCTTTCAGGTTGCAGGAGTTTCCTTCCAGGGAGACATGTATTTGCTTCTTTCCAGGCACCAGGGACTTCAATCACATTAAACAATGTTTCATTTTACTTTTTTCGTTGAGATCCACACACCAAGAGTGAGTGGAAAATCAGATTTCACGTGGTCATATGTCACATGTTCATTTATCTCTTTGGGGAGGTTTTTTTTTTCATTAAGATCTCTAGGCAGAGGGAAAATGCCTTTGCTGATATCTTAGAGCCGTGGGTAGAATTTACCTAGTCTTTTTTCACGGATGAGATAGCCCTTCAGGGTGTTGACCTTGCCAGTATCCTTAGCTGGGCGCGGTGGTGCACACCTGTGGTCCCAGCTACTCAGGAGGCTGAGGTGGGAGGATTGCTTGTGCCCAGGAGGTCAAGGCTGCAGTGAGCCAGGATTGTGCCACTGCACTCCAGCCTGGGCAACAGAGCAAGACTCTGCCTCAAAAAAATAAAGAAAAGAAATGTCATGGGTGAGGGCAGAGCCCTCGTGGCCTAATGACCCTATAGGAGGCTGCTCTCCCTGCTGTGGCAGGCCAGGGCCATCGCTTTTACCCCATTTGAAATAAAACCCAACCCTCACCTCTCCAGGGCCTGTTTCTGGTCCCTCTTCCCAGGGCTGCTTCCAGCATCAGCTCCCATGACAACTCGGGCTGTGACGTCTTGCTTCTTTTGGGCACTGATGAAGTTCTCTTTCTTTTTAAATCTTTTTTATTTTACTTTAAGTTCCAGGATACATATGCAGAACGTGCAGGTTTGTTACATAGGTATACGTGTGCCATGGTGGTTTCCTGCACCTACTGACCCATCGTCTAGAGCTTCCCTCCCCTCACCCCCCACCCTCCAACAGGCTCCAGTATGTGATGTTCCCCTCCCTATGTCCATGTGTTCTCGTTGTTCAGCTCCCACTTACGAGTGAGAACATGCAGTGTTTGGTTTTCTGTTCCTGTATTAGTTTGCTGAGAATGATGGTTTTCAGGTTCATCTGTGTCCCTGCAAAGGACATGATCTCATTCCTTTTTGTGGCTGTGTAGTATTCCATGGTGTATATGTACCACATTTTCTTTATCCAGTCTATCATTGATAGGCATTTGGGTTGGTTCGTGTCTTTGCTATTGTAAATAGTGCTGCAATAAGCATACGTGTGTGTGTGTCTTTATACTAGAATGATTTATAATCCTTTGGGTATATACCCAGTAATGGGATTGCTGGGTCAAATGATATTTCTGGCTCTAGATCTTTGAGGAATCACCACACTGTCTTCCACAATGGTCGAACTGATTTACATTCCCACCAACTGTGTAAAAGCGTTCCTGTTTCTCCACTGTCTCTCCAGCATCTATTGTTTCTTGACTTTTTAATAATACCTGTTCTGACTGGCGTGAGATGGTATTTCATTGTGGTTATGATTTTCATTTATCTAATGATCAACGATGTAAAGCCTTTTTTATATGTTTGTTGGCTGCATAAATGTCTTCCTTTTTTTTTTTTTTTTTTTTGAGACGGAGTCTTGCTCTGTCGCCCAGGCTGGAGTGCAGTGGCCAGATCTCAGCTCACTGCAAGCTCCACCTCCCGGGTTCCCACCATTCTCCTGCCTCAGCCTCCCCAGTAGCTGGGACTACAGGCACCCGCCACTGTGCTCAGCTAGTTTTTTGTATTTTTTTTTTTTTTTTTTTGAGACGGAGTCGTGCTCTGTCGCCCAGGCTGGAGTGCAGTGGCCAGATGTCAGCTCACTGCAAGCTCCACCTCCCGGGTTTACGCCATTCTCCTCCCTCAGCCTCCCGAGTAGCTGGGACTACAGGTACCCGCCACCTCGCCCGGCTAGTTTTTTGTATTTTTTTAGTAGAGACGGGGTTTCACCGTGTTAGCCAGGATGGTCTCAATCTCCTGACCTCATGATCCGCCCGTCTCGGCCTCCCAAAGTGCTGGGATTACAGGCTTGAGCCACCGCGCCCGGCCGTTTTTTGTATTTTTTAGTAGAGATGGGGTTTCACCGTGTTAGCCAGGATGGTCTCGATCTACAGACCTCGTGATCCGCCCGTCTCGGTCTCCCAAAGTGCCGGAATTACAGGCTTGAGCCACCGCGCCTGGCCTATAAATGTCTTCTTTTGCGGAGTGTCTGTTCATATCCTTTACTCACTTTTTGATGGGGTTGGTTTTTTTTTTTTCTTGTAAATTTGTGTAGGTTCCTTGTAGATTCTGGATATTAGACCTTGCTTAGATGGGTAGATTGCAAAAAATTTCTCCCATTCTGTAGGTTGCCTGTTCACTCTGATGATAGTTTCTTTTGCTGTGCAGAAGCTCTTTAGTTTAATTAGATCCTGTTTGTCAACTTTGGCTTTTGTTGCCATTGCTTTTGGCATTTTTGTCATGAAGTCTATGCCCATTCCTATGTTCTGAATGGTATTGCCTAGGTTTTCTTGTAGGGTTTTTGTGGTTTTGGGTTTTACATTTAACTCTTTAATCTATATTGAATTAATTTTTGTATAAGATGCAAGGAAGGGATCCAGTTTCAGTTTTCTGCATGTGGCTAGCTAGTTCTTCCTGCACCATTTATTAGATAGGAAATCCTTTCCCCATTGCTTGTTTTTGTCAGGTTTGTTGAAGATCAGATGGTTGTAGATGTGTAGTGTTATTTCTGAGGTCTCTGTTCTGTTACATTGGTCTATATGTCTGTTTTGGTATAAGTGCCATGCTGTTTTGGTTACTGTAGACTTACAGTATAGTTTGAAGTCAGGTAGCGTGATGCCTCCAGCTTTGTTCTTTTTGCTTAGGATTGTCTCGGCTATATGGGCTCTTCTTTGGTTCCATAAGAAATTTAGGCCAGGCATGGTGGCTCATGCATGTAATCCCAACACTTTGGGAGGCCAAGCTGTTGGATCATTTGAGGTCAGGAGTTCAAGACCAGCCTGGCCAACATGGTAAAAGCCTATCTCTACTAAAAATACAAAAATTAGCCGGGTGTGGTGGCAGGCGCCTGTAGTCCCAGTTACTTGGGAGGCTGAGGCAGGAGAACTGCGTAAGCCTGGGAGGCAGAGGTTGTGGTGAGCCGAGATCATGCCGCCACTGCACTCCAGTCTGAGTGACAGAGCAAGACCCCTCTCAAAGAAAAAAAAAAAGAAAGAAAAAAGAAATTTAAAGTTTTTTTCTAATTCTGTGAAGAATGTCAATGGTAGTTTAATGGGAATAGCATTGAATCTATAAATTACTTTGGGCAGTATGGCTATTTTCATGATATTAATTCTTCCTATCCATGAACATGGAATGTTTTCCATTTGTTTTTGTCCTCTCTCATTTCCTTGAGCAGTGGGTTGTAGTTCTCCTTGAAGAGGTCCTTTACTTCCCTTATTAGCTGTATTCCTTGGTATTTTATTTTCTTTGTAGCAGTTGTGAGTGGGAGTTCATTCATGATTTGGCACTCTGTTTGTCTATTATTGGTGTATAAGAATGCTTGTGATTTTTGCACATTGATTTTGTATCCTGAGACTTTGCTGAAGTTGCTTATTGGCTTAAGGAGATTTTGGGCTGAGACAATGGGGTTTTCTAAATTTAAGGAGGTAATCCTCCCTAACAAATTTTATGAAGCCAGCATCATCCTGATACCAAAACCTAGCAGAGACACAACAAAAAAGGAAACTTCAGGGCAATATCCCTGATGAACATCGATGCAAAAATCCTCAATAAAATACTGGCAAACCAAATCCAGCAGCACATCAAAAAGCTTATCCACCACAATCAAGTCGGCTTCATCCCTGTGATGCAAGGCTGGTTCAACATATACAAATCAATAAGCGTAATCCATCACATAGATATAACCAAAGACAAAACCACATGATTATCTCAATAGATGCAGAAAAGGCCTTTGATAAACCTGAACATCCTTCATGTTAAAAACTCTCAATAAACTAGGTATAGATGGAACATATCTCAAAATAGTAAGAGCTATTTATGACAAACCCACTGCCAATATCATAGTGAATGGGCAAGCTGGAAGCATTCCCTTTGAAAACCGGCACAAGACAAGGATGCCCTCTCTCACCACTCCTCTTCAACATAGTATTGGAAGTTCTGGCCAGGGCTATCAGGCAGGAGAAAGAAAGAAAGGGTATTCGAACAGGAAGAGAAGTCAAATTGTCTCTGTTTTCTGACACCATGATTCTATACCTTCCTTTCTTTCTTTCTTTTGAACAAGGCTGGATAGCCAACACTTTATTGTGGTGGTTGTGTATTCTTAGCCTAGCTCCCCAAGCAAACAGAGCCTGAGGCAAAAGTCTTGTGCCTGCATTTTTCTGGGGAGTGCAATCCCAGGAAGCAGGAGTGAGGGAAGAGGGGACTAGGGCAAGAAAAGCAGGGAAGCGACTCTCAGGGAGGTCCACTGCAGGCTGATGGCTGGCTCCATGCTTCTCCTCAGGGACTGCGTGAAGCTCCTGCATCTCTGATCAGTGGAGCAGGGAGAGGAGTGGGACAGGGTGGACCTGCCAGTTCCTGTTGCTGGCATCATCTCACACCTTAGAATGCAGGTGGCAGACAGCTTCTGATGCGTGTCCCCCATCACAGGCAACAAGAGAGCCCTGAGAAAGTAAGCAAGAGGCCTCCAGTGCGATCGGAGCTGAGCGTTGTTGGGGTTTGTTGATACCTGATGGGTGGACCTGGGAACAACTCCCCAGGGACCCCAGCAACTGGCCACGGCTGCAGGAGCAACAGCAGCCACCCAGCTGTGCATGCAGGAGCTGGGCTGGACATTCGCGACGGCTGCTCAAGCCCGACAGCAAGGCGACCATGCCAGCCTCAGTGACCTGAATGGAACCTGAGATAGTCCACCCCGCGAGCCTCACCCAGGAACAGACGGCCCTGGAACCGATGACAGCCCACCCCGTGAGTCTCACCCAGGATTGGATGGCCCTGGAACCAATCACAGCCCACCCCGCATGTCTCACCTGGGAACAGATGGCCCTGGAACCAATCACAGCCCACCCCGCATGTCTCACCCGGGAACAGACAGCCCTGGAACCAATGACAGCTCACCCTGCGTGTCTCACCCGGGAATGGACGGCCCTGGTTCCTGCGGGGTGGTGCAAGTGCAATTCCTCCAGAGGCTCTCTGGTTGTAATCTACTGAAAAGCCATTAAAAGGGTTGCCACACCAGGCTGTGGTCCCTGCTGACACCACTAGTCCTGGGGCCAAACCCCACACTAGCCTGTCCTTGCCCTCCCCACATTCTAGACTGGCCTCCCTCAGCTGAGCCTTGGTCCAAACTGTTCACCCCACACACCCAGGCCTCGGTCGTCCTGCATTGAATGGGTCATGGTTGCTGTGATTACAGCTGCCACTCAGCGCAGATCCCGAAGTGCCCCAGCGAGTCTGTTGGCTGCAGGCATTCCCCTCATTGTCCCTGTGGTGCAGAAGCAAGCCTCGATCTCCACGATGTTCAGAGCCTGCCCACTCCCCATCTCCATGTGTTCAGAGTGTGGCCCCCCAACCCCAATCTCCGTGGTGTTCGAAGCCTGGCACCCACCCCACAACCCCGCCGATTTCCATGATGTTCAGAGCCTGGCCCCTTCACGGGTACAGCAAGTGCATGTGTGGCTTGCCCACTGACACGAGGAGGCCACAGTGGCCAAATGGTGGCCATGGCTTCCAGTCTTGAGGCAACCTGTGTACTCTGGCAGGAGCCTCGTCTCAACCAGGGTGCCAAGGGTTCCAGTCCAAGAGAGCCTCAGATTTCAGCCCCAGGAAGCACAGTCATGCGAGCCGTTTACCGTGCATGCTGGGGAGGGGCCGAACTGGCTTCCATCCCTGGGGTCTCTGGAGCTTTGTTTGCAAGGTTCCAAGGACATGGGATCATTTCCTGACCGTGGGCTCAGCACGGATCCTACATCCTGAAGTGCAGTTCCTGGGCCAGACAGGCCCAGGCTGTCTCAGAGCTGCCACCCACGCTGGGCCATTCGCAAGTCTCCCTTCACTTGTTGTAGGCCGGCTGCTTCTGGGTGATGGGTCTGTGGTAACACCAGTGAATTGCACGGTCACATGCCCATCATCAGACCTTCTTTACTTGGAAGAGGTCTCTGGGTGCAAGGCAGGTGCTGTGTGAAATACTGTCATAAATGTCTCATGCAGCGTAAGGAGCTACCTACGAACTCAGTGGCCTGAAACCTCGACGTGTTATCTCTCACTGTGCTGAGGGCCGACAGGCTCAGCTGGGTGTTCTGTTCTCACTCTGTTCCTTCACGTGGTGCAGTCAGATGGCAGCGGAGGCTGGAATCATCTGAAAGCTTCTTCACTGGGACACTGTGTCTGCTGCAGGGATCTCTCCTTCTCTGAAACCTCTCCTTCCGTCCAGCTGGGGTTTCCTCATGGCATGGTAAGCCCAGCACAGTTGGATCCTATGTGCTGACTGGCTTTTCTCAGAGTGAGCAATCCCAGAGGGAAGAATTTGCAGGTCAACCCCAGAAATGCACAGCATTGCTTCTACCATACTGTATTGGCTAAAGAACCCACCCACTTTCAAAGACAAGGAGCACAGGTTTCACCTTTTCATGGGAGGGCTGTCAAGGAATTTGTGAGCATCTTTAATCTTCTATGTCAGCAAGTCAGTGGGGTTCAAATTCTGAAAGCCACTGCCAGGGGAGCTGGAAGACACAGGAAGGGTGGGAAGGCAGCCCCACACCGTGAGTGTAGGTCAAGTTCTGTAAGGATGAGTTGCCCTCTTCTCCAAGGCGAGAGGAGTTTGAGGTCATTGGTTTGCCTCCACGAGGCTGACTGGTTTTCCCCAAGAGCAGGGCCAGGTCACAAACCGTGCTAGTCCATGCTCTGGCAAGCCAGCCTTGAGGAGACCCACGCTGCTGGACCCAGGCCAAGCTTTCAGCCTTTCTCTCTTGTGTGCTCTGTTCCTGGCTCAGTTGGCTGATGGCACAGGCTGGCTCGTGGCTACTATCTAGCCATCCAGTCAGCCTGGTGGCCTATTGCGTTCTCTGCAGGAGATGCTTCCTGGTGTGTGTTAATGTAAGACACAAATGCCTCCACACATGGGGCCCTCTTTTGTAGGACCACCTGCCTGCCTCTTCCCCCACATCTATTATTTCCCATGTTCTGATCTTCTCCTTTTGGTTTGCTTGCCTAGGAGCCAGTGAAGATACCTGCCATCCGGTGTTTAGCATTCGTTCCACAGAACTGGAGCCCTGAGTGCTGTGTGCACAGCTCTCACCAGGAGGACTTCCCGCACCCAGAGAGGTCATCAGGTGGCAGCATCCATGCCTGGCTGGAACTAACATATTGTGCTGCTGCATCTGTGTTTCTGGCTAGAAACATGGCAGCGTTTCCATTTTCCTCTGTCAGTTACCACAGGGAACCCCTGCGAGAGTGCGCTGTAAGCAGAGGAGGAGTAACGGTGCATGGAGGCAGGCAGCACGGACTCCGCAGCACCTGAAACTCACCTGTGCCTTCTGAACCTGCTCAGACTGTTTCCCTTGTGCTCTGGGCTGACCCTGCACTCGCCCTCCTGTGGCTCGGTGCACTGGTGATAGCCAGCCCACACGGCAGCTCTGCTCACACAGTCACTTGACCGCAAGTTGCGTAGTCAGCCTCTGCTAACGCCAAGCGTGCCCAGTTGCTTTTGAAATGGAGGGTAGCTCTTTGGCACTGAAGGCACGGCCTTGCTTGAGAACTCCAAGGGATGTTCTGTGACTGTCGTATCAGGATTCACCAGAAACACTGCCATGCCGTTCTCTCCAGAGGAACTTCCAGAACCATTGACTCTGCCGATCCCACAGAACAAGTGGCTCAGCAGCTTGCACTGTGGCCTGGACCTGATGCGGAGCCTTCCCTTGCTCTGGGTCCCACTGGAAACAGGCACTTTCTGGCTCTGACACTAGGTGGGTTGGAACTCATTCCAGCTGTGGCATCCGCTATCTCTGAAATCTACAGAGGCCCACCAAAGCCGGTGCCTCCTTCTTAAAGGAAGAAGATTCAAGGTGCAACAACTTGCCATTTACCTAGAAGGCATATCCTGGCATGCCCGAGTCACTAGACCCCCACGTCTTCACTCCTGGGTGGGTCCCTGAGTCCTCCTGGATTGGCTCCCAATGTCCTGTGCACAGGTATTTCCTAGGGCAGGTAGGACACTGCCGTGTTCTGCTTCAAGGGCGGCCAGGGCACCATGGTGTTCAGCTCCTAGGGTGGGCAGGGCACCGTGGCATTTAGCTCCTAGAGCCGGCAGGGCACCCCCGTGTTCGGCTCACCAGGCGCAGTTAGGATGCAGCAATACAGCAGCCCACAGCACTCAAGGCCCTGTGGACTACACCCTCAGTAGTCCGAGAGCAGCGCGGGGTTGGGAGCCTGTGCTGCTGTTCCGGCCACGCCGGTGAAGTGCTTCTGGTCTCCATGCTGGTGGAGACTGAGGAGAACATGGGTACCGCTCCATAGCTACCTTCCTGGGCCAGAGGCTGGGCGGATCCGCCCCAGGTAAGACCCCACATCTGCTGCGGCAGCTGCTGTCGGGCTCCTTGAGGCTGGTTTCCTGGCCCCTCCTTCCCACCACGTCCCCTTCCCACCAAAGCAGTGACATCAGCTCCATCTAGTTTGAAAACAGAGGCTGGTTTGAGGGCTGGAGTCAATTAGTAATCACATTAAAAATGTGTGCTATCCCTGGGGAATTTCCTGCAAGGTTTCACTTCTTTTCTGTTTTCAAAGAACAGCACTCTTGTTGGCAGGGACTAGCAGAAGACGGAGACGTTTTGCCATAACTGGCTGCTGCTGTGGGAGTGGTGGGCTGAGAATGCAGCCGAGTCTTCTCTGGGGCATGTGGGTCTCTGAGGCTGGAGGTCTCAGATGGTGTGTGTGCATGTGTATGGGCTGTGGAATCTGTGTGGAGTGTGTACGTGTGTGATGTGTGTGTGTATGTATGTGTGGTATATGTGTGTGTTGTGTGATATGTATGTGTGTGAGGTGTGTTTGTATGTGATGTATGTGTGTGGTGTGTATGCATGTGTGGTGTGTGTGATATGTGTTTGTATGTGACATATGTGTGTGGTATGTGTGTATGGTGTGTGTGATGCATGTGTGTGTTGTGTGTGATATGTATGTGTGTGACGTGTGTGTATGAGTGTGCGTGTGATGTGTGTGTGATATGTATGTGATGTGTTTGTGATATGTATGTTGATGTGTTTGTGTGTGATGTATGTGTGGTGTGTGTATGTGTGTGATGTATGTGTGTGTTGTATCTGATATGTATGTGTGCTGTGTGGTGTGTATGTGTGTGATGTGTGTGTGGTGTATGTGTGTTATGTGCGTACGTGTATGTGTGGTGTGTGAATGTGTGTGATGTGTGTGGTGTGGTGTGTGTGGTGGTGTGTGTGGTGTGTGAATGTGTGTGATGTGTGTGGTGTGTGTGTGATATGTGTATGTGTGTGATGTGTGTGTGGTGGTGTGTGGTATGTGTGTGATGTGTGTTGTGGTGCATGTGTGGTGTGGTGTGTGTGATATGTGTATGTGTGATGTGTGTGGGGTGGTGTGTGTGATATTTGTATGTGTGTGATGTGTGTGGTGTATGTGTGATATTTGTATGTGTGTGATGTGTGTGTGTGTGTGTGTGGTGTGTGGTGTGTGTGGTGGTGTGTGTGGTGTGTGAATGTGTGTGATGTGTGTGGTGGTGTGTGGTATGTGTGTGATGTGGTGTGGTGTGTGTGTGTGTGTGGTGTGTGGTGTGTGTGTGTGTGTGGTGTGTGTGTGTGTGTGGTGTGTGTGATATGTGTATGTGTGATGTGTGTGGGGTGGTGTGTGTGATATTTGTATGTGTGTGATGTGTGTGGTGTATGTGTGATATTTGTATGTGTGTGATGTGTGTGTGGTGTGTGTGTGTGATATGTGTATGTGAGTGATGTGTGTGGTGTGGTGTGTGTGATATGTGTATGTGTGTGATGTGTGTGGTGTGCATGTGTTTGGGGGAGGGCTGTGCATTTCTGCTCTCAGCTTGGCCCCGGGCAGCCAGCAGAGACTGCTCTCCCCTGGGCCCCCACACACGAAGTGGCAACCTGGCTCCAGGCCTCTCCCCTGCGTTCACACTGCCTCCTTGCAGTCCTCCCAAAGGGCTGCCAGGCACAGGGCCATGGGCATGCTGGTGACCGGGCACAACTTCTCCAGCCCGGAGCATTCCCGTTGTTGGCGCCGTTCTGCACCCGCAGTCTGTGCCAGGGAGCTCAGCGCCCTGCCACTCCATGTGTCCAGTAGCCCGGGACCACGGTGCGGGCGTGCTGCGGCTCCACCGTGGTTTGGACAGGACTGCTCACAGGATCAGCACAGCATGCTCTGCCTGCCGCAGAGGGTCAGCGATCAGAGAGACAAGGAACAGCAGTAGCACCGTGCGTGGGTGCAGCTGTGGAGCCTGCTGGGGTGGAGTTGAAGCTGCTGTCTGTCAGGCCCTCTTTGAGCAGCTGACAAACACCCTCCGTGTAGTGTCCACACCAGCAGAGTGAGTGCCACCAGCTCCTCTGGGGTCCTTTAGGCCAGAGGTAGGCAAGGGTAGACCTGCTGTGCTCCAGGAGAGAGCCTGTGTGGGCCAGGGCTGCTGATACAGAGCTGCTGGTTAGTGGGGCAGCTGGGCATGCGGCCCAGAGCTGGGTAGCGGCCACAGAGCTGGTGGTTAGTGGGGCAGCTGGGGCATGCGGTGGGGCAGACCCCAAGGAGCTTCCCCAGCTAGAGCGGCCTGGAGCGCCCCTGGCTCTCCAAGATGGCTGACCCCGGGACTCGGGAGTGGACAAGCAGGCTCCTCCACCTCCATCTCCACCTGTCCCTTCAGTATTTAAGCAGGGACCCACAACGGGCGCGGGGTGGGGTGGGGTGGGGTGGGGGGGGGGGGGGAGAGGATACACCAGTGCGGACGGAGCTTGGGACGCCAACAGATGTGAGTCATATCTGTGCCTTTCCAGGAGGCCCCATCATCTGGATGTCAGGCAGGGAGGAAGGGAACCTGCCGTGGCAACCCACCTGCTGGGCGCATCCTGTTCTCTGGGTGTGGGGCTTCCGACTTGTTCACTCGGGAGGCCAGAGGGCAGTACACACAAGACCTCCTGACCTTGGCTTTGTTGCCAGCCTTTGTTCATAGGTTTGCAAACTCCTAGGCTCCCCAGGTACCATAAACATAGAGACTGACCTAGTCCTAGGTGGTCTGGGGGGTGGCAATTGGGAGAGAAGGGGCTAAAAAGAATCCTTTGTGAGCCAGACTAAGTTCCTATGTTCCCCATTTGTGACTCCAGCTACAGTGGAGGGTTTTGTCCCCTTAATTTACATCTTAATGGTATATTTCTCACGATTTATGTTCTTGAATTTTCACCATAAAACACTTACCAGAGGTCGTTGGTTGCAAGGAGACTAAATGCATTGGTATTTATTTTCCAGTCCAGTAAAGTAGGAAGGCGGGTGCTTGCTAAACTGTGGCAGAGGTGGGACACCAAGAAATTTGGGGTCCTAAGTAAATAAAGGCTTGGGGGGCTGGGCGAAGAGTGTCCCACCACCCTCTTTCTCTTACAGGAATACTCTGCTGAACAGCTCCACGTGTTTAAATCCATCTCTACAAATATTACAGAGGAGTACTGATGTCAACAGAGAGGTTTTAGGTGGCTGTAATAAAAAAGCTGCAAATGGATATAAAAGTCAGTCTTAAGGTGTTACTTGTCGGTAGGCAAAGCAAGGGCGTCTGCAGCACACCCCACCCATGCTGGTCTGCCCAGCAGCTGGTGGACTTTCTTTGCGGGATTTGGAAGCTTTGCGTTTCCCCTCCAGTCTCTTCCTGAGAACCCAGCAGAGGTTGGAGGGAGGGTGGGAGTGACGTGGTAGCTCGGCACCAAAACAAAGAGTTGTTCTAATTTTAGAGTCTTAATGGTGCCCGTTGAGGCACACAGAGAAGGGGCGGAGTTCTGGCTGCCTCTGAGCAGAAAGTCTTCCCAAAATAAAAGGAAGGTCTGGATGACCCGTGACGTTTCTGGTGCATCTGTGAAGTGTGTGCATTTCTTCTTTATGCAAAATATAAGAAACCTTGCATATAACAAAGACTGGGGAGAGTGCTCTGCGTGCAGTGGGGGAGGGGCCCAGGGCAGAGGAGGACTGCTCCCCAGGGCTGAGAAGCACCCAAGGGCACCAGGGTGGCAGCAGGAGCTCTTTCCTCCCTCTCTGTCTCTCTCTGTCAGCAGTGACTCATGGACCTCAGGGCCTGAGATGTCTATCCCAGTTGCCGAGATGCCCGTCTGAGGGGGGCAGGCCAAGGATTCATTTGCTTCTTACCATGAAGGGCTGAGAGGACACAGGGCCCACCCCTCATCCATTAGGCATGATGAGGGCAACTGGGGGAGTTCTGGGCGCTTCTCCACAGCCAGATATTAGAGACCCTGTGATTATTTTCTGCTAAAACCAGGGCACGCCGCCAGAGAAGCTGATGGGCTGCTCTGTGTGAGACTCCAAATCACTTCCACGATGTTTTACCCTTTGGGGCAGAGCCATCTGCTTCCATGCATGGCTTGAATCCAACTTACCAACATTGATAACTTTTTGTGCATATGATAGGGACAGGTGTCACTGCCAGCCCTTCACGTTGGCAGAGCAGGCACTCCCCATCCTGTCTGTGTTCACTCTGCGCTGGGCAAGGGGGTTGGACACTGAGGGAGTGGCCAGGATGCAGAAGCAGTGCGGAGTGTGCTTCTGGGAGATGCCTGAAAGCAGGGCGGCTGTGGGGCACAGGGCAAGGGTTACCTTGCCAGCGCTGAAGAGGAGAGGCGGCTGCAGCCCCACCTACGCCAGATTTCTCTCTCCACCTGTCCTGGGTGTCTCTTTCCAATGCTCCACCCATGCCCACTGCCCTTCCAGAGCACACTTCCAGGAAGTGCCCTGTTCTGGGTGTCACCATCACCCAAGCTGGGGGCACCTTGCAAGCCTGCTGGCCATGGCTTGCTGTCTATCTGTAGGTGCCCCAGGCCCAGGGCCAGGAGCCAGTCAGGCAGTGCCGCATGTGGGAGCTGCCTCTTCAGCAGGGGGACAGAGGAGAGGGCATGAGGGGACCCCTGAGCAGCTTCATCTAATCCAAGTACAAACACCACGGCACCAGGTAAGTTAGGTCAGGTGCATTTATGATGAGGCTGATATAAAAAGGAGGAAGCGGAAGTGGGAAGTATTTTTAGTTTCTGTATTTCCCTAACCAGGGCAGCTGGCACAGGAATTGGCTTCTTGGTCTCTGATTTCCACTCCAGCACTCTGGCCATCAGAGGATCCTCTGTGAGCTCAGCTGAGCCAGCCCCCCCCCGCTCCCGCCACCCCAGCGGCTTTTGGTGGGCAGTGGCAGCGGTCCCTGTGCAGGGCAGGAGCCTGGGGAAGCAGGGGCTGGGTGCTGCTGGTCCCTGGAAGAGGGACTTCTGCCCCAGTGCTTTGTGAAGAGGACAGGAGGGTAAAGTATTCATTTGCCCCTGGGTAACATGTGTTCTGGGGTTGCAGGCTGAGGTAAGGGTGTGAATTCTCCCTGAGGAAAGGCTCAGCCTGGAGTGTAGTCCTGCTGAAGGCCACAGAGACCACACACTCCACCCAGACTCCGGATCTCCCTCCCCAGCAGGGGGATGGAGGCCCTGCCGCTAGGAGTGCTGGGGTTGTGTGGAAGGACTGGGCTTCTCCAGGGCTCCTGGGAGGCCTAAACATCTCGCAGGATTGTGACGCTAATTACCACCGTGATTGCTTTCTGTGTGTAACTGCTTTCCCCAAACTTTAGCCATCTAATGTGGAGCTACAGAAGGCCCCCGCCCCTACCCCTCCAGATGTCCCAGCCCACCACAAGCAGGAAGGCCGGGTGCTGGGAGACTTCCTGGGGCTGGATCTGACATCATTCCAAGCAGATGATAACCTGCCTTCCCGATTTCCATACCCACAGCAAGACACCCTGGAGTTATTTATAAATGTGAACCTCTGGTGCCGGGACCAGCACCCTGACGACCATGAGAGGGTGGAGACAGCGCACTCCGAGCTCAGGGAGGCAGGAAACTCTGGACCTGGAGGCCAGGGACCATGAGGGACACGCTGCAGGCCCAGCTGCTGCCACCTGGGGCGGAGCTGCCCTGCAGGCTCCCGGAGAACCCAGAGCGAGGCCGGATCAGCGCGTGTCAAGGGGCGGGGCGTGAGAGATGGAGCTGCTTTTTTCTTCGCAGGGTTGGCAGGAACTGGAAATAATAGAAAGTCGTTAGGGTCCAACACGCTGCCCTGAAAACACTATCATTACTTTCCTAATGACTAACTGTGTCTTTCAGCCGGTGGGGCAGGCAGCTGAGGCCGCAGGCTCCCGCAGAGGACCGCGACGTGGGAGGCTGGCAGCCTGTAATCTGGGGGCGCTGACAGCGCTCTGCCCAGACCCTGGCGCCGGCTCCAGCCTCCAGCACAGCAGCCCTCGGTCCCTCCAGCCCCCCGCCCGTAGAGTCCAGGTGAGGCTGAGGCCGCCCAGTATCCCTTCTCCTCCTCCTTTTTAAAAAAACACAGTCTCACGATGTTTCCCAGGCGGGTCTCCAACTCCTGGGCTCAAGCGATCCTCCTGCCTCGGCCTCCCAAAGCGCTGGGATTAAGGGGCAAGCCACTGCACCCGGCCCACCATCCCTTCTGGTTCATTTCCAGTAAGGTCCTGTCCACAGCGTCCTTCTCAGCATTCTCACCAGGCTGCGGGCCTCGGCCTTCCTCTCCCCCATTCTCATTCTCCCCGAAACCGCCAGGCCCGTCCAAAGCATGGGTTCGCCAAGCGCCCCCCGCTCCACATTCCCTTCCCCGCGGACTCAGCCTCCATAGCTCGCGGACGGCCCCTCCTCACGCCAGCCCAGGCTTTTTTTTTTTTTTTTTCTATTTTAAGGTTTTCTTTTAATGACACAAGCGACATTTGGAGACAAGAGGGCACATCTCTTCCTGACCCACCTCCAACCCCAGCTGACGGCCGCCCTGCGCCTGGCGTGGACGGCCGGAGCGTTCCCTGGGTGGGTTCCGTCCATCCCGACCCCTGTCCCCGCGCCCGCTCCGGGGGTGCTTGGGGCCTGTGACGTTGCCTCGAGGCCGCATCCGGTGACCCGGCAGCCCCTGGCGCTCGCGGCAGGCGGGCGGGCGCGGACCCCGGGCTTTGGGGCGCAATTCCTGCCACTGGCTGCCGGCCTGAGGTTCTGGGGTGTCCGAGGTCCCGGGCGAGGAGAGGACGTTTCTCCGGCTCAGCCCCCCACCTCCTGCGCTGCCGCCCCCCACCCCCAGCTCCCCACGGACGCCCAGAAGCGTCTCCCACCCCGGCGAGGACCCGCGGAGAAACGGGGCCCAGGCGCGGCGACTGCGGAGGACGCGTCTCGGCCCCAGAGCCCCGGTCTTGGGGGCGTCCAGCTCCCCTTGCCCGAGGCGGGCGCTCAGCGCCGCGGAAGAAACGCCCGGGGCGGGACGCACAGCGAGGCGGGCTCCGCGGGAAGTACCGGGAAAACGGCGCGGAGCAGAACAGCCCGGAGCCAGTCCAGAGAAAGGGCGGCCTCGCCCTGCAGACCGCGGGGCCCGGCAACGCCCCGCCCCAGGCCAGGGCACGCGAACGCCGGGCGGGCGGAAGGGACGGGGCCGCGGGACCAACGCGGGACGGGCGGTGTCTGGGCCCAGCCCGAGAGGACCCGCCCTTCACGGGGCGCTCGGAGCCCCTGCCCGCCGGGCGCTGCGGCCCCAGCCTCGGGGCCGGGGCCAGACCCGCAGGGAACGAGAAGCGGGAGCTGCAAGGGGACCCTCGGGGCTGCGGCCCGGCCGGGAATTCAACGGCCACTAGCGTCCAGTCCGGCCCGCCCACCACAGGCCCGCCCCAGTCCACCACGGACCCGCCCCGTCCACCACGAACCCGCCCCGTCCACCACGAACCCGCCCCGTCCACCAAGGTCTCGCTTACCGCAGGCCCGCCCCGCCCACCACAGGCCTGGCCCGCCTACCAAGGCTCGCCCCGCCCACCCTCGGTCCCGCCCACCACAGGCCCGCCCCCAGTCTGGACCCCGCCCCGTCAAGGACAGGAATCCCCCAACCCCGAACCCCGTCCACTGCTCTTGCTCGTCTCCCGCCAGCCCCGACTTAGACCTCTCCCCGGCCTGGCTTCTCGAACTCAGCCCCGCCCCTTCCCCACCCCAAATGATGACCGGCCCCTCCTACTGCCCGTGTCCGCCCCGCTTCACTTCATTAGGGCCCCGCCCCGATTCTTGCCCCGCCCGCTCAATGTCCCGCCTACGACCCCGCCCACCACCAGTGACTAGCACGCCCTTTCGAGGCCCCGCCTCCTCCCCGCCCAATACTCGGCCCCGCCCTACGCGTCTTTGGGCCTAGTCCCCGCCCGCCCGCAGCCCCATCCCCGCCCCTTTGACTCGAGTTGGCTTTTTCCAGAGAACTTCCCGGGCTTGGATTGGCCGCGCCGGTCGATGTTCCGCCGTTTGATTGGCCCGCGACGCCCGCTTTCGTGAGCCTGCCCTTAGGCGGGGGCGGGGCCGGCGGCGGCGCGCGGCGCTAGATTGGTTAGCGGCGCAGAGGGGCGGGCCCGCGCCGCGCGCAGCGCTCCGGCTGAAGCGCCTGAAGCCGCGACCGCCGCCTGAGCCGCCTCAGCCGCGGTCGCCGCCGCCTTCTCACCCGCCTCGCCCGCCTCGCCCCGACCCCGCCCCGATCCCGCCCGGGCCTCCCGGCCTCTCCCCGCCGGCCCGCGGGCTCGCCGTCCGGCGCAAGGCAGGTGAGTGAGCGATGGCGGGCGGGGTCGGGGTCGGGCGCCCTTGCGGGTTACGGAGACCGAGTCCCCGACGGAGGCCGAGTGGCGGGGCGACCCCGGGCCGCGGCAAACTTCGCCCGAGCCGCGGCGGGCGGGGGTCCCGGGCTGGGTCGCGCCGTCCCCGATCGCCGCCGGCGCCTGCGTCGGCCCGGGGCAGCGAGGGGACCCGCGCTCCCTCCAGGTGCGGTGGCCAGGCCTGGCCCGCCCGCCTCCGCCCCTTCCCCAAATTCGGAAGTTGCGGCGGGAAGCCGAGAGCGCCTCGGACGTGGGTCAGAAAACGTCTGGACTACTTGAGGCTTCAGTTTCAAAACAGCACACATTTCATCTCTTGGTTGAGAAGAGATCTGGGGAACACCCCGGGGCGGCCGCGGCGGCGGGAGGGCGGCGGGGCGCGGCGCGGGGACTCCTCCCCCTGGACGGCCTCCGGGAGCGCGCGGCCTCACCCCTCAGTGACCCCACGGGGAGCCGCGCGCGGGCGGTGGGGCGCGCGCAGGTTCCTCTTGTTGGTAGCTGTGCTGTTTTAATTTGGGGGGTGGTTAGAACGTGTGTCTTGTTGTCCCCACACGTGTTGTGATTGGAAGTCTTGTTTTGTGAAAGAGTTTGTTTTCGCCTGGCGGTGGTTTCCAGTTTCCCCTCCCCCTGCTCGGAAATGCTGGCGTAAGACATTTGAAAGTTCACCAAAAGTCGGGTCCTCCATCTCGTGGCTCGGGGTGGATTATCTTCCACCGTCCTTCAGAGCAGCCTGGATTTGCAGGACTTGTGAGCCCTCAGTGTGAGCCGATAGCACTCTTAGTTGTGGAGTGTAGAGTGAGATTCACCAGAAGGAATCTTGGGCAGCAGGGCCTTGCGGAGAGGCCTTTAGAGATTTGACTGGGTAACTTACAGACTCCCCCCATTTCAAAAATATTTCCCTGGCACAGGCCCTCACACATTCCTCCGAAATTGAACTCACTTTGAGGGGCAAACTGTTGCCCTTTTTCTTTTCTTTGGACTTTCTCAGATGTGGATCCCAAAGGAGTGTGCAAGGGTGCTTCCCTATTTAAGAGAACTAACTCCCAGTCTCTTCATAGTCAAGAAAAATTCATCATCTTAAAGCGCGTCAGAGATACTTATTTTAGCCCCAAAAGGAGTGTTTGTAGAACAGTGGCACTCTGAAGGGATCACTGGCAAGATCTGAAAGGACCTGATTGATCCTCACATGAGAGAAACAGAAATAGTTCTGGTGTTTTCAGACTTGGAGATCCATCAGAAAACATGGGGCCTTAAAACATAAGTGCAGTGACTGACGAACTGATGTCTCACTTTCGAGTCGTATTTTTTTTTCGCTTGTGTGTAGATGCTGTTGTTTATACAGTGCAAGTTCATTACAAATGTTTTAGAACTTACATAAGTTCACGTATTTACTTAGTTGACACTCATAAGGTTTTGAAAAAGTTTTGATGGTAAATGGGGTCTTTATAACTGAAAAAAATGGACTCTCTAGAATTCAGTGCTTTTGGCTGGTATTGCCACAAGTGCTGCTGATTAGCAGTGATATTGGACCTCAAAACATCTCTTTCCCAGATATCTTTACAATACTCAAGGTGGGGGAAAATCCACACAGCTTTGTGGTTACATTTTTAGCTATTTATGAGAAAAAATTCAACACATGGTTATATGTTGTTAGCTGTTTTGAAGAAGCTATCCTTTACCCTATTGTTCTGAGGGAGGCTGAGAGCATGCTGCATTTATAAATTTGAAAAAGTCTCAATGAGCTTCTTGAACCAATCTAGCCATTCAAATTTGGATTCTGTGTATCAGTTTTGATTATTTCAGTTCCTGTGTCAATGGCAGAATCATTTCTATTTTTACAAAAGTCTCAGGGCTTTATTGTAAAGGTGATCACTGAAGCAGATTTTAGTAGATGTAAGTTGTGTATCCTCTCGGTGAAGAAGGCTGTGCTTTGGGCCATAACCAAGGACAATACTTGCTCATGTATTGGAATTGCCCCAACTTAAACATTAGAATAAATGCTATAGATTTTGGGGCAGCTCTGATGTCTCAGCTCTCATCTCTGGTGGCAGTGACTCTCACAGGCAAGGCGTCATGGGCCCGCTGTCCATGGTGCTGAATCCGTGTCACCTGTTTCTCTCTCTGTGTGTGTGGGTGTGTTTTGCGTGGGGCGGGGGGCTCAAACTTCCTTTCCAGCGTACTTTAAAATTAATTTCAGAATTCATATGATTAAATAAAATTTGATCAGGGAAATTCTGTTGAATGGGAGCATGTCTTCAAAACACTTAAGCCATTTTATTCTTCTTTTTAAGGAGGATGGTTATGCTACAGCATTCCGTTTCCTTTGCTTAGTCTTCACCGTCTCTCTAGGTGGGAGTTTTGTTGCTTGAGTGTGGGCATCAAGTAACAAATCACTGACATTACATGAAACCCTGTTTTCTTAACAACCATTCTTTTAAGAAAGTACCAGTTTGTTTTAGTCTGTTTTGTTTTGCTTATAACAGAATACCTGAAACTAGGTAATTTACAAAGAAAAGGAATTTATTTCTTATAGTCATGGAGGCTGAGAAGTCTAAGGTCCAGGGGCCAAAGCCATTAGTTCCAACTCACATGACAACCCACTAATCCATTAACCCTTGAATGGATTAATCCATTTTATGAGGGCAGAGTCCTCTTGATCCAATCACCTCTTAAAGGCCTCACCTCTCAATACTGCTGCATTGAGGATTATGTTTCAGCATAAGTTTTGGAGGGGATATTCCAACCATAGTACCTTTATTACAATACAGACAATACATCTGTAGGCATATATCTACGCAGGGGCAACTTGTTCCCAAAAGGGTTGACTGTAGCATGTTTTGCATTCTCCAGTATGTTGGTTCTCAGCCTTTCCTGATGAAGGGATCTGTTTATGTGTTGGGTTAGTGAGTGGTTGTCAGGCATTCCTGTTGTGTTAGAGCTATATCTACTCTCTTTTCTCTAACGTTGAGGACATTTTTGTAAATAATTTTACATGAGTCTTTTCTTTCTCTTGAGGTTAATTTTGTCAGCTACTTTAGAATTGCCCCACAGGTTAGCAGTAAAAAAAAATGATAGATGTCACTTGTGGTACAGAGATTGTTGCACATGGTAGTAAATTGTATATCAAGCTAAGCAGTGGATTGTTGAGGTGCTTTTTGTTATGATCATCTGAACTAATGCTTTGGCCCCATTTGTTGTACACTTAACCCAGGTTAGTTTTTGACATCTCTTTTGTTGACAGAAACTCAGGAAATCTTCCTTCTGCCTCATCCAAGCTTCAGAAATACTCCCTGATTGCCTACTCTTTGCCATTTCCTATGCTGTGACCTGGGAACCCATGGGGGAATGAGACAGAGTTCTTACTGAAGGGCTCACCAGTTCAGATTGAGGAAGGAACATGTAAACATATAATTATAGGGGGCTATAGTCAGTGCTACAGTTGGGATACATAGAAAGCCAGGCGAATGTGTTGAGGGGTGATTCATTTGGGCCGAGAATCAGGGAAAGCTTTAGAGAGGAGGTGGTCTTTGGGCTGGGCCCTAGGGCATGAGTTATAATTGGGCATGGATTGGGTATACATTTATTAGAACAAGACTGGAAGGTTGGAATAACCGGAGTACAGAGCGTGTAGTGGTGTGGAGGCTGGAGGTACGGAAGCATAGTAAAGGAGTTGGGACGCTGCTGGAAGTGTTAGGGGCATTGTGAAATGGTTGGAACTCTGTTGGAGATGGAGGGGGGCGAAAGTGGAGGAGGAGTTACGTGGTAGGTAGAATAATGGCTCACAAAGCTGTCCACATCCTAATCTCAGGACTATGTTATGTTACATGGCAGGGGAGTTAAGGCAGCAGATGGAATGAGGTTGCTAATCAGCTGATTTTAAAATAGGGAGATTATCCTGGATTATCTGGGTGGGCTCTGAGTAATCACAAGGGTTCTTAAAAGTGGAAGAGAGAGGCAGAATAGTCAGTGTCAGAGTGATGTGAAGTGAGAAAGACTCTAACTGCCATTGCTGGCTTTGAGGATGGAAGGGTGCACTAGTCAAGGAATGTGGGAAGCCTTTGGAAAAGGCAAGAAAAGGGATTCTTTCCCCTAGAGACTTGGGAAAGGAATGCAGTCCTAGATTTCTAGCCCAGTGAAACCCTTGTCTGACTTGTGACCTCCAGAACTGTAAGGTAGGTAAATGTTTGTTGTATTAAAACACTAAGTGTCTGGAAGTTTGTTCCAACAGCAGTAATAAACTGATACAAGCTGGGGCTCTTCATTTGGCAGTCTTAGCTGACAAAATTAAGGAGGAAATAACATGATTAGATTGGTTTTAGAAGATAAAATGATGGAGCTGCCACTTGGGGAGAATTCACTCCAGATAAGCATAGTTCTATTCTCTATTTCACCTCCTAGGCAAGACTGGCATCTGATACTGTCTTATTTGGCCCGGATCCCACTTACAGTCTCTCTGAGCAGCTTCCACAGCCTCTACCCTTCCCAATTGCCATGTCCCACTGGGTCATCTTTCCTCTGTGTTGGACACGTGGGAAAGAGTAGACCAGGTCAGGTATACACTTACCACTGAGATTGTGTTGTCACAGGCTAGGCCCAATTCCAACAACCTAGTTGTTGTCAGATTACTTTCCAGAGGTTAGTTTCTTTACATCCTCACTAATCCTTTGTATCTTCAGATGTTTTAATTGTTGTCAATTGAGTAGATATTAAATATCTTACTGTTTTAATTAGCGTTTCCTTGGCTAGTGAGTTTGAGGATTTTCCACCCATACTTTGGCTACTTGAACTTCTTCTAAAAATTGTATTCTTATATTGTTTGTCCATTTATTGTCTGGATTATCCTTTTTATAGCTTTGTAGAAGTTCTTTTACATATTCTAGATTATATTTGTATCCTGTTCTTTATCCTTTGAAATATGCTGTTTTGATGAACAGATGTTCAGTTTTAATGTAGTCAGATTTATCAATCTTTTCCTTATGGTTTATGGTGATTGAGTCTGATTTAAGAAATCTTGTGTTACTCCAAGGTCGTTGTATTAGTCCATTTTCATGCTGCTGATAAAGACATATCCGAGACTGGGCAATTTACAAAAGAAAGAGGTTTGATGAACTTACAGTTCCACGTGGCTGGGGAGGCCTCACAATGATGGCGGAAGGTGATGATGATGAAAGGTACATCTCACATGGCAGCAGACAAGAGAAGAGAGAGAGCTTGTGCAGGGAAACTCCCCTTTTTAAAACTATCAGCTCTCGTGAGTCTTACTTCCTATCATAAGAACAGCATGGGAAAGACCTGCCCCCATGATTCAATTACCTGCTTACTGGGTCCCTCCCATAACACATGGGAATTAAAGATGAAATTTGGGTGGGGACACAGCTAAACCATATCAGTCATGATAGATCCTCCTCTTTAAAAAATATTTAAATATTTGCTTTTTATAGTCTACTTGGAGCTTATTTTTGTGTGGGGTATGAGATAGAGATCCAATTTTAAATTTTTTTCCAAATTGATAACCAGTTGTATCAGCATTGTTTATTGAGTACAGTCCTTTCCCCAGTGATCTGCAGTGGTACCTTTGAAATACATCACATTTCACAAATGCGTGAATCAGTTTCTGGTTTCTTTATGTACCTAATGATAACTTAATTTATTTCTCCCTAGTTCTTAAATCTTTTATTGAGCTTTTTTTTTTTTTTGTCTTTTTTCCTTTGCTTGGACCACTAGAGAAAGTTGCATGGAGATTGTGGTAAGATTATCCTTATATTGTTTTTCATTTCAAAGAAATGCTGTAAAAGACCTAATTGTGAACTTTGTTATTTTTTTTTCTTGGTCGATTCCTTTATTAGGTTAAGGATGATCACATTTACTAGTAGTTTAATAAAAGCTTTTTTAAAAAATCGTGAATAGATTTTGAATTTTCTCAAATGGTTTTCTATACAGTATACTTATTTACATAATTTTATGCTTTTCTTAAAACTTATGATTGAGATGAAATATTTTATTCTTTTAATTTAAGCCATCGTTGATTTCTTGGGAGAAACTGTGATGTACTACATTAAAAAGTATTATCGGGGCAGGTGTGGTGGCTCACACTTGTAATCCCAACACTGAGAGGCTGAGGCCGGAGGATCATTTGAGCCCGGGAGTTCAAAACCAGACTGGGAAATATAGTGAGACCCCATTTTTACAAAAACAAACAAAAAAAAAACCAAAGAAAAAAATTGGCTGGGCATGGTGGCATGCATCTGTAGTCCCAGCTACTTGGGTACTTGGGGGACTGAGGTTGAAGGATCACTTGAGACTGGGAGGTTGAAGCTGCAGTGAACTGTGATCATGCCTCTGCACTCCAGCCTAAATTATTGGACCCAATATGCAAATATTTCATTTAGGATTTTGGCATATATTCATAAGAGGTGTTGACCAGTGATAATCTTTTCTTGTATTGCCCTTATTCAGATTTAGTATCAACATGATACTTCATCATCTTTGTAATAGTTTCTTTCTGTTTTTTAGGGACAGGGACTCTCTCTGTCACTCAGGCTGGAGTTCAGTGGTGCTATCATATCCTACTGCAGCCTTGAACTCCTGGGCTCCAGTGATCTTCTTGCCTTAGCCTCTTGATTAGCTGGGATTATAGGCACAAACCACCATGCTCAGATAATTTTTAAATTTTCTTTTTGTAGAATAAGGGTCTTGCTATGTTGCCTAGGCTGGTCTTGAACTCCTGGGCTCAAGAAATTCTCCCACCTTGGCCTCCCAAATGTAATAGTTTTGGAAAGGGAGGAATTTTTGTTTCCTGGAAATTTGGCAAAATCGATTCTAGCTGGTCTGGATCTGGACCTTTTTAAATATGGAGCCACTTGCAGTAGCAATTAATCACTTTGGAAGGGTCGCTAGTCCATTCTGCTCACATTTCATGGCCAGAAGGAGTCATTCTGGCCGTACCTAATTTCAGATGGGGCAGGGTGGTAGAATCTTCCTCATCCTGGAAGCAGGGGACACTCAGTCCAATAGCACAAGGAAACAAATTTTGTCAATAATCTTGAGTGAGCGTGGAAACAGATTCTTCCTCAGTCAAGCCTTCAGGTGAGAACACAGCCTGGCTAACACTTTGAATGCAGCCTTGTGAGACCCTAAGCAGCCGACCCAGTTAAGCCTGCTTAAATTCCTGACTCACAGAAACTGTGAGATATTAAACACATATTGGTTTAAGGTGTTAAATTTGTGATAGTTTGTTATGCGGCAATAGAAAACTGATGTACTGATTTCTACTGACCTCCCCTTAGAAGTGGATTTGGGTTGATGAAGGGTGTTTGACTCTGTTTAAGGTAATCAACTTATTATTTATTTTCTTTTATATGATGTTGTTTCTATTTATAAAAATAATATAAATATTTTGTGTAGAAAAATTGGAACAAACAGAAAAGTATAAAGTAGAAGATCAACATTATCCATAATCTTACCACAAAAGCATATTCAGTGTTTTTTCCTACTTATATTTTTGTATGATATGCATATCCTAAAATTGGGATTCATTCTGAAGTATGTTTTTTGAAGCAATATTTTTCCTTTTACTAGATCATGAGCATTTCCTTGTCTCATAATGTGTTCTTCCAAAATATGATTTCAAATGGCTGCATACTATTCCGAAGTGTCCCAGTTTGTTGAACCATTTCCCTATAGCTAGACATTTATGTTGCTTTAAAATACTCATCATTAATAAATAATGCTTTGAAAAATATCATATACAAAAATCATTGTGCGTATCACTGATTGCTTCTAAATTTCTAAAGGTAGAACTATTAGCTCAAAGGTTGTAAATGTTTTTAAGTCTTTTTGTGCTTAACCATCTATCTTCCAACATTTCTAAAAAATAATATAAAACTTAGACATCTGTTTTTGTAACTCACCAGGTTGGGATAGGACAGAACTATTGATTTTTGAGCATCTAGATTCCTGTTTTCTTAACCCTGTTTGCAGAGTGGTTTTAAATTATTCATTAAAGTGCAATATGGATTCTATTTATAGACGCATTTGTGTATGAGATCGCTCCCTTAATGTTTGGGGAAAAGCCTACAAATTGCTATTATCACATTCCTATCTTTGTAAATCTTTTCTACTCCTATTCACCCTTTCTTTGTTCTCAGTCAACCCAGTAGAGACACTGAGACAAATAAGGACTTGTATCCTTATATTACTCAGATAAAATGGCTATTCTGAGCCAGCCCTTGTTCTTTTCTTCTTGACATTTATTAACTAGTGGATCTCAAAAAGATGAGCCATCAGAATGTTAATGATTAATTCAAAAATATTTTTCCTGGTCTCTAAAGTAATGGATGTTTGTGTAGAAAATTTCTAAAGGAAAGATTAGCATAAAAAGCAGAATAAAAATCTTGATAATTCTGCTACCCACAGATGACCACTATTTAACCATAACTTGATCATGCCAGCTTATTCTTAAAATATGTGACTGGATTCTGATGGCATATATATATATATATATATATATTTTTTTTTTTTTTTTGAGATGGAGTCTTGCTCTGTTGCCCAGGTTTGAGTGCAGTGGCATGATCTCGGCTCACTGCAACCTCCTCCTTCTGGGTTCAAGCAGTTCTCCCTGTCTCAAGCTCCAGAGTAGCTGGGATTACAGGCACATGCCACCACGCCTGGCTAATTTTTGTATTTTTTAATAGAGACGGGGTTTCGCCATGTTGGCCAGGCTGGTCTCAAACTCCTGACCTCAGGTGATCCACCCGCCTCAGCCTCCCAAAGTGCTGGGATTATAGGCGTGAGCCACCACACCCGCCCTGATGACTAATATTTTGTTTGGAGTTTTTGCATTTGTGCCTGTGAGTGAAATTGGCTTGTAATTTTCCTTTATTATAGCTGTTCTCTTTCTAATCTGAGATGAATACTTAATTTGTTAATTTGCAGCTTTTCCTTTTTTTCTAATATGTGTGTTTAAAGTGATATATTTTCTTGTAAACAATGCCTCAACTACATCATACAAAGTTAGATTTAAGGCATTTTCATTATTGTTTGTTATACTTTCTAATTTCCATTATGGTTTTTTCTTTGATTCCTAGGTAATTTAGAAGAACATTTAAACATTTCCAAACATATGCATATTTTATTGTTTTATTATTCTTCAGGACAATTATATTGCCCAAAGATCTTGCTTTCTATGATTTTAATCCTTTAAAATTTGCTGATTTGCCTTATAGCCCAGAATATGGTATGTAAGTTTTCTCAGATATTCCTATGTGCCTGGAAATAATTGGGTTCAATGTACTATACTACGTATTCTGTTTAGCTGAGTTGGTAAGCATATTATATCTGCTTTCTTACTAGTTTTTTTGGTTGTTATATCCATCACTGAGATAATTACACAATTTCATTATGATTATGGATTTGTCTCATTTTTCCTTGCAGTTCTGTAAGTTTTTATTTACAAATTATTGAGACTGTGTTGTCAGGGCTACACAGATTTAAAACTGTTAGGTCGGCCGGGCATGGTGGCTTAAGCCTGTAATCCCAGCACTTTGGGAGGCCGAGACGGGCGGATCACGAGGTCAGGAGATCGAGACCATCCTGGCTAACACGGTGAAACCCCATCTCTACTAAAAAATGCAAAAAACTAGCCGGGCGAGGTGGCGGGTGCCTGTAGCCCCAGCTACTCGGGAGGCTGAGGCAGGAGAATGGCATAAACCTGGGAGGCGGAGCTTGCAGTGAGCTAAGATCCGGCCACTGCACTCCAGCCTGGGCGACACAGCCAGACTCCGTCTCAAAAAAAAAAAAAAAAAAAAACTGTTAGGTCTTCCTGATGAATGGAGACTTTAATTATTATGACTGTTTCTCTTTGTATCTAGTAATGAATATTTGACTTTATGATATAGCATATCTGATGTTAATATTAACATACCTGTACTAGATGTTTTAGGCTCATATTTACATGATGTCTTTGTTTTTTATCTTATTCTCGACCTTACTATACTTTTATGCTTTAGGTTCGTCTCTTGCAAAGAGTATAGTTAGATTTTTTTTTTTTTTGAGATGGAGTCTTGCTCTATCGCCCAGGCTGAAGTGCAGTGGTGCGGTCTCCGCTCCCTGCAAGCTCCGCCTCCCAGGTTCACGCCATTCTCCTACCTCAACCTCCCCAGTAGCTGGGACTGCAGGTGCCCACCACCATGCCTGGCTAATTTTTTTTGTATTTTTTGGTAGAGACGGGGTTTCACCGTGTTAACCAGGATTGTCTCGATCTCCTGACCTCGTGATCCGCCCACCTCGGCCTCCCAAAGTGCTGGGATTACAGGCGTGAGCCACTGCGCCTGGCCGATATGTATTTTTTTTTCATTAAGTCTGACAGTCTGTGTCTTTTAATTGGAACAGTTCATTTACATTAAATGTAATTACTGATCTATTTGGGTTTAAATTCATCATCCTATTATGTATTTGTCTTGTTCTACATTTTCTGTTTATTTTTCTCTCTTTTTCTTGCATTATTTGAATCTGATTATGTGATATTTTGAAAAAATCACTCCATTTTTCTACCTTCTCCAGTAGATTGGAGATTATGTCCTATTTTTCGTTCTTTTAGAGGTTATTGTGTAAATTGCTACTAACTTATCCAGATAATGTAGTTATACCTTTATCTTTCTCCTAGACAAATCATAGTTTCTTAGAAGACTTGAACTCTATGAGCCCCCCTCCAGTTTCATATGTGCTTATTATTGTGCACTTTAATTCTATATATTCTTTTTAAATTCAGTGAAATAAATTAACATTAGCAGTATTATATTAACAATATTGGTATTAATAGTATTATTACTGGTAACATTAGCAGTATTGTATTAACAGTAATATTAACAGTTAGTGTTCATTTAGATTTATTCAGATACTTGTCTTGTCTTTGCTCTTCATTGCTCTCTGGCATTTCTGACTTATTCTGCGATGATTTCATTTCTGCCCAAAGGGCCCTCTTTAGAAATTCCTTTATTGTAGGTCAGCTGATATAGACACTGCATATATATATATATGTGTGTGTGTGTGTGTATATACATATATATATATATATATTTTTTTTTTTTGAGATTCGCTCTGTTGCCAGGCTGGAGCGCAGTGACGTGATCTTGGCTCACTGCAACCTCCGCCTCCTGGGTTCAAGCGATTCTCCTGCCTCAGCCTCTCTAGTAGCTGAGACTACAGGTGCACACCACCACACCTAGCTAATTTTTGTATTTTTGGTAGAGACGGGATTTCACCCTGTTGGCCAGGATGGTCTCTATCTCTTGACCTTGTGATCTGCCCACCTTGGCTTCCCAGAGTGCTGGGATTACAGGAGTGAGCCACTGTGCCTGGCCAACATTACGTATTTTTTAATCTAAAAATATTTTTATTTCATCTTTTAACAAATTCTTTCAACTTACTTAAACATTTTGTGGGATATAATTCACACACCATAAAATTCACCCTTTCACAGTTTACAGTTAAGTGTTTTTTTGGTGAATTTTCAAGGTCGTACAACTATCATCACTACATAATTCTAGAACCTTTTTTCACTTCAAAAAGAAACCTCATACACAGTAACTACCGGTTTCTCCCTCCCCAAAGGCCCTGGCAACTGTTAATTTAGTTTTCATCTCTGAGAATTTGCCCATTATGAACATTTCATATAAGTGGAATTATATAGGATATGGCCTTTTGTATCTGGCTTCTTTCACTTTGCATAACATTTTCAAGCTTTATCCATGTTGTAGTAGGTATCAATATTTCATTCCTTTTTATGGCTAATATTCAATTGTGTAGATATATGGCATTTTGTTTATCCATTCATCAGTACATAGGCATTTTGGTTGTTTTTTGGCTATTGTGAACAACATGCTATGAAAAGTCGTACGTGTTTTCATATGAATATATGTTTTCACTTGTCTTGGGTTTACACTAGAAGTAGAATTGCTGAGTCATACAGTAACTCTGTTTAAATTTTTGGGTAACTGCCAAATTGTTTCCCAAAGATGTTGCAGCATCTTCGGAAAACAATTTGGCAATGTAAAATTCCAAACAATTTGGAATGTAAAATGGTGCACCATTTTATATTCCCATCAGTAATTTATGAGGGTTCCAATTTCTGCACATTCTCTCAAACACTTGTTATTTTTCAGTTTTTTGATTATAGCCATGTAGTGGATGGGAAGTAGTAGATATTGTGGTATTAGCATTTCTGTAGTGACTGATGATATTCAACCCTTTTCATGTACTGCTTATTGGCCATTTTTGTTTTTTCTTTGGAGAAATGGCTATTTAAATCCTTTGCACAAGACTTTATGACTAAAACACCAAAAGCAATGGCAACAGAAGCCAGAATTAACAAGTGGGATCTAATTAAACTAAAGAGCTTCTGCACAGCAAAAGAAACTATCATCAGAGTGAACAGGCAACCTACAGAATTGGAGAACGTTTTTACAATCTATCCATCTGACAAAGGTCTAATATCCAGAGTCTACAAAGAACTTAAACAAATTTACAAGAAAAAAAAAAAAGTCCATCAAAACGGGCGAGGGATATGAACAGAAGAAGACATTTATGCAGCCAACAAACATGAAAAAAAGCTCATCACCACTGGTCATTAGAGAAATGCAAATGAAAACCACAATGAGATACCATCTCACACCAGTTTGAATGGCAATCATTAAAAAGTCAGGAAAGAACAGATGCTGGAGAGGATGTGGAGAAATAGGAACGCTTTTACACTTTTGGTGGGAGTATAAATTAGTTCAACCATTGTGGAAGACAGTGTGGCAATTTCTCAAGGATCTAGAATCAGAAATACCATTTGACCCAGGAATCCCATTACTGGGTATATACCCAAAGGATTATAAATCATTCTACTATAAAGACATGTGCATACATGTATTTATTGCAGCATTGTTCGTGATAGCAAAGACTTGGAACCAACCCAAATGCCCATCAGTGATAGACTGGATAAAGAAAATGTGGCACATATATACCATGGAATACCATGCAGCTGTAAAAAAAAGATGAGTTCATGTCCTTTGCAGGGACATGGATGAAGCTGGAAACCATCGTTCTCAGCAAACTAACACAAGAACAGAAAACCGAACACTGCATGTTCTTACTCATAAGTGGGAGTTGAACAATGAGAACACATGGACACAGGGAGGAGAACATCACACACCAGGGCCTGTCGGTTGTGGGGGCCTAGGAGAAGGATAGCATTAGGAGAACTAATATAGATGACATGTTGATGGGTACTGCAAACCACCATGGCACTTGTATACCTATGTAACAAAACTGCACATTCTGTACATGTATTCCAGAACTTAAAGTATAATAAATTTTTAAAAAGCTGAAAGCAAAAACAAAAATAAATCCTTTGCCCATTTAAAAGCTGGATTGTCTTTTTATCACTGAGTTGTAAGTGTTCTTTATATATTCTGTATATTAGTCCCTTATCAAGTATATGATTTGCAAATATTTCCCCTTGAACTGTGAGTAGTCTTTTCATTTTCTTTTCTTTCTTTTCTTTTTGAGACAGAGTTTCACTCTGTCACCTAGGCTAGAGTGCAGTGGCGTGACCTCGGCTCACTGCAAGCTCCGCCTCCCAGGTTCACGCCGTTCTCCTGCCTCAGCCTCCCGAGTAGCTGGGACTATAGGCGCCCGCCACCGTGCCCAGCTATTTTTTTGTGTTTTTAGTAGAGACAGGGTTTCACCGTGTTAGCCAGGATGATCTCGATCTCCTGACCTCGTGATCCACCCGCCTCAGTCTCCCAAAGTGCTGGGATTTACAGGCGTGAGCCACCGCACCCGGCCTCATTTTCTTGATAGTATCCTTTGATGCACAAATGATTTTTATTTTGATAATACCACATTTATCTGTTTTTTTCTTTTGTTACTTATGCTTTGCCATATTTAAGACATTGCCTAATCCTAGGTCACACAGATTTATACCTCTGTTTTATTCTACATCTGTTTTATACTTTTAGCTCTGAAATTTAGGTCTTTGGTGCATTTTGAGTTAATTTTTATCTGTGGTATGAAGGAGGAGTTTAACTTCGTTCTTTTACCTGTGGCTGTCTAGTCCTGGTACCATTCGTTCAAAAGACTACCTATTGAATGGCCTTAGCACTTTTGTCAAAAATCAATTGACCATAAAATATGGGCTTATTTCTGAACTCTCCACTCCATTCCACGGACCTTTATGTCTGTCTGTATGCCAGCAGCACACATTCTTGATTATTGTAGCTTTGTAGTAAGTTTTAAGATTGGGAAGTGTGAGTCCTTCAACTTTGTTCTTTTTATTTATTTTGGTTATTCCTGGTCCCTTGCATTTCCATATAATTTTTAGGTTTGGTTTGTCACTTTCTGGAAAAAAAAAAAAAAAGGCAGGTAGAATTTGATGGGGATTAATTGAATCTGTAGATAATTTGGGGAGTATTGTCAGGTTAACAATATTAAGTTTTCCAATCCATGAGCATAGGACTTAGTAGCTATAATAGTTTTTTAGTGGATTCCTGAGGATTTTCTATATGTAAAAATATATCATCTACAGATATATATGCTTTTAATTCTTTGTTTCTAATCTGCATGACTTTTAAAAATTTTTCTCGTGTAATTGCCCTAGTTATAACCTTTAACACACTGTTTAATTGTTGTGGCAAGGGTGGACATCATTGTTTGTTCCTCATCTTACAGCGAAGCTTTCAGCCAGTCACAAGTAAGTATAGTTAGCTGTGAATTTTTATAGATGCACTTAATTGGGTTGAGGAATTTCCCTTCTATTCCTATTTTGTTGAGTATTATTACCATGAAAGGGTGTTGAATGTTGACAGATGCTTTTCCTGCATCTGTACTATGTTATTTTTGTCCTTTATTATATTAATGTCATGTATTACATTGATTCAGTTTTGTATGTTGAGCCAACTCTGAATTCCTTAGATAAATCCCATTTGTCATGGCGTATAATCCTTTTTATATATTGGTGGATTTGGTTTTGCCAGTGTTTTGTTGAGGATTTTTTGAGATGGAGTCTCTCTCTGTCACCCAGGCTGGAGTGCAGAGGTGCGATCTCAGCTCGCTGCAGCCTCTTGCCTCCTGGATTCAAGCAATTCTCCTGCCTCAGTCTCCCAAGTAGCTGGGATGACAGGTGCATGCCTCCATGCCTGGCTAATTTTTGAATTTTCAGTTGAGGTGGGGGGGGTCTTACCATTTTGGCCAGGCTGGTCTCGAACTCCTGACCTCAAGTGATCCACCTGCCCCGGCCTCCCAAAATGCTGGGATTACAGACATGAGCCGCCACATCCGGCCTTGTTAAGGATTTTTATGTTTGTATTCTTAAGGCATGTTAATCTGTAGTTTTCTTGTGATCTCTTTGTCTGGCTTTCGTATTAGGGTAATACTGGCCTTATAGAATGAGTTGGGAAGTGTCCGTTTCTCCTTGTTAAGGATTGGGTGTTCATTCTTTAAATGTTTGGTAGAATTTAATAGTGAAGCCATCTGTTTCTAAATTTTTCCTTGTGGGAAATTTTAAAAATACTGAATATCTTTACTTGTTTTAGTTTTTTTTCAGATGTACTATTTTTTGGGTTAGTTTTGATAGTTTCTGTCTTTCTAGGAATTTGTGAATTTCACCTATTGGCCAACAGTTGTTCATAGTATTTCTTTATAGTCCTTTTATTTCTGTAAGGTTGGTAGTTTTCTTTCTGATTTTAGTAAATTGACTTCCCTCTTTTTTTCTTGGTCATTGTAGATAAAAGTTTGTCAATTTCGTTGGTCTTTAAAAAAAGAAAAAGCAACTTTGGTTTCATTGTTGTTTTTCTATTTTCTATTTCATTTTTGCTCGAATATTTGTTTTTTTCTTCCACTTGCAAAGATTTAGTTGGCTCTTTTTCTAATTTCTTAAGGTAGAACATTAGGTTATTGATTTGAGATATTTCTCTTTTAATATAGGTGTTTACAGCTATAATTTTGTAAGAACTGCTTTCACTGCCTTTCATAAGTTTTGATATGTTGTGCTTTCTTTTACTTTACTTTTTTTTTTTTTTTTTTTTGTGAGACAGGGCCTTGGTCTGTCATGCAGGCTAAAGTGCATTGGTGCCATCACAACTCACTACAGCCTCAACTTTGAGTCTCCTGAGCTCAAATGATCTTCCCACCTCAGCCTCCTGAGTAGGTGGGACTACAGGTGCATTCCCCTACACCTGGCTAATTTTTACATTTTTTGTGAAACACAAGGTCTTGTCGTGTTGCTCAGACTGGTCCTGAACTCCTGGGCTCAAGCAGTCCTCCCACTACGGCCTCCCAAAGTGCTGGGATTACAGGTGTGAGCCACTGTGCCTGGCCTCATTTTTAATGATCTCAAAGTCTTTTCTAATTTCCCTTGTGGTTTCTCCCTTGACTCTTTGGTTATTTAGCAGTGTATTGTTAAATTTCCACAGATTTTGAATTTCTTAATTTCTATCTGTTACTGATTTCTATTTTTTTCCCTTGTGGTTGGGGAACATATTTTATATTATTTCAATCCTTTAAAATTTTGAGACTTATTTTCTTGGCTAACGCCTGTTCTATTCTAGAGAATGTTCCATGTGTATTTGAGAATAATATGTTTTCTGCTTTTTGAATGGAGAATTCTATAAATGTCTGCTAGGTCTAATTAGTTTATTAGTATTGTTTAAATCTTTTGTTTTCTTTCTGATTTTCTGTCTTGCATTCCATCCTTTATTGAAAGTGGACTTTTGAAGTTTCCAACTATGACTGTTGAACTGTCTGATTCTCCCTTTGTCTTGTAGTATAATTTGAAGTCAGGTAATGTGATGCCTCTAGCCTTGTTCTTTTTGATTTGGTTATTTGGGCTCTTTTTGGTTCCATATGAATTGTATGATTGTTTTCCCTAACTCTATGAAAAATGACATGAGTGTTCTGGTAGGAATTGCATTGAATCTGTGGATTGCTTTGGGCAGTATGGTCATTTTAATGATACTGATTTTTCCATTTCATGAGCATAGGATGTTTTTCCATATGTTTGTGTCATCCACAGTTTCTTTCATCAGCATTTTGCTGTTGTCCTTGTAGAAATCTTTCACCTTCATGGTTAAATGTATTCCTAGGTATTTTATTACTTTTTGGAGCTATCACAAATGAAATTGAGTTCTTTATTTGGTTTTCAGCTTGATGGTTATTGGTGTTTAGAAATACTACTGCGGGGGTATGGTGGTTCATGCCTATAATTCCAGCATTTTGGGAGGCCAAGGCAGGAGGATCACTTGAGGCCAGGAGTTCAAGACTGTCCTGGGTAACATGATGAGACCCCCATATCTACAAAAAATTAAAAAAAAACTTAGGCAGGTATGGTGGTACGTGCCTGTAGTCCTAGCTGCTTGGGGGGCTGAGGTGGGAGGATCACTTGAGCTCAGGAGTTTGAGGCTACAGTGAGCCTTGATCACACCACTGCACCCTGGCCTTTGTCACAGAGTGAGACCTCATCTTTAAAAAAAAAAGTGAGGCCGGGCGCAGTGGCTCACACCTGTAATCCCAGCACTTTGGAAGGCCGAGGCGGGCGGATCACAAGGTCAGGAGATCTAGACCATCCTGGCTAACACAGTAAAACCCTGTCTCTACTAAAAATACAAAAAATTAGCTGGTTGTGGTGGAGGGTGCCTGTAACTCCTAGCTACTCAGGAGGCTGAGGTAGGAGAAGGGTGTGAACCCAGGAGGCGGAGCTTACAGTGAGCTGAGATCCGGCCACTGCACTCCAGTCTGGGCGACAAAGCGAGACTCCGTCTCAAAAAAAAAAAAAAGAAGTGCTACTGATTTTTGTTGGTTAATTTTGTATCCTGAAATGCGACTGAATTCATTTATCAAGTCCAGGAGTCATTTAGGGCTTTCTAGGTCTTTAGGGCTTTCTAGGTACAAGATCATATCCAAACATACAACCTTCCAAGATTGAACCAGGAAGAAATTAGATATCCCGAACAGACCAATAACAAGTAGTGAGATTGAATCAGTAATAAAAATTCTCCCAACAAAACAAAGCCCAGGACCAAATGGAATCAGAGCTGAATTCTACCAGATGTGTAAAAGAAGAACCGGTACTAATCCTACTGAAACTATTCCAAAAAATTGAGGAGGAGGGCCTTCTCCCTAAGTAATTCTGTGAAGCTAGTATTACCCTGAAACCAAAGCCAGGCAAGGATACAATGAAAAGAAAACTAGAGACCAATATCATTGATGAAAATACATGCAGAAATTCCCAACAAAATACTAGCAATCCAAATCCAACAACATATCGAAAAGATAATACACCACAATTAAGTGGGTTTTATTCCAGGGATGCAAGGATGGTTCAACATATGCAAATCATTAAATGTGATTTACCACATAAACAGAATTAAAAACAAAAAACATATGATTATTTCGATAGATGCAGAGAAAGCATTTAATAAAATTCAATATCTTTTCATGAAAAAATCCTCAATAAACTAGGCATAGAAGGAACATACCTCAAAATAATTCAAACCATATATGAAAGACCCACAACCCACATCATTCTGAATGAGGAAACACCTAAAGCATTCCCTCTAAGAATTGGAACAAAACAAGGATGTCCATTTTCACCACTCTTGTTCATCATAATACTGGAAGTCCTAGACAGAGCAGTCAGGTAAGAGAAAGAAATAAAAGGCATCCAATTTGGAAAACAGGAAATAATATTATTTCTGTTCATTGATGATGTGTAGAAAAAGATTTATCTTTTAAATCAGGTAGGAGGAAAGGGTTACAAACAGAAGTTACATTTATACTGTCTTTTATATTTACCGTTATAGTTATATCTTTACTGGTGCTATTTATTCATTCACCTGGATTTTGTGTACTATCTAGTGTCCTTTAATTTAAGCCTGAAGGACTCCTTTTACTGTTTCTTGTTAGGTAGGTTTTCTAGTGACATCGTCTCTCAGCTTTTATTTGAGAGTGTCTTAATTTCTCCTTTGTTTTTGCAGAATGATTTTTCTGGATATAGAATTCTTGTTTGACAGTCTTTTTCTTCTATGATTTTGCATATGTTATCCTACAGCCTTCTAGTTTCTATGGTTTCTGGTGAGAGATCTGCTATTATTCTTATTGAGAATCCTTTTTTTTTTTTTTTTTTTTTTTTAAGACAGGGTCTTGCTCTGTCACCAGACCGGTGTGTAATAGCGCGATCTCAGCTCACTGCAACCTCTGCCTCCCGGGTTCAAGCAATTCGAGAATTCCTTTTTAATGAGTTGCTTTCTTGCTGCTTTCACAATTCTTTGTCTTTGATAGTTTGATTATAATATATTTAGGTGTGGATATCTTTGAGTTTATCCTTGAAGTATATTCAGGTTCTTGAATGTATAATTTTTTTCCATCAGATCTGGGAGGTTTTCAATTATTATCCTTTCAAATATTCTTTGTACCCCTTTATTTTCTCTCCTTCTGAGAGTTTCATTATGCCTTCTTTCCTTCCTTCCTTCCCTCCCTCCCTCCCTCCCTCCCTCCCTCCCTCCTCCCTCCCTCCCTCCCTCCCTCCCTCCCTCCTTCCTTCCTTCCTTCCTTCCTTCCTTCCTTCCTTCCTTTTTCTCTCTTTCTCTCATTCATTCATTCATTCTTTCTTTCCATTTTTGTAGAGATGAGTTCTCACTATGTTGCCCAGGCTGGTCTTGAGCTCCTAACCTTAAGACATCCTTCCACCTCAGCCTCCCAAAATGTTGGGATTACAGATGTGAGCCACCTTGGTTGGCCATCTGTTGGTATTCTTGGTGGTTTCCCACAGGACTCTGAGGTTCAGTTCATTTTTTTCAAACTTCTTTACTTGACTTTCTGTTCCTTAGATTGGTTAATCTCAGTTGATCTATCGTCAAGCTCACTGATTCTCCTGCCTGTTCAAATAAGATGTTGAACCACTCTAATGACTTTGCTATTTCAGTTATTATATTTTTTAACTCCAGAGTTTTTATTTGGTTTCTTTTTATAATTTGTTTCTTTATTGATGTCTGCTTGGTGAAACAACACTGCCATTATTTAATCCTTTAGACATGGCTTCCTTTAGTTATTCAAATATGTTTAAAATAGGTTATTTGAAGTCCAATACTGGGGCTTCCTTGGGAACAGTTTCTATTGATTGCTTTTTCTTGCCCTGTGTATGGGCCATATTTTCCTGTTTCTTTGTATGTGTCATAATACTTTTTTGAAAACTTTATGTTTTAAATAATATAATATGGCAACTCTGGAAATCTGATTCTCCTTTCTTCCATTTTCTTTTGTTGTTGTTGTTGCTGCTTGTTATAGTAGTTTCTGTTCATTTGTTTATGTAGTGACTTTCCTGAACTAACTCTGTAAAGTCTGTATTCTTTGTCATGTATCTTCACTGACTCTGTACTTGAATAGCTTAGTGGTCAGCTAATAATTGGACAGAGGTTTCCTTAAATGCCAGGAATCAGTAAGTCTCATAGTCTTTCCCAGGAGACCCTGTGTATGTGTTGGGACAGGTGTCAGCTCTTAACCTACCAGTTTATAATTGCAAAGGCAACTTTTCAAGTCTCATTGGAACAGCCTGTTCTCACAGTCTGCAGGAAAGAAACAGGGCAACATTTTGCAACATTAGTCTTCATTTCCTGATTGTGCAGAGTCTCAGTATCAGCTCAGTGTGAGCGCTTAGGGCTATCTCAGGGCACTCCAGTTTCTTTTCTGGGCATTCCCACAACCTTGAGTAGGTGCATGGCTTTATGTATGCACCATGGTCTTCTAGATTTCCACAAATATAGAGTTTTTAATACCCTGTGGGCATCTCATTCCCCAGATTTTCCTTTTAAGCTTTTGGGTTAACATATTATTTGCTCCAACTGTTGTCCACTGTCTCAGGTAGTCACAAAATTAAACAATTGTCTTTAGTTGTTTTGACAGATACCTCTGAGGAAAATACTTTTCAGTGAGCTCTGTGTCAGGCCAAATAAATGGAATTACTAACCTTGCAGGTGGAACCTTGTAGCCATAACAAATAATAAGACTTTGAAGGAGCTCCAACCCTGTTTTGTCCTCTTCTGTTGCTGCCAGGATAGGATGTTGGTTTTCACTATGATTGTAGGCTGTTGGTTTTCAAGACTACTATAGAGCTGGGGTAGGGTTGGGGATTGGGGGAGGGAATAGGGCAAGTTAAAATACCACAGAATTTATGTTCTTAGGATATTTAATCATTTTCCTTTAACAAATATTATCCAGATTGTGACAAATCTTTGGTTAAATTTCTAGATTTCTAAAGAAAAGTTGATTTGGCTAATTTTTTGGCATTTAAAAATTGCTTTTGTGGAAGAAGGGATTTTTGGAAGTTCTTACTTTGATATTTTCACTGATATCACACTCTCATGTTTATTCTTAAAAGATTTTGTTTCCGTATATTGAATTTAATGTTGACATTATTTTTTTTCAGCACATTGGAGATATATTTCCACAGCATGTGGCTTTTCTTGTTCCTGTTCTGAAGTCAGTAAATGTAACTGCTATCCTCTGGAGGTAATCTATTGCCATAAAGGATTTTCCAATTATCCTTAGGTTTCTATGGTTTTACTAAGTTTCATGCATCCCTGCCTGAGGTATGTTGGCTTCTTGTATCTATGGCATGATGTCTTTCATAAGTCTGGAAAATTCACTGCCATTTTCTTCAGCTGTTGCTTCTGCATCATCCTTTTTCTTTCTTTCTGGGACTCTGATTAAATTTGTGTTAGATTTTTCACCATATATTCTCATGCTCTCTCTTGTATTTCTAGATTTTGGCTGCTCCACTTTGCTTTGAATATTTTATTTTATTTTGACCTAGTTTCCAGTTCACCAATTCTTTCTTCAGCAGCACCCAATCTGCTTTAAAACCCATTCATGACTTTATAACTTTTCAGTTTTAGATTTAAAAAAATTGAAACTATTACTTTTTGTAGCTTCTAATTTCTTGTTTCTGTTTTTAACTACAAGTATAGTTTTAAAATTTTAGTCAAGCATATATAACAAAATTTGCCATTTTAAAGAGTACGTTTTATGTGTACAATTCTGTGACATTAAGTACATTCATGTTGTTGTGCAACCATCCATTTCCAATACTCTTTTCATCTTGCAAAACTGAAACTCTTTACCCATTAATCCCTGGCAACTACCATTCTACTTTCTGTTTCTATGAATTTGACTTCTATAGATACCTCGTATAAGTGGAGTCATACATATTTTTCCTTTTGTGACTGGCTTATTTAAGGTAGCATAATGTCTTCAGGGTTCATCCGTGTTGTAGCATGTGTTGGAGTTTCTTCCCTTTTTAAGACTGTATAATATTCCACTGTGTGTGTGTGTGTGTGTGTGTGTGTGTATATATGTATATATACACCACATTTTGTTTATTCATTCTTTGATGGACACTTGGGTTGCATCTACTTCTGGCTATAGTGAATAATGCTGCCACGAACATGGTTATACAAAATATTTGAGTCCCTTGCTTTTACGTCATTTGCGCATATACCCAGAAATGGAATTACTAGATCATATGCTAATAATTTTCTTAACTTTTTGAGGAATGACTGTATTATTTTTATAGCAGCTCCAGCATTTTACATTTCTACCAGCAGTACACAAGGCTTCCAGCTTCTCCATATCCTAACCAATACTTATTATTATTTTGATGATAGCCATTCTAATGGGTATGAGGTGATATCTCTTTGTAGTTTTGGTTTGCTTTTCTCTAATGATTAGTAATGTTGACCATTTTTTTTTGTGCTTATTGCCCATTAGTATGTGTTCTTGAGGGAAATGTGTATTCAGGTTATTGGCCAGATTTTTAATTGGGTTGTTTGGGTTTTTGTAATTATACAAGTGTAGTTGTTAAAATAGTCTATGTTGGGTAATTCTAACTTTTTGTCTTTGTAGATATGTTTTTGTTTGCTGTGATTTCTACTCTTTCTTCCTGGATGTGTTACTGATTTCTGTTAGGCTGCTAGACGTTTGTATTTGCAGAATTTTTTTGAGGAATAATTTGAGATAATTTGGGATGATTATTGTTTTTAGAGAGGTTTTTGTCAGGTACTGCTAAGGTTCTTAAAGGAGCAAACTTAATCCATTGTAGTCTTAAGGACAGCCGGATGAGTAGAACAAAGACTCAGTGCTTGGGAGGGCTGACTTGCTTCTGAGGACTTATTCTCTACCTTGAGGGGTTAGCCTTTGTGGTTCCAGTGCCAATTGAAGGGTGGTTTCTCAGTATCTGATTCATGCTTTTACTCTGTATCTCTTGCCCCCAGTTTTTGGATATTTTGGTTAACTTTCAATCCCACAAATTTCAGGGCCTTACATGGTAAAATTTACTTCTTGCTCGTGTAACAGTTCACTGTGGATGTTCCTCATCAGTGATCAGGTTTCCTCTGTGTGGTGATTCGGCCTAGCTCCTCACAGTGGGTGGTCATGCCATCTGCTACGGAGGTGGCATCCTTATCCTCTACGCCCAGCTTCCTGTAAGTCCAGCTGGCAGATGGGAGAGCACACATGGAGAAGGCACACATGCTTCTCAGCCATGTTGGCCCAAAAGTGACGAGGACCATGATCTGTATCTCTTCATACTTTCCACTGGCAAGATCTAGTTACAGGGTTCTATCTAGATGCAAGCGTGAGATCTGCAGTGTGTTATTCCTGGTTGACAGTTGCTTCCCAGTTTCATTGCTGTCCTGGGAAAGGGGAGCACAGTTCTTCATGAACAGTTAGTTATCTCTGCTTCAGTCCTTTGCCTTGGCACACCCTTCTTTCACAACTGTCATGCATTTATCTCTCCAGGGACACAATCCAGAGTTGCACCAAGTTACTGTGTCTTGCACAAAGGATGGATTACTAGCATTGTGTGATCTTTATCAAATCCAGTTGTTGCTCTTGTGGTTTGAATGACTGAACTGACACACAGATTATCTGCTGTTCACATTGTACAATAGTGGAGCCAAATCAAGCCAATTGCAATTTTAAAACTTCCATGTTGGAAGGGGAGAATGGAAGATAAACGTCATTTCTTGGTCCACAGTAAGAGCAACATCCCATGGGCAAGTATTATGAAGGTATCTACCAATGTTTTCTAAGCAAAGGCCACTAGACACTCACTTGGGAACCATGGGGTGTTGTGGTAAGAGGGCATTAGAAAGAACCTGTTATAGGATTTGGACTTTGGTTAGGTGATTTGGGGGAGGGTTCAAGAAAGTGGGATGGTATCACTAAGTGGGGACAATTTTATGATAAGTGTCTGTAAATCTTATCTACAAGGAGATTAGACTGGAATGAGGATAAAGCTGTGATTGGTAAAGAAACAGTCATCACTTACATCAGTGGGGAGAGGGATTTTGGCACAATCTTTTTGTCTTCCTTCATCGTGGTCACAGTGTGGCGTGTCTGATTCTTTCCACCTCCTATCTTGGAAATGGGGGCAGGAGAAACTGGTCTGTTGTTCTCCAGGGCTCCTTTCTCTGTCCCTCCATCTGGCTAGGCCTTGGGAGTGCTGTGGTTTGAATATTTGTCCCCTCTAAAACTCATGTTGAAGCTTAATCTTCAGATATGATTGGATCTTGAGGACTGTTCCCTTATGAGTGGATTAATCCATTCATGGGTTAATGGATTAATGGATTAATGTGTTATCAGGGAAGTGGAATTGGTGACTTTATAAAAAGAGGAAGAGAGACCTGAGCTAGCACACTCAGCCCCTTATTGAGTGATGCCCTACACCACCTCAGGACTCTGCAGAGTCCCCACCAGCAAGAAGATCCTCACTAGATTCTCCTCCTTGACCTTAGACTTCTCAGCTTCTACAACTGTAAGAAATAAATTCATTTTCCTTATAAATTACTGAGCTTTTGGTATCCTGTTATAAGCAACAGAAAATTGACTAAAATAGGGAGAACATCTTCCTTAGGGGTTAGGGGTCGCAAGATCCCACATCCTGCTTTCTGCTTGTGGAAGTTTGGAGGTCTGGGGTTGTTTTGACGGTCACTGACTGTTTTAGGCTCATGTTTCTTTGGCAATGCAGTTTCTCCCCAGTTCTAGTGGCTTCTGATCTATTTGCGTCTGATAGTTTCATGTGCCAGTAACTATAGCCAAAGTTCTTTTCTAGTCACAATCTTCCAGCTACTTCATATTTTTGCTTTCTTATGCATGTGTCTCTCCCTACTCAGGGCATCTTGAAGCTTAACATAATATAATAGGCATAGGTGTGGGTGGGAGACACACCTGTAATCTCACCTGTGTGTACAGTTTAGCCCTCTTTTCATTGTGGAGTCTTAATGGGTCTTTGCTGCTCAGAACATGTTCAGTCGCATATCTTACTCTTGGGGTGCCGAGGGATAGCTTTTCCTGGATTGTGAGGCCCATGTTTCTGGACTGTCTCTAGATGCTTTCCTGTCTCTCTCAAGCCAGCCAGTTTTTGCCTAAGCTCATGTCTTTCTGTGATGCTCAACTGAGTAAAATGGGTAACAGTCACCTAGACAGTTGGCATTCTTTTTTCTCTTCCCCCTGAGCTGGAGGCTGGGTGTGTGCATGGTCTGCCTTCAGGTGATCAAGGGTAAATGGTTTCATAAAATGACATGCACTGTATAAAATAGGTCTTCTCATTATCAGCTTTCTGACAGCGGTTTTTATTATGGTGTCACCTTCTTCAAAGAGCCCAATTCCATGTTAATTTATTTCTGTTGAAATATGTGTTTAATGATAGATAATTTGAAAGAAGAAAATTTCTGATTAGACTCTTTCTTTGGGACTCTTTCTTTGGCAATTATTTGACCCATTTTCTTCTTCTCTCCTCCTCTCCACTGTTTGGAAATGAAGCTGTACATTTGTGGCAGTTTTCTAAGCAGACGTCACAAAGGTGTGGTATGGCAGTTCATCTTTTTTGTTTTTAACTGTGTTAACATTGGAAAATCAAACCTTTTCTGATTTCTTACAAGAAGAAAAAACAAGACACTTCAGTTTTTTTTGAATAAAATGAGATATAAAGATAAACATTTTTGATGAAGAGAAGAGTTTTGCATTTAAGTTGCAGTGATGTGGACAACTCCCAGACTCATTCCTGTCTCTCTGTAGTATCCTACAAGAAGTGCCTGGACCTTCTTGCTTTCAGTCTTTTTCTGCTTTGAAGACAGGCAGAAACGAATACCTGGCCTGAGCTTCTCCTGGGGCCCTTGTGGAAGCAACATGAAATGACTGATGTGCAAACACATTCAGTAGTAAAGCTCTCTGGGTAGAGAAGACATTATTTCATCCTGAAGTACTTTTGGAAGGTAAATGATTTATTTAGCATACTAAGTTCATCCTCTGAGGCCATGTGTTTCTACTATAAGGTACCCAAACCAGCCTTGGAAACTTACACATTGAGAGAGGAGAGGTTCCAGTGATCATGTCTGTCTATGAGTTTTACTGAGTTGGGGGCTTTTCTATAGCGTTCTGAGCTCTATTTATAATTATCCTTAAGCAAAAAAGAAACAATCCAAAATGGTGACACAGAGAGTCCAATTTACAGTTATCTGTGATATAACCCAGTTAATAATCACCATAATACTTAGGGTCCTAGAATGCCGGTTTGAGTTTTTATGGAATTTTGAAGATAATGAGATTTTGTAATGGAACCATGTTTCTCAGTAATGTCTTTTACTGAATTATCTTGTCTTGAGTCAAGACAAGACTCAAGAGTGACTTTATTTTAAATGTAAATCTGCCATGTAACTTCTGACTAACCCTGACCTGATCATACCTCCACAATGTTTAGTTAATGTTATTACTCTTTATGTAGGAAGACCAATTCATTGTAAGTTTTCTTCAAAACAACCCTTGTTTTTGCAGAGATCATAGGCTGTGATTAGAGCATCCTACACATATCTTCCAGAGCACTATACTTTTGTTCCAAGATATAAACCCTATGTCTAGTTTTGTAGTGCAGAAATCTACCTGTTTGCACCTGCCCAAGACCATGATTCTGTCTGTAAATTCTCCAGTAAATCACCCAATACCAACAAACTGGATTTCTCTGTCTCCTTTGGTTTCTTGGATTTCTCTGTCTCCTTTGGTTCCTCCTTTGGTATTTGAGGATCGCTTTGCATATATGGCCCTTTCACAGAACACTTGATTAATTATCCAATTAATTTAAAAAATGATAATGAAGTAGGTTATGTTGCTTACTAAAAAATTGATAAACTTGAGGTAGCCATACTTCTTTAGGTCCACTTAGGAAACTGAAAGTTTTAGTCTTTTCAAAGATAAGCCATGTATTATTCATATGATTAGTGTGGAGGCTGATATTGAGAGAAGGTGTAGTAGCTTGCTTTTATATGAGGGCACTGGAATGAGATGTGATCTGTAGATTCCCATAGTCTGTGACCCATGCTGGGACTGACTCTTCTCCCCAGCTCTTGGAAAAGGGATCCAGCCCCACATGACTTCCCCGTTCCCTGGCTCATTTGGACATCCACAGGGGCCTCTTTCTCTTGGACCTGCCCCACCTAGCACCCATCATTTCTATTTCTCTTGCTCTGGGTGCCACCACATCTTCAGGACACAGCTTCTCCCGAGCTGATAGGGATGCCCTGGAGCCTGTGGAGTGCCTCTGTTGTCCAGAGTTCTGTGGTAAGGTCCCAAGAAGTTTTCTTACCTGAAGAACAGCATAGTTGAGGTGAGGTGCTGTGCTTTGCAGGACTTACTGAGGAGACTTTGACCCCGGTCTTCCTTCTGTCATTTCCGAAAGTGAGTGCATGGGGCCAGTGGGGTGGAGGTCAGTTCAGTGAGCACACACAGTGGGGAGGCAGAGCCTTCTACCTCTTGGGCAGCTGAGGCTGAGGTCCTGGGCTGGGCCTGTCTGCTTGGTGTCCTTGATGCAGGGATAGATCTTATTTTAGCGAACATGCCCCTACAGACAGGCGGGTGCCACCAAGGGAACCCACAGACAAGGCCCAAATGCTCTTATTTGTGATGTACATTAGGCAAAGAACCAGATTGGACTATCAAGCCGGAAGGGAGCTTACAACTTCCTGCTGAACAGAGGAAAAAAATGTGACCCATTGAGGGCAGTAATAGCTGACGAGCAGTCATGGTTGTTCTTACTCCTGGTTGGCTCAGGGCTGGGGGCACTAGGCATATTGCAGCGCCAGTGAAAGCAGAGCTGGGACTCAAACCCTCTTTTTTTCCCTCTCTCTATGCCATAGCAACCACGGTAAGCCTGTAAAATCTCCTGTGATTTGTGGAGTCTCAGGGTCCCTGGAAACCTTTCAGTGAACTCATAAGGTCAAAACTGTTTTCATAATGATATGGAGCCATTCTTTCCTTTTTCACTGTGTGGACATTTGCACTGATGGTGTAAAAGCAATGGCAGGTGCTTTGACACAAATCAAGACTGTGGCACCAAACTCTACTGACAGTCATCATACTCTTCACTGCCACCCACTCACATACAAAAAGCCAACAGCATTTAAGAATGTTCTTGATGAAGTCATAGGAATGATTAATTTTATTAAATTTTGACCTATGAGTACATGTCTTTTTAATATTCTGTGAGATGGAATTGAAAGTTTGCATAATGTACTTTGGCAGATGGAACTACAATGATTGTTTGAGGAAAAGCACTTGTGCTTTTTTTGGGTTAGGAGTTAAACTAGCTCCTCTTTTAATGGAACACTGTTTTTACTTTAAAGAACAACTGACAGACAAACCATGGTTATTCAGACTGTATTTTTGGCATAAAATGTCTGAAAATTGAACTGACTGAGACTGTTACTTCAAAGGAATTAACTGCCTGTATTTGTTGCAAATGATAAAATTGAATTTTCAGGCAAAAGTTAGAATTGTGGAAAACTTGTATCTGTCATGGTGAGCTTGATAGCCTCCCCATATGGGCATCACTCATTTTATTGCACTTTACAGAATTTTTTTTTTTTTTTTAACAAATTTAAGGTTTGTGGCAACTCTGCATCAAGAAAGTCTTTCAGTACCATTTTCCCAATAGCATTGCTTACTTCATGTCTCTGTGTCACATTTTAGTACTGCTCATGGTATTTCAAACATTTGCATTATTATTATATCTGTTATGGTTGTCTCTGGTCAGCGATCTTTGTTACTGTTGTATTATTTTGTGGTGCCATGAACTGTGCCCATATAAGATGTTGTATGTGTTCTGACTGCTCCACAGCCGATCATTCCATCTCTCTGCTTCTCTTGGGACCTCCGTATGCCCTGAGACACAACAATATTGAAATTAGGCCAGTTAATAACCCTTCAGTGGCCTCTACATGTTCAGATGAAAGGGAGGGTCACACATCTCTCACTTTATTTTTTATTTTTATTTTTGAGACAGAGTCTCACTCTGTTCCCCAGGCTGGAGTGCAGTGGTGTGATTTCGGCTCACTGCAACCTCTTCCTCTTGGGTTCAAGCTATTCTTGTGCCTCAGCCTCCCGAGTAGCTGGGATTACAGGTGCATGCCATCATGCCTAGCTAATTTTTTGTATTTTTAGTAGAGGCGGGGTTTCGCTATGTTGGCCAAGCTGGTCTCCAACTCTTGGCCTCAGGTGATCCACCCGCCTCGGCCTCCCAAAGTGCTGCATTAGCCACTGCGCCTGGACACGTCTCCCACTTTACATGAAAAACTAGAAATGATTAAGCTTAGTAAAGAAGGCATGTTGAAAGCCCAGATAGGCCAAAAGCTGGCCCTCCTATGCCAAACAGCCAAGTTGTGAATGCAAAGGAAGTTCTTGAAGTAAGTGAAAAATGTTATTCCAGTGAACACACAAATGATAAGAAAGTGAAATAGCCTTGTTGCTGATATGGAGAAAGTTTGAGTGGTCTGGATAGAAGGTGGAACTAACCACAACATTGCTTTAAGCCAATGTCCACTCCAGAGTAAGGCCTAATGTGCTTCACCTCTATGAGACTGAGATAGATGAGGAAGGTATAGGAGAATTTGAAGCTAGTAGAGGTTGGTTCATGGGATTTAAGTAAAGAAGTCTCCCTAATATAAAAGTGCAAGGTAAAACAGCAAGTGCTGATGTAGATGCTGTACCATGTTCTCCAGAATATGTAAGAGAACTGATGAAGGTAGCTACACTAAGGAATAGATTTTTAATGTAGACAAAATAGCCTTCTATGGAAAGAGCATGCCATCTAGGACACTCATAGCTAGAGAAAAGAAGTCAATGCCTGCCTGCAAAGATTTAAAGTACAGGCTGACTTTTTTGTTAGGGTCTAATGCAGCTGACGACTGTAAGTTGAAACCAGTGCTCATTTACTATTCCAAAACTCCTAGGACCCTTAAGAAGTATGCTAAATATACTCGGCCTGTGCTCTATACTGGAACAATAAAGCCTAGATAACAGCACATCTGTTTACAGCATGGTTTACTGAATCTTTTAAGACTTCTCTTGAGACCTGCTGCCCAGAAAAGGGTTCTTCTCAAAATATTACTGCTTGTGAACAATGCACCCGGTCACCCAAGGGCTCTGATGGAGATGTGCAAGGAGAAGAATGTTGTTTTCATGCCCGTTACCACCGCATCCATTCTGCAAACCACGGGTCAAGGAGTGATTTTGACTTTCAAGTGTTACTACTTAAGAAATACATTTTGTAAGGCTATAGCTGCCACAGATGGTGATTCCTCTAATGGATCTCGGCAAAGTAAATTGAAAACATTGTGAGAGGCATTCACCATTCTCGATGCCATTAAGAACATTTGTGACTCATGAGAGGAGGTCAGAACATCAACATAGTTTAGAAGAAGTTGATTCCAACCCTCATGGATGCCTTTAAGGGGTTCCTTCCTTTATTGAAGGAAGTCACTGCAGATGTGGTGAAAACAGCAAGAGAACTAGAATCAGAAGTGGAGCCAGAAGATGTGACTGAATTGCTGCAATCTCATGATCAAACTTGAATGGATAAGGAGTTGCTTCTTATGGATGAGAAGCAGGAAAGTAGTTACTTGAGATACAGTCTAGTAGTAGTGAAGATGCTGTGAACATTGTTGAGATGACAACGAAGGGTTTAGAACATTACATACGCTTAGTTACTAAAGCAGCAGTAGGGTTCGAGAAGACTGACTCCAATTTTGAAAGAAGTTATTCTGTGATGAAAGGCTATCAAACAGCATCACATGCTACAGAGAAAACTTTCGTGAAAGGAAGAGTCCATTAATGTGGCAAACTTTAGTGTTGTCATATTTTCAGAAATTGCCACAGCCACTCCAGCCTTCAGGGACTATCAACCTGATTGATCAGTGGCCATCAACATCCAGGCAAGACCCTCACCACTAAAAAGATGATGACTCACTGAAGACTCAGATGATAGTTAGCATTTTTTTTTAAGCAATAAACTATTTTTACTTTTTTCTTTTTACTTTTTTGAGACGGAGTCTCTCTCTGTTGCCCAGGCTGGAGTGCAATGGTGCAATCTTGGCTCACTGCAACCTCTGCCTCCTAGGTTCAAGCAATCGTCCTGCCTCAACCTCCCGAGTAGCTGGGATTATAGGTGTGTACCACCATGCCCAGCTAATTTTTATATTTTTAGTAGAGACGAGGTTTTGCCATGTTGGCCAAGCTAGTCTCGAACTCCTGACCTCAAGTGGTCTACTCACTTCAGCCTCCCAGTGTGCTGGGACTACAGGTGTGAGCCACCACTCCTGGCTGCAATAAAGTATTTTTAAAATCAAGGTATGTACATTGTTTTTAGACATAATGCTGTTGCACACAATAGACTACAGTAGGGTGTAAACATAAATTTTATATGCCTTGGAAAATGAAAAAATCCAGGTGACTTGCTTTAATTTAATGTTTGCTTTATTATGGTACCTGAAAAATGAACCCGCAGTATTTCTGAGGTATAGCTATATTCTAATAGGTGTCTTTTATCACATTTGCAAATATTTCTCTCATCCTGTATCTGCTCTTAATCCTCTTAATCAGTGCTTTTGCAGATAAAATATTTGTAATTTTCATGAAGTCCATATTATCAGTTCTTACAAAGCATGTTTGGTGTTAAGTTTAGCCCTAGATCACAAAGATTCCTTCTATTCTGTCTAAGTTTTACAGTTTTATGTTTTATATTTGAGTGTGCAATTTATTTTCAGTTTATTTTTGTGTAAGATGTGAGACTTAGATTGAAGTTCATGTTTTTGCCTATGGATATTTGATTGCTCTTACATCATTTTTTGGAAAGTCTATCCTGTCAGCAGTTGCCTTTGCAATTCTCCAAATCATCTGAGAAACTCATTTCTCCAAAATCATTTGGTTCTCTATAGTATTTTCCATACTGGATTTCTTATATTGTTCGATTGATTGCCACATGTCCATCCTTCTGACAGTGTCACATAATCTTGGCTACTGTGACTGTAAGTCTTGAAATTGGGTAGAGATTTCTCTCATTTTGCTCTTTTAAAAAATGTTTCAGTTATTCTAGTTTCTTTGCTTTTCCATATTTATTTTACACATATATATTATTTGCTTTTCCATATTATTATATACACACATTTTTTATGAAATTTTAATGAAAGTTGCATTAAATTTGTATAATAACTTAGGGAAAGTTGATATCTCTACTATGTTGAATGTTCTTATCCATGAACATAGTATGTCTCCATTTATTTAGATCTATTTTGTTTTAATTCTTCAGTGTTGTAGTTTTCAGCATAAAATCTCTACACGTTTTGGTGGATTTACACCTAAGTGTTGTTTATTTTCAGGGATTTTATTATATTTTAAATTTGAGTATCCATGTGTTCATTGATAATATACAAAAATGAAATGAATTTTTGTGTGTTTATCTTTAGTTTTATGACATTGCTGAACTCATTGATTCTAGAATTTTTTGGTAGGTCCCTTGGGATTTTTTACATAATCAAGTCATCTGCAGATTTGGACAATTTTAGTTTATCTTTTCTGATCGCTAGGTCTTTTATTTATTTCCTTATTACACAGATTAGAATTTCCAGCACTATGTGGAATATGAGTGAGCAACCTTGTCCTGTTCCCGATGTTAGGGGAAAATCATTCACTATTTTACTATGAAGTATTATGCTAGTTGTAGATTTGTATAGATTATATTTATCAAGTTAAAATAACTTTTTCTCTGTCCTAGTCTATTTGTACTGCTCTAACAAAATACCTGGACTTAGTAATTTATAAACAATAGACATTTACTTCCCATGGTTTTGGAATACGGAAAGCTCAAGATCAAGGTCCCAGTATTTGGTAGTTGGTGAGAGCCTCCTTGCTGCATTCTCACATGGCAGAAGGGTCAAATGCTCTGTCCTTACGTGGCAGAAGGCAGAGGGCAAAAAAGGGCCTAAGCTAGTTCCCTCCACCCCTTTTATAAGACATTAATCTATTTATTAGGGCAGAGTCCTGATGACTTAATCACTTCCCAGAAGATGCCACTCTTAACACCACTACAATGGGGATTTAGTTTCAACACATTAATTTTAGGGGACAATCAGACCATAACGGCCTCTATTTCTAGTTTTCTGAGAGGTTTTGTCATGAATAGATGTTGGATTTTGTCAAATGCTTCACTACATTGAGCAATAGGATTACTTGATTTTTCTTCTTTAGCTTGTAAATATGAAGTACTACATTAATTGATTTTCAAATACTGGAGCAGTTTTGCATTCCTGGAGTAAACCCCATTTGGTCATGTTGCACAATTCTTTGTACAGAGGCTCCCTGATTTAGGATGGGGTTACATCCTGATAAACCCATTGTATATTGAAAGTAGCATAAGTAAAAAATGCAACCAGTCTTTGGTCAAAGAATCACTGTTCCTAAAAGTCTGAAACCTCATGGTTTCATATGATTTTTTCACCATCATAAAATAAGAAAGTCATAAGCTGAACCATTGTAAGTCAGGGAATTGCTGAATTCTATTTTTTAATACTTTGCTAAGGATATTTTACATCTATATTCATGAGGGATGTAGGTCTGTATTTTTATTTCTTTCGGTAATGTCTTGTTTGGTTTTGGTGTCAGGGTAATACTAACTTTGTAAGATGAATTCAGAAGTTTTTCCTCTTCTTTTTTCTTCTGGAAAATATGATAACCAAAATAAAAAACTCAATGGATGAATGGAGAGATCAGAGGAAGGAATCAGTGAAATGAAAGAACATTAGAAATTATCTAAACTAATAACAGATATAATATAGACCAAAAAAGAACAAAGGCTCAGAAACCTGGGGGGCTATGAAAAAAAAGAGTAAGAATCATGTCATCACAGTTCTAGAAGAAGAGGAGAAAAAGAGCAAAGCTGGAAAAAGTACTTGAAAAAACAATAGCTAAAAATTTCTGTGGTGTTTGTCTGGAGTGAGCAGTTATTTTGTTAAAGTTTTCTGTCTTACTAGGCTGTCCCTTTTCTGGTCAAAACTAGATAAAATATGCTTTTGTTGGGGCTTCTTCCCCCTCCCACCCCATTCATATTTATGGTATTATGAACACCCAGGGAATTCACTATCGTGTCATTCCTTGGGTCCCAAGGTTTCTAGCTGGTCGGCCTTCCTCTAGCCATCTCTCAGAGTCTATGATTTGTTTTATATATAATGTCCAGTGTTTTCAGTTATACTTAGTGGGAGGAATACAGAAAAAAGCACATCTACTCCATCTTCCCAGAAGTGGAAGTTAACCTACAGAAACATCATTCTGACTAATATGGGACTGACTGCCTGTAACTGGGCAACAGCTGAAGCAAGAAGACCTATTAAAAAACTGAATGCACTTATCCACGTGAAGAATAATGGTGGCTTACGGCCATAGAGTGATAGCAGTGGAGGTGGTAAGAAGTAGCTGGGCTCTGAACATAGTGTGAAGAAAGTGCAGGTAGAATTTGCTGATTTATGAGGTATGTAGTATGAGAGGAAGAAAAGAGTCCCAGGGTTTTAGACTGATGAGCACGAGAATGGCGTGCCATCAGTTGATATAGAGAAAGATGAGGAGGAGCAGACTAGGGGGAACAGAAGGATGATTGAATTATGTTTTTCAAATGAGAAGTGAAACATGCCAATTATACAGCCAAATCAAGGTGTTAGGTAGGCATATGGATAGCACCTTGGAGTTTAGGGAATGGAGTTCAGGCTGAAAAGATATACTGGAGATTCATCAGCCCATAGGAGTTGTTTAGAGTCATGAAACCACGTGAAATCACTAAGGAAGTGAGCTAGAGAAGAGTACCAAGAACCTAACCCTGGGTTTTCCAGTGAGGCCTGGGATAGGGGAAGGAATCTAAAACAAAACAAAACAAAATACTGCATATCATCAATCAGAGAGCTAGGAGAAAAGACAGAATAGGGGTCTATCCTAGAAGCCAAGTAAAAAAAGTATTTCAAGAAGGAGGGAACAATGACCTGGTTCAGATCCTGCTGATAGGTCAAATAAGATAGGATTGAGACTTGACCACTGGATTTAGCAAAGTCAAAGAGGCCTTTGGTGATCCCCACAAAGCTGTTTTTGGTGGAGTAATAGGACAAAATCCAGATTGCAGTGGGTTAAAGAAAGAATAGGAAGGAATTGGAGATAATACATGTAGATTTAGGTGAGTCACTAAGTTCACCTATAATTGAGGATAGTGATGATGCCTTTCCTTCCTTAAATTAATCTTTACTGAGGACTTACTTTGGGTTAGACACAGCAAAGTAAGGAGATCTAGGGTGAAAGAGACTTTTAGGGTTATAGGGAGAGATATAAAAATAACAGGTATATTGGATTGTAACAGGAGATCATAGACAAATATGTATAATACTGCAATGGAATGGCAGATTCTTTACAGGATGGGAAGTCAAGACAGAATTTTCCAGGAATGTGACACTATGCCTTGAAGAAGTTTATCACAGGAATCAATACACGTGAGTGTTTTAAAAATAAGGTGTTGCTGCGCCTGTAGTCCCAGCACTTTGGGAGGCTGAGGCAGGCGGATCACGAGGTCAGGAGATTGAGACCATCCTGGCTAACACGGTGAAACCCCGTCTCTACAAAATTACAAAACATTAGCCCCGCGTGGTAGCGGGCACCTGTAGTCCCAGCTACTCGGGAGGCTGAAGCAGGAGAATGGCGTGAACCCGGGAGACAGAGCTTACAGTGAGCTGAGAGCGCGCCACTGTACTCCAGCCTGGGTGACAGCGAGACTTCGTCTAAAAAAAAATAAATAAATAAAATAAATAAGTAAAATAAGGTGTTACTGGGCATGGTGGCTCATAACTGTAATCCTAGTGCTTTGGGAGGCCATGACAGGAGGATTGCTTAAGACCAGCCTGGTCAACATAGACCCCATGCCTACAAAAAGAAAAGAAATTGCCAGGTGTGGTGGCACATGCCTGTAGTCCCAGCTACTCTGGAGGCTGAGGTGGAAGGATCACTTAAGCTCAGAAGTTCAAGGCAGCAGTGAGCTGTAATCACACCACTTCACTCTTGCATGGGTGACAGTGAGACCCTGTCTCTAAAAACAAAAACAAATAAATAAGTAATAAGGTCCTGTGGAAGTATATGTTAAATTATTTAAGAGGGTATTAAGTATGAAATTTAATCTGTTCTGATGGTGCCATTGGTAAGGAAGGACCTGAGTTTAACTCTTAAGAGAGATGGAGAACTACTGATTTTACTGCTTTATATAGTTTGGATATTTGTCCTTTCCAAATCTCATATTGAAATGTGATCCCCAGTGTTGGAGGTGGGGCCTAGTGGGAGGTGTTTGGATCATGGGGGAAGATGCCTCATGAATGGCTTGGTGTCCTCCCCGCAGTAATGAGAGAGTTCTTACTCTGTTAATTCACATGATAACTGTTTGTTTAAAGAAGAGCATGGAACTTCCCCCCTCCTTGCTCTCTTTCTGTTTATGTGACATGCCTGCTCCTCTTTCACCTTCCACCATGAGTAAAAGCTTCCTGAGGCCTCAGAAGAAGCCAAGCAGATGCTGGTGCCATGCCTATACAGCCTGCAGAACCATGAGCCAAAGCACCTCTTTTCTTCATAAATTGCCCAGTCTCAAGTATTCCTTTATAGCAATGCAAAACAGAATAACATAGTGCTCATAAAATGTCTGCTAAACCAGAGGAATATGAATGGGCAATCCTACAGCTTAATTTTCCATTCTTAGTATTTATAGTGATTTACATGAGGTTTGATGAATGTTAAGCTATGGAACAAAACACACAGAAGTCTATCTTCCCCACACCCTGCCCCCTGCTACTCTGCCACAGAAAACCATCAACTTATATCCCTGTGACTCTCTACCATATCAGCTTGTTGGCTTGAACATTTTGGATATTACAAACCATCATCCTAACATTAGAAGCAAAGACCAAATGTTACACTTTGTTCAAAAACAAAGAGAGGTGAAATAAGCCAGTCATAAAAGGATGAATAATATATGATTCCACTTAAGTGAGATACCAAGAGTAGTCAAATTCAGAGACAGAAAATAACATGGGGAGTGGGTTTTAAAGGTTGTGGGGAAGGGAAAACTGGGGAATGATTGTTTAATGGATACAGAGTTTCAGTTTTGCAAGATGAAAACAGTTCTGGAGCTAGATGGTGGTGATAGTTGCAAACAGGGTGAATGTACTTAAAGCTACTTAGCTGTACACTTGAAAATGGTTAAGATGGTGAATTTTATGTGTAGTTTACCACCATTAAAAAAATAAAAATAAGAAATACAAAAAGGAAGGATACCTTTGCCTCTGCCCATGATGGAGTAACCAGGATAGGACTTATCCTTCTGTTTTAAACAACCAGAAAACTGGCAAAATACATAAAACAATTTTATATATTTATAAATATATAATATTTATAACAGGCTGCACAAGACTGATAAAAGATAAACCCTATAATTCCCAACTTTCTTAGTAAAAGTACTTTTCAAACTGCATGGCAATGAGGGGGAACATGAACATAAGCAGAGGCTGACAGCATTCGAGTTGGTGAAACAGATAAAAGCTCAGGCAGGCTTAGTTAGTTGGAGATGGTGAAGAGGAGATACATGGAAAGACTGAAGAGAAGTAAAAACGGCTCCAAACATCTGCACTGGGGATTCCTTCAGTCTGTTGCCAAACACTGACCAATAACCAACACATGAAACTCCATGAGGCAAGACAAGAAACAAAAACAAAACAAAACAAAAAGCCTATAAGATGAATTTTTTTTTTTTTTGAGATGGAGTCTTACTCTGTCTCCCAGGCTGGAGTGCAGTGGCACGATCTTGGGTCACTGCAGCCTCTGCCTCCTGGGTTCAAGCGATTCTCCTGCCTCAGCCTCCCAAGTAGCTGGGATTACAGGCACCTGCCACCATCTTGCCTAATTTTTTGTTTTTAGTAGAGACAGGGTTTCGCCATATTGGCCAGGCTGATCTCAAACTCCTGACCTCAAGTGATTCACCTGCCTTGGCCTCCCAAAGTGCTGGGATTACAGGCGTGAACCACTGTGCCTGGCCTAAAGTGAACAATTTACATTGCTCAACAGAGGGTTGGGAGACAATTAGAGTTTTGGCCAGCCAGAATAGAGCATCCCTGCTGAACCACCAAGGCAATCAGTAGAGATAATGACAGGTGTACCTCCAGAGTAGGGCTAACTTAGCTCTAGAGTAAAAGATACTGTACATCCAATCTAACAAAGCTTAAAAAAGCTGACCCACAAGTAAATTAACTGCATGAAAGAAGAAAGTCTACTGTTCTTTAAAAAATATTGACAAAATCCAGACACTTAATGTAATTTTCACAATGTCTACTATCATCTAAAGCTATTGAACCTACAAAAAAGCAAGAAAATATGGCCAAAAACAAGAGGAAAAACAGTCAATAGAAACAGACCCTGAAAGGTAGAGATGATGAACTGTCCAAACAAGGATCTTAAAACAAGTATTATAAATATGTAGAAGTACTTAAAGGGCAGCATGAACATAGTGTAAGATAAATAGAAGATATATAAAAAAGAATCAGATGGAACTTTGACAGTGAAATAAATATCAGAAATGAAAAATTTAATAAATGAAATTAACAGCTGATTAGATGTGCAGAAGAAAAAGAGTGGTATAACATAGAAACAGAAAAGACCTAAACTAAAACACAGGGAGGGAAAAAGAGCTTCAGTGACCTGTGGAACAATATCAGGCAGTGTGTCATAACTTAGAAGTCCCAGAAGAGGAGAAGAGGAAGGTGTGAAGAAAAAAAAACAATTGAAGAAACAATGGCAGGCAATGCCAGAAAATATTTCAAATGTGATAAAAGCAATAAACCCACAATTTGAAGATGCTTAATAAAACTCAAGAAAGATAAGCACAATGAAAACCATATTGAGACCCCAAAGTATCGGAGGAGAACCTTAAGCACAGAGGCAGAAATATAAGAATGAATAGGCATGGATTTCTCATCAGAAATTAACCTAAAAAACAAACCAACCAACCAACCAGTGGACCTACAACTTTAAAGTGCTAAAAGAAAGACTGTCAACCTATAATTCTATTTCTGGAGTAAATATTATTTAAAATTAAGGGGAAATAAAGACTTCCAGAAAAACAAAAGCCGAATTTGTTACCAGCAAATTTAGGTAATAAGAGATGTTAGAGAAAGTTCTTAAGGAGGAATTAAAATGATATAGGTGAGCATCTATCCATCAAGAAAAAGAAAAATCTGGCCGGGCGCGGTGGCTCAAGCCTGTAATCCCAGCACTTTGGGAGGCCGAGACGGGCGGATCACGAGGTCAGGAGATCGAGACCATCCTGGTGAACACAGTGAAACCCCGTCTCTGCTAAAAAAAAAATACAAAAAACTAGCCGGGCGAGGTGGCGGGCGCCTGTAGTCCCAGCTACTCGGGAGGCTGAGGCAGGAGAATGGCGTGAACCCGGGAGGCGGAGCTTGCAGTGAGCTGAGATCCGGCTACTGTACTCCAGCCTGGGCGACAGAGCGAGACTCTGTCTCAAAAAAAAAAAAAAAAATCCACTGTGATAGATATGGATAATACAGTGATGTTGTCAGGGCTGGAGATAAATGGAATGCTAAAAGATAAAGAACTAATAAGAGGAACAAAGAACAGATGAAATAAGCAAAAAACAAGTATTAAGTTAGTAAATTCAAACCCAACAGTATCAAAATTAAATAATAAAAGTAAATGGTCAAAACATTCCAATTACAAGGCAAAGACAGGATAAAAAAAGAGACCCAACAATATGAATAAAACTCACATTAAATATAAAGATACAACCAGGTTAGAAGAAAAAGGATGAAAAAGATATACCATGCAAAGACTAATTAGAGATAAAGACATTTCTTTTCTTTTCCTTTTTCTTTTTTTTTTTCTTTTTTTGAAATGGAGTCTCGCTCTGTTGCTCAGGCTGGAGTGCAGTGGTGTGATTTCCACTTACTGCAAGCTCTGCCCCCAAGGTTTCACGCCATTCTCCTGCCTCAGCCTCCCAAGTAGATGGGACTACAGGCACCCACCACCATGCCCTGCTATTTTTTTTGTATTTTCAGTAGAGACAGGGTTTCACAGTGTTAGCCAGGATGGTCTCGATCTCCTGACCTCGTGATCTGCCCGCCTCGGCCTCCCAAAGTGCTGGGATTACAGGTGTGAGCCACCGTGCCCCCAGCCAAAGATATTTCATAATGATAAAGTATCAATTTATCAAAAAGATATAACAATCCTACTGTGTATGTACCCAAAAGCAAGTTTTAAAATACATGAAACAGAATTAAAAGTAGAAATAAGACAGCACTCTTTTCCCTGTACTAAAGCAAGTAGACATGAAATCAGTAAGAGAATAGAAGAGTGGAACAACACCATCAACCAGTTTGTTCTACTGAAACTTATAGAATATGTCAGCAACAACTGAAGAATACAAACTAATTTCAAGAAAACATGAAGAAGTGTTAAATAATAAAATGTTTTCTGACTACCACAAAATTAAATTAGAAATCAATAATAAGGTTATTGATAAGAACACGAGACTCTTCTTATGATTTTTGCAACTTCTGGTAAGTCTACAATTATTTCCAAATATAAAAAGTTCAAAAATATGTGGGATATAGCTAAGGCAGTGGTTATATACAAGTGTATAGATGTCAGTGCTGATATCAGAAGAGAAAAAAGATCCCAAATCAATTACTCTAACCTTTACCTTAAGAAGCTAATAAAATAACAGTAAAGTATATCCAAAAAGGAAGAAAATAATAAAGTTAAGAATAAAGATCAATAATATGAAAAACAGTAAAAAGAAGACTATGAAGGCATTATCATTTTACTTGAAAAAGTTGATAAAATTAATAAACCTCTGGCTCAACTGATCAGGAGAAGAGAAGAAATACAGGTTAAAATATCAGTAGTAAAAAGAAGACATCATTACAGATCTTACAACACTGAAGAGGCTAATGATGCAATATTTTGTATCACTGAACTTGATAACTTAGGAAAATTCAGTACCTTAATAAAACAACATAAACAAATTACTAAAATTGACTCAGGACACAAAAATCTGAAAAGCTTTAAAAATCTAAGTCCTTAATTTAAAATTTTACCACTAAGAAAACTTGAGTCCCAGATGAATTCTATCAAAAAAGTTTGAGAAAAAAAAATTCCTTCACAATTTTTTTTTTTTTCAGAAAATGGATGAGGGAATACTGCTGAATTTTCTTTAATGAGGCCAGCTTTATCCTGTCATGAAACCTGGCAAAAATATTCCAAGATAAAAAACACCAGAAAATTTAACTCAGGATCATAGATATAAAAGTCCTTAATCACTGATATAAAAGATGACAAGTATTAGCAAATCAGACTTAGGAAGATAGGTAGGTAGGTAGATAGCCACCGGGACCAAATGGGGTTCAACCTAGGAATGCAAGGTTGGTTTAACATTTAGTAAACTCAAAATATTAACAGAACAACAAAAAAAGTCTCTCATCACCTCAATACGTGCAGGTAAAACACTTGACAAAATTCAACACACGTTGCTAATAAAAAAATGTTAGGAAACAAGAAAAAAAGGGAACTTCTTCAAGCTAACAAGTGGATTTATGAAAAATCCACATTAATATTATACTTCATGGTGAATGACTGAATGTTTCCCCCTAAGGTAAAAAACAAGGCAAGAAGATCCATTCTCACTACTTCTATTCAACTTTATACTGGAAGTCCTAGACAATAAGGTGGGAAAAATAAATAAAAGGCACACATATTGGATAGAAATTCACAGACGACCAGATCATAGAGCAAAGGTTATTAAAACTAATAGCTTTAGCTAAATCGAGGATTCAAGTTCAATATATAAAGCAAACTATTTCTGTATACTAGCTAACATTGGAAATGATAAAAATTATAAATAGCCATTTATAATAGTACCCCAGAATATGAAACAGGGTAAAGTTAACAAAATATATGCAAGACTTGTATACTGGAAATTTCAAAAACAGTGCTAGGAGAAACGAAAGACTTAATACATGAAGAGATTATGATGTACACTGAATGGAAGACTCAATGTTGGTAGTATGTCAATTTGAATTGATCTACAGATTGAAAGCTATCTCAGTCAAACTCTAGCAGGCTTTTTTGGAAGAAGTTGAGAAGCTGATTCTAAATTTTTGTTTTTAAATGCAAAAGACCTAAAACAGCCGCAACTATTTGGATAAGACCAAAGTTGGAGGACTTGATTTATCTGGTTTCAAATATCCAGTAATCGATAGCGTATAATAGCATAGGAATAGGCATGTAGATGGAACAGAACACAGAGTCTAAAATTAGACCCAAGCTTGTATGATCAATTGATTTTTGACAAATGTCAAGGCATTTCAGTGGAGAAAGGGAAATATTTCCAACAAACTGTCAGAAGAACTGAATATCCATATAAAAAAAATGAACCTGATTCTTGCCTAACACTGTATTCAAAATTAACCTGAATATAAAAGCTAAGTCCATGAAACTTTTAGAAGAAAACAAAGGAGAAAGTCTTTCTGACCTTGGGGCTTACTAGATTCTTAGAAACATCAACAAATAAATAAATAAAAATAAAAATAAAGCAATATACCAACAAAAGAAAAACTTTACATTTCATCAAAGTTTTAAAATTCTGTTCTTTGCAAGGCACCATTTACAAAATGAAAAGGCAAATAACAGAATGGAAATTTTTTTTCCTACATATATCTGAGAAAAGGGCTCATTCAGAATATACAAAGACCTTTTGCAGCTAAATAATAAAGAAACAGCAACTCAATAAAAAATACCAAAATATTTCTACAGGTACATCCTAGAAGACATATAAATGGTTAATAAGCATATGAAAAAGATGCTCATCATCATTAGTCTTCAGGAAAATGAAAGCTAAAAACACAATGAGATATTAATATCTATATTAATTAGTCTTTAGGAAAATAAAAACTGAAGTTATAAAGAGATACCAGTATACATCTAACAGAATGCCTAAAATGGAATGAAAATAAGTAGTGATACAAATAGTGGTAAGCTGGATCCATCACACAGGCCAAGTGGGAGAGTAAACCACTCAACTGCTTTGGAAAACAGTTTGACAGATCCTTATAAAGCTAAATACCATAGCACTTACCATATACCACCTAACCATTCCACTCCCAGATTACCCACAAAAAAATGAAAGTATATTCTTATGCAAAGACATGTACAAAAGTGTTCATAGTAGCTTTATTTATAATAGTTAAAAGCTAGGAACAATTAAAAAATCTATCAACAGGCAACTAAACAAAACATATAGTGCAATAACTAATAAACAGGAACAAAATACATTGATACAATATGGATTCATCTTAAAAATGATGAAAGAAGTAAGCCAGACATAACAAAAAAAGTCAGTACATATCATATGATTCTATTTACATAAGCATATCAATAATTGCCCAGACTGGAAGGTGAGAGTGGGGAATATTGAATGAAAAGGGGTACCAGAACTTTTTGGGGTGATGTTCTATATCTTGTTTGTGGGGGTAGTTATACAGCACTCTATTTATATGTATGTGTGGGTGTGTGTATATACATCACAGTTCACTAATCTGTACACCTAAAATAGATGAATTTGATTGTATTTAAATTAAACAGAGAGAGGGAGAATTCGGCCTTCAATTAGAATACAGCGAGTCAGAGCAGGCCAGTGTTACCAATGGAACAAGCGGATTTATAAAAAATGATAAATTGCAAAAACTGTATTTCTAAAATGATCAAAGCAATGAAGAGTATATGAGCTATAACAACCCTTCTAGATAAGCTAAAAATAAGCCAATAATTCCAAACATTGCCTGGAATCAGGTGTGGTTCAAGCTGAGGGATTCTATGGGAGAAAAGAAAAACCAGCAGAGTGTTTGTAGAATCTTAAGTTACTACCGTAATTGACTGGGAACTAAAGGAGTCCCCAACACAAGTCCTGTTCTGTCCATCAGATTATCTGGCAAGTTCTGGAACTGTGCAGGAAGCCAGGAGATGGGCCAGTGAGATAGAACGGCAACTCTCCCACATTCTCCAGGTGTCTAGGGAATAAAGTCACCCTGAAGGAAACAGGCCTGCAACAAATACACAGTCCATCTCCCCCTCAAGTCATTTTTCCAGATTTTGAATCCATCAGTGTGTGGCAAGAAGCTAAAAAGATCAGCTCAGAAGCTTTACCTGGCTGAACTTGCAGGATTGAGGAGATAAGGACCTGGAAGGGTCTCAATGAAGAATCCAGGAAGGCCACTCTCAAGTTCAGGGACAAACTAAAGTTTTCCAAATAGTGACTTTAGGTTGCACTCAAAAAACTAGAAAAAGAACAGCAAAATAATCTAAAGTAAGTTGAAGGAAAAAAATAAGATCGTGGAAATCAGCAAAATTTAAAACAGACAAAAAATTGAGCTAAAAGCTGGTTCTTTGAAAAGATCAACAAAATCTATGAGCTCATAGCTAGAATGATCAAGATAAAAAAAGAAGGCACAAAACATGAATATCAAAAATGAAAGAGGAATTATCTCTACAGATCCTACAAATAATAAAAGGATAATAAGAGAATATCCTAAACAACTTTAGCCAGCATATTACACAACTGGGAAGAATTGGTCGAATTTCTTGAAAGACTAAAGCTCATTCAAAACAACGAAGCAATTAAAGCTCATTCAAAAAGAAGTAAATAACCGGAAAGAAATAAATAACCGGAATAGGCCCATATCTACTATATAAATTCAATTTCTAGTTAAAAACTCTAAGCTCAGAAGGCTACACTGGTGCATTCTACCAGATATTTTTAAAAGAATTAATACTGATTCTACCCAGACTCTTCCAGAGAATGGAAGAGAGGAAAACACTTCTGAACTCATCTTACTTATGAGGCCAATAATATCCGGATACCAAAACCAGATGAAGATATCACAAGAAAAAGGTACTGACTAATATTCCTCATGTAATTAGATACTAAAATCCTTAAAACATTATGAAATCCAATTCAGAAATATTTTAAATGGATAAAACATCACAACCAAATGGGGTTTATAGCAAGAATACGAGGTTTGTTTACTCATCATTCAATATAATTTACCATATTAACAATAAAGGAGAAAAACCAGACAATTATTTCAATAGTTGCAGAAAAACATTTGACAAAATTCAGCACCCACTAATGATAAAAATTCTCAGTAAAGTAGGAACATACAAGAATTTTGTCAACCTGATAAAGGGCATCTATAAAAAACCTACAGCTAACTTCATACTCAAAGGTGAAATAGTGAACTATCCTAAGACTACCAACAAGGCAAGGATGTCTGCTCTGGCTACTTCTCTTCAACATTGTTCTGATACGCACGATAACGTGGGTGAATCTCAAAATTATTATGTTAAGTGAAAGAAGACAGAATTAAAAGAGTTTATAGTATATGATTCCATTAATAAAAAATACAGACTAACCTAAAATGACAAAAACATGTCTGTGTTTTTCATGGACCCAGAGGCAGTGGAGGGCATAGCCTATAAAGGAACACAGGTAATCTTTTGGGGGTAATGGAAATGCCCTGTCTTAGGATCATATACAACTGTTAAAACTCATCAAATTGTACACTTTGATTGAATATAATATTTAAGGTAAATTATTCTCCAATAAATTTGATGAGAACAAATATGATTAATATGTTTAAAAACAGGAAAAGAGGAACAAATGGATAAAAAGATGAAGAATTTCAATGCTGACAGAAAACTGTCAATCTAGAATTTCTATACCCAGTGAAAATATTTTTTAAAAATGAAGGGCAACATAATTATGTTCTCAGACAAAGATTGAGACAGTCTGTCATTGACAGACCTGTACTATAAGAATACTTTTAGCAAGTTCTTTAGGTTGAAAGGAAATATTCCCAAATGGAAGCATAGAAGGAATGAAGAACACAAGAAAGGGTAAGTATGTGAACAAATATTTTAAGATACTGACTGCTTAAAACAGAAATAATATCATATTGAATCTATAACATGTAAAAGTAAAAATGTATGACTCTGTCAGTGCAGGAGGGGATAAAGGGAGTTAAACTCTTCTGAGATTTTAAAAACAGTCTATAATACATTATAGTGTAATTGGAATCTCTTAGATAACTACTAAAATGATAACACTAGAATAAACAAAAGGCTGAGATTAAAACAACGGAATAAAAAATACCTCATTATTCCAAACGAAGATGGGAAAGGGGAAATAAAGTAACCAGAGAACCACAGAACCAAAAAAATAACAAAAACAACAACCAACCAAATAGCAAGATGGTAGAATTAAAATGAACATTTTAGAAATACAAATTGAATGCATCTAGATTAAACACTCCAATTAAAATTCTAAAGGTTGTCAGACTGAATAAAAACTATGTTCTGTCTAAAAGAAGCATATTTTAAAAGTAAGGATGTAGTTAGGTTGAAAGTAAATGAGAAAAATCTATACTACTTGAACATTAACCCAGACAGACTGGAGTAACTTTATTACTGTAGTCAAAATTGACACTAAGACAAAATATATTACCAGAGAAAAAGAAGGACATTGCATAATTATAAAAGGGCTAGTTCAGTGGGAAGATGTAACACCCTGAATAGGCATGCATCTAATATTGTCTCCTTAAAATACAAAAAGCAAAAACAGAACTGAAAAGAGGAATAGATAAATACGCAATCATAGTTGAAGACTTTACATGCCATTACACTGAAATTTGTAAATACATTTAGCAAGGTTGCTGGATAGAAGGTGAATAAACACCACTCAATTATATTTCTATGTAGCAGCAACAGTAGAATCAAAAGAATTTCTAGAAATAAATTGAACAAAACCAGTGCCTCTATAGTAAAGACAACAGAATATCATTGTGAAAAAGAAGCTTAAGTGGAGGAATAAATCATATTATTTGCATTGAAAAACTCAATATTATAAAAGTATCAGTTCTTTCTCAAACTACTCTGTGAAACTTAAACACGACAATAGAAATTTCAGCAGGTTTTTTTTTCTTAGGTGTAAAGCAGCATGTTTATTCTAAAATGCATAAAGATGTGCAAAAGACTTCGAATAGCACAGGCAGTCTTAATGCAGAATGCCAGTGGAGGATCTCCACCAGCCATTATGGGGATATACTATCAAGCTGTGGTAATCAGTACAGATCCTTGACATAAGATGGAGAAATTGAAACAGAAGAGTCAAGAAACAGACCCACCCAAAAGGTGTGCTGTGCCAGTTATCTGTTATTACCTCTTAACTCCTGATCCCACCTGTCTTGGCCCCATTTGTTGAAATTGGTGCTGGACCCTAAGAAAATTTCTTCTTGACCATTTGGCATAGTGGTGGGCTTGTCAGCAGAGGGTGCTGGAGGGACACTGGTAGAGGAAGGGGCCTCTCTTCCAGGTTCCAGGGCTTTTGTTCTTGTTTGATGGCATGGCAGCCAGTGGGCAGTTTCTTATTAACAGTAGCCAGCACCCCAGTAGATGAGTGCCCAGAGAGTCTCACAGGCACCTCAGCATTGGCTCCAGCCTCAAGTACCTCAGTGCGTTTCTCCAGTGGGTCAGTGCACTCTGTCACAGTGCCTGAATCTCAGACTTGTTAGAGAGACCCTCTTCTGTGTTTATTCCTTTTCTTAGGACTCTCCTTTAGTGGCTTTTACATTTGTTATTCCTGTATTCTTTACAGTGGTCTTCACCCTTTACCCATCTTGATAGTTAATCCCTTTTACTAGTTAATTATTCTTTTTATTAAATTTTCCCTACTCAGATTACTACTGTAATTATTGTCTCCTGACTAGAACCTGGTACATAAGGCCGTTTGATTTTTAGCAAAGGCACCACCTACAATTAAGCACGAAAAGAATGATCTTTTCCGGCCAGGCGCGTTGGCTTACACCTATAATCCCGGCACTTTGGGAGGCTGAGGCAGTTGGATCACGAGGTCAGGAGTTCAAGACCAGCCTGACCAACATGGTGAAATCCCATCTCTACTAAAAATACAAAAATTAGCCTGGTGTGGTGGCACACACCTGTAATCCCAGCCACTCAGGAGGCTGAGGCAGGGCAATCACTTGAACCCAGGAGGCGGAGGTTGCAGTGAGCTGAGATCGCGCCACTGCACTCCAGCGTGGGTAACAGAGCAAGACTCTGTCTCAAAAAAAAAAAAAAGGGTATTTTCAATAAATGGAAGTAGAGTAACTGGACATACATATGGCAAACATGTACTTGGACTCCGTCTCACACCAGCCACAGTTGGATTGGACCTAAATGTTAAATGAATATACTAACACTGCTAGAGGAAAATATGGAAGAATATCTTCTTCATGGCTTCAGGGTAAACAAATTTTTCTTAAACCAGACTCAATAAGCCCTACCTATAAAAGAAACTATTGAGAAGTTGGACTTTATTAAAAATAAGAACTTTGGTTTATCAGAAGACCATTGAGAGAAATGTGCGAAGACAGGGCACACACTAAGAAAAGAAGTTTGCAATACATACATTAACCAAAAGATTTGTCTCCAGAATGTATAAAAGCGACTGCAAGTTAATTTTTTTAAAAAGGCAACAAACAGGCCGGGCGCAGTGGCTCACGCCTGTAATCCCAGCACTTTGGGAGGCAGAGGTGGGTGGATCATGAGGTCAAGAGATTGAGACCATCCTGGCCAGCACTGTGAAACCCCGTCTCTACTAAAAAATACAAAAATTAGCTGGGCATGGTGGTGCGTGCCTGTAGTCCCAGGTACTCGGGAGGCTGAGGCAGGAGAATTCCTTGAACCTGGGAGGCGGAGGTTGCAGTGAGCCAAGATTGTGCCAGTGCACTCCAGCCTGGCAACAGAGCAAGACTGTCTCAAAAAAAAAAAAAAAAAAGCAACCAACAAAAAGTGGGCAAGATACTTGAGCAGACACTTCACAAAACAGGACATTGAAATGTCCAGTAACTTATAAAGAAGTGCTCAGTGCTGTCAATGATCTGGAAAGTACAGATTAAAACCACAGTGAGGTACCATGACAGCCTTTAGAAAGGCAAGCGTGAAAAAGACAGAAAATGGCAAGTACTGGTAGGAGTGTAGAACAACTGAATTCTTACATGCTGCTGGTTGATTGCGACCTGCTTTGACCACTTTGAAAAAATGTCTGGCAAGTATCTACTTAAAATAAACCTACACCAACCATATGACACACCAGTCTTCCTTCTGGATATATATGCAAAAGAAATACGGACATATGTTGGCCAAATGTTATCTATAAGAAATTTCATAGAAGCTTTATGCCTCATAGTGAAATACTGGAAACATCCCGAATGCCTGTCAGCAGTTCAACTGTTTTAGTTAAACAAACAAGCAAATTATGGAACATATGTACACTGGAATACTACATGGCATAAAAAATTACTCTAAATATCTTCCTAAATTTATGCTCCAGCACAAACTTGTGGAGAATAGACTCACTAATAATTTAATTTTTAAAAACTTTTCCATCTTAATCATACAAACCACTTTAAAAAATCACAAAGTTGCCAGATGCAATGGCTCATACCTGTAGTTCCAGCACTTTGGGAGGCTGAGGCAGGAGGATTGCTTGAGTCTGGGAGGTTGAGACCAGCCTGAACAACATAGTGAGATGCCACCTCTACAAAAAATTTAACAATTAGCTGGGTGTAGGTGTGCACACCTGTGGTCCCAGCTACTCGGAAGGCTGAGATGGGAGGATTGCTTGAGCCTGGCAGGTGAGGGCTGCAGTGAGCCATGATCATGCCACTGCACTCCAGCCTGGGCAACAGAGGGAGACCTTGTCTCAAAAGAAAAAAAAAATTACAAAGGAATTATTCTCCTACTTACAGTATCTTATTAATAAGACAGAGACAGAACATGTAGCCGTGGCTCATTTTTGAATCAGCTGTGTCCTACTAGTTTCCACAAAGTCCAGAAGACTTCTCCTCTGTTGTGTGAGCCTCAGAAGTGGCCAGGGGTAGATATCATGCAGGCTGAAGCATCTCAGTCATCAGACACCAGATACTGAGTCCCCATCTGGCCTGTCCACCTTCCCTACACACTACTCCCCATGCACCTTATCCTGTTGACTCACCTGGGCTTTACAATTTAGTCCCTGAGAGATGTGGAAAACAACTTTTTTCTATTTTACAAGTTAGAAAACAGAAGTCTAGGCAATAAAATAATAGTAACTCTCCCTTACTGCAACATCCCTATGTGCCAGGCCTGTTCCACAGCCTCTCCAAGATTAGGCTGTGGTGCCATCCTCTTGAGGCTCCTTCCCTTTCTCCAAAGTGCTCACCTCTCTGACGCTCCACATTGCTTTGTGGAGTGTGTGCTCTTCTCTGATTGTGCATACCTGACACTGTATGGCACTGAAGACACTTGTGTTCATGCATTAGCCTCCCATTATGGGGGACACATGCTCCTTGAGGATGGGAGCTGTCGCCCACCAAGCAGCTACCAGGACAGGGCTTTTCAATAAGTCATTTGTTGGACTGAATTTCTAGCATCACATCTCAGAGCCTCAGCCTGGCAGGGCTCTCTTGGGGAGAAGGGATCTGGGGATCATCTGATGAAAGCAAGGACCAGCATGTGACATAGAGGAAAAGAAAGAGCAGTCTACATGAGGTCTCTGGTCTGGTGCAGTGACAGCACTCATTCCAGAAGAGCTCTTGGCCAGGAATGTGGGAGCCAAAAGGCTGATTAGCTCATTGCTGCACTGCTGGCAAGCATGCTGGCCTCTTGGCACAGCCCCAAAAGAATGTGATGTGAACATTATGCGCCATTAAGCTGACTCAGAGAACAAATGACTAAGTTTCCCATAATCAAGGAGATTTTGGCTTGGCCCTTCATTTTGATGCAACCTGAGTTTAATGCATCATGATGGATGATTCCGGTCCACCCCAAAGGAAGTGTCTTTGCTGTGAGGTGTGTTCTTAGCCAGTCTTGCTTCACGGCAGGGGCAGGGAACATTTTACTGCCTTCCTAATGTTCTCCCAGCTATTTGGAATCCTCTGTGAACACTTTTCTCCATAGCAAGCTATAAAACAGGTGATTCTGTTTATTGGAGCTGTGCTATTTAAAGACCAGCTTGCTCATTAACATCACCTGCCACAGCCCTGAGCTTTATGTAGCAACTCAAACATGGCCCACAAATGGAGGAAAGTCTTCATACCCCAAGGTAATGAAAGATGTTAGAGGGTAATGAAAGAAATAAAATGGGCATAGACAACCTAATCCACACCTCTGAGTCCCCAGCGAGGCATGGCCTAGGGCTCTCCCAAGTGACCTAGAAGCTAACAATTCCACATCACTTTCTGCATTTTCATTATTCCTCCATCCTGGAGACCTTCTGTGGAGGGCACTGACTCCTGCGATTGATTCTTGAATGGCAGGAGACGATGGAGATTAGAAGATAAGCCAGAGTTCAATCTGCCCTTCCTCCAATGCAATCTGATAGAGCTTTCAACCAACACCCACTCCCTGTTTGTTACTAACACCAAACCTCAGTGCCATCCAATGTAGAGAAAGAGACAGTAAGAGAGTCCAGAGTCACATATAGCTTGTCATATCTGGAACTCTAGCCCTTACCCAGTGTATTAGTCTGTTTTCACACTGCTAATATAAACATACCTGAGACTGGACAATTTACAAAAGGAAGAGGTTTAAAGGGCTCACAGTTCCACATGGCTGGGGAGGCCCTCACAATCATGGCAGAAGGTGAAAGGCATGTCTCACATGGCAACAGATAAGAGAAGAGAGCTTGTGCAGGGAAACTCCCTGTATAAAACCATCAGATCTCATGAGACTTACTCACTATCACCAGAATAGCATGGGAAAGACCCACCCGCACGGTTCATTTATCTCCCACCAGGTCCCTCGGACAACATGTGGGGATTGTGGGACCTACAATTCAGGATGAGATTTGGGTGGGGACACAGCCAAACCATATCATTCTGCCCCAGCCCCTCTCAAATCTCATGTCTTCACATTTCAAAACCAATCGTACTTTCCCAACTGTCCCCCAAAGTCTTAACTCATTTCACCATTAACTCAAATGTCCACAGTCCAAAGTCTCATCTGAGTCAGGTTTTCTGATTTCATTTCTATAGTCAAGAAGCTGAGGGACAGGACCCATCATGCCAGTGACAATGTTTGCTGAGTCTGGTGGGAGGCTCCGCAATAGCAGGAAAAGCTCCCTGGGTGCTTCTGCTCTGAGACGGGAGATCTAAACCAGATGATTTCTCAGGACACTTGGATTATTAATATTTTGTGGTCAGTGATGCCCTTAGGCCCTGAAAAATCCTGTCTTTTTAGAAAGACTCAATCATATTTAATGTGTTCTAGGGAATAAATCAGAAACTTAGTCTTATGGCTTAAGGAATTTTCTAGTAATGGTCTGGAAACTGAAAGGGAACACATTAATCAGAATTCCCTGTTCCCTGGATTCCCAATAGAAGAGATGTTCCTGTATTTCCACAAGGGGCCCTGGAAGCAGCCCATAGATGGAAAGGACTGAGGCCAAGTGAGGATGAGTACACAGCACCCCTGTACTGTGATCCTGGGCCTGTGTCCCACACCCTCCACAGGGAGAGTTCCTTCTGCAAGGTGCCCGCCCAGCAACAGCGACCTCTCTGGTGCTGACAGACCTTTTTTTCTCCACTGCGCAGTGTGCCATAGGTACCCCGTGCATGTGAGTGAGCCAGCGAGCTCCATGTCCTGATAACAGGCAGTGAGATGTGAATTCCTGTCTAGGGCTGTAACCTGCCAGACTGCTTCCAGCCTACATGAAGGCTGGTCACTCCCTCCTTCTCAGGCACTGCCTCTCTTGGCCCAGAGCCTTCTGTAGAGAGTTGCTGTGGCTCCAGCTTTCCCATCTCCTCCACCATTTTACGTCGTCTTAGGCAGCCTTTCCATCGAGAGCTTGTCCTACCAACATTCTCTGCCTCCGAAAACCCTTAGGAGCAGAAAAATCATCTGCAATATCCCTGATCCCCTTCTTAGAACAGCGCATTGCCCCCACCAAGTGCTAATAAATGTTGTTGGATAACAGAGCAATTTGGGTTAAATCTCCTCTCACAGAGGATAATCGCCTGGAGGGATTTTGCCTTGAAAATTAAATTCTGATATCAGTTTCTAAAATTATTTGCAATATTAAAGTTGAAATGAATCCATCAGACAGTTTCCTTCCAATGTTAGTCTTTCAAGTGAACCTACTTTCCTATTAGCACTCACCTAAAAACAAACAAGCAAACAAACAGATCTTCCCTCTGACTCAGTGTGAGGAAGGGGACAGGCAGCATCTGGTGACAGCTTATCATCTCAGTGGGTCCATCGTTCTTCACCAAAACCACTTATGTGTCCTCCTCAAGCACCAAGGTATCCTATGACACTAGGCCAGTGGGCTCTCAAACATTTTGGATTCAGGACCCCTTTCCTCTCAACTTCTTAAGTTGGGTTCTATCTATTGATAGTTACCTTACTTGAAATTAACACAGAGATTTTAAAGTTACTCAGAAATTCATTTGTAATAATAATGAACCCATTACATAATAAAAACATTTTATTATTTACTTTTTGAGACAGAGTTTCATTTTCTTTTTTTGAGACAGACTCTTTTTTTTATTTATTTATTTATTTATTTATTTATTTTGAGACGGAGTCTTGCTCTGCCGCCCAGGCTGGAGTGCAGTGGCCGGCTCTCAGCTCACTGCAAGCTCCGCCTCCCGGGTTCACACCATTCTCCTGTCTCAGCCTCCCGAGTAGCTGGGACTACAGGCGCCCGCCTCGTCGCCCGGCTAGGTTTTTGTATTTTTCTTAGTAGAGACGGGGTTTCACCGTATTAGCCAGGATGGTCTCGATCTCCTGACCTCGTGATCCGCCCGTCTCGGCCTCCCAAAGTGCTGGGATTACAGGCTTGAGCCACCGCGCCCGGCCTTGAGACAGACTCTTACTCTGTTGCCCAGGCTGGAGTGCAGTGGCACGATCTTGGCTCACTGCAACCTCTGCCTGCTAGGCTCAAGCGATTCTCCTGCCTCAGCCTCCTAAGTAGCTGGGATTACAGGTGTGTGCTACCACACCAGGCTAATTTTTGTATTTTTAGTAGAGATGGGATTTCGCCATGTTGACCAGGCTGGCCTTGAACTCCTGACTTCAAATAATCTGCCAATTCGGCCTCCCAAAGTGTTGGGATTACAGGTGTGAGCCACGTCACCCAGCCCCAAAATAACATTTTAATAAAAAGAACTATATTTTATAAAACAAAAATAAATTAGGAGAATTTCTAGAACTCTTTAATGTCAGCGTTACTACGACAGCTTGATTTGCCTATGTCTTTCTGCATTAATCTGTTGTGATACATTGCTCTGATTGAATTATGTGAAGAAAACTAGAAATAAGAGGAGTGTTTTTGTAGCTTTATCAGATTGTTGTAGATGTTCTTGTTAGATAGGACATCAGAACTTGACAGGTGGTAGTTTCTTAAAGGTTAGTTGCAAAATGGAATCTGAAACACTATCAATAAACTTGTAGTACTTTATTATAACCCATTGTCTGTCAGTCTTGCCCCTCAAAGAAATATTTTACCATGCATGATTTTCGTAACATGCATTAGTCATTTGGAAATACTAGTTCGCTGAGTTACGAAGATTTTCCTAATGTTAACACATTTCTATATACGGTGTCAAAAATAACTTGATAATTTCACCGCTAAGCTCATTAGAAACATCAACTATAGGCAAATATCGGAGCTATTGTAGCTTCTATTCCAGACCACCACAATAAAGTGAATATCAAAGCAAGTCACGTGAATTTTTTGGTTTCTCAAGGCAAACAAAAGTTATGTTTACACTCCATTGTGTGTAATAGCATTATGTCTAAAAACAATGTATGTGCCTTAATTTTAAAAATACTTTATTCCTAAAATATGCTAATGATCATCTAAGCCTTCAGTGAGTCATCATCTTCTCACTGGTGGAGAGTCTTACCTGAATGTTGATGGCCGCTGACTGATCAGGGTGATAGTTGCTGAAGGCTGGGGTGGCTGTGGCAATTTCTGAAAATAAGACAACACTGAAGTTTGCCACATCAATGGACTCTTCCTTTCATGAAAGTTTTCTCTGTAGCATATGATGCTGTTTGATAGCCTTTCACCACGGTATAACTTCTTTCAAAATTGGAGTCAGTCTTCTTGAACCCTGCTGCTGCTTTAGTAACTAAGCTTATGCAATGTTCTAAACCCTTTGTTGTCATCTCAACAATGTTCACAGCATCTTCACTACTAGTAGACTGCATCTCAAGTAACCGCTTTCCTGCTTCTCATCCATACGAAGCAACTCCTTATCCATTCAAGTTTGATCATGAGATTGCAGCAATTCAGTCACATCTTCTGGCTCCACTTCTGATTCTAGTTCTCTTGCTGTTTTCACCACATCTGCAGTGACTTCTTTCAATAAAGGAACCCCTTAAAGGCATCCATGAGGGTTGGAATCAACTTCTTCTAAACTCTGTTGATGTTCTGACCTCCTCCCATGAGTCACAAATGTTCTTAATGGCATTGAGAATGGTGAATGCCTCTCAGAAGGTTTTCAATTTACTTTGCCCAGATCCATCAGAGGAATCACCATCTGTGGCAGCTATAGCCTTACAAAATGTATTTCTTAAGTAGTAACACTTGAAAGTCAAAATCACTCCTTGACCCGTGGTTTGCAGAATGGATGCGGTGGTAACGGGCATGAAAACAACATTCTTCTCCTTGCACATCTCTATCAGAGCTCTTGGGTGCATTGTTCATGAGCAGTAATATTTTGAGAAGAACCTTCTTCTGGCGTACCGTGACTGGGAGAGGGCGAGTTGGTCTTGAAGGGCCTTGGAGTCTGATGGGAGAATTAGACTTTTACTCCATGGGAAATAGGGAGCCATTGCAGGGTTTTGAGCAGAGCAGTGACATGAATAGACTTAGCCTGTAAAAGGATGATTGTGCCTGCTGTTTCAGGGGGCATGAACAGAAAAAGGAGCATATTTACTAGGGAGGATGGTGGTGGCTGTGCCCAGGGTGGCAGCAGTGGATATGCATGGTGGCTGGGTTCTGGGTGTAGTTTGGTGGTACATCTCCTGGGGCTTGCTCATGAACATGCATGTGACATGAAAAGGACAGGCATCAAGAATGGCTCTTGGCCTGATAACCTAGGAAGATGGCTTTGCAGTTGTCACATGAGGTTGCAGTTTGGACATGTCCTGTGGGGGACAGCAGTGGGATGTTACATGTGAGCCAGGGTTTGGGAGAGGGGACCAGTACCTGGAGATGGAGGTTGGGAGTGGTGGATGTATGAAATTACCAAGTGGGGGGGAGTACAAGGAGAGACGAGGATCCAGGTTGGAGGCTGGCCCTCTGGCTGATGTCAAGAGGTTGGAAGGGAAGACACGTTTCTCTTGGGGAGTTGGGAAGAACAAGCTGGTCAGCTGGAGGAAAGCCAAGGGGCACTGCCCAGCCGCTGAGTGGGTGGTGGTGAAGGTCGTATGAGATGCTGGGGATGGATCCAAGGAGACTCTGGTGGCAACCCTGAGCACTGTGGAGTCAATGGTGACTGGAGAAGGACCGCCACTGCTGGGGTGGAGCAGAGCCCTCAGGAATGAGGGGAGTTGACATAGTTTTTCTGCAGAAAAGAGTAAGGAAACATGGTGATTGATGGGGGAACTGGGAACAAGAGCAGGAAGTTTTAAAATGCAAGACATGATATCTTCTGTTGCTGTGGTCTGCGGGCCAGCTGCAGACTGGGAGGCTGCAGTGTCTGCCTCCATTTTCCTGCTCTCCCTTGGCAGAGGTGCCACAGGGGGCTCCAAGGAGTGCTGTCTGCTACTGGGGTGGGGCGGGGGGGGATCGGATATGAGAAGGAGGGAGACATGGAGACATTAAACATTGTCTAAGTGAAGGGCAATTGTATTTGAAGTAATTTGAAGATTGACAGGAAATTCATAAAGGGAATATGGAGTTCCATTTACAACAGCAAGAGATTGCCTTGTCCATAGCTTCCTGACCTCTGGAAGAACAGAAGTTGCTGCTGGCAGAGTTCCAAAACATGAAAATGTAAAATGGAATTGAATAATCTCTCCTAAATCAATTTTGTGAGCCAAATGACCTAGAGAGTGATGTGATACAGTGCAGGTAGACGACACAGAGCCCTGCTGTCTGCTGAATACATGATGACAGTTGATTCTGGAGATAACCAAATACCAGCTTCCCTTTGGCCTCTGGAGCCTGGTTTCTACCGTTAGCCTCCACAGAGCCCATCTTGGGGAAGTGTGCCTCTTTTTTCTGGCTTTAGCGTGCTGATTCCAGACTCCATTGTGAGGGTCACCTTGCTGGCTGTGAGGAGCTCTCTTTCTGGGCCCAGCCAGAAGGCCCCTGCGGCCTCTTGTCAGGAGCACTGGGCTGTTGCTCTCTCTGCAGCATGGTGATGGATGCATCCTCTGAGTGAGGCTCATTTGCTTATGTGAGTTCTCTTGATCAGCCAGGTTCCCAGGGAATCTCATGGAGACTGGCTGCGTCGGCCAGTGACGCCAAGTGAGGGCTGTTGCTGTTTGTACTTATCCAGGGACACCTTCAGCTTGAGGCTCCACCCTTGTGAGCAGGGGTCTCAGTGAGCATCTGAGGGCCTCTATGTGAGGTCACAGCAGGACCCAGGCTGGAGATGTGGGCACAGTGTGTAAGTGACACCAGGGCTGGGACAAGCAGGGCCCCTCCTCGGCTGAAGATGGCCACTGTGCACATAGAGACAAGGGCTTCTGCAGCTCCCTGGGGAGTCTAGCCATTGGTGGCTGTGTTTTCTCTGAGGATTCTTTACTGAGAGTGCACTTCTACATGGCTTGACCTGCTTGAGCCATTTCAGGGTGCTCCTGTCTGAATTAGCAGGGAAAGTGCCTGTCAGTGTGGACCCAAATAGGGAACCTCTTGGCACCTGTGGTTGCCACAAATCAGGGATCTGTGGATGTTTTCTGTCAAGGCCTGGGTAGTAAATATTTTAGGCATGAGGGTCACATGTGGTCTCTTATAGTCTTTTTTCCACCCCTCAGCCTTTTAAAATAATAAAAATCATTTTTAGTTCATAGGTTGTACAGAAATGGTCTGTGAGCCATGGCTTACTGACCCCTGCTGTGAGCCCAGGAGGCAGGAATAAAATACTGACTTGGCTGTGGTGCTCACTAATTCAGTCCCTGTAGAGGTGAGAGAGGCACAGAGCACGTCTCTTTTTGGGACAGATCATTCTTTTGCACGTGTGTGTTTATGTCATTGTGAAAGTCAGTTTTTTTTTTTTTTTTTTTGAAACGAAGTCTTGCTCTGTCACCCAGGCTGGAATGCAGTGGCTGGATCTCAGCTCACTGCAAGCTCCTCCTCTCGGGTTCATGCCATTCTCCTGCCTCAGCCTCCCAAGTAGCTGGGACTACAGGCACCCGCCACCTCGCCCAGCTAGTTTTTTGTATTTTTTAGTAGAGACGGGGTTTCACGGTGTTAGCCAGGATGGTCTCGATCTCCTGACCTCGTGATCCACCCTCTCGGCCTCCCAAAGTGCTGGGATTACAGGCTTGAGCCACCGCGCCCGGCGAAAGTCAGTTTTGAAGAGGACTCTCCATCTTTCTTACAGACTTTCACTGTTCAAGACACTCAGTTGTCAAAGAATCTTTTCCACCTTTACATTAGCAATGTTGTGTTTTAGAAAATCCTCATTGCTGCAATACACCAGAGGTAATGAATTTGAACAAACTCTTTCTTCCCCTAGAGCAGTCTTCTCTACTCTGACTACACATTAGTCATCTGGGAGGCTTTTGCAAAACAGCAGTGCCCAGGTCCCCTAACCAGGAAAGTTGAATCTCTTGGCGGCCCTGACATCGCTGTGTAGCCAGAAGAAGAGCCCTCTGCCCAGGCTTACAGCATCTAGCAGCAGGTTCATTGATTCTGAGTGTGCTGCCTGGATGTCCAGTCTGGCTGACATTACAGTATGCAGAGTCTCTCACACATCGGAGTGTGACAGGAGCTTACTATTGCTACTAGTGCAGGCTTCTCCTTTCCCTCCCTCTGCTCTCTCTCTCCCTTCTCTTCTCTCCCTCCCCTCTCCCTCTGCCTTCTCTCTCTACTGCCCCTTTTTCCCTACCTGTCTCTATTTCTCTCTCTCCCTCTGTATAGCTCCCTCCCCAGTCCCCACCGCTGCCCATATACTGTAAATGCTCTAGAATTGAGGAAAGATTTTTGGCTTAATCAGCAAGTGCTGGTTCAATTAGCACAAATCCCAAATGACATGAGGAGGTCTTTCAGCATTTAGGTTGAGAAGCCCTAGCCAGGCGGAGGGAGGTGGGCTGATGTGGAGCATCCACGGTGTGCACTTAGGGTGAGCTCGCTGCCTCTCAGATGTCAGGGACACCAGAAAGCCCCTGTTCTCTCTCTGTGCTTCAGTTGATACTGTTTCAGTTCCCAGTGGGACTGACATCTAGGAATTAGGTATTTACTTTAAAAAATATTTATCTCTGCAGTTTGGATCAAAGTTCAAGAAACTGCTTAGAAAGAGGTTGGGGCCGGGCGCGGTGGCTCAAGCCTGTAATCCCAGCACTTTGGGAGGCCGAGACGGGCGGATCACGAGGTCAGGAGATCGAGACCATCCTGGCTAACACGGTGAAACCCCATCTCTACTTAAAAAAAAATACAAAAAACTAGCCGGGCGACGAGGCGGGCGCCTGTAGTCCCAGCTACTCGGGAGGCTGAGGCAGGAGAATGGCGTAAACCCGGGAGGCGGAGCTTGCAGTGAGCTGAGATCCGGCCACTGCACTCCAGCCTGGGTGGCAGAGCGAGACTCCGTCTCAAAAAATAAAATAAAATAAAATAAAATAAAATAAAATAAAAGAAAGAGGTTGGTAAAAAGATGACAGAAAATCTCTTGGTTATGAGGCTTGTCAGCACATTTATTTTGTCCTTTTCTGTAACTTTTATTTCTAGGCCCCTAAGGTCAGCCTCTGCTTGCTCTTCATGCTGAGTGTGCACGCACATTATTGATAGCAGGAATGGGGAAGGAGTAATGCTTTCTGCTTGGGAATATTCCCTGAGAGAAGCCTTGGAATTGGAATACTTTTTTGTCTCTGGGGATCTAGGTCAGCGCTTCTGAAACTTTAGTGTGCATGAGTCACCTGGGTTTTTAAAATGCAGATTATGGCCGGGTGCAGTAACTCATGCCTGTAATCCCAGCACTTTGGGAGGCTGAGGTGGGTGGATCACCTGAGGTCAGGAGTTCAAGACCAGCCTGGTCGACATGGTGAAATCCCATCTCTACTAAAAATAGAAAAATTGTCTGGGCATGGTGGTGGGAGCCTGTAATCCCAGCTATTCGGAAGGCTGAGGCAGGAGAATTGCTTGAACCTGGGAAGCAGAGGTTGCAGTGAGCTGAGATCATGCCATTGCACTCCAGCCTGGGAGACAAAGTGAGACTCCATTTCAAAAATAAATACATAAATAATAAATAATATAATAAATAAAGTGCAGTTTCTGACCCAGTGGATGTGAGGCGTGGGGATCCGCATTTCCAGTGAGCACCTCTGTCCACACTTTGTGAGACTTTGGGCCATCATTGCATGTGATCCTTGACTGAGGCATAATCAGAATGATTCCAGAGGATGTTTGCCAAATACAGACGTATTATTAGGAGCATAATATCCAAATAGTGGAGGTGATAGTCCTGCTTCTCTGTGTGCTGCCTGCCTGTTCTTGGACTCCTCGGAGAGCAGGGAGAGAGTGGGGCCATCACTGGCACGTGCAGTCAGAGGAAGTGTCAAGAGCCCACGTTGAAGGATCCTCTGAGTTACAGAGCCGAGCACCCAGGTGTCATCCTGACTGCATGTGCAGCCCCAGGAAGCTGGTCCTCCCAGGTGAGGAGGATGACCTGAGAAGCTTGCTCAAGATCACTGCACTGGTGTCAGAACTTAGCCCAGGTGTCTTCAGTGGCAAAGCCCACATTCTGCTTCATCACTGAGTAACACTATGGGACTGAGGAAGTTTAGTTCTACTGAGATAGTCCGACTCAGCATACCCTACTTCCCTCCTTCCTAGGGGTTCCACATGCCGAAATTGGGAAAAAGCTTTAGACTGGTTCTGTATGAAAAGAGGATGTTTGGGCTCACCATGTGGGTGCTGTGGGGGATGGATGGGTTGCAGCTTTTCTTCCCAAGGGCTGGAGTGGTGCTCTGGTCTCCTGAAGGTATTCCTGCAGAGGCTGGGCCACTTTGTGGGAGGAGGCATGGCAGGAGGGTCAGAATCTGCATTTCTATCCAATTCCAAGGTTAAATTGCTGCTGTGAGATTTTCGGGATCCTGTGACTCCCCATGATCTCTGACCCCCTGAACCCTTGAGGGACACTGTTGATCAAGAAGCCAAGGAGAGCAACACCACTGTTTTGCTGCGTAAGTTTGGAAACCATGGAAATCTTGGAAGCTGACAAAGGATTATCCTAAAATTCAGGAAATAAAGTGAGAATAATCACTTGTAAAACATAGCTTCATATAAGCAAACTTCATGAGATAAAGAAATAAAAATCAATGTCTCATTTAAATAGAAAAAGAAAAGCTAGCAACTGTAGCTTGCAGCAGGAGTGGGAGTTAATACAATGAGGGGTTAATCGCTTCAAAGGTTCAGAAATACTTTTAGGGAATTAATGTCCAAGATCTAATGGCATATTGGTGACTGTGATTCATGTGGGTTCTGTAGGAGCTTTTAGACCCTGGCTCTGTTTCAAGGGCGGAAGAATCCTTTGTTCCCCGTAGGAGCATTTGCACTGTTCACACAAATGTCCAGTTGTCCAGAAAGCTCTGCACATGGCTGGGCGAGGCCCCCACTGGCAGGCCTGTGTGTGTGCAGAGGCCAAGGGACCCAGCATGGATGAAGAAGCTGGCCTGAGCTTCAGTGCCTGGTAGATGTGATTTCAAAGACTGGTTCCCTTGCTTGCTAGCTGTAGAAGTTGTGGACAAATGCTTAGCCTTTCTGGGCCTCTGTTTCCCCATCTGTAAAACAGAAACAATAGTCCTTGTTTTGCTGAGCTGGCATGAGGAGAGCAGCCATGCAGAGGAAGTGCCTGGCATGCTGTAAGTTCTCAGCAGAAGGGGCTGCTGTTGTGGCAGGGTCCCAAATTGGTAGCCAGTCTTCAGAACATTCAGCCTCTTAAGCTGAGTATTCACTGTAAGAATTAGGAAATATTTTGGGGCAAAGCTGACGTTTTCTGCTTCAGTTGTGACTAAGCACATCACATACCTTAGAGGGGAAACACTCTATATCTTAGACATACGGCATCTAACTGGGTGCCTCAAATGATGAAATATTGAGTACTTCCTGTAAAGTTGGACTTTCTGGGTTCCTCTTCTAAAGACACTGTTACCATGACCTCTACAATGTCAGTGTCTGAAGATAGGCGACGACTTTTCAGAATTTGACACTGCTGTGAGAGCTGCTGTTTTCCCAATGTGTTCAGACTAAGACTGGGGCCTTTTTTTTCCTTTAATTACTATTTCTTAAAAATTTTTTTTAAGATTTTAGAACAGTGTTAGATTTACAGAATTATGATGAGGATGGTACAGAGAATCTTTGTAAACCCCACATCCAGTTTAACATCTTACATCTGTAAGGGATATTTGTCAAAATTAATGGACCAATATCAAGCCATTATTATTAACTAAAGTCCATATTTTATATTTCTTCAGTTTTCCCTTAATGTCCTTTTCTGTTCCAGGATCCCAGTCAAGATCCCACATTATATTTAATCATGTGGTTCCTCAGACTCCTCTTGGCTGTGACAGCTTCTCAGACTTTCCTTGTTTTTGATGACTTTGACAATTTTGAGTAGGACTGGGCAGGTATTCTGTAGAATGTGCATCAGTTGGGATCTGCTGGGATCTGGTGTTTTCTCGTGATTAGTTAGGGGTTTTTTTGGTTTTGTTTTGTTTTTTGAGACGGAGTCTCGCCCAGGCTGGAGTACAGTGGCGCAATCTCGGCTCACTGCAATCTCTGCCTCCCAGATTCACGCCATTCTCCTGCCTCAGCCTCCTGAGTAGCTGGGACTACAGGTGCCCGCCACCTCGCCCGGCTAGTTTTTTGTATTTTTAGTAGAGATGGGGTTTCACCTGTTAGCCAGGATGGTCTCGATCTCCTGACCTTGTGATCCACCCGTCTTGGCCTCCCAGAGTGCTGGGATTACAGGCTTGAGCCACCACGCCCGGCCAGTTACGGGTTTTGGGGATGAAGATCACTGAGATAAACTGCCAGTGCTATCACATGTCAAGGAAGCTCACTGTCAACATAACTCATCACTCTTCATGGTGACCTTGATTACCTGGCTGAGGTGTGTTTGTCAGATTTCTTCACTGTAAAGTGACTCTTTTTTTTCTCTGTCTTTCCATACTGTACTGTTTGGAAGGAAGTTATCTTGTGTAGTGCACACTTAAAGGGTGGAGGGTTGTGCTCTGCCTCACTGAGGATGGAGTGTCTATATAAGTGATTTAGACTAGTATTATCTTGGGAGATTTATCTGCTCTCCCACTTATTTATTTTTCTAATTATTTATTTATTTCAGTATGAACTGATAGATTTTTAAAAAATTCTTGGGTTTATAGTTCCATGTTGCATTTTTTTTCTCTCAAATTGCTCCAGCTTTGCCCATTAGGAGCACTTTCAGTTGGTTCCTGTGTCCCTTTGACATACCCGCATTGTTGTGTGTGTGTTTTGTTTTTAAGCACCTCTTTCCTTTCTGGTACTACTGAAAGTGATGATGCTCCAGGCTCACTTTGTGTATAATATTTCCTGCCCTTGTGGTAGGATCAGCCATTTCTCCAAGGAGTCCTGGTTCCTTTTATTGGAGAATAATATAAGAAACCAATATCTAGGTGCTGCATGTATTTGTTGCTATGGGAGTTTTGTTGCTTTTAGGCCATTTTAGCTGACAGAGCAAAGGAGATATATGTTTGTATACTAACTAACTTGTATATAGGCACATGTCTATAGATATTTCCATATGTAACCATCTTTATCTTTCTTGAGCTGACCTGTGTATATATACATCTATAGATATTTCTATATGTAATTATCTGTACCTTTCTTGAGCATTAGTTCATACTGACATTTGTAACTTGAATCCATTGCCGCATGGATTGTTCTAGCCTTCTCCCCTTGCTGGCCTCTCACTCCAACAGTGAGAAACTGGTTTGCACCATCCACTATTCATTTACTTAATTGTTCACTTTCAGTATACACGTATAGCAGTATGAGGATTGTTATCTTGTACTCCTTGGTAAACAACTTTAACTAGAGTACAGTGCTTATGTACTTCAGTGCTTACAGTTCCTTTTTCTCCTTCCACCTTAGAGATTCTACTCATTTCTAAAATGACTTAGGTCAACACCTTCTTCTCCAACCCCTTTGGTAAGGTTGTTTAATATATTTTTAATACAGTTAGATTGTTTTGTCACTTTCCACATCTTGTCTTGAGCTTCGACCTCCTAAATTATTTTTTAAAATAAAGTACCTACAGTAAGTTTTAATTTTTGTGTTGTAAAGTTCTGTGGTTTTTGAGAACTGCTTAATGTCTTGTAGTTATAATTACAGCATCATACAGGGTAGTTTCACTGACCTAAAAATCCCCTGTGCTTCATCTCCTTACCCTTGCCCCTGAATCCCTGGTAATCACTGATCTGTTAACCATCTCTCTAATTTTGCCTTTTCCAGAATGTCATCTAGTTGGAGTGATACAGTGTGTAGCTTTAGTGGTATGCATTTAAAGTTCATCTGTCTTCATCGCTTGACAGTTCATTTCTTCTTATCACTGAATAATATTCTGTTGTATAAATGTACCTTGATGTGTTTATCCATTCGCTTACTGAAAGATGTCTTGGTTGCTTCCAGTTTTTGGCAGTTATGAATAAAGCTACTATAAACATTTGTGTGCAGGTTTTTGTGTGGATATGTTTTCAGTTCATCTGGGCAAATACCAGGGAGCACAACTGCTGGATCATATTGTAAAAGTATGTTTAATTTATAAGAAACTAGCAAACGCTCTTCCAAAGTGGCTGTACTAGTTTGCATTTCCACCAGCAGTGAATGAGATTTCTTGCTGTTCTACATCCTTGCAAACATTTAGAATTTTCAGTTTTTTTGATATTAATAATTCTAACAGGTGTGAGGTAGTATCTTGTTTGAATATCCATTTTCCTAATTTTGATGTGTTTTTTAATGTGGTGATCCAGTTTGGAAAACTGACTCTTTTGTACCTCTTTCAGGTAAATTTTTACTTCTCCAAATGATTTGTCTTCGCATCTTTACTGACACGGTACACATTGGTTTGTGGTCAGCATCTTATTAGCCTGAGCTGTTATATACTAATTATGATGATGATGATTATACATTTCTTGTGAGGGTTGCTCTTTCTTTCTTTCATTTCTTTTTTTTTTTTTTTTCTATTGAGATGGGGCCTCACGCTTTCACCCACGCTGGAGTGCAGTGGTGCACTCATGGCTCACTGCAGCCTTTGACTTCCTGGACTGAAGCGATAGTCCTGCCACAGCCTCCTGAGTAGCTGGGACCATATGTACACACCACCACGCCCAGCTAATTAAAGAAAATCATTTGTAGAGGTGTGATCTCACTGTGTTGCCCAAACAGTTGCCTCTGTGTTGTTGTGGTCTCGAACTCTGGGCTCAAGTGATCCTCCTGCCTTGGCCTCCCAAAGTATTGGGATTACAGGTGTGAGCCACCTTACGTGGCTGAGGGTTGCTCTTTCTATGAGTCATTTACACTAAACTATTAATGCCTTTACAGGAAGCTACAGAGGCCAGCTTCTAGGACCACATGGGAATTTTGGGATAAAATGTATTATGTAGACTTTAGGAAATTACTTCCAGTAGTAATGGATTCCAGATTTCAACATGCCACTACTGCTAAAAGTTGTGCTTAGTGTCCCTTTATCTTCCAGATAAAGCCCAGCCAGCAAGCCCCTTGGCCTCACATTCCAGATCTTCTGCCTTTGGCTTGCAGGCTCTCTCTCTAGCATATCCTACCCTTCTCCCTTTTAGTTGGTTTATGATCCAGACAAACTGGGATGAGCCACTGGCCTTGCTCTTGCTTTCTACCTGCTAGGACTGCCCTCCTGCAGACTGCATAAGCAGTCCTGCCCACATGGCCCCATACAGACACACTTTGTCTGTCCATGCAGTGTTCTTATCTACTACCCAGGGCCTGCTTTTGAATATTGTCCCTCACTAATGACCACCTTATGAAGGCAGAGCGAGATTTCTTCCTTACTTTGCACGTGGTTATGCATGTACCTGCCCCTCTTCCTGAGACAATGTGGGCTCTCTGAAGATGTGCCTGCACCTGCTGATGCCATGCTCCACTACTTGCATGGCACAGAGGGAGCACAGGACAGGCCGCACGCACTCTTTAGAGCACCTGCCATTCCAGCAGCCTCTTGATGGTGCTGGTGCTGATGAGAATGACGCTGCAGATGTGCAGCCATGTGAGTCTGCTTCAGCATCTCCTCCCAGAACTTTCCCGAAGGAGGAGCCAGTGCTGTTGTCTTGGGATTTCTGTTTTCTGTTTTCTGGGACTTCTGATTTCTGTTTTCTTCATTTGCATGCGATATTTTTATTGTTGTCTTATGAAGAGGGCCTGTTGCCAGGACAGCTAGGGGTGGGGTATGGGCAGAGCCACTTGGTCAAATTCCAGTTGTGTTCTTCCTTTATTTCAGTTTTGGGGATGGGAGAATGTAAACATTGTACACTTCTGTCCTCTTGTTTTGTCTTTCCTCTAAGGGCTGGCAGTTCCCACACATTCTTCTGAATGCACTGCCTGTGCTCTGTGTTTTCGTTCTCTTCAGCGTGGCTGGGTGTGCCTCCTTTTCCCCTTTGGGGTCTCATCTCTTCTCTCAACTTTAAATACTGGCTGTGCTCTGATGACTCCTGCTCTGGGACTCTCCCATCAACTCCAGACTAATTTGTCTCAGTGCTTATTTGACATTTCCATTTGCAAGTCTAATAAGCATTTGAGACTGAATATGTCCAAAACTGAACTCTTGAGCATTCCAGGACAGCTCCTTTTTCTGGTTGCTTAGGCCAAAAGCCTTAGTGCCACACTGGGGTCTACTTCTCTTAACCCTTAGTCCAGTCCTCTAGGAAACCTGTTTCAGGGAAAACACACACACATATGCATATGCAGATTCACAACGATGAAGCTCACATTACAGGGTATTCATAGACTTAAAGGAGAAACTACAGATAAGATTATACGTTTGAAAATCATATAACTTGAAAGGGATTAATATCAAAGATCTAGAAAGAATAAGCATACAGTGGATAAAAGGCTGTAAAATGACAAGTCAAAATGAAGAAGCCAGAAAAGGTTATAAGTATATGGAAACTTCATTTTTGAGATGAATCCATGAAATGTGAATTAAAACAGTGAGATACCATTTCACATTCATCAGCTTGGCAAGCATGAAGTCAGTTAATATGTACTGGTGAGATGTGGGGACCTTGCTCTTGGGAGTACACATTTTTATAACCACTTTGGAGACTATTTTGGAGGCACATTTTCAGGTAAAGTTGAAAATGTGCACATAATATGACCCACCGATGCCATTTTCAGGTGTTTGCCCTAGAAGAACTAGTGGGTGCCCAAGGATATGGGCCTGTGGTGTTTGTAAGAGCAAAACAGTAGAAACAGTTTATCTGGCCTCAGTAAGGGGAACCGGACATTTGTTTTATTCACATAGTCAAAAACTATTCAACATTAAAATGAATGAATTAGATCTATGGGTATCAAAATGGATAAGTCTCAGTAACAGTGTTAACAAAGCAGGTTGCAAAAGGATAAATGCAGTTTGGCATTGTTTTTGGATATGCACATGGTTGGTGAAGATATGTGCATGTGAATGTGAGTACTGAGGTACCATCTGTAGATTATGTGGCTGCCTTCCTATAGGGAGGGCGGGGTATCAGTGGAGTATAGGGCTTTGGTGGTATCTGCAAGCATTTTTAAAAGAGATCCAAAGCAAATCAAAATGTTGACAACTTTTTAATCTTCATGGTAGGTATATAGATGTCTATTACGTTTATTTTTTGAATTGAGGTATAATTTGCATACCATAAAATCCTCCCATTAAAGCATCCAAGTGAGTAGTTTTTGGTATTAATATATTTACAGAGTTGTGTAACTATTATCACTAATTTCAGAACACTCTTTATACCCTGAAAATAATTCCATATACATTATCAGTCACTCTCCATTCTTTCCTTCCCCGAGAAATGGGACGAAAATGCCAGAGTGTTTTCCAAATTGACTGCATCATTTTGCATTCCTGCCAGCAATTTATGAGTGTTAGAATTTTGCATGTCTTCACCAGCACTTGTTATTGTCTGTCTTTTTGATTATTACCGTTCTAGTGAATGTGAAGTAGTATATCGGTGTTATTTTCATTGGCATTTCCCTGATGACTGATGATGTTGAAAAGCTTTTCATGTGCTTACTGGCCATTTGCATGTATTTTCCAGGGAAATGTATATTCAAATCATTTTCCCATTTTTAAGTTAGTCATCTTTTTATTGTTATAGGAATTCTTTATATGTTCTGGATACTAGTTCCTTATTAGATTTGCCCAATTTTTCCCTTGTTCTGTGGGTTGACTTTTTACTTTTTTGATCATGTCCTTGCAAACACACAAGTTTTTGATTTTAAGCCCAAGTTATTTATTTATTTTTTCATTGCTTATACTTTTGGTGTCATGTGTAGGAAACCACTGCCTAATCCAAGGTCAGATTTTCATATTTTTCACGTTTTATTCTAAGAGCTTCCAATAGGTTTAGCCCTTAGGACTTTGATTCATGTTGAATTAATTTTTGTATGTAGTATGAAATAGGGTTCCAGATTCATTCTTTAGCACGTGGATATCCAGTTGTCCCAGCACACTGGGACAATTATTAAAATGAATAGTGTTTCTCCATTGAATTGTCTTGGCAGTCTTAGTGAAAACCAGTTGACTATAAATGTAAGGGTTAATTTGTTGATTTATATGTGGGGAGGGAGAGAGAATATATCTATATCTACATCATTATACCCTGAATTAGTCTGCTAGGGCTGCCATAACAACATACTACACTGAATGGCTTAAACAGCAGAAATGTATTTTCTCATAGTTCTGGAAGCCAGAAGTCTAAAATCAAAGTGTTGGCAGCTTAGGTTTCTTCTGGGGACTCTCTACTTGGTTTGGAGATGACATCTTCTCGCTATGTCTTCACAGTTCTTTTGCTGTAAGGATACCAGTCCTCTTCCTGTAAGGACACTAGTTCTTTTGGAGTAGGGCCCCACCGTTATGATCTCATTTAATCCTAATTATTAATACCTCTTTAAAGTTCCTATGTTTAAATATAGTGATTTGGGGGATTAGGTCTTCAACACATGAGTTTTGTGGGGATACAGTTCAGATGTATTGAGTGCTGTAGCTTTGTAATACATTTTCAGATTGAGAAATGTGAGTCCACTGACTTTGTTTTTCTTTTTAAAGATTATTTTGGCTATTCTGAGTCCCTTGAGTTTTCATATGAATTTTAGGATCAACTTGTCAATTTCTGTCAGAAAGTCAGCTGGGATTTTTATAGAGATTGCATTGAATTTGTAGATTAGTTTAGGACATATTGCCTTCTTAATAATACTACATCTTTCAATTGGTGAACATAGGATGTTTTTCTGTTTATTTAGGTTTTGTTTAATTCCTTTCCCTTTTTTGTAGTTTTTGGTGTATAAGTCTTGCATTTTTTAAAATTAAATATATTCCTAAGTTTTTTATTCTTTTTGCTCTATTATGAATGGAATTTTATTTTATTTTATTTTTGGATTGTTCATTGCTAATGTACAGAAATACAAATACTTTTTGTGTATTGATCCCTGCCACCTTGTTGAACTTTATTATACTAGTTTTTTAGTGGATTTCTTATTATTTTCTATATACAATATCATGTCATCTCCAAATAGAGATATTTGTATTTTTCCTTTTCAGTCTGGATGTCCTGTATTTCTTTTTCTTGCCTAATTGTCCTGGCTAAAACCTCCAATACGGCATTGATTGTACTGGTAAGGGCAGGCATCCTTGTCCTGTTTCTCATCTTAGGGGAAAAGCTTTCAGTCTTTTGCTGTTGATCATGATGTTATCTGTGAGCTTTTCATAGATATCCATTATTAAGTTAATAAAGCTTCCTTTTATTCCTAGTTTTTTTGAGTGTTTTTATCATTAGACATAATGAAATTTGTCAAATGCTCTTTCTGTGTCTACTGAGATGATCATGTGGTTTTTGTCCTTTATTCCATTAATGTGATGTATTGCATTGATTGATTTTTGGATATTAAGCCAACTTTGCATTTTGGGGATAAACCCCACTTGATTATGGTGTATAATCTTGTTTATATATTGTTAGATTTGCTTTGCTAATATTTTTGTTGTGATGTTTTACATGCGTATTCATAAGAGACATTGGTCTTTGGTTTTCTCCTGATGTCTTTGTCTGGGTTTGGTATTGGGCTAATACTGGCCTCATAAAATGAGTTGGGAAGTATCCTTTTCTTGTCTGTAATTTTGGAAGAGTTTGTGAGGGGTTGTTGTTAATTCTTACTTAAATGTTTGGCAGAATACAGTAGTAATCCCATCTGATCCTGGACTTTTCCTTGTGGAAAGTTTTTTGGTTACTAAATCTCTTCACTTGTTTTAGGTTTGTTCAGATTTCTCTTTTATCTTGAATCAGTTTCTGTATGTTTCTAGGAATTTGTTCATCTAGGTTTTTTGTTGATATAAAATTGTTTATAGTATTTTCTTATAATCCTTTTTATTTCTGCAAGGTTGGTAGTGATGTCTCCACTTTCGTTCCTAATTTTAATAGTTTGAGTCTTCTCTCCTTTTTTTTTTTTTTTTTTGCTAGTCTAGGTGAAGATTTGTCAATTTTGTTGATCTTTTCAAGAAACGAACTAACTTTGGTTTTGTTTTCTATTCTGTGTTTAATTTCTTGTTGCCATAGTATTTGTTGTTTCCTTCCTTCTGCTTACTTTGGGTTTAGTTTTCTCTTGTTTTACTAATTTCTTAAGATGGAAGTTTAGGTTATCGAATTGAGATCTTGTTTCTTTTTTAAAGGTAGGTGTTTACAGCTTCGAAAGACTCCTGTCTTGTTCTGCCCCTTCCATGCCCACCAGGCTGCTGGTTCTCATTGATTGCTGGGCTCTTGGTTTTCAAGGCTCAGATGCAGCTCGCAGGAAGGGAATGGAAGTAGGATAAGTTAAAATGCCACAAAGTTCACTGTTCTTACTAAGGTCCAGTTGTTTTTCTTGAATCAGTGATCCTTGGATTGCTGCAAGCCTTTGATGAATTTCCAGAGCTCTTAAAAAGTTAATTGTGACAATTTTGCCAGTGTTCTCATTGCTTTTATGGAGAGGTAAGCAGTTAGTGGTTATTACTCTGCCATTCTCACGGATGTCATCTGCGTCCTATGTTTTATAATGAACACTTTTCAAAAAATGAATGTGATTGCCACAGGATATTTTATGAAAATTGATGAACTGCTTCTCAATGTCACAATTAAATAAAAGCACAAGACTGGCCAATAAAGTTTGGAAAAGAACAGCAGTGCAGAGCTGTTTATTCATCTGATATCAAGATGCTCTGTAAAATAAAGGAGTGGAAACTGTGTGGGACTTGTGCTAAGCAGGGCCAAGCAGCAAATCTAGAGTCCAGCTAATGGGATGGGAGGTCAACGTGTGAGAAAGTTCTATCTTGGGTTAAACCTGGCCTGGCTGAATTCAGGGAACAAGCCATGTTGTATGATTAGCTCAGCTGTATCTGGCTGACTGTTCGTAATCCTCACCTTGCAGCAAGGTTGGCTTTACCTCAGAATTAGGGCTGAGGCAGTTGGGAAGGGGCTTCTCAGTGGATGTGAGTGACTTGGGGCCGCTCTTGGGGATGAAGGACAGAACAGCAAATGTTCTCAGGGAGGCCAGAGGGGCCATCACTGAGAGAGTTAAAAGAAGACAACTGAGGAACTGAGTAGTGAGAACAAGCCATATCTAGTGGCAGGAGATATGGGCAGAGGGTTTTTAGTGTGTCTTCTCCAAGACATACTGATATGGTTAGGCTTTGTGTCCTCACTCAGATCTCATCTTGAATTGTAATCCCTATTACCCAAAATCCACACATGTCAAGGGCGGGACCAGGTGGAGGTAACTGGATCATGGGGATGATTTCCCCCATGCTGTTCTCGTGACAGTGAGTGAGTCTCATGAGATCTGAGGGTTTTATAAGCATCTGGCACTTCTCCATCCTGCCACCCTTTTAAGAAGGTGCCTGCTTCTCCTTTGCCTTCTGCCATGATTCTGAGTTTCCTGAGGCCTCCCCAGCAGTATGGAACTGTGAGTCAATTAAACCTCTTTTCTTTATAAATTACCCAGTCTCAGGTATTTCTTCATAGCAGTGCGAGAATGGACTAATACACATACTACGTCATGAACACCAAATATGGAAACTAAAAGATTGCCAGATTTTTGAACCTCTATAGGCAAAATCATTACCTACCAACTTGTAAAGCCAATGAGAGTAAGTGGAAACCTGAGGGACCAGTAGAGAATGCACCACCAAATGGCCCGCCAGAGATAAGCCAGCAGGACAACTGCAAAGGTCTTTAACATCCACCGGTCCTTAGTGCCTAAAGAGGAATGCTCACTGCTGCTTGTACTTTATTTAGGGCTCAAAAATATGGTAAAAATATGATACTTGAGTTCTGGGATACATGTGTAGAACATGCAGGTTTGTTACATCTGTATATATGTGCCATGGTGGTGTGCTGCACCCATCAACCCGTCATCTACATCAGATATTTCTCCTAATGCTCTCCCTCTCCTTACCCCCGACCCCCTGACAGGCCCCAGTATGTGATATTCCCCTCCCTGTGACCATATGTTCTCATTGTTCAACTCTCACTTATGAGTGAGAACATGCGGTGTTTGGTTTTCTGTTCCTGTGTTAGTTTGCTGAGAATGATGGTTTCCACCTTCATCCATGTCCCTGCAAAGGACATGAACCCATTCTTTTTAATGGCTGCATAGTATTCCGTGGTATATATGTACCACATTTTCTTTATCCACTCTATCAAACCTGCACGTTCTGCACATGTATCTCAGAACTTGAGTATAATAAAAAAGTAATAAAAAATAAATTAAAAAACATATACTAATCAATTTTTAAAAACGATTTAAGCAGTGTGAGTACATTATTCTTTTAAATGCCTTAGCAGTAAAAATATTCAGAAATACAATGATTGTTTAGAGTTTTGAAAACACCTGCACTGTAGTTTAATTCTCCATCACCTCTGTACCTTTACCTTTGTAGGGTTGCAATGGTTTTGATGGATGCTTCTCTTACCTCTCTGGTGCGGATAACGTCCAGCAGCTCAGCACTTGCACCCTAATCAGCAGGGTGTGGGCTTCATGTTCTAGACCAGTTAGTCTAGGACAGGTGACTTGGTTGCATGTTCTAAGATGATTTGGACCTTGAGTTCAATCTGAGTTCCTGCTTCAAACTTAAACAAGAATATTACTTACTCTCTCCAATGCCAGGATGGCCACAGCTTGGCTGGGTGTGGGGGCCCTTTCAGCTGCCACTTTGTGCTGCCCTGCGCTGCCCCAGATGTTTGAAGGTAACTTGCTTTCTGGTCAGAACACTGTGTCAGGCCCTCTGACTTTTTCTTGCCTCAAGTTGCAGAAGCAGCTACTTGGCCAATAATGTTTGCAGGTATAGAAAGTTGTATTTGAGGCCGGGTGGGATGGCTCATGCCTGTAATCCCAGCACTTTGGGAGGCCGAGGCAGTAGGATCACTTGAGGCCAGGAGTTCAAGACCAGCCTGGCCAATGTGGCGAAACCCCCTCTCTACTAAAAATACAAAAATTAGCCAGGTATGGTGGCAGGCACCTGTAGTCCCAGCTACTCAGGAGACTGAGGCATAAGAATCGCTTGAACCCGGGAGGTGGAGGTTACATTGAGCCAAGATTGCGCCACTGTCTGTACTCCAGCCTGGGCGACGGAGTGAGACTCCATCTCAAAAAAAAAAAAAAAATAGTCTAAACTCTTGGCTGCAGGACTGACCATGAGTATTTGTGGAGACCATTTTTGGTGAGAGAACTGGAAATAAGCCTTTTGTGGTCCCAAGTTCACAATGATATCCACAGCTCCTGACCTCAATTTAATTATTTTTAAATGACTTGATTATTATTAGGTTCATTTAAAAGTTATTCTAATATGAAAGACATCAGAATTTCTTATCTAAATGTATTTGCTTAAATTTGTTGAGCTTTGACCAGAAGCTACTGGTTCCACTTTCTTTTCATGCTCCATGTGTTCCATTTGGTCCACTTTGTCACTTTCCTGTCGAATTTCACAGAGGTCCATAGACAGGGAGGGGACTGAGTCTTACTATTGATTAAGCAAATGTATGTGCATTGTTCTTTCACGATCTCATCTGCATGTGTTTTGAGAAGGTTGATAAGGTAGAGTTTTGGCAAGAAATCACAGAAACTGAAGTCACTTCGTGTGTTTCAGAGGATGACTGTGGGGAAGCAAGCTTCTGGGGGCTCTTTGTTCAAGTGTATGAGAAGCTCTGAAAATATTTATGCACTCTGGCTGAAAATTCTGCTCTTACGGCTTTATCTTCAGGAGATAATCAGATAAGCACTAAATTTATGTACGGAGTATGTTCACTACAGCAGTAATTTAAATAATTAACAATTGGAAGCAACCCAAATACCCAGTAATAAAGGATTTAGTAAATCAGTTATTGTGCTTCACAACACAATGAGATATTAGACAGCAATTAGTGTTTATAGGAATGATCCATGACATGAAAAAAATGTTCCCAGTATACTGGCACCTAAATCAGTAATGTAGGTAAAAATGGCCTACGTTTCATAAAATGTAAGTGGATATATGTGTGCATGTGTATGTGTGTGTACAGGTGCAACCAAAGGCTTACAGCATCTGTCGCTGAGAGCTAAGGTCACCCTGCTATTTGTTTTCACACACTTCTGAATTTTCTAAGCTTTCTTAAGTGAATGTATATCACTTTTATTCTCATAGGATAAATAATATATATTTTTATTGTTGGAGAAGAATTATGTGAATATTAACCTGATATTTGAAATGCAGAAGTATTTCTCTAAGCATAAAAGCAATCCAGATAATCTTAAATAATAGAGATTTTCGTAGACAAATTTCTTTGACTATTAATAAATATTGTTAAAAGGCTAAAAACAACCTGTTATAAATATTTTCTACAAATACTACAGATACAGATTTACTACATTTTCTTAGCGAACATATGTGTGATATCATTTTTGTTTTAAAAATGTATATAGGTAAATGTAGCCGGGCACAGTGGCTCACGTCTGTAATCCTAGCACTTTGGGAGGCCGAGGTGGGTGGATCATGAGGTCAGGAGATTGAGACCATCCTGGCTAACATGGTGAAACCCCGTCTGTACTGAAAATATTAAAAAAAAAAAAAAAAAAAAATTAGCCGGGCATGGTGGCATGCACCTGTAGTCCCAGCTCCTTGGGAGGCTGAGGCATGAGAATCACTTGAACCCGGGAGGTAGAGGTTGCAGTGAGCTGATATCGCATCACTGCACTCCAGCCTAGGAGACCCAGCAAGACTCCGTCTCAAAAAAAAAAAAAAAAAAAAAAAAAAAGTATGTAGGTAAATGTAATAATAAGAAAGTACTAGAAGAAAATACACTCTACTGCTGTCATCGTTTCTATCTGGGAAGTGGAGGTGCTTTTACAGATACTTTTTGCACTTTTCAGTTCTTTCCAGCTTTCTGCACAGAGAGCTGGCATGTGTTTGGCAACCAGGGGACACACAGGCGTCCTAGAGAGTGGCTCTGAGCACATGGCCTGCTGTCTGGGGCCTGGCGGCCTGCTGTTGAGGGAGGCTCTGGGGCAGGGCTCTGCAGAACTAGTTCTCCATCAGGGATTGGTGATCATATGGGCAGTTGTCTAGAGAGTGTAGCAGATATATTTTAGGCAACTTCACTACCCTGGTGAGAGGCCAGACTTCCTGTGTCCAGTTCTGATAATGAGAGTGATCCATTCAGAAAAAAGGAAAGTAAAAATAGTGAATTTTAAATTTTTAATAAGTTCATGTGCTAACATTGAAACAAAAATCATTTTATAAATCATTACAAGTTGATAGTGAGTAAAGCCCATCAATGTAATTTTATAAGATTGAAACATGAGTATATGTATCTGTATTCACACATACCTGAAGTATGATCTATCTTAAATAGAACAGTGAAATAAAAAATACACACTGTGGGCAGAGGCTGAATGTCTAAAGGGAGGAAACTTGCTGTCGAGTGTCTGGAAGAAGGGAAGGGGCTGGCTGCTGTCCCAGCAAGGGAGCACAGCCGGCACAACACTCAGGTTGGATGACAGGCCCAGGGTCCAGCCAAGGGTCTGTGGGATCTGCATTTCCTGGCCTTGTCAGTCATGTCATGGCCATGCCACTTTTGAGGGGGAGGAGTAAAGAAGTCCACCTGCTGACTGCTTCCTTCTTCTTTCCGCTAAGACCATCACTGAGAGTGGTAATTATTTATAATAGAAATGGTGATTACTGGTGGATTCTGCGATAGGAATTAAGTTGAATCTTCCTTGCCCGTCCTTTTCCATCATAAGCTGTTTTAAACTCTAGCTCCCTCACATCCTGCTTCTTGTTGGCACTGTAAAACTCTCAATTCACTCACCTGGAGAGGGTGAGTTAATGAGACACTCTGTCCCCCAGATCTGGAGAAATTCAGAGTCAAGGCTGTTCCCCTCCTGAAGTCAGATCCTTGCTGTGGCCTATTTAGGTTTTAGATAAAAACATAGCATTTGCTCATCTTCCTTTATTGAGATCTGTTGAAGTCTGAGCTCCTGTTAACACATGTAGCAAAAATGGAACCTATGAGCAAATTCCTAGGAGCTGCATTTCCAGGGGTGTCCAGCTGTGACCCACCCCCTCCCCCAGTGTTACCCTGAGTCATGAGAATGCAGTCTTTGGAAGTGGTGGGCTAAAACACTCCACAGGGTGGTGCATGGGGGCTGCCCCCACTCTGCTGCTTTCTGCTCTCTGCTTGCTCATCCTCTCCCCGTGGGGCAGCCCCAGAAGCCAACACTGCATGTTGGAAGGAGTCCCAGCCCTGCCCCTGCCAAGCGAGGTGGGGACAGCTGGGAATCTCGCTGCCTTCATGGTGGCGGGCCAGGCTGCTCTGTAACACGAACATTAAAACTGATGTGAGGTGTTAGCGGTGTCACCGTAAGTGTGAGAATGAGAAGCGGCGTAAGACATGTAGACGTGTGGGCGGTGATGGGGAACAGCAAGGGTGCGGTGCCTCAGTGGGATCTAAAAGAGAACCCGCCCTCCCTCAGTTGGAGTGGCACTCTGTCTGCTATTGTTTTCAGGCTGTTGGGCTGTGAGGCTGCTCTGGTCTGAGAAAGTGGGTGGCAGGAGGACAAGACGGCCTCTCTATAAGGGAGGCACTGACTCTCAGGAAATGCTGTCATTGGGATACTACAGTATTCCATGAACTTCCTCTATAACTTAAATGATGAAAGTTACAGATAATAGCTCAAATAAACTGTTTCGAGCAGTAAGTATGGCAGTTTGTATCATGGTTAAATCTGCAGAAGGTGTAACATTTTGCTTGCTTTTTTTTTTTTTTTTTTTGCCCTATTACTGGCTGTGTTTTAAAAATATCTTTCTAATGAAGAAATTCTGTCGTGGCTGTGTGATTTCCCCTGCGATGCTAGGATGTGTTTGCAGACCAGTGGCAATGCCAGAGCCTGGGCCCTGGGCTGCGGCACATCGGCTGGGCGTGGTCTGTGGTAGCTTCCACCTGCGGCCTGTGCTTGGGAAGCGCCCTGAACTCTGAGCAGATGACTTCTGGTCAGACAGTTTCTGATGGTGCTTTTTTTCTGATTAATTGAATTATAAGTATCCTGTGGAAGGTTCAGGGTTTTCCCTTTCCCTTGTCCAATAAGAATTACTTCATTCTGTGATTTTTTAGAAAAGGAAGAGTGCCCACAGATGTGGAGGCACAGATGCCCTGGGTCTCACAGCAAGCTTGTCCTTAATGCCCCATTCTCCTTCAGGACCTGCCACTTTGGGAGAAGACTTTGGGGGCAGTGCCTGCCTGTCCTCTCTCCATCAAGCCTCTGCTGGGGGCCTGCCTCCACAGTGCTCTTCCCAGTCTCGGAGTGGCAGGGAACACACAGGCAAGGTTCTTACTACCATGGGCCTTATTTCTAGTGGGCGGGGAGAGGGCCCACAACCAAAGAAAGTGACTTACAAACACAGCAGGCACATGCTAGACGGAGAGCAGGGAGGCTGAGCAGGAGGGACTGAGGGGCTGCCTGGAAGGTGGGCAAGGGAGACCTTTCTGAGGAAGAGCTGCTGGAACTGGGTGGCAGGAGGGAGCCAGGCATGTGTCTAGGCAGGAGGCGTGCATGGGGCAAAGAACTGATGGAGGAAAGGAAAGGAGGCAGGGGGCAGCTGGAGTGAGGAAGCCAGTGCAGGAGATGAGGTCAGGAGGGCAGGCCCCCTTAGGAGGTCAGGTGTCACCCTCAGGGCAGCGGACAGCATGGCCCCAGACCCCACAGCACAGGCTCACCCTGGCTGTGGGAAAGGCACTGGGGCGCAGGTTTGGTACGGAGGCCGCAGGTACCCAGGCAGTGTGGTTAGGCCTGCTGAGATGTCATACGTGCTGAGGCCACCAACAGGACTGGAGGGAGGACTACGACCTGACTCCGAGGGGCCTGAGCAACTCAGATGGGATGACTTGGGGAGGGTCAGGTCCAAGGTGGGAGGGGTTAATTATTTGGTCTTGGACTTTAGGTTATAGACGTCCAAGTGGCTTGGCCAGGTAGGCAGTGGATATGGGAGCTCATGGGGGACAGCAGGGGCAAGGAGATTAACTTAGGAAATTATCAGTAGAGAAAGAGAGCATGGCTATGGACTGGGTGGGCTCACCTAGGAGAGGAGCAGAGGCCCAGGTCCAATACCCAGAGGCCTGTGGCTGGAGCCCAGAAGAGACTGGTGTGGTTAGAACTCCAGGTGGGGCTTGCTCCACTCCATCCTGGGTGCTCATGCCCCAGACCTCTGTGTGCTCAAGGAGTGTTGACAGCATCCTGACTGGCTCTGCTCACATGCCCCATCCCCTGCTTTCCCCTGTCAGTGGGTTGCAGGCCCATGATCCCGCTAGGCCTGTCCATCTGTCCCTGTGTCGCAGACAGTGCTGACTTTTCCTGATGTTTGTGTCTCCCACTTGAAGCCTGCCTGTGTTTCCAGTGCCTTCCACCACGGCATTCAGGATGTGGAGGACAGTGACCCGCGTGTGGCTCCCATGGCTGGTCTGGCTGGTCTGGAAAGCATGTGTTGCGCTTTCCTGGCCAGATCATCTTTTCATGTGCTTATTTGCCATCTGTATATTTTCTTTGAAGTACCTGATCAAATATTTTGCTCATTTAAAAAACTGGGTTGTTTATTTTCTTATTGGGCTTTGAGAATTTTTTCTGTATATATTCTGGATACAGTCTTTTATGGGGTATGTGTTTTTCAAATATTTTCTCTCAGTCTGTATCCTGACTTTTCATTTTTATAACAGTGACTTGAAGATGAAAAATTTTAAAATTTGGTAACCTCCAACATCAGTTTTTTTCTTTCGTAGTTCATGCCTTTTGTATCATGCTTAATAATTCTTTGTGAAATTGAAGGTCTTTAAGATTTTCTCTTCTTCATTCTTCTATAAGCTTTATAGTTTTGACTATTACATTTAAGTCTATGATCTATTTTGAATTCTATATTGGATGCAAAGAAAATGTCAAGGTTCTTATTTTTCTTGTTTTTTAAAAATATAATGTCCAGGTGTTCTAGCACCATTTCTTGAAAAGATGATCTTTTCCTCATTAAGTTGCGTGGGAAACTTTGTCAAAATGACTTGTTCGTATGTGTGTGTTTTCAGGAGATCTGGGATTTGTTTTAATCCAGTGTGCTAAGACATGAGACATAGAAATGACTTCATGAAGGAAGAAAGTGTTTGTACCCACAGCTCCCTGGAAACAGGAGCACGGCTGCCAGGCAGGGCCACGCAGGAAGCACCGGGTAGGTTAAGAGGCAGAGGGAGCAAGGGGACAAAGTGGGCAGGGAAAGCCTCACTGTGGTCTCCACAGGACGAATGGGTGAGGCACGGGGAGCAGGCTTGGGAGTGGCAGTTTGAATCATTTCAACAGGCCCTTGGGTGTAGAGTCTGTCCCTAGTTGTCTGGTGCCTGGCCTTGGGTGATGGGGGCAGGTGGGGAGTGGCCCCATGTGAGAGGAGGTGGTTGGCGTGTGGGCTCTGGATTGGTGGGTTTATATTTGAAAGGTACACTCTAGGGTGGGTTGTTTGCTATTTCTAGGAATTGGCTAACGCTTGGAGGGCAGTCCCTCCAGGGTCAGCAAGGCCCTGGATGTCAAAGCATCAGATACGGAAAAGGGAAAACATGGTTAATACTGTGTGCAGACTATTTCTGGACTGTACTCTATTCCATGGGTCAATTTATTTATCTTTATAACCAGCTTTATCTTGAAATCGGGCAGTATAAGCCCTCCCATTTTGTTCTCTTTTTCAGAGTTCTTTGGCTGGTTTATTTCCTCGGTATTTTCATACAAATTCTAGAATTAGATTAGTTCAGGTTTTGATTGGGGTTGCACTGAATTGATAGATCAACTTGTGGAGGTTGGTATCTTGTTAAAGGAAGTGCTTGGAGGAGACAGTGTAACTTTGTTCCTGAATGTAGGGGTAAGCATTCAGTTTTCACCCCTGTGTATACTGTTAGCTGTATGTTTCAACTGGAGGTCCTTTATCAGGTTCAGAAAGAGTCCTTAAATTCCCAGGTTGCTGAGGATTTTTATCATGAGTTAATGCTGAATTTTGTCAAGTGTTTTCTCTATATCTATTGAGATGATCATATGGTGTCTCTTTTTTGTTTATATGGTGAATTACGTTGATTGTTTTAAAAAACAATAGTAAGCCAGTTGCATTTCTGGGTTAAAACCCACTTTATCTGCATGGATTTATTTTATATTGTTGGATTTTTATATGCTAAAATTTAAGAATTTTGGCATCTATATTTCTGAGGAATATGGATGTATTTTCTTCTGTGTCTTTTTCTGATTTTGTATCATGTTAATGCTTGCCTTATAGAATGAATTGGGAAGTATTCTCTCATCTTCAGTTTTCTAGATGAGTTAGTAAGAAAGCGATATTATTTCTTCCTTGAATATTTTATAGAATTCACCTGCGAAGTCATCTCAGTCAGCTCTTTTCTTTGTGGGAAGGTTTTATCTTGAATGCAGTTTCTTTGATATATATATATAGGATTATTCAATTCTCCTTGAGTGAGTTTCGATGATTTGATTCTTGTAAGAACTTGCTCCATCTAAGTTGGCAGATTTACTGACATGCAGAGTAGTTCATAGCATCCGCTTATTGTATTTATTTATTTATTGAGGTGAAATTCACTTAAAATGCAGTTAGCCGTTTTAAAGTGTACAATTTGGTGCATTCAGAATGTTGTACAACTAGTATCGAGTTTCAGACGTTTTCAAAACTTGTTTGTTACTACAGAGGAATACCTCCCACCCATTAAGTAATCACTCCTGGTCTCCCCCTTTCCTTATGCCCTGGAAACCACTAACCTGCTTTTTGTCTCTGTGGACTTGCCTGTTCTAGATATTTCATCTGAAGAGATAATGCAATATATAACCTTCTGTGTCTGGGTTCTTGGACTTAGCCTAACCGTTTGGAGGTTCATCTGTAACACGTGCCGTCCTTCATTCCTTTTGATGTCTGCAGAATACTCCATTGTATGGCTGTACTAAACGTGTTGATCCATTCATCTGCTGATGGACATTTGGGTTGTTTCCCCATGTTGGCTATTGTGAATAGCACTCTTAGAAACAAGCATCTGCTTAAATCTGTATTTTTAATTCTTTGGGGTCTGTACCTAGGAGGGGAGTTGCTATCCTATGGTGATTCTATGTTTAACTTTTTGTGGAACTGCCAGACTGTTTTCCACCCTAGCAGCACCATTTTTCATTTCCACCAGCGATGTATGAGGTTGCCTGTTTCTCCAGGTCCTCATCAACACTTCCATTAGACTTGTTTGATTATGGCCATTCTGGTGTGAAGTGGTATCACATTGTGGTTTGACGTAATTGTCTTTATAATATGTTTTGTGTCTGTATAATGTTCTATTTCTCATTCTTGATGTTGGTAATTTCGGCCTTCTCTCTTTTTTCTTGGTCAGTGCAGTCAATATTGTTTGCCTTGTTAAAGAATCAACTTTCAGTTTCATTAATTTTCTGTATTTTTTACTTCTATTTATATAATTTTAGAGACAGAGGCTTGCTCTGTAACCTTGAACTCCTTGGCTCAAGTGATCTTCCTGCCTCTGCCTCTTGAGTAGCTAGGACTACAGGGATGTTCCACCATCTACCATGCCTGGCTAATGTAACAGAATTTTCTTCTGTAGAGAGTAGGTCTTGCTATGTTGTCCAGGCTGGTCTCAAACTCCTGGCTTCAAGTGATCTTCCCACTTCAGTCTCCCGAAGCAAGTATTTTTAAAATGGCTTTCAGCTTATAGATTTCTATTCTGTATTTCCTTTCTTCTGCTTACTTTGCTCTGTTACCACCGGAGTTGGTTCCTTCTTCCCGGTGGGTTCGTGGTCTCGCTGGCTTCAGGAGTGAAGCTGCAGACCTTCGCGGTACAGCCGTCCTGTCCCGGATACTCTCCCTGCATTCTTACCATCCCCCATAGATTCAGAGGGATTTGAGAATCAGCTGTGCCCCAGACTTCAATGAGGCTGAGGACTGTGGGTCAAGGTTCAGGGACCCTGCGGCTCTAAGTCTTTATCAGTATTGTGTATGTGCCAGACTCAGTTTAGAATTGAATCACTTTTTGTGGAATTTTTTCTCTGGGAAACTGTCTTTGACCTTCCCAATAACTGATTTATGAACATGTCTTTTTAATAGATGACTTTGGTTTGATAAAATTTGGTGTCTAAGGTGAAAGATGATTGTGATTTCTGTCTCTCTTTGGAAAGCCTGTGATTTCCAATTTTAATTGTTTTTTCCTTCAACTGTTTACAGGACTGTCTGCGAGAGAGAAGCTCCCCACGTGGTTCTGTGTAAGTAGTGCTTCTTATGATGCTGTCACAGGCGATATTTTTAGACTAAACGACTCTTTCTGTGTCAGCAGAGTGGAAGCCGTGTGTCTCTGCCTTCCCCCTGGATCCTGGTTTTATGTCTCATGAGGAACCTGCCTCAGGTCACACTACTGCCAAGAGCATATAGTGTGAGTGACACGCATTTTCCGTTCTTGCTTCTGTGGAACCAAGATTTTCAAAGAGGCAGTTTCCTCTTTCTCTGGTAACCTTTCTTCACAGTTAACCTGACCATGTAGACCAGCAGGAGCTGGAGGGCCAGTTGTTAGCACTCTTGGAGCCTACTGCACGCCTTTGTTCTTGTGCCGACAGTGCCCCCTGCCCTATAGTGCGTGTGTATGCGGTGGCCGTGATGGCACCACAATGCCTGAAGCCACACGGTGCGTGGGTGACATCTGTGGAAAGGACCTGGCACCAGCCAGCACACAGCAGCACACACCTGTCTCAGACAATGCACTGTGGTCTCAATTCTAGTTTTGTAAAACTACCTCGAGATGACTCCTTTTAAAATTATCCTTAAGATGTCTTTCTTTTTCTAAAGCTTATAAATGTCATTTTCAAAACGTTTTCAGCAGGAACTTAGTGTATATTTGCAGTTTTGCATGGAAAACTAATGTAGTTATGATGGCTGCTGATGCTGGTGAAGTAGTACCAGCCACCCTGATTTGATAACTTCCATAGAGTCACTCCCTTCATCCTCCCAGTGCCCCTTTGAGATAGGGATTGTTATTCCCTGAGGCTTGGCGAGGTGAAGTAACTCACTCAGGTTATCTTGGTGACAGTGGTGGGGCTGGGATTTGAGCCAAGTCTTCCAACTTCACAATAGTAGAGTAAGAAGAGCTGCCTTGTTGATGTGATGTTGGTCGGAACTCCCAGTGTGTCTTGCCTTCCTGGTGTGCTTGATGGCAGCCCTGGGCTGCTGTGAGGTCCTGGGCACAGTGCATCCTGAGGAGACAGTGCTGCAGTTCCCACCCACCGGGGTGTCCAGAGATGTCAGCTGCAGCAGGGCAGCGCCCTGGTCAGAGAGATGGCATGGGGAGTTGGCAGGGGGAGCCCCTCGGAGAGATGGCATGGGGCGGTTGGGAGCCCGTGCATGTAGGTGCTTGGGCTTACAGGTGACTGGAACCCTAATATCCTAAGAGGAGAGTTCTTACCAACAAATTACTTGAACAAATACTTTGTTTGTTCCTTCATTTGTTTAGCAGATGTTTACAGTGTGCCTGCGATGTCCCAGGCACACTGCCAGAATCCTGACATCCTTGCCGGGGACTCGAAAACATAAATCTAGTCAGTGAGTTCATTCTGTGGCATGTCAGGGGCTGACAGTGGCTGTAGGGGAAACAGGGAAGGGCAGGGTGTGGGATCCTGGTGCCATGTGAATAGGCCATCAGTCAGCCCTGAGACATGGGGCATCTGTGTGAGTCTTGCCAGAGATGCAGGTGTGAGCCCCTTGGTGCAGGAGGTAAGTAAGGGGCTGCAGGGCCAAGGGTGTTTTGAGCAGAAGTTCGGGTCTGACGTGCCTGGTGCATCCATGGAGCAGTGAGGAGGCTGCGGGGCAGGAGGTGAGAGTGCGGCTGGGGCACGTCAGGGGCCTCACAGGTCATCCTGAGGCTGCTCTCAGTCCGCATGGCGTTGGGGGCTAAGAGGAGCCTACCAGCAGGGTGGGTGTGGGAGTGGGGAGCCAGCCAGTCTCTTCTCTGTGCTAAGTTATTGTTGTGGCTTTAACTAAAGCTTCTGTAATACCTACTTCTTGGAGGAATCCAAATCGCTGTTGCCTTGGGGCCAACTTCGTAATCTTACAAATCTGGATCTAATTTTCACCAAAATCTCAAGGGAAGAGCCTCTGGGACTCAGGCAGATAAGCAACACCCGTTATGTGCTGTTCCCATTTTCTCTTTGACTTTGGCGTTGTCCACATTCTTCTTCTGAGCCTAACTGTAGGCTCTTCAGACCCAGCCTACAGTTCTGGAAATAAACCAATGTGCTGGGGTGGGGCAAGCCTGACCTCCTGCAAGCCGTGCCTTGGCAGCCAGGCTGAGAGGCAGAGCAAGCAGTGCAGGTGGAACCATCGCCTGCCAGCACATGGGTTCTGGAGGCTGCAGCAGGCAGATTCTGGAAATTCCCTGAGGCCTGTGTGCAGTACAGACAGGGAACTTTTATAGGCACCTGTGGCCTCTTCTGCTGGTGGGAAGGAAGGTGCTATGAGCACTGAGCTGGTTGGAACAGAAGGGCTCTCCTCTCGTGGGCTGTGTCGAGTGAGTCCTGCAGCTTCCCCCTGTGGGATTCTGGGGTGCGGTGATGAAGCAGCGCAGAGCTCATCTGAGTGGATGTTTCCCAGGGGAGCCAGTAGTTTTGGGAGCACTTGGTTTTTCCATTCCCATGTCTTGGAGAACTCTTCCCCCCTCCTGAGAGAGAGCGATGAACGTAGGCCTCATGGAGAAGCACAGGTGGGCCTTCCCTGGGCTGTGTGTGGTCTGTGCGGACCTCTGAGGGCCACTTCATTTTGCAGGTAAGGACCCATCTCCCATAGCTGGTTAGTGCCAGAGCCCACTCCTAGCCCCATCTAGGGGCTGTTTTTCCGCTACAGCAAGATGGGGAAATAAGTAGCAATGAACACTTTGTTGAAGATTTTTATTTACTTTGAGGTCTTTTATTTCTTGTAATACTGAGTTGGTTATTTACTTCTTAGAGTTTTTGTTTGTTTTTTTGTTTCTTGAGACAGAGTCTCGCTCTGTTGCCCAGGCTGGAGTGCAGTGGTGCCATCTCGGCTCACTTCAAGCTCTGTCTCCCAGGTTCAGGCCATTCCCATTCTCCTACCTCAGCCTCCTGAGTAGCTGGGACTACAGATGCCCGCCACCAGGCCGGCTAATTTTTTGTATTTTTGGTAGAGACGGTGTTTCACCGTGTTAGCCAGGATGGTCTCGATCACCAAAAAATTGAGAAAGAAGATGACAGAACTTTGAAAGTTGGAAGGCAAATGGACAAACAGAGCAGATCTGAACCTACAAAGCTGAGAGGTGCATGTGAGTGTGAGTGTGTGTGGTGTGTGTAGTGTGCGTGTGTGTGAAGTGTGTGTGCCTGTGTATTTACCCATGCAGGTCTGTGTACACATGCGTGTGTATGTGTGTGCAGGTGAGTGTGTGTATAGGTGCGCACACACGTGTGTGTGTGGAAGGTGTGTGCGTGCGTATGTGGTCTGTGTGCATCTGTTGTATGTGTGTGTGTTGAGGGGACTGGGAAGTGAGTTTCTTGTGTTGCAGACAGTGCCCCCACGTCTTGGGAATGGCGTTACTATGCGGCTGAACATGGGGAGGCAGTGGAGGCGGTGTTGACATAGGAAAGCTGTCGAAAACCTGTCTGAGAAGGACTCGGCCTCTCAGCCCTCTCCTACCCAGTCTGGTTCCTCCCTGGAAGGTGACCTGGGAGCCTGCCGTGTGTTGGGGGACTGTCCTAAACGGAAAGCAGGGCACAGAATAGCTTCACCCCAGCCCCTCATTTGGCCCCAGAACACTGGGAACCTAGGAACAGATGCAGGAGGGAGGGAAAGGAGCCACTGGGTGGGTGAGGAAGCTGGACGCTGGGGCCCTGGAGCGTGGCTCCAAGAAAGGCTTGGAGGGTGATGTCAGGATGAGTGGGTCTGCAGTGGTCAGCCCCATGGCTAGGAGTTTGGAAAGAAATCAACCCAAGTTCATAGAGCACCAAGCAAAGCAGTCGGGAGAGCCTGATTCCCTGCGAGAAACAGAAACAAGAAGGGAGCTGCAGCATGAGGTGTAGGTACCAGGCGCACAGCCCGCGAGGGGAGTCCTGGAGAGTGGGGAGGAGGGCGAGGTAGGGGCTCAGGAGAATTGGTGCTCATCTTTTATAGCAGGAAGCTAACAGCTGACACATAGAATTGTAAGATCACGAACGGCAAATACAAACTCAGTGATTAGAAATATGGAGATAAAGAAGTGCCAAAGAAGGCTGAGCTCAGGGAAAGATTGTGGGGGGCGGGCAGGGCCACCGCTTTTTATAAGCTTTCTCGAATTATTTGCTTTTAAAAACTGTATATTTATAGTTTGATTAAAAATAAAAAATTTTAAAGGTTATATGGGCAAATATTATTTTATAAAATATTGATGAACCTCAGGGCCTGGGCTCCCTTGCTTGCCCTGCTCCTGCCAGGTCAGACTTCCACTGCCCTTGCCCTCTGGTCCTCTCCACCGCACAGGCCCAGCCTCTGGCTTGGTGAATCTGAGGCAGATCTTTCTACTCAGGTTGCTTGAGCTCTGCAGCGTTAGGCCTGGTGAGCGCCTCTTGCCCAGTGCTCTAGGGGCTTTGGGGAAATTTCAGTCCAGACGATCTGCGTCAGGTATTCAGTACACACTTCCGTGCCCTGCTTTTTAACTGAATAGTATTCTGCAAAGTGTTCGACCTTACCTAGTTTGAAAACATTATTTTTAGAAGGTTGCATGGTTTCCCATGTATGGATCTAGGTATCATTTATTGGATTATTCCCTTTTTGTTTATTTTTTTCTGATTTCCACTAATATCCATAATACAAGGTAAACATCCTTGTGCATAAATCCACAGCAGCTTCCTCTCTTTTGTAGGCAGTGTTCACACCTACAGAATTCCTGGGTCAGAGGACATGGACATTTAAAAGAGGCATAATGTGTAATTGCCAGGCTGATCTCAAAAGTGCAAGTTTGTACTGGAACAAGCTGTACCAGAGCACCTGTGCTGTTGTATCCTGACACACCAGGTGCTGCATATGTCTCCGTCTCAGAAGGCAGAAGCGAACTGAACACACATGGCTTTAGCTCTTTAACAATAATGTAGTTTTCCCATGCTCATAAGCACTCTTGCGTTATTGAAGATACTCTGCTTTTATGTTTGTGGGAGGAATTCTCCCCAGTTGAGTCATGCACCCTTTCGTCTCATCTGTAGCATTTTGGGTGGCTCTCAGTATTTTCCCTTGTGATGTCATCGTCTATTGTGTTTACATTTAGAAAATCCTTTTCTTGGGATTTAGTTAGGTGTATGTTCTTAGATCTAAGTTAGTTTTCTTATATTAGAAACACCATTTATTAAAAAATACTTCATTTTTCTAATGATTCATGCTGCAACTTCTGTTATGTATGTGTACCACATATGAAAATACTGTGTATTTTAGTGTCTGTTTCTGAATTCTCTAATTGACCTCTTTGTTCTAATGCTGGTACACTATTTTAATTATTTTAGTTTCATGGTGTATTTCCATATCTGATAAAGGTAACCAATATTTCAAAAAACATTTTGGTTATTCTTGGCTACCTACTTTCTAAATGAACTTTAGAATGATTTTCAAGTTTAAAAAATTAATCATATTGAGGTTTCTTTTCAAATGGATCAGATCTGTAATTTAAATTATAAACAGCTGGTATTTTAACAATATTTAAATAGTTTCCTATATATAAGAGGAATTCCTCTTTCCATTTATTCTGTTATTAGCCTTCAGTTACATTTCATAGCTTTCTTGCTATGGGTTTTATCTTTCAAATTCTTTTCCAACTAATTTGTGTTACTTGGTTATTGTAATTGGGACTTTTCCCATGGCATTTATCAAATATTTAACATTATATAGGAAAACTATCAGTTTTTATATATTTGAATGTGGTCATGTGTTAAAATGGTTTTATTTGCAAGAGGGTTTTCGGGTGAAATTTGGCTTATTTTTACCTTGACCCAAATGCCTTCACCATGAAGTTTGCTTGCTGTAGCTATCTGGTAAATATTCTTCATTAAGCTACAGAAGTTTTCTTTTATTCCTATTTATTAAGTTATGTGTTTTTTAAAATAGAAAATGAAAGCTGCATGTCACTAAATGTGTTCATTGCTACTATTTAGGCAGTCATGTGATTCCTGCTTTTGTCTCTCAGTGGAGTGAATTCTGTTCCTGACATTCCAAGTGTTGATTCTTGGAATAAATACTGTTAGGCCATAGCTCTTCCAATTATAATACGCTTCCAGTATCTTACTGGGACTAGAATAAGGGTTAATAATAGGGTTAGGGCTAGAGTTAAGGCTAGCATAAGGGTTGAGGTTACTGTTAGTGTTCGAGTTATTGTAAAGGTTAGGATTAGGGTTAGTGTTAGGGTTATCGTGAGGGTTATGGCTAGGGTGATATTGCTCTATAAGGTTCTTTTTTTCTAATTTTTATATGATTTTGGTAATATATAGCTTGCTTTCATAACATGATTTGAGAATCTTCCCATGTTTTTCTATCCTTTATTTAAATAATGAATTTTTCTGTCCACTGTTTAGAAATGCAAATGTTATCAGCCTTTGATAGAATTCTACCTTTGATATAATTCGTCTATCAAAGCCGCTAAGCCTGGAGTCTATTTTGGAGACTAATTTTTTAGTGTCTATATAATTTCTTCCATGGTTATTGGTTTTATACACATTTTCTTATACACCAATGGTTTTTTCTTAGGAAATAGTCAATTTTAAGCAAGTTTTTAGGTAGATAGGTAAAAATGTATATATGTTATATATACACACACATATGTATGTATGTAATATATATGTTGTGTTCTTGTCATTTTTCAGTCTTTTAAATTTTTTAATTTAATTTAATTTAATTTTAATTTTTATTTTTTTTTTAGAAACAGAGCCACACTCTGTTGGATATTGATCTCAGCTCACTGCAGCCTTGAACTACTGGGCTCAAGCGATCCTTCCACCTCAGTCTCCTAAGTAGCTGGGACTACAGGCATGTGCCAACACATCTAGCTAATTTAAAAAATTTTTTTAGGGACTGGGGTCTTGCTTAGATACTCAAGCTGGTCTCAAACCTCTTGGCCTCAAGTGATCTTCCTGCCATGGCCTCCCAAAGTGCTAGGATTACAGGTGTAGGCCACCATGCCGGGCTTCGCTTTTCAGTCATTTTATCTGTTACTATGTTCCCTTTATTTCAAATATTTATTTCAGCATTTTAGTCACATTTGTCTAATTTTTTCTCCAAAATAGCTTTAAGTTATATTGATCATTTATAATTTTACTATTAATTTCTCATTTTAGCATACATTATAATTATAATTCTCTTTTTCTTCAAGTTAATGCTATTATTTTAATAGTTTCCTGAGTGCTTCTTTGAACATTTTCATTTATTTTCCAACTAATGCATTTGACTCTCAATCTTCCTCTAAGACACTTTTAACTCTGTTCTACTGGCTTTGTATGTACTGACCTGTTGTCACTCATGTTTTTATTCTTTAATTTAAAAGATTAATTTCTTGGTAGTCCTGTCTAGGAGGACTATTCTTTTGTTGTTAGGTTTCTGCTTTTTAAGTATCATGTTTGCCCTGTGTGGGTCAGAGAGGGACTGGCCCTTTGTGATTGTGGGTGTTTTGTAGGAGATGGCTGTGGGGCTTGGGGATGGAAGAGTGGCACCCACTGTGGGCATGTCACAGGCTATCACAGAGCAGCAGGGTACAGTGTGAGCAGTGGAGAAGGTGCCCAGAGGGACCCCATGGGGTTTTATGCTGCCTGTAGTCCTGGGAGATGGAGTGATCGCATTGGAAGAAAAACAGTCTGGCGTTTGCGGGGAGCAGACAGACTTCTGTGTGAGACCCGTAGGAGACATGCCATGGAGGCTTTTGGAATCCCAGCTCACAGCTGAGGGGGCGGTGTGGGGCATACAGAGAGCCATGTGCCAAGAGGAGGAGTTGAACCCAGGGGAAAGGGTAAGCCACAGAAACACAGAGCTTCCCAGACCCACCAGCTTTATTTCATAAGGTCAGATGCTCTTGTTGACATCATCGTTCCAGGATGGGAGGGCTGGGCTCTGTGAGGCCTTCCCTGGCCTGGGCTCTGGGTGGCCTGCCATTCTTGATGTGTGGTTTCTGTCTCTTGCTATGTTGTCATGACTGCAGAGTTGGAAGGAACCCAGGTGCACCTCGTGTGTTCTAGCTTGTGGATGCAATAGGGGGCAACTTCATTTTAAGAACTGGAGGCCCAAGTTATGCTGACTTGTATCATGGTATCTGAGACCAGGTGTGTCTAACATGTGCCAGGCGACCCTTTCTGCAGAGGAGCTGGGCAACACATTCTCCCGCTGGGCAGCCTTGGGCTCAGCCAAAGCTCTGTCTTCACAGACAAGGGGAGGAGAGGACAGGGGAAGAGCTTCTGCCTCCATAGGCAAGGATGAGGACATAGGAGGCACTGAATAGTGGCCAGGAGAGGAGTGAGTGAGGACGTGGGGTCACCCACCCTTCAGAGTGAGGCACACTTGCAAGAGTGTTGGCGTTGTGTGAAGGCAGACATAGCGCCCACACGGTGTTGTGTCAGCATCACTGGATCAGTCCGTTTTCAAACTGCTATGAAGAGATACCCTAGACTGGGTAATTTATAAAGAAAAAGAGGTTTAGTGGACTTAGTTCCGCATGGCTCGGGAGGCCTCACAATCATGGCCGAAGGGAAGGAGGATCAAAGGTGCATCTTACATGGTGGCAGGCAAGAGAGCGTGTGCAAGGGAACTGCCTTTTTATAAAACCATCAGTTCTGGTGAGACTCACTCACTGCCATGAGAACAGCATGAGAAAAACCCACCCCCATGATTCAATCACCTCCCACCGGGTCCTGCCCACAACACGTGGGGATTATGGGACCTACAGTTCAAGATGAGATTTGGGTGCAGACACAGCCAAGCCATATCAATTGCAAAGCCCACCGGGCATCCTTGTTCTAAGAGGAGCACCAGGCTGGGGGGTGAGTTCTGGGCCTGCTGAGCCTCCTGGATTCTAGCCAGCACAAACCTGGCATTCATGGGCGCTGCTGTGGTGACGCAGCAGGGCTGTTCCAGCCCTCCCAGCCAAGACCCAGGGCCTGCGGGGATGGGCGGCACTATTGCACTGTGGAAATGTGGGCCCCAGAACCAGGAGGGCCAGGGAAGACCTGGAGGTCTTGACCGGCTGGGGCAGGGCGTTTCCACATGCTCTCAGTCACAGAGGCTGAGGTCTTGCCCTTACCCCCCTCCTCGCCAGCCAGCAGAAGCTCTGCAGCCTCAGCGAATCTCAGGTTCTTTATTGGAAATGGTGTGGCACACCTCTCAAGGGAGGGCAGACTGCCATGGGCCCAGCGGAGGTCTCATGGCACTGGTGCCCTTCTTTCCTTCCTCTGAGTTTTCTCCTTGGCTAGGTAGCGTTCCTTCTGGACCTTCTCCGCTTTGCTTTTTTCCCCCTCACAGGGATTTGGAGAGTGCTGCCCTCCCAGAGGTTGAGATCAGATTGCAGCCTGGCATGGAGGGATGATCATTTTTCGTGATGACTCATCCCTCCTCCGTGCCGTGCTGCCAGGCTGTCTGGCGACCCTGCGTGCAGAGACAGTGATGGATCTAGAGAGCCGTTGTTGCTGGTCCGTGGTGGCCGGGGATGGTGGAGAAGAATTTCCTCTGTGTGCACATTTAGACAGGTGGGAGTCAGCATTTCTGTGTGCTTTTATTTTACAAAGGCACTATCTGTTCATTGGAGATGCAGCCTGTCTACTCTTGCTCGTCAGCGTGCATGGTGAGCTGCATCCATCCCAGTCTCCTGCTCCTCCCAGGCCTCCGTCGTCTTCCTCTGGATCTGCGGTGACACTTGACAGCTTACTTCATTCTGTGTAGTGTTCATGCGTTTGTGCCATAGGCCCTGTGCGAATTGTGTCACAGAGGCCACCCTGTCTTTGGTGATGAAGGGCAGTCAGTGATAGAGCTAGGTTGAGGCTTTCGGTGTGGGTATGAGCTTTACTCCAAGTGCTCTGGCCATTTTGCTTTTCTGAGGTACAGGCTGAGGTACAGCCCTACAGCTTTGTTCACCTGGTAGTGAGTCAATGGGCTTGACTTTACCCACCTGTTTCCCAGCCTCTGCCTTCGCAGCAAACCCAAGATGGGACTCCTCCGAACACGGCTGCATCCACGTGTACCTTCTTTGCTGAGCTTCTGCCTCTGGCCACATCCAGCAGCGCTGGTTGCAGTTGGGGGCAGCTGTTGTTAGGAGCACAGCGGTGAGCTGTTGTCATTGTTCCCTTGTGTTAAGCTGGCAGAGTCTGAGCACAAGTCCTGGGAAGAGAAGTGTCCGGTAGGGACCCAGCTGGGCCGGTGGAGCAGGACTAGCCTGAGAAACCAGAGACTGTGTTCTGCTTCCGTCCCCTCTCCCAGATCACCACGCGACCTCGGCTGGGTTCCTTCCCTCTCTGTGCTGCTTTTCCATCTGTGAGACTGGGTTTCCTGACCTGGTCCTGCCCTGACCCTTGGGGGAAGGTTCCTTCAGCTTTTACAAAGAGGGCAAGAACCACCCGTGTCTTTCTAGGAACAAAATATGACCTGTGAGAAGATGGTTTCCTTAATCATTACTATATTCGCTGCAAAGGTTCCTCACTTAATTCCTGTAATTCTCCAAAACCTTGGAGAATTAACCCTTGTTATCAGTAAAGAAACAGAAACTAAAGATGAGTCAGCATTGGAGCAGAGTCCAGCCCATTGTTCCCCCTTTTCAGAACCTTCTCTCCTTCGCTTTATTACTATTAGATTGTAAGAAGTTCAGATCTCAAGTACTCATGGTCAAATTACCACCCAGAGTCACGGATATTTTACTCGTTCACCAGCGTGTAATGAGAGTGCCTGTGTGAGCACCCCTCAGTCACGCTGCATCACCAGGAAGCACTTTTTCTTTGTTCCAGCTTGAGAAGGGAGGAAAGCACAGCAGATGAGAGCTGAAAGATGGCATGGGACTTGGCACAGGGATGGTCGAGAGGTCCTGAGTCACTTTGAGAAGGTGCAGAGGAAGCCAGATTGAGCCAGCTTGAGGAGTGAGGGACAGGGAGGGGTGGAGATGGCTGTGTGAGATGTTTGACTCTGAAAACTTGGGGCCTAGAAGGGAGGTGTTTGGGTTGCATCTTTAGTATTAGCTACTTGGTTATGTTTAAAGCCTGAAAATGAGTTAGTAGAGAAACTTTGAAAATTAAGAGACAGAGAGCACGTGGGTGCTGCTAGACATTGGTCCCTGTGGAGTCAAGAAAGTTATTTGGAGGGTGGAGAGGTGCTGTTTCCTGGGCATAGGGGTGTCCTCTCATCACCACAGCACCATTTTACAAAACCCATCTTAATGCTACACCCCAGTATTTCCATTCCCTCAGTAATGTCTTTTATATTGTTTTCCCTCCAGCACAGGATGTGGTCTGGGATCAGGTGTTGGCACCTACTCGTGTGTCTGTCGTCTCTGTCAATCAGGAACATTTTCCACAGCCTTTCTGTCACTTTCATGACATTGACGTTTTGAAGAATAGTCTCTTTTAATAAGTAGACGTTTCCTCCTTTGGGGCATGTCCGGGGACTCCTGTGATAGGGTTCAGTGGCGCACGCTTGGCTGGTGCCTGCCTCCATGGGATTGGGCTTCCTCAGGGCCTCACCTCACCAGGTGCAGAGCAACCCTCTGCCCCACCTTGGGGTGTGAGGTTGCTGACTCACTGCAGAGCTCTTTGGCTTCTCCCGACTTTGGTTACCACTCATGACTAATAAACCATCTGCAGGAAGCCCCTGGAAGACCATGCGGAAATCCTACATCTCGTGGCATTTCCCCTGGACTTAGCCGTGGTTGGTTTCTGCCTAGGCCCGTCTTTACTGTGATGGCTGTAAGTGGCGCTTGTGCAGCCCCCATGCAGACTTAGCTATCTGCTGGGAGCAGGCCCCTCCCTTCTTCTCCATTTGCTTATCTGTTCATCTCTTACCAGCTTCTTGTCCTGGACTCCTGTGTCTTAATTCACCGCTGTCCTAGTGTCTCATTCATCACTGTCCTTGAGGATTTTGTGCTCAAATTCTCCTAGATTTGATCAGTGGGAGCCCACCAGACCAATTCCCGGTTCCTTCCCTCTTTAGTTCCCAGCTTCCTTTCTCTTCCTGCTACCATCTGCCTTATTTAAAGAAACAGTTTCCTAACTTTTCCATATAATGTTTCCGGCCCATCTTGTACCTAACCTACCCAGCCCTGGAGTCCACCAGATAGATGTTTGAAGGGCTCTAGTTTTTGTAGTGTGAAAATGTTACCAAGGAGCAATATCTGGGTACGAGGTAGGCTTATTGCTGTCAGGTGTCTTTGCTTCTAACAATGTTAGGGGTCAGAGCTGGGAAGTACGTGCATGTACACATACACACCTCTGTGTAAACATACATGCATGTAAGTGTGTGTGTGTGTGTATATATGCACATATACATGCATATATCTGCGTGTATAAAACAGACGAGTCCCACAAAGTCCTTTCTTTTCCTGTTATCCCCACGCCTAGTACATGACAGTGATGTTCCAAGGTGGTCTCTCACCAGCTCCTGGAGCCACTTCTGCACATCTCTTCCCAGTTCTGTGTTTAGTGACATCATGGCAGTAGGTTGGAAATCGCCCACAGTGGGAGGGTTTGCACATGGAAGGAAACTGGCAAACACTACAGGCCGGGTCCTCCCTCCCACCCCAGGAGCTGTTTGTTAAACGTTTGCTGGCATACCTCTAGGCAAACACATTTTTACAATTAGCCCTCCATATGTATGTTTTCTGTTTCTCTTCTTTCTCACCTAAAATGTACATAATGTATCTTGCTACATATGTTCTCTTTTTACTATTTTTATTGTAAACGAATATAACATTACATTTGCTATTTTAGCTGTTTTTAAGTGTATAATTCAGTGGCATTAATTACATTCACAGTGCCATGCCACCATCTACATCTCCCTTTTTGTACTTTGTGTTTTCTATTAAACAGCATCCCTGGAGTCGCTCCGTACCAGGGTGGAGTGATCGTCCTCATTCTTCCTTTTGCTTCCTCTGCTGCCCAGTGCTGCATCCTCGTTTGGGTTTCGTGATGGTGGGATGATGACGTAGTTTATGATATTTTGCAGTTACACACAGTGCAGTGGTGAATAGCCTTGTGCATTTGTATTTGTGTGACTGTATCTCCTGGAAAGGCCTTAGCGGTGTGGTAGTTGGGTTCAGTGGCAGTGCTCCGTGCTCCTACTTCAGTTAGACAGTTGCAAATCCCCTTCAGGGGTGGCCACCGCCCTCACCACCCACAGCCACACCACGGGGTCTGTTCTTCAGCTCATGAATTTTTGCCAAAGTGATGCCTGAACAGTGTAGCTCAGTGTAGTTTTAACTTACATTTCTCTTCTTGTGAGTGAAGTAGAACATCTTTTCATAGGTTTAAGGACGTTTTTATGTCTCTTTTCATGTATTTTATACATTTTTCTACACGGTTTTTGGTCTTTTTTGTCCCCTCAATTTAAACATTTATTTATTTATTGGTATCTTAGGGATATTATTTATTTTCCTGTGGAATACATTGCAAATATTTTCTTCCTAGTATTTCTGTCAAATTTTCTCATGTCATTTTGCTGTGCCAAGGATTTTTTAATTTTTATAGTCAAATTTATCTTTTATCTAGATTTTTAATTCACAATTAGAAAGCCTTTTCTACACCCAGATTAAAGAGGAAATCACTCATGTTTTATTCTAGTACTTGTGTAGTTTAATTTTTTATTAGTTTATTTTCATGAATTTTTCAATTGTTGATTTTTTTCTATGGGATGTTTTTCTGTTTCATTAATTTATGTTTTTATTTCTTCATTTTGTTTTTTTCCAGTTCATGTTTCTGTTCTTTTTCAAATTTTTGTTGGATGTTTGCTCATTGATATTCAGCTTTTTAAAAATGTAGATAAGCATTTAAAGTTGTACATTTCCCTCAAAGTATGTTGCAGTGCATAGATTTAGGACTTTTATTATCCTTAACTTATAAATGTTATCTTGTTTCTACTGTGACTCCTTTTTTGGCTTATGAGTTACTTAGAAGTATTTCTCAATTCCAAATACACAGAGCTTTAAAAACCATGTAGGCCGGGCGCGGTGGCTCAAGCCTGTAATCCCAGCACTTTGGGAGGCCGAGACGGGCAGATCACGAGGTCAAGAGATCGAGACCATCCTGGCAAACACGGTGAAACCCCATCTCTACTAAAAAAAACACAAAAATCTAACCGGGCGAGGTGGCGGGCGCCTGTAGTCCCAGCTACTCGGGAGGCTGAGGCAGGAGAATGGCGTAAACCCGGGAGGTGGAGCTTGCAGTGAGCTGAGATCCGGCCACTGCACTCCAGCCTGGGCGACAGAGCGAGACTCCATCTCAAAAAAAAAAAAAAAAAAAAAAACCATGTAAAAATATACATTTATATATAAATAATTTTAATTGTTTTAGTTTCTAAGTTCACTGCATTGTGGACCAGGTGATCTTTGTGTTTGTGGTCAAAGGGCAGCTCACATATGGTCACGTATTATAAATGACCTGTGTATCTGAGAGTGGAATCTATTCTACAATTTTGAATATATGCTTTCGGTATATGGCCATTAAGTGAAGCTTAATAATCTTGTCTTCTCTGTCCTCATAGATATTTTTCTCTGTGGCACCCTTCTGTAATCTCAGCATTTTGGGAGGCTGAAGGTGAGAGGGTTGCTTGAGGCCAGGAGTTCGAGACAAACCTAGGCAACATAGCAACCCTGTCTCTCCAAAAATTAAAAAAAAAAAAAAAAAAAAAAAAATTAGCTGAGCATAGTGGTGTGCACCTGTAGTCCTAGCTACTCAAGAGCTCAAGAAGATCCTTGAGCCCAGGTGGTCAAGGCTGTAGTGAGCTATGATCGTACCACTGCATGACAGCCTGGGTGACAGAGCAAGACCCCGTCTCCAAAAAAAAAAAAAAGAAAAGAAAAATGTTTCTCCAACTGATACATCAGCCACTATGACAGTTGTGTTCACATGTGCTGGTATGATTGGATTAATAGATTTGCCTATTTTCTTATATTTCTGTTCATTTCTGCTCTTAGGTCTGTGTAAGTTTAGAATTGTAGTATCTTGCTGATAAGTTGAACTTTTTAATCTTTATGTAAGATAGTCTATCTCTGCTGGTGCTTCTTGTTTTAAAGCAAACTTTGTCTGATGTATTTGCCTATATATATTTTTCTTTCCCCTTTTTTCAGTGTCTCTGTATCTGAGTTATGTTTTAGTGAATCTTTTAAAATGGGATGTAATGGATTTTTGTTTTATCCTTCCTGACAATCTTTGCCTTTTAAAGACTAGAACATTTACTTTACTTTCATTTATTTTAATTACTTATAATTTGGACTCCATTATACCGCTTTATTTTGGACTTTCTATGTAGCTCAACTGTCTTATTTTTTCTTTCTTCCCTTCTTTTGATTGACAGATGACTGTTTTACTCATCAGTTTTCTCCTTCACTGTATAATTTCGATTTCTCTTATTTTTGTGTTTGTCTTATATGTAGGCTTAATTTATCAGGGTCCAGAATTAGTTAGTACTCTGTCCACATTCCAGAGAATGCAGGAATCTCACAGTGCTCACCTCTGATGATTCTCTCCTGACTTGAATGGCATTTTCATTCTCAACTGTTGTATTTTTAATATCGTGCAGCCTTCTCTAACATTTTATACATTGGTGTCTGTTTAGATTTACTCATATCTCACAACATTCATTACTGTTTGTTGCCACTTGTACCACAGATAATGCTTCTTCTAAAATGCATCGTGGTGAGAATGTGGGTAAAAAACTATTTTTAACTGAAACCTTCTACCTTTTTTCAAAACCTGTATTTTATTTTTAATTTTTAATAAGTCAAATATATTTTACTTATTAAGTCATTCTGAAATTGTTTTACCCAAGACTTCTTTCCAAAATTAAATTTTCATGGAAAAATATTGGCATGTGGCATAGAAAAAGCTTGGACTACAAGTTTAGGAGTAGTGATGAGTCTTTGTTCAACATATGTATAATATTATCATAATGAAAATGGTTATGATAAGAGTAGTTCAAGTACCCAGTAAAAAATTGATGCTGAAAAACCAAGAAAACTTTTAAATTGTGTCCTGGAAATCTAAGGTATTGACTTATTTGTTGTATCTTTGCCGGTACAGTTTTTTTTATTTTGGTGATTAATGTCAGTGGCTCGTTTCTTTTGCCGTGGTTGTTTAAATTAGGCCTGCTAACCTACCCAAATCTGCTGGTGTTTCTATTTGTGACCCACCAGAAATTATCTCAGATTTTCAGCAGCATTTAAAAAATATTCCTTGTTGACATAGCTAGAAAATAGCTAGAAAATATTCATGAGTTTTAAATTTAGCATGACACCTTGTGTCTTCTCACAGCCACGTAAAGACTTAAATGGTAATTGCCTGTGTATCCCACATTAGAGTTTAGTAGAGAGTTTGAAAATCTAGTAATAGAGAAACTAATACTAACTCCTGCTCCTCTGGGTTGAAGTTCTGGGTGGAAGATTATTTTCTTAGAGTATGGAAGAGATTTTATTCTAACGTCTTTGGCTTCCATTGCTGTTGAGAAGCCATCTTTCAATTTAAATAATACTCAGTTCAAGGAATTTCTTTTAAAATTCTGGTTACTTTTAAGATCTGTATGTCTTTGGTGTTTTACAGTTTTACTATGGTGTATTTAAGTGTAGATTTCTTATATTTATTTTGCTTGGGCTTGTTCTTGGTATCTTGTTTAACATCAAGTATATTGATATAATTTACATAGTATAAAATTCACCCTTTTAAGGATACAGTTTTATGAGTTTCGACAAATATATGCAGATATTAGCTGTCCACACAATCATATTATATATAGAATATTTTCACCAGCTCAAAGTTCCCTCCTGACCCTTCCCCTGAAGCCCCTGACAATCGCTGATCTGTTTAACTGCAGCTCTGCCTTTCTCAGAATGTGGAATCATACAGTATGTGACGTTCTGATTCTGCTTTATCCCTTGCCCATGATACTTTTGAGATGCATTCATACTGTTGCTGAGTAATTTTTGATAAATATGCCACAATTTATACATCAATTCACCTATTGATAGAAAGTTGGAGATTTACAGTTTTAGAGATTATGAATAAATCTGCTATAAACTTTCTTGTACCGGTCTTTATGTGGATGTATGTTTTCGTTTTTCATAGGTAAATACATAGGAGTGGGCTTTTCTAGATCATATGGTAAGTGTGTGTATACTTTTGTAAGAAACTCCCAATGAACGCATTGTCCCAAGTTGCTGCAACAGTCAGTGTACATTCCCACAAGCAGTGCATGAGAGTTCCTGTTGCTTGTGAAATAAATGGTCAGCATTCGGTGTTGTCAGCTTTTACAATTTTCTCCTTTCTAGTGGGCATGTAGTGGTATCACATTACAGTTTTAATTTGCATTTTCCTGGTGACATGTGATATGGAACCTTCCTCCCATGCTTGTTTACCATCTGTGTGTCTTCTGTGGTGAAGTGTCTGTTCATACATTTTGCCCATTAAAATTAAAACCTTGTGTACTGTTTGTTTTCTTATTGTTGATATGTGAGGGTTTATTATATACTATGAATACCAGCCATTTATCAGATATGTATTTTCCAAATGTTTTATCCTAAAGTGTGCCCTGAATTTTTATTTTCTTAATGTCTTTAAAGAAACAGAAGTGTTTAATCTTGGTAAAGTACAATTTGTCAATTTTTGTCTTTTATGGTTTGTGGTCCCTGTGTCCTAAGAATTCTGCACATTCCCAAGGTCACAAAGATTATCTCCTGTTTTCTCCTAGAAATTATATAGTTTTAGGTCTTTTAATTAGGTCTCTGATCTATTCCCCACCCCCCATCATTTTGAGCCAGTTTAAAAATATATAGTGCAAGATTAGAGGTGAGGTTCATTTTCCCCCAGGGATGTACATTTCTTTGAGCATTGTTTGTTCAGAAATCTGTTATTTTCTTCATTGGTCATCTTTGCTCTTTCACCAGGCAGCCATCTGTGCTGGCATCTGTCCGGACTCTGTATTCCAGTCCACTGCACTCCATTCCTGTCTTCTCACCGGCACCAAAGTGTTCTGTTTACTATAGTTTTATAATAAGTCTTTAAATCAGGTACAATGAGTCCTCTAATGCAGGTCTTTTTCAAAATTGTTTTTCCTATAAAGTCCTTTGCTTTGATTCTAAAATATAAATTTTAGAATCAGCTGTCAATTTCTACGACCCCCTGAGATTTTGATCGAGATAGTGTTGGGTCCGCAGAACAATTTGAGGAGAATTTGCATGTTTTTAAAACCTTTATTTCCATTTTATCTTGTTTGTATTAAGATATAATTCACACACTATAGACTTTAGTGGTTTTTAGGACATTCACTGGTGTGTGCAGCTATTATCACCATCACCACCGGTAAAACAACCCCGGGAGTAGTCACTCCCCAGTCCTTCCTCCTTTCTGTTCCTATGGATTTGCCTCCTCTGAAGTTTTGTATTAATGGAATCATACAACATGTGGCTTTTGGTGTCTGGTTTCTTCCACTCAGCATATTTTCAAAGTTTATCCATGTTGTGGTATGTATTAGTACTTTATTCCTTTTTATGGCTGAATAACATTCCATTGTATGGATGGACCACATTTGGTTTATCCATTGTAGTTGATGGGTATGTAGTTTGTTTACACTTTTTGGCTATTATGAATAATGCTTCTACGAACATTCCTGTACAAGTTTTTTATATGCACATATATTGTAACTTAGCTTGAGTTTATACGTAGAAGTATAATTGTAGTGTCATACCTTAACTCTGTGTTTACCTTTTTGAAAAGATGCCAAGTGGTTTTTCACAGATGCTGTCCCGTTCGACATTCCCACCCATCTGTGTGAGTGTTCCCGTTTCCACACATCCCTGTCAACACCCATCTTCTATTTCTTTATGAAGTAGTATCGTGCTGTGGTATTGATTAGCATTTCCTGTTTCCACACATCCTTGTCAACACCCATCTTCTATTTCTTTATGAAGTAGTATCGTGCTTTATGAAGTAGTATTATGAAGGTATTGATTAGCATTTCCCAGGTAACTAGTGATGTGGAACATCTTTTCTTGTGCTTATTGACCATTTGTATATCTTCTTTGGAAAAACGTCTATTCACATTTTTTGCCCACTTTTAAATTGTTTGTTCTTTTTATTGTTGAGTTGTAGGTTTTTAAAAAATATATATTCTGGGTACTAGACACTTTTCAGATATAAGATGGCTATCAGTTTTCTTTCATTTAGTAGGTTGTCTTTTCATTTTCTTGGTAGTACCTTTTGACAAACAAAAGTTTTTAATTTCAGTGAAGTTCACTTTACCTATTTTTTCTTTGGTTGTGCGCAGTTAAGGTTATAGCTAAGAAACTGCTGGCTAATCCGAGGTTATGGAGATGTATGCTGGTGTTTTCTTCTAAGAGGTTTGTAGTCTTAGCTCTTACATTTAGGTCTTTGGGGTCTCTCTTGAGGCTGCACACCAGCTGGACAGCCCACTTCCAGGGTACTCTCGCAGGGCAAGGGCAGGAGGCCTCAGCCCAGCACCTTGCGGCCTCCCCACAGGGCTGCGTGCGTGTCTGTGTGGCATTGCCATTCGCTTTTCCTGAACAGGTGATTGGAGAGAGAGAGAGAGAAAGAGAGAGATAGCAAGGAGGGGTCACGAGGCCTGCATGTCCTAGTCTCAGGTGTCACACCCTGTCCCTTCTGCCACACTGTGTTCTTTCCATGTGCATTACCAAGTCAGTCCACTGTTAAGGGAGGGGAATTGTGCTCCACCTTTTTTCTTCTTTTCTTTTCTTTTTGTTTTTTTTCTGAGACAGAGTCTCACTGTGTCACCCAGGCTGGAGTGTAGTGGCGTGATCTTGGCTCAGCCTCGCAACTTCTGCCTCCCGGGTTTAGGGGATTCTCCTGCCTCAGCCTCCTGAGTAGCTGGGATTACAGGCGCCCGCCACCACACCTGACTAACTTTTTTGTATTTTGTTATTTTTAGTTGAGGCAGGTTTTTGCAGTGTTGGCCAGGCTGGTCTTGAACTCTTGACCTCAAGTGATCTGCCTGTCTCAGCCTCCCAAAGTGCCGGGATTACCGGCATGAGCCACCACGCCTGGCCTGCGCTCTGCGTTTTTAAGAGAGATGTATCCAACAATTTGTGGGCATTTTCTCAAACCACCTCACTCTCATTGAGGACTTCTCGGATTTTCCACATTTGCCTTGTAGGTAAGGCCAGTGGCAAACCTTCCAGGGGGTCATATGAGCCCTGGCTTTTCTGTCTCATCACTTTTGTGGTTACTTTCATTGCCTTTTCTTTTACAATAGGTTTTCTCTAGGTAATTTAACTTAAAGAGACAGTATGTATCCACATCTTCTTGCTGCTTGCTTAGGATTGAGGTTGACACGTACCTCTTAGAAGGCTAGAGGTTTGGTCACTGGAGCAGCAGCGCTCGGTGACTCTCCAGAGGTGCCCCCTCTGGCTTTCCGCTCGGTCAGCTGAGCCGCACAAGCAGCAGTGGCACTGCCCTTACATGGGGCATGCTTTGCAGGGCTGAGGTTTTGCAGTTCCCACCATTGAGGGCTGTAACATTTCTCTATTTCTGGCTTAGAAGATGTGTAGGATGATAATTATTTATTCAGCGTTCATTCCGCTCACGCTGTGCTCTGACCACACAGCAGGCACTGCGTGCGGTGCTGGCACAGTCTCAGGACGCGGCTTCTCAGCCGTGGGGCTCAAGGTGCAGTGGAGAAGGCGCGAAGGGGCTGCCTGTGGATGGATTTGTTTCCTTTGCCGTTCGTTGTTGCTCCTCTCCCTCTCTTCTCCTAAACTCGGGGTAGAGGAGAGACAGGAAGAGGCAAAGTTCACTGCAAAGATTTTTTTGGGTTGAACACCTGGAGGATAAGAATAGCAGAGGGCACCCCCAGACGAGATGCGACCGTGGTCAAGCCTCAGGATCGTCTGCCTGAGCCCATCAGTGTGGTCCTGGAGCAGGGAGGTGGCAGAGCCAGGGCCGCAACCTCCCCGCGGGTCTCCCGTGCTGCTCGCTGGCGGTTGGTTTCATCAGCGCCCTGGCGAGTGTCGCTGGTTGCACGTGGGCAGTGTCCACACAGAGCGATTTCTCAGGCAGGCCTCCTTCCTCTCTCTCCCCGGAGGCTGCTTCATGGCACTCCCTCTATTTGCCTGTGGGAACCTCTAGGTTGATCACTTGATCCTTTGATCTGCTTTTAGTTGGCCTTGATTTTTGTCTGCATTAAACAATTAATTGAGCTTCTACTAATACAATGTTTTCAATGTCATACATGGCTTTTCCTGTTGAAACATCTGCAGAAAAAAAAATAGCTTTATTATTTGTGAGTGAAGCTCTCTAGCTCCTCCCTTTTGTTCTTAGTGAGATAATTGCTTTTGTAATACAAAGTTTGTTTCTTTTTTTTCTTTTTCTTTTTTTTTTTTGAGACAAAGTTTTGCTCTTGTTGCCCAGGCTGGAGTGCAGTGGCACGATCTCGGCTCACTGCAACCTCCGCCTCCCAGGTTCAGGCGATTCTCCTGCCTCAGCCTCCCAAGTAGTTGGGATTACAGGCATGTGCCACCACGCCTGGCTAATTTTGTATTTTTAGTAGAGATGGCATTTCTCCTTGTTGGCCAGGCTTGGTCTCGAACTCCAACCTCAGGCGATCCACCCGCCTCAGCCTCCCAAAGTGCTGGGATGACAGGCGTGAGCCACCGTGACCAGCCAGTAATACAGTTTCTTGAATACAACAATTGTGCTAGAGCAAAACAAGCTGGCTGTGTATTAGTTAACCACTGAGTGAGGGGTGCTGCATGTTCTGACCCTATTTCTGACCACTTCCGTTAACCCTGCTGCCCACCATGAAGCCTCTCTCAGAAACTTCAGCTGCAGGCTGAAGGCAGGGGGCTTGCAGAGAAACTTTCGCTGCAGTTTTCTGGAAGGTGGGCAGGCAGATGGGCTTAGGAGTACACCTGGGGTACATGGAGTCAGCCCACTCAAGAGTGTTTTCATGCTTTTAATTTAAAACAAATCATAGAATGTAAAAAATAGCTTTATAATGTTAGTTTTCCATTTACCATATTCTGGCAAGGGAAAGAGTGGTGCCATCATCTGTGTGTTTGCTAAGTGATAACTACAAGTGTGGAGACAGATGTGCGCTTCCTGGGAACGGGTGGGGGCTATGCTGGAGATGCTCCTGGAAGGGAGGAGGTCTGGGAGTTTGGCTGCAGAGCCTTGAAGCTGGACAGGAAGGATCAGTGGTCGAGGCCCAGGGTGGGCCGTGGGGCCTGGGCCAGCCTGTGGTGAGATGTGGACTCGCTGCTGTCCATGTGTACGGCCCATAGAATGGACACCTGGTGTGTGTGCAGAGGGCATGAGTGTGCCTGACAGCACGGTGTGGGGTCAGAGTGCAGCTGCTGAGTTGGGGATGGTGCCCTTTAGGGGAAGGTGGGGGTAGACAGAGAGGCATGAGCAGATGTCCCTGTGGACTTGGATGACTGGGCACCAGGGTGACCCTCCAGGGGTGCCAGGATGTCTGTGGTGAGAGGAGAGGGTGGCCAGGCTGGGGTCTGGGAAACCCTTCCCAGAGCGCCATCTGCATCATCAGGTTGGGGTGGACATTGGCCAGATGAAAGCAGGTGAGGTAATCAGATTTTTTGTTTCATAAAAATTATGGTCCTGAAGTGAAGTTGGTAGAAACAATAAGTTAAATAGGAGGACAGCTCAAATAGAAAAAACCCCTCAGTCAAACCAAGTCAGCAGCTACAGTGAGGAGCTGCAAATGTGCTCTCCCCGCGGGCTGGGCCTGCCAGCCCCCAGGGTGCATGCTGCCCCTCCTGGTGGGGCTCCTGGGACTGGTGAGGGCACTGAGGACAGTGCCATGCTGTTCCTGGGGGGCTTTGCCAGTGCGACTCTTCCATTGCCTGCCTTCCTGAGGGGTCGGGGTCTTGTCTCCTGGCTCCTGCCTCCTGGCCAGTCCCTAGGAGGCCCCTCATATCCAGACATCGGCTTCAGTTTAGGGCTGTGGGGACTTCCATGGGGACAGCTGTTCACTGGAGTAACTGCGGATGGTGCTGATAATAAAATACAGAAACAAATCATTCCTCCTGAACAAGCACTGGCGACGTGCTTCCTTCATGTTCTGAGATCGGGGAAGGCTCAGATTTTGTTCAGTCTCATAATTGTGCTGAATAATAGTGTACTCAGTGGATGCCTTCAGAAGTCTCCCGGAGCCTGGAAGGATGAATGCAGTAACGTTAATGGTCAGTGATGTTGGATGTGGGCTACTGTGCCTTTTAAATGTGGAGATGTTGGCACATTTAAAGCAGCGTTTTTTCCCATGGTCTTGTCTCCTGTGAGACTGATGTGGGTCTGTACAGCATCGTCATCCACGGCTTCACAGTCCCAGGCTGAGGATGTGGGGAGCAGCGGCGTCGACCAGCGGTCCTTCGTGAGGCACCTGCCCTGCAGATGGGCCGCTGGAGTGGCTGGCCATGCCTTTGATGTGTTGCTGTGCCTCATGTGACTTTCTCCTCCTCAGATACCACCAGCTATGGACCGGATTGTGCCCCCAAGTTCACGTGTTGAAGCCCAAACTCCTAGTGTGACTGCCTTTGGAGATGGGGCCCTTGGGATGTGATTAAGGTTACTGAGGTCATAAGGGCGGGCCCAAATTTGACAGGACTGTGGCCTTGTAAGAGGAGGAAGGGATGCCAGAGCTGTCTCTCTCTGCACCCATGTGAGGACACAGCAGGGAGGCAGCCCTCTGCAAAAACGAGGAAGAGCGCCGGCACCAGATTCCAACCCAGCCAGCACCCTGATCTCAATTTCCAGCTTCTGTGTATAAGCCCCCAGTCTGTGTGGTTCTGTTATGGCAGCTGAGCAGACGAAAGCACTGTGTTTTACATCATGGTTACACTTTTGGGAAAGCAGCCTGCAGCTGGCCTGTGTGAGCACAGGCCCCAGCAGATGCCCACAGATGTCCCTGTCACCTGTCACTCGTTGGTCATTGAAAAGGCTGGAGGGAAGAGGCAGATTTCCTGTCAACAGGAAAGGTGTGTGGCTGCCAGGACTCTGCCTATCCTGAGTCTCCTTTCCCCCTTAGGGCTTCATAGCCAGTTAACTTGTGGATTATTTAGAGCTTTTTCTTTCTTTCTTTAAAAAAATGAAACAAATGAGAAAGCCAACACAACAAGAAGAGTGGTATCATTACTGTGTCAGACACTGACTAGAAACATGTCCACTTACACACACACAGTCACTCACTAACACAGTAAGTACTCAGTTTTGACCCTGACAGCAGCTCTGTGAGGGGTCACTCCCCTCCCCCCTTTTAATTGAGGCATAATTCACATAACATAAACTGTGCCATTTTCAAGTGTATAACTCAGTGGCATTGAGCACAGTCTTCATGCTGTGCAGCCACCACGTCTGCCTACTTCCGGAACATTGTCATCCCCCCAAAGTAAAGCCCTGTGCCTGTTAAGTCCCTCACAATCCCCCCTTTCCCCAGCCCCGGGCAGCCACCGGTCTAATTTCTGTGTACGGATTTGCCCATGCTGGGTGTTTAATATAAATGGAACCACACAGTGTCTGGCTTCGTTCACTTGCATCCTGTTTTTGAGGTAGTTCTACGTCGTCGTAGCATGTGTCAGAATTTCATTCCTTTTTATGGCTGGATAATGTTCCATTGTATGAATATACCACATCCACTTATTGGTTAGTGACTGTTTTTTTCCTGCCTTTCGGCTGTTGTGAGTAGTGCCGCCATGAACGTTCTTGTACAAGTTTTTGTTTGACACCTCTTTTCAGTTCCTTAGGAGTGGACCTGGGGGACATGTAGAGACTCTGTGTTTAACTGATTGAGGAACCACCAGACTGTTTTCCACAGCAGCTGCACTGCACTGTTTTGCCTTCTCGAGGTAGCACTTTTTTTATCCCCATTTTAAGAAATGGGGCATGGAGAGGTAAAGACTTGCTCAGGATAGGACAACCCTTTGTGGTGAGGCAGCTCTGTGCTGGCCAGTCGGGAGGCCATGGCAGGGCCCCTGCTCCTGCTTCGGTGCTCATGTCAGTCCCCAGGCCCCTGCAGGTGGTGCCCTAGAGGGCACTGACAGGCTCTCAGAGAGGAGGGACCCTGTGCTGGGCCCTGAGCTGGCAGAGGGAGGGCTCTCAGAGGGGCAGGCAGTGTGAGCGAGGGCACAGATCCTGCTGGTGTTTAGTGAACTCTAGCAGGTTTGCTTTTTGCTTGTTTGAGAAGGATGCCTGTAGTTTTAGGACCAGTACCGCTACCCACGTTGGCCAAAGGCCATGGTGCCAGTGTCCTTGCTGCCGCAGTGCACCAGCTTCTGTCCTGCAGGTGGCTGGCTGCTTCCCTCCCAGCTGCACTGGGGCACACTCTGTGGGGCAGTTGCCTTCTCACCCTTTGGCAGGGAGAGCCTGGGCTGTGGGGTGCCTCTCTGTGTGGCCGCCATGGTGCCTGCTGAGGCCTAGCACTGCTGTGGGCCTTTGCTGATGCTTCCTGCGTGGGTGGCAGTGAGCCACCCTCATGTTTCTCAGCAAAAGCACTTGGACAAGATGAAGGTTTCCAGCATTGCGAGACTCTCACGTCTGTTATGTTGTGTTATACTTGGCTTTGGTTTTGCTTACAGTAAATTCCTGAAGGCATTTCAGTTGCTCAGTGGAAATCATTGGCAGAATTCTTGTTACTGAGCATCAGACTGTGGGGCATGGTCATGGTGTCTTAGGGATGTCAAAGCAGATGCATTTGAGGGGAGATGTATTCACATTTTCCAGTATATCATTACCACATTCTTGTGTGATAGCTTCCTGGTAATTCAACTTGATTTAGTGTAATACAGCAGCACAACTTTTCCTTTCTGAATTGTGGAGATTTAAATTTGTTGAGCAAAGGAAACATTGAAGATGGCTCAGAACACTCCAGTTGAGTGCACACATTGCATGAAGCTGATGGCTCTGCCTGCTGCTACTTTCACCCCATTGCACTGGTGTGCTTGGCCCTCCCCACGGCAGCAGCAGGCTTTCCCAGAGCGCCATCTGCAGTTGGAGGCCTGGCTGAGGATGTGCTGTGCCTGCCCTGTGAGCAGGGAGCTGGGCACCCCTGGCCTGCTGTGCCATCGTCCCCTCGTCTCCACGACAGGCACCTCTGCCTGTTCTGTCTGACGGGGATGCCAGAACTCCAGGGCGCAATCAGGGCATGACAACCGATGGCAGGAGGTGTGTGTCGGGTGTTCCAGGAGGATGGTACCTCTGCTTCTCTGTTCAGGGCTGTTTGGGGATTGTTACCAGAAGTAGGGTTCAAGGCTTCGTGTGGCACTGGCTGCAGACTGCATTGCCTGTGCTGACTTAGCTCAGCCTCTGCCCCTCTTTCATTTGTTTCTCCACTGAATCCTTGTCTCCTTGCATTCACTGGGCATTGGCTAAGGCCCAGCTCAGTTCCAGGGCCCCACAAGGCACTGTGGGTGGCATGAGATGGGTTTTGTTTTCCCACAGTGCTCTCTCATGGTTATTCTGTGATTTGAATTGAGTGGACACAGGTTTCTACAGTTGAGAGAGTGTTGAACGACTTATTCCTCAAGGTAAAAGCTAGCCCTCCCAAACCTGTCCCTGAGTGCAGGTGACAGTGCGTGCTCACCATTAGAAGGCGTGGGTGCTCACGCAGGGCTGTCTGCTGCCTGTGCTGGGACTGTGGTGGCATCGCCCGTCTGTGCGACTGGAGCACCTGCGTCTCTGAAATGAAAGGGATCTTCAAATGGGCGCCCCCTATGGTGCTTTGTTCAGTTTAATTCTTAGAACCACCTATCCAGGCAGGTCTTGCGTTCTCCCTACAGAAGAGAGAACTGGTGTCTGGACCTTTTAGGTTGCCTTCTCTCAAACTCTGGGTTGGTGTGCAGGCCAGCCTGCCTCTGCCCCACCCATTATTGCAAGTTCTCTCTGGGGTCCTAAAGTCCTGCATTTCTGCCTTGCCAGGTCTTCACCCTGGCTGACTGTCTCTTGTAGGCAGGCCTCTGTAGTGTAACTAGTGTGTGATATTCAGAGAGAGAAAATGGGCTACTCCTTTCTCAAGTGATAGAAATGTGATGTGACATATTTCAGACAAAGCTTAACAGCACGGCAGCTCTGTGACTCAGCCCAGCAGAAGCTGTCTCTCTTGTTAGGAAAAATACACTTTATTATTAAACCTGTGGGAAGACAAGATGGAAGAACTTTTCTGAACATTGTTTAGCCTGTAGGAGGTTTTGTTTTAGCCCTGAGATGCACAGTGGACCATGGGGGTAGTAGTGCTCACCACACAGGACATGGTGAACGCAGGGAGTTCGGCAGGTGGCGGCCTCATGTTGGACATGGTGAATAATCGAGGGTCACCCTGCCTCCCCGCTCCTTGTGTCTGTCTGGACGGCGCACCCGAACTCTGCCAAAGGGGCGCCTCCTCTCCCCTGATGTCAAATAAGCAAACAGAAGTTTAAGAATATGGAAAGTAAATGAAATTTGTAATTTTGATCATTTCTTCTCATGATTACAGTTCCTCTAGACTTTATCTAAAGCTATGTTAAAGCCAAATATATTTTTTATTCATATTTCCTTTCTTTTTAGACTACCGTTTTACAATTTTTAATCTCGTTTCATCGAGTTTTTCTTTTCCTTCTTGTCTCTGAAAGCACGTAGCAGGCCATTGACTAAAATCACTTGTTTCTTTTTGTACATATTTCTGAACATGTGTTCTTCTACCTTCTGCTGTGTTGTTGTGTTTTTCTTCATATGGCAGAGACTTTTTTATGGCTTCTGTGTTTCTTTCTTTCTGTTTGTTGCTCCCTGAAGGAGAAGTCAGTGCTGGTCTTGTCTCTTCCCAGCGTGCATGTGTGGACATTTTCCGCTGTGCTCTCTCCTAAAGGATCCCCTTTAAGGTTGTTCTGACCCTCAGCTCAGCTGGATGAAAGTTCACTTGGGCCGTGCCTCATACCAGCTCTGGGCCCCCCAGCCTTCTGAGGTGCTGAAAGGGGGCTTGGTGGCCTCTGGTCCTGTGTGGCACCCTGTGTGGCTGGGACCAGCCTCTGCAGCCATGTATCCCCAGCATCTCCCTCATCCACTGCCTCCGGTGGCACACTGCTTTTCAGGAAGGGCAGGAGAGGGGCCTCTAGAACCCGCCTCCCATGCCGTCACATGGGAGCTTGTGGAGGGCCCTGCATCTGTGCTTTCCAGTGGCTTGTTTTCCTGATTTCTTCACTCAATTCAGTGGAAATTTGGGAAAGATGGAGCATAAACGTGTGTGCCTGAGTCACCCATCTGCCTTCGCCAGTCCTCATGTCCTGGCCGGAAGGCCTGCTCTTCCCCCTGGCTCAACCAGGGGTCTGCATTGCTGTCCATTGATAGAATTGTTGGTGCTTTACGATCCAGCTGCTCTTGTTGCCTTGAACCAGGATTTGAAGATTGTAACTTAAAGTGTTTTGCATGTTTATGTCCAGTAGATTATGTATTTTGAGACTAGACAGTGGGCTAATTAATATTCCACACGGGGTCCTGTGGGACACATGTTCATAGTGAGTTCACTAAAATTCTGTTTGAAGCACATGGTGGGTGTTCAATAAAGACTTAGAGATTTCGATTGGCCAAACATTTAGCATTGATTAGCAGTTTAGTGTGATGGGTGACTGAAAAGTAAATGTAAGCTTTGAGCATTTTCAGAGCATAGTTTTGTCTAAAATTAATCAGTATATTTCACCATCTTAACAAACTAAAAACGAAAAACAGTATCATTTTAGAATATGCAGTGAGATCATTTGACAAAATGCAACACTCCTTTCAGATAGAAATGTTCAGGAAACTGATAATAGAAGGAAACTTACTCAGATGCATGACATTTATGAAAAATCTAGAGCTAACCTCGTATTTGATGGTGCAAGACTGAATACTTTCCCCTAAGATGAGTAGTAAGGCAAGGAAACCTGCTCTCACCTCTTCTATTCAGTATTTTACTGGAGGTTCTAGCAAGTTCAATAGGCAAGGAAGAAAGAGGCATTGGAATTGAAAAAGAAGTAAAACTGTCTTTCCTCTCAGTCAGCATGTTTGACCCTGTAGAATGTCCTACAGGATCAAAACAAAGCTCCTGAACTAATGAGTAAGTTTATCAAGGCTACAGGATATAAGATCAGCATACAAAAATCAATTTTATATCTGCATACTAGCAAGAAATAATTAAATATTAAAGTAAATTATTTGTTTTTTATTCATTAAGCTATTCAATTATACAAATTTATGGGACATGTGAAATTTCGTTATATGTGTATAATGTGTAGTAATCAAGTCAGGATATTTAAGGTATCCGTCACCTGAATACAATATAGTTTTGTTAAATACATTCACCCTACTCTGGTATTATTAGATTTATTCCCTCTATCTTACTGAAGGTTTGTAACCCACTTCCTTTCCTCTTTATCCTCTCCCCTAACCCCCATTCACCCTTCCTAGTCTGTAGTATTTATCTTTCCATTTTGTACCTCCATGTGATCAAATTTTTTAGCGTCCACATATAAGTGAGAACGTAAGAATTTGTCTTTTTGTGCCTGGCTTATTTCACTTAAGGGTAATGACTTTGAGTTCCCTCCATGTTGCTGCAGCTGACATGATTTTATTCTTTTTTATGGCGGCATAGTATTCCTTTGTGTATATATACTACATTTTCTTTATTCATTCATCCTTTGATCAATACTTAGGTTGATTCCATATCTTTGTTATTGTGAATAGTACTGCAATAAACATGGGAGTGCAGGTACTACTTTGATATATGGATTTTATTTCCTCTGGGTAGATACTCAGTAGTGGGATTGCTTGATTGAGTGGTAATTTTATTGTTGGTTTTTTTGAAAAATCTCTGTACTGTTTTCCATGGTGGCTGTACTAGTTTACATTCCCACCAATAATATGTAAGTATTTTCTTTTTCCTGCATCCTCACCAACACCTGTTATTTTTTGATAATTGCCATTCTATTTTTAACAATAGCCATTCTGAATGGTTCAAGATGACATCTCATTGTGGTTTTGATTTGCATTTCTCTGGTGATTAATTATGTTGAACATTTTTTCACATACTTCTTGACTGTGTGTGTGTCTTCTTTCAAGAAATGTCTATTCAGGTCCTTTGTTCTAATGGGACTGTTTGTTTTTTTCCCTTTTGATTGTTTGAGTTCCTTTTATATTCTGGATGTTGATTCTCTGTCACAAGAATAATTTGTAAATATTTTCTCCCTGTTCAACGGTTGTCTTTTCACTCTGCTGATTGTTTTCTTTACTGTGCAGAAGCTTTTTAATTTAATATAGTTTCATTTGTCTATTATTGCTTTTGTTGCCTATGCTTTTGAGGTCTTAGTCATAAATTCTTTGCCTAGACCAATGTCCAGGAGAGTTTTCCCTAGGTTTTCTTCTAGTGTTTTTATAGTTTCAGGTCTTACATTTAAGTATTTTTATAGTTTCAGGTCTTACATTTTAAGTATTTAATCCATTGTGAATTGACTTTTGTGTATGGTGATAGATAAGGTCTAATTTCATTCTTCTGCGTGTGGCTATCCAATTTTTTCCACCATCATTTATTGAAGAGGGTGTCCTTTTCCCCCAGTGTAAGTTCTTGTCAGCTTTGTTGAAGATTATGTTGAACATTTTTTCACATACTTGTTGGCTGTTTGTGTGTCTTCTTTTAAGAAATGTCTGTTCATGTTCTTTGTTCACTTTTTAATGGGACTATTAAACCAGAAACTTTGTGGTTTTATTTCTGGGTTCTCTATTCTGCTCCATTGATCTCTATGTCTATTTCTATATAAGTACAATACTGTTCTGGTTACTGTACCCTTGTTATGTATTTTGAAGTCAGATACTGTAATGCCTCCAGCTTTGTTCTTTTTGCTCAGGATTGCTTTAGCTCTTTGTGCCGTTTTTTGGTTCCATATGAATTTTAGAAATTTTTTTTCTAATTCTGTGAATGAGGTCGGTATTTTGATAGGGCTTGCATTGAATCTGTAGATTGCTTTGGGCAATATGGTCGTTTTAATGATATTAATTCTTCTTATCCGTGAACATGGGATGCTTTTCCATATATGTCATCTTCAGTTTCTTTGATCAGCACTTTGTAGCTTTCCTTATAGAAATCTTTCGTTTCCTTGGTTAAATTATTCCTAGGTATTTTGTGTGGCTATTGTAAATGTGATTGTCTTCTTGATGTCTTTCTTGGCTAGATCACTATTGGTGTATGGAAATGCTACTGCTTTTTGTATGTTGACTGTGTATCCTGTAACTTACTGAATTCATTTATCGCATCTACAAGTTTTATTGGGCTGGGCGTGGTGGCTCACGCCTGTAATGCCAGCACTTTGGGAAGCTGAAGTGGGTGGATCACAAAGTTAAGAGATTGAGACCATCCTGGCCAACATGGTGAAACCCTGTCTCTACTAAAAAAAAAAAAAAAAAAAAAAGCAAAAATTAGCTGGGTGTGGTGGTGCGCACCTATAATCCCAGCTACTCGGGAGGCTGAGGCAGGAGAGTCCCTTGAACCTGTGAGCCGAGATCGCACCACTGCACTCCAGCCTGGCGACAGAGCAAGACTCCATTTCAAAAAAAAAAAAAAAAAAAAAAAAGTTTTTTTGGTGGAGTCTTCAGTTTTTTCTGGATGAAATTATATCATCAGCAAAGAAGGACAATTTGACTTCCTCGTTTTCTATTTGGTTTCCTTTTATTTATTTCTCTTTCCTGGCTGCTCTGGCTAGGACTTCCAGTATTATGTTGAATAGGAGTAGTGAAAGTACATATCTTATCTTCTTCTAATTCTTAGAGAAAATACTTTCAGCTTTTCTCTAGTATTATGTTGGTTGTGGCTTTGTCATATATGGCTTCATTATTTTGAGGTATGTCACCACTATGCTTAGTTTGTTGAGAGTTTTTATCATGAGGCGATGTTGAATTTTATCAAATGCTTTTTTGCATTTATTGAGATGGCCATATGGTTTTTATCACTCACTCTGTTTTGTGATATATCATGTTTATTGATTTCTGTATGTTAAACCATACTTGTATTCCTGGTATAAATCTCACTTGATTATGGTGTATTATTTTTCTGATGTGCTGTTGAATTCGGTTTGCTAATATTTTGTTGAGCATTATTGTGTCTGTGTTCATCAGGGATATTGGCCTGTAGTTTTATTTTGTTGTAGTCTTGTCTGGTTTTGGTATCAGGGTAATGCTGGCCTCATAGAATGAATTAGGAAGAATTCCATTCCCTTTGATATTTTGGAGTAGTTTCAGAAGGATTAGTATTAGTTCTTCTTTGTAGTTTTAGTAGAATTCTGCTGTGAATTCATCTGGACCTGGGCTTTTCTGTATTGGGAGACTTTTACTACTGATTCAGTCTCACTATTCCTTATTGGTCTGTTCAGGATTTTTATTTCCTCCTGACTCAGTCTGGGCAGGTTGTATATTTCCAGTTTATCCATTTCTTCCAGGTTTTCTAGTTTGTGAGTATATAGGTTTTTTTTTATAGTAGTCTCTGATGACCTTTTGTATTTCTGTGGTATCAGTTGTAATGCCTCCTTATTCACTTCTGATAATTGTTTTCTTTGGTTCTTCCCTCTTCTTTTTTTCATTTAAAAATTTTTTTAGAAACAGGGTCTCACTGTGTTGCCCAGGCTGGAGTGCAGTGGCATGATCACAGCTCACTGCAACCTCAAACCCCTGGGTCAAGCAGTCCACCAGCCTCAGCTTCCCAAGTAGCTAGGACTACAGATGGGTACCACCACCCTTGGCTAACTTAAAAAAAAATTTTTTTTAGAGATAAGGTCTTGCTATGTTGCCCACACTGGTCTTGAACTACTGGCCTCAAGCAGTCTTCCCACACTGCAGCTCTCAAAATGCTGGGATTATAGATATGAACCACTGTGCCCAGCCTTCTTCTTTTCTTGGTTAGTCTAGCTAGTGGTTTATCAATTTTGTTTATCTTTTTGAAAAATCAAGTTTTTGTTTCATTCATCCTTTGTATTGTTTTTCTGGTCTGTATGCCATTTAGTCTGCTCTGATTTTTATTATTTCTTCTCTTCTGCTAATTTGGGGTTCGATTTGTTTTTGCACTTCTAGTTCCTTGAGATGCATTATTAGATTGTTAGTTTGTAAGCTGTCTGCTTTTTTCAGGTAGGTATTTAATGCTATGAAATTCCCTCTTAGCTCTGTTTTTGCTGTATCACACAGTTTTGAAATGTTGTGTTTTTATTTTCATTTGTTTCAGGGATATTTTTGATTTTCATTTTTTCTTTATTGACCCAGGAACATAGGGAATTTCCATCTGTTTGTGTAGTTTCCAAAGTTCCTGTTGGTATTGATTTCTGGTTTTATTCTGTTGTGGTCTAAGAAGATACTTGATATATAATTTTTAAACATTTGTTGAGACTTGTTTTGTAGTCTGTCCTGGAGAATGTTCCATGTGCTGATGAAAATGTATATTCTGAAGTTGTTGAGTACAGTGGTTCTGTAAATGTCTGTTAAATCCATTTGGGCTGATGTCCAATTTAAATCTAATGTTTCTTTGTTGATTTTTCTCTTTAGATGATCTGTCTAATGCTGAGAGTGGGATGTTGAAGTCCCCCACTATTTTTGTACTTGAGTCTCTCTCTCTCTTTAGATCTAGTAATATTTGCTTTATGAATCTGGATGCTCTGGTGTTGGATACATATATATTTAGAATTGTTATATCCTCTTCCTGGATTGATCCACTTATCATTATTTAATGACTTTCTTTGTCTTTATCTTTTACCTTTCTTGACTTAAAGTCTGTTTTATCTGATATAACTGTAGCTTCTGGTCACTTTTGGTTTCCAATTTGTACAAAATATTTTTTTCCATCCCTTTAATTTCAGTTCATATGTGTCTTTACCAACAAGGCTAGTTTCTCGCAAGCAGCATTTAGTTGGATCATGTTTTTAAAATATATTCAGCCATTCTGTTTCTGGAGCATTTAACCTGTTTGCATTCGAGGTGATTATGTGACAGGTTTGTTTCTGTTGTACAGTTGTTTTCTAGTTTTATGTATTCTTTGTTTCTTTTTCTCTTATTAAGTTGGTGGATTTTTCTAGTGGTACCATTTAAGTCATTTCTCTTCCTTCTTTGTGTGATGCTTTACTACTGAGTTTTATAGTTTCATATATTTTCATGTTGGTAAATGTCATCTTTCTGTTTCCAGGTTTAGGACTCCCTTGAGCATTTCATGTAGGGATGATGTAATGGTAACAAATTCCCTCAGCCTTTGCTTGTCTTGAAAGGACTTTATTTACAAAGCATAATTTTATTGGATATAGTCTTCTTGGATGGCAGGTTTTTTTTGTTTTTTGTTTTTTTTTCACCCAGTACTTTGAATATATCATCACATTGTCTTCTGGCCTGTAAGCTTTCTGCCCAGAAATTTGCTGTCAGTCTGAAGGGATTTCTTTTATAGATGACTAGGTGCTTTTCTCTTGATGTTTTTAGGATTTACTGTTTATCTTTGGCTTTAAAGATTCTGACATAATATGCCATAGAGAAGACCTTTTTGCATTGTGTCTGCCTGGGAATCACTGAACTTTCTTATCTGAATGTCTAAATCTTCTGCTAGACATGGAAAGTTTTCATCTATTATTTCATTAAATAGGTTTTCTAGGCCTCCTTTGTCTTTTCACCCTTGGGGATACTGATAATTAGAATATTCTATCACTTTATGTTGTTCCAAATGTCATGAAGGATTTCCGTATTATTTTTTATCTTTATTTTTATCTGACTGGATTATTTCCAAAGACTTGTCTTCAAGTGCAGAGATTCTTTCTTCTGCCTGATTTAGTCTATTGTTGCCGCTTTCAAATGTATTTTGTATATCCTTCAATGAATCTTCAGTTCTAGAATTTCTGTTTTTTTTAAAGTATCTGTCTCTTTCATACATTTCCTTTTTATATTGTGAATTCTTTTTCTGATTTCTTTGTATTATTTTTCAGAATTCTCTTGTATCTCACTGAACTTCCTTAAAATCAATATTTTGAATTCTTTATTTGGGATTTCAAATATTTCTTTTTGATTAAGATCTATTATTGATGGATAATTATTGTGTTCCTTTGGGGAGGGTCATTTTTTTTTTTTTTTTTTTTTTTTGCTTTCTCATGTTTCTTGTGCTCATACTTTGATGTCTGCACTTCTGATATAACAGTTGCTTCTTCCTATTTTTGAATTCACTTCATAGTGAGGACTTTTTCCTGAAGATGAATCTATCATGTTGGTTGGGATATTCTGGGTTTGACTGTGGGTGCATGCAGTAGGGAAGTCTCTGTATGATATCTTCGTCTGTAAACAGCATTAGTGGTGTCTGTGATTTCTTCAGTAGGTTAGGGTGCAGTTAGTAGTGGAGGCTGTGCTGAAGTTGTGCTGAGACTGGGATGCCAGGCGAGCCAGACTTAAGGCCCCACTAGAGGCAGCATTGGAGTGAGCGTGCCCATCTTTTTGTCCCAGGGTGGCATATCCTGGCACCTGTGCTAGTGGTTACCAGTAGACCGACTATTGGGCCTCCACGTGTCTTCCTTGGATCCTCGTAATAGCAGCAGTGGACCAAGCTGGTGGGTGGATTCTTGGGCCCCTGGGAAACTGGCATGGGCGATGACAATAGCAGTGGTGGGATGATACTCTGGGTCCTAGGCAATGTACATTTATGTTGGTGGTGGCTGTGATGAGCAGGGAGGGCCAGTCTCCAGACCCACAGGTGGTGCTTGCAGGTAGGTGCCAGCTGAGGTGATAGCAACTGGGAGATGAGACCCAAACTCAGGCCCCAGGAAGGAGTGCTGAGGTACCCACAATGGTAGATTGGGTTGGGCAATGCCCAGGACCCTGGGCTACATGCTCTGTCTTGGAATAGGGGAAGAAGGTGAAATTGTGCTGGATGGGCTTGTGCTCAAGACCCCCCAGTAGTGAGGGCAGATACCAGCTTTGGTTGGTGGGGGTGGGTCGATCCTCAGGCCCCAGGTAGAGTGCTGGGTGAAGAGTGGGAGCAGCTGCACTGAGGCCCTGCCACTGGAGCGGGTGGGTCCATCCTCAGTGATCAAAGTCTGGGTTGATAGATAGGGAATGCACACCCCTCTCAGCTCCCAGGCCCCCCAGCCCTGGTGGCAGTAGGCTGTGCCTCACGTGGTTCTTATCCTCAGCTGTAGGAACACTCCCAGCTTGCTCCCCAGTCCCAGCAGCGACAGCCTGAGTTTCCGTAATGCCTCAGTAGCAGCCCTGTTGGGCCCTAGGACATCATGCAGTTTGCCAAAGGCTAGGTTTGAAAATGGTGCCTTGCTGTAGCCACTTAGGTCTCAGGGAGTCGTGGGACCCAGCATGAGCTCCCTCCCTGGAGCAGCTCTGTCCCACGGTCTCCTGGCAGCTCCTGGTGTTATTTTCGGGACTGGGGAAGGTTGGGGGAGTCTCCCATGGCCAGAATTGCATGATTCCATGGTAGGGATGTGGGCCACTGGAAGTTTCTCATTCAGCCTTTCCTTGTGTTGGGAAGTCACTCTTGGCTCCCGACCAATCCCAGCCAGGCAGGCTCCCTGTCTTCCTTTTCCTTAACTCACTTTTTGTATTTCCTGTTACTTCTCTGTTGAATTCACATTCTCTCTTGGATAATATATTCAAAATGTGACTATACATTCTTTTGTTTCTTCAAAGTAGAGGAGGTGGGCATAAATTGCATCTCGTCAGCCATCTTGAAGCTCCTTTCCATGAAAAAATACTATTTTTAATAACATTAGAAATCTAAGTTGGACAAGAGATGTTCAACACTTGAACATGGAAAACTACAAAAAATTGCTGACAGAAATTGTTGAAGACAAATACATTGAGTGATATACCATGTTCATTGTTAAGATGACTCAGTGTTGTTAAGATGTTAATTCTCCCCAAATTGATTAACAGAACCAATGAACTCCCAATCAAAGTCCCAGAAGGCTTTTTCTAGACATTTGACTATAACAGTACTTGGTTTTATGATTTATTATAGGCTGCAATAATCAATGCAGTGTGATATCGCTGTTAAGATAGACAAGTAGATCAGTGGATCAGAATAGGAAGTCCAGAAATAGGCCTACACATACATGGTCAATTAATTTTCAACAGTAGTGCCCAGGCAATTTAGTGGGGAAAAGCATAGCTTTTTAAACAAATGATCCTGGAATAATTGTATATCCAGGTGAAAAAAAATCCTATACTTCTTACCATTTATAAAAATTACAGTAGATCAGGAATTGATCTCTAAAACTCAAAAATACATAATTTCTTGGAGAAAAGATGAGGCATTCTTTATGACCGTATGATCTTGCATTAGGCAATGTTTTCCTAGTTACGACTTTAAAAGCAATATTCCTAAAATATACAAATTTATAAATTGGACTTCATAAAATTAAAAAATTTCTGCTCTTCAAGATACAGTGTTGTGATTTTTTCCCTCTGATTTGATATTGAAGTGTCTCTCTGGAAAGAGGTTATAAATTCTAGTTATGATCTGATGGGGCTCCAGGGTCATAAATGTTTACAGTGTGCTTTAATGGGATTCTTCTTTATCCTGGCAGGTGGTCTAATGCCTACTTAGGTACCTGGTCCAACCTGTGACGAGGTGTCCCTTTCACACGCAACTTGTTTATACTGGCTGATGTCCTTGCAGCCCTTGTTTGACTGTGTCTAGTTTATTTTTACCAGGGTAGCCACTCTCTAGGAGAGACCTGATCAGGACAGGAGAGTTGGGTCTGGGTATGTGGCTCAGGTGAAACACACAGGAGACAGCACAGCAGAGCATGGAGCAATGGAAGCATTTGTATTATGTAATATGATCCCAGAGAGAATAAGACAGCCATGCAGGGCCAGTAGGCAGGGGGAAGCCATGTGGGACACGTGCACTCAACCAGCAGGTGGGGAGCGAGAGAGAGACAGAGCCAGGGACTGATGGGCCAACAGTTTTATTGGAGTCTAGGACATTGCTCAAGCTGGTTTCCTGCAGGGAATTTTAGTTGGTGGGTTTCGATCAAGCAGCCACAAGGTCCGTGGGATCACACTGACTGAGAAGGTGTCAGTGGGGTATATCTGGGCCGTCATTTGGGCTGTGGGGGTAAGTGGGGGAATCAAGTAGGTTGTGTCTAGCTGTCCCACAGGAAGGTGATCACCAGGAGGCTATGGTGTAAGGCAGATATCTGATCAATCACCTTGAGGACCCGGGAGGAGGTAGAGAACTGGAAAGTTTGTCAAGGATGATCAAGCCCTGCTCCTGGTATGAGAAAGTCCAACCTATATTCAAAATGGATTCTCAGGCAACATAATATTATAAAAATTCACTACATTCTCTTACATGGGTAAGAGAATGGAAAAACAAGCCACAGACCAGGAAAAACGTTTGCAAATCACATATCTAATGTATCTAAAATGTGTAAAGAACTCTTAAAATGCAGTACTAAGGAAATAAAGAACAAATAAAAATGACTGAAAGATTTGAAAATCCATTTCACAAAGACAGACGTGTGACTGGTGCATAAGTACGCGAACAGATGCTCAGCATCATTGTCATCAAGGAAATGTGAATGAGAACCCCGATGAAGAGCCACTTGGTGTAACTGATCATACTAAGTATGGGCAAGGATGGGAAGCATCTTTCATCTACTGTTGGTGGGAATGGGGAATGGTACAGTTACTTTGGCAACATTTTGGCAGTCAAACCAAGAGCTTATTAAGTATGTACCTGCCAACATCCCACTGTAACGTATTTACCCAAAAGTAATGAAAGCATATTTCCATACAACTTTGAACAGGAACATTTGTAGCAATTTGTTCATATTGCAAATGTCCATCCATACATGAATGGCTATACAAATTGTTGTACATCTATATAATGGAATACTGAATGAAGGTGTGTACATATGTTAAAACATTTCAATTTGCATATTTACAATATGTACATTTTGTTATATATCAGTTACCTGGCAACCACTTACTTGCCTTCTGATGCTACAGAATTTACTTTCACTGAAAGTTTATATAAATGGAAATGCACAATATATATACTTAGGATTTTTGGTCTGGCTATTCTTACTCATCGTAACTCACAAAATTCCTCAGTGCCATTATGTGTATCAGTAGTTCATTCAGTATTCCATTATATATCTCAAAGCTGATTTCTTTTTCCCCCAAAAGAAAGCAGCATTCCTTTTTGGAGCAAGATAACATTGTCCATAGTCTCAATTATTTTTTAACCATGATGTTCAGTACTCAGTAAAAAATTTTGAAGCATGCTAAAACAAGAACAGTAAGTGAAAGACAAGAGATAAAAACATGACAAATAGACCCAGAGATGATTTATATAATTGCATTACCAGATAAGAACTTTGAAATAACTAAGATTAGTATGTTTTTTTAAAAAGAGAAATAGACAGAAAAATATATGAAAAGATGGAGAATTTCAAGTGCAATAATCTATAAAAAGAATCAAATGGACATTTTAGAATTGAAAAATATAGGATCTGAAATTAATAATTTACTGGACGTGTCTAACAGAAGACTGAACACAGCAGAAAACAGGCACGGTGCATTAGGAGGCAGTTCAGTGCAGTCAGTCAGTGTTGAAGCACAACAGAAAAAAGGATGGAGTCATTCAAGGTAGAATGCAAGAGGCCTATAGGATGGAGTCAATGGTCAAGTGTCATGTAATGAGCATCCCAGGAAGCAGGGGGTCAGAAAAATATTTGAAGAGATAAAGACCAGGGATTTTCCTAAAGCATCAAAAGACATTTATATTCAAATTCATGAAACAACCTACCCTGAAATGAACAAATAAAAAAAGCAAGCAAACAAGCAAAGCAAACTTTTCACATCTGGGCACATCATTATTTGTTGCAAACCAAAGACAAAAAAAATCTTAAAAGCAACCCAACCAGATTTTAAAATGGTCCGTTGCTCTCCGAGGAGCCCAGCCGGCATCTGGCACAAGCTCGTGGTGGGCGCAGCACACGCTTCTCTGTGACGCGTGTTGCTGAGCGGAACTGCTGTGTCGCAGGCTATGTGGAGCTTCCGCTTTGCTGACTGATGCCATTCTGGCTTTCTCTTATTGTTTGTACTCCCACTGGTAAAATACAGACTGATCTCATATAATGACCATTCGGGCAATCACTTTCCTCCACAATTGCTCTTCAAAAGCTATACCAAGTTTTGGACAGCAGCATCTTCCACCTTTCTTGCCCAGATAATGACATTTTTGCCCAAAAATACATTAAATAAACTATATGGAGTAAAATTTCAGCAATATGGTTTTGGTTTTAATTTGTAAATCTTAATTTGCAATCCGTGAGCATCTTTCCATGTGCGATTGGCCATTTGGAGCTCCTCTTTCATGAAGGGCTTTCCTTGGTTTTCAGCCGTTTTTCTGTTGATGTCTGTGTTATGTATAAGGGATGATCAGGCTGGTCCGAGTTGTTTTTGCCACAATTTCCATGGTAGAAAAAAGTGTAGCAAAGTATACAAAAATCTTTAGAGAAAGAAATGATATTCTCAATAGTACATTTTCAACCTGTAAGAACTTGGGAAAAGTGATTCTCACAAGCATTGTTGAAAGAGCTCCTGGAGATAGAACCAGATGCCAAAAGAGGAATGGAGAGTGGGGGAAGGTCACAGAGAGTGGCAGTGGCCTCCCAGAGGCACAGTGCACAGTGGAGTGAGAAGTCGGGGTGGGGACAGGGTTTTAACGTTGCAAGCTTCACAAGGTAGCCATGATGATGGAGGAGGTCAGTACACGGCCTGAGCTGCAGGGGCCAGGGTCAGAAAGTCGGCTTTGTGCTCTTGGGGCCAACTGATGAGCAAGCAGGGATTTCAGGACAGCGTTCAGTGACTACCAGTAAAAGAACCAAAACCAGCTGGATAACCTACTCACTCCAGCAGTGGCAAGCGTGTGAAGATGGCAGTTTCCTCCTCCCCCTTGGGGAGCCATCAGTTATTCCGCTTCCTGGACCAGGTTGTGAGCAGGACTTCACACACACAAAGCACGGAGTTCAGTGAGCATAGAGAAGAACTCAGACTCACTAAAAATGGTTGCAGTTTTATAGTTTTAAGTCATTAAAATGACGAGGTAACATTTTTTCTTTTCAGTTTGTCAAAGGCTAAAACATTCGAGAGTGAATAGTGTAAGCAGTGGTGTGAAACAGCCCCTTGTCTACCTTGATGGGGATGTAATTTGCAGAGTCCAGTGTGGAGAAGATTCTGGCTAACATCTCCGAAATAAAAAGTGTACAATGTTTCACTTTTTGTGCCAAGGTAGCTCTGAATGTGCTGATTCAAAAAAATTTTAAGGTGTTTTGATTGTAAAGAATAACATGCCAGGTATAGAAAAGGCATGAACGTTTTGCTCCTACCTGTGTAGGAAATTCCTGGATGGACCACCAGGGAATGTTAATAGTCACAGTGAGCTCTGCATAACAGGAGAGAGTCTTGTTTTCCATTGTTGACATTTTCACTCTTTATATTTAAGTATCTTTTTTTTTTTGAAATGGAGTTTTGCTCTTGTCACCCAGGCTGGAGTGCAATGGCACAATCTCAGCTCACTGCAGCCTCCGCCTCCTGGGTTCAAGCAATTCTTCTGCCTTAGCCTCCTGAGTAGCTGGGATTACAGGCACCCACCGACATGCCCAGCTAATTTTTGTATTTTTAGTAGAGACGGAGTTTCATCACGTTGTCCAGGCTGGTCTTGAACTCCTGATCTCAGGTGATCTGCCCGCTTTGGCCTCCCAAAGTGCTGGGATTATAGGCGTGAGCCACCACGCCCGGCCTTAAGTATCATTTTGAAGAGTTACGAAAACCACCTCAGCCACAAAGAATTTTAAGAATTATTATTGTTAATAAGAGAATTTACATGTATTGCTACGTTCATTCCAACTCATGGTATGTTCCTGTTGTTTAATAATTGGGAAACGTGAGACATGATGTGAAGTAATTCACCCCCAACTTGGGGGTGCCTGCAGAGCAGGAATGTTCTGGTACCATGATTGCTCCTAGGAACACAGAATAATAGTCATTAAAATGCTCAAAATAGCAATGTGTCCTGAATTCACCCACACCCTCTGAAGGAATTGTTAGAACCTGTCTCCTGCCTCCTTCCACGAGAGTCCATGGGTCCCCTAGTGGCATGCAGCCTGCTGGGATGGAAAGGGCCTGTGCTGCAACTCTGCACAAAGAATTTCCAGCTGTTGACCCATCCCAACTGCTTCCTTCTGTGAGCCTGATCCTCATCTACAAAAATCATGATAATAGTGCCTGCTTTTTAATCTGGTAAATACTAGGTATATTGTAATAAACCTGAATGTTCTTAGAAATCATAAAATGCTTGAAAATAGTTTCATCTCCTTTTTAAGATTTTGCATGTGTTCATAATCAGTGCCTGTTTCTGGAACGTAATTCATTAGGATAACAGCTGGATCTTGACGTTTCGTCTGAGTTTCGTTTTGTTTGAGACAGGGTCTTGCTCTGTTGCCCAGGCTGGAGTGCAATGACACGATCATAGCTCACTGCAGCCTCAACCTCCTGGGCCCAAGTGATCCTTTCATCCCAGCCTCCCAAGTAGCTGGGACTACAGGTGCGCGCCACCACACCTGGCTTTTTTTTTTTTTTTTTTTTTTAATAGAGACTAGGTCTCCCTATGTTGCTTGTGCTGGTCTCAAATTCCAGACCAGCCGTGACTCAAGTGATCCTTCTGCCCTGGCCCCCCACAGTGCTGGGATTACAGGTGTGAGCCCCTGTGCCTGGCCTCATCTGAGTTTTTTGGAAGTGTTTCCTTGCTGCCTAAATTCTATAGAGGGGCCTCCAGGGAACAAAGCGAGTCCCCCTGCTTGGGCCCTGGTGGGCACTGGCATTCCTGTCCGCACAGCAGTAGGGGACATCCCAGGCTATGGCTAATGGCTGTCCACAGGGTAGGGCCTTGCATCTCCATCACTTGGCTCCATTAGATGGTAGAGTTTGGTTGGGGTCTGTAGCATGCCAGGCACCTGTGACGCTTCACAAATGTATTGCCAGATTTTTAAAAATGTATTTCTGCTATAACTGAGGATGTGGACTGTTGCAACAGGAAAAGCTGAAAGCCTTGCTAGAGATGAGGCTTTGCGGTATAGCTCAGGTAATGCTACCTGCACGTAAAGGGTAACTTTTTAGCAGACTATAGCAAAGGTGGGGAGAGAGTGGGGAGACCTACGGGGGAAGGTGGGGGCACCTACAGTTGCAGGGTGGGCACCAGTTGTCAGGAGTTGACAGGAGGGCATAGCCGGGAATAGCTGGTGTCTCCTTACCGTGACCCGCTGTGACCTGTAGAATCGTGTCTGACCATTGCTGGAGGATGCAGTACTGAATTCAAGTAACAAGGTGTCCTGTGAACCCCCCACAGTCAGATGGGTGAGGGATGGGGAGGGTCATGCGGGGTGTGGGCGGTGTGCCTGGCATCGGCCCTGCCAAGTTCGTCGGGTAACGTGATGCTTCTCCCTTGCTTTTTGGTAGATGGACAGTGTCTCACCCTCGGGGAGCAGGTGGGCTGGCAGGACAGGCGGCCCCAGGCCGGGAGAAGGAGACACTCCCAGGTACTCTCGTCTACCCCTGCTGGTGACCTGCCTGCCCGGCCCCGTCCTGTTCCAGATGATGGCTCACCTGTGACCCTGCCTGCCCTGCCCAGCTTCTCCCCCATGCCTGCCTGTCCCTGACCTCAGTGCTGTCGGCTGACCTGCCTCAGCCCACACCCCGCCCCCTTTTTTCCCACCCCACGGGGCCGATCCTGACTTCTGGTTGCTCCCTTTGCTTGACCGTTCTCTCGACGTTCTTAACCCTGAACTGCACCTACTCCCACTGACCTCAGTCACTGTGGGCCGCCATGAGGGCCCCTGCAGAGGCGATGCTAACAGCCTCTCATGCTGACCTGCTTCTTGTCTGTTTCCTTTTACAGGGTAATTTGTAGTGGAATGAGAAAAAAGTGTTGTATTTCTTAAACAACATGATCTGGAGTATGTGGTGACTGTAAACTTTTCATCTATGCAGAATGTGAATGACTCACCAGTCACAGGGCAGTTCTCCTCGGGTTAGAGACACAGTGGAGCTAATGACACGTTTCAGAGTTAGAAATGGTTTTAGGAGTCATTCTAAATGAGGTTGGAAGAATTGAATTGCTGTCCAGATCCAACAGACTTATTCAGCCAGCGGTAACTAAACACATGCTCTGTGCCCGGCTCTGTCCTAGGCTTGGAACACACTCTCAGTGAGCGCACACCAATGGCCGTGTCCCCAGAGCTGGCCGTCCTGTGTGTGCTTCATTCCTGAGAAAAGGAGATGGCACGCTCAGCAGATCAAGGACGGGCACGAAGCAGAGGCCAGGAGTGAGTGTGTGCACACGTGCGGGTGCATGTGTCTGCACATGCAAGTGTGCACGCATGTTTGTGCATAGTGTGTGCACATGTGTGTGTGTGAGTGCATGCATGTGTGTGATTGTGCACGTAGTGTACCTGCATGTGTGCGAGGGTGTGTGTGCATGTGAGTTGTGCCTGTGTGCATGAGTGGGTGCATGTGTATGTGTGCTTGTGTGCCTATGAGTGCACGAGTGTGTGCATATGTGTTTGTGATAGTGTCTTTTCATGTGTGTATGTGTACACGTGTGTGCATGCATACATGCAGTTGGGGGTTGCCAGTGTTCAATAGGGCCGTCAGGGTCGGCCTCATTGAGAAGGTGATGTTAAAGGAAAGATGAGGGTGTGAGCCATGGATGAGGAGTAGTCCGGGCAGAGGAGCCCCCAGCATGAAGGCTTTAAGGTGGAGAACAACCTGGGGCCAGTGTGGCTGGAGTAGAGTGAGTAAGGAAGAGCTTCAGGGGATGAGTTCCAGGAGGTGAAGAGCAGGTCATTTGTGGCCCCCTGGCGTCCTAAGAGCTTTTGCTCTGAGTGGGAGCCATTGGTTCTTGTCTTGAACAGGGGAGGGACCTGAGCCGAGTTAGGTTCTCGCCAAATTGCTCTGGTGTCTGGGTAAAGAATAGTCTGTCAGCCAGGCGCGGTGGCTCATGCCTGTAATCACAGCACTTTGGGAGGCTAACACAGGTAGATCACGAGGTCAGGAGATCGAGACCATCCTGGCTAACACAGTGAAACCCTGTCTCTACTAAAAATACAAAAAAATTAGCCAGGTGTGGTAGCAGGCGCCTGTAGTCCCAGCTACTCGGGAGACTGAGGCAGGAGAATGGCGTGAACCCAGGAGGTGGAGCTTGCAGTGAGCCGAGATCACGCCACTGCACTCCAACCTGGGCGACTGAGCGAGACTCCGTCTCAAAAAAAAAAAAAAACAGAATAATCTCTCAGGGGATCCAGTGGGGAAGCAGAGACCAGTGAGGAGGCTCTACCTGGACCCAGGTGAGAGGTGGTCCCAAGGACGTCGTGAGAGGGTCAGATTCGGGATTGGTTTGCAGGTAGGACCTTCAAACGGAGTAGAAGTGACCTGTGGGATGAGGGAGTTGAGATGACTGCGGGGCTCTAGGCCCGATTAGCAGGAGGGATGGAGTTGTGTCCAGCACTTCCGACGAGGGCAGCCACGGTGAGGCGCTGTGCCATTCAGGCAGAGCAGTGAGCACACAGTTGGATAGAGAGACGCAGGAGAGGTGGACTTGTGCCTGATTGGTCCCGCCATGATGTTTTATGCCAGGAAATGGCATGGGTGGTCCAGGGGCAGTCTGCGGAGAGAAGAGGAGCGAGGACTGAGGCCTGGGACACCCCTCCCTTGGCAGGCTGGGATGCACCAGAGGAACAAGCAAAGTCTGAGCCTAAGGGACCAGCGAGGGACCCAGGAGACGCAAAAGCTGAGGGCATTGCCTCATCAGGAGAGGACAGAGAGTCTCAATCCTGGGGACAGGTCGGGTAAAGGGAGAGCCAGGAATGAGCCACCAGAGCTCATGCAGGTCCTTGGGGGTCTTGAGCAGTTTTAGACTTGGCAGGCAACAAAAGCAAAAGTGGGGTGCTCTGGAGACGGAGAAGGACAGCAGAAGTGCTGGGGCAGCAAGGTGGAGTTTAAAGGAAGCCACAGTTTTATTTGAGAGTGGAAGAAACCGTAGGTTGTTTCTGTGCAGGTCACAGCAACCAGCAGAGCTCTCCCAAGGGCAGGAGAACCACTGAGGCAGCCTTGGGATGCCCAGGATGGGGGTAGGCTCAGTAGAGGGGCTGGCCAACCCACCGAGGCCAGCATCTTGGAGTGGTGAAGGTGCAGAGGTGGTGGGGTCCATCCCAGGAAGCCCCTCACAACAAGGCTGTGTTGGTCGTCAGCCCAGCATGGGAAGGGGGAGGTTTGAAGACAGGAATCGGTATGAGATATGCATATTTATATGTTTTTGACGTACGATAAAAGGCAGTTTCATATGGTTCCATGTCTGGTGTGTGCAGTAGAATTTGGAAGGCTGGGAGCATGGCCAGGCCAGGAAGTGGGTGTTGTCACTGGTGTGTGTGGCCTTCCTGTGGTCTGGTCTGGCGTACACTGAACCGTTTGTGTTCTCCTCCAGTTGTGTGCAGCTCCAGAGTCTAGGCACGGAATTGGCAGAGAGTGAGACTTTAATAGGGTGTGACTTTTGTCAAGCAAAGACAAGGAAGCAAGCGGGGAGCCAGATACGAAGGCAGAGAGGAGACAAGGCTCCCGCGGCATGATCTGGGCTATCGAAGGAGAGAAGCTTGGGAGGGAGGTGTGCAACAGCCAGAAGGCAGGTGACCGCCAACAACTTTCTTTTTCCAGTTGGTGGCAATCATAAGTCAGTCTCTATCGAAGTAGAATACAACTAAGAAAAAATTTTAAAATATAACTACCTCTTCAACTTAGAGAATAGTACTACTTGGTTTCCTTGGTAACTGTCAACCGCTTGACTAACTGCACAGCAAGTGTTAGATCGTGGCTCAGGGTAATTACAGACAACAGAGAAATTGCAGGGTAAGGCTTAAATAAACATAAAGCAACTGCATAGTTAGGTCCTGCTCATGAAAGCGAGGATACAGTTCATTTCCAGCCCTGGGCTGCACTCAGGAGCCTCATGCCCAGTCCCCATCCTAGGGCAATGCCTGCCCTCAGGCTGACAGCCTTTCCTTTCCTTGCTCCAGTCGCTTGGGTGTGAGTCCTGCTTCTCCCGTCTTCTCTGTGCTGGGACCTCAGGCAAGCCAACTCCAAGCCTACCTGGCCCAGGCCACTGCAGGGCCACCCTTCCCAGGGCCAGGCTGTGAAGCAGTTGAAGGCCAGGCCCGGGACTCCAGACTACTGTGTTGAGGTTAATCTTACCAACCAGAACTTTAAAAATTGTGTTTCCAGCCTTTATTTGAAAGTGGGAGAAACAGTAGCTTGTTTCTGTGCCGGTTGCAGCAACCCACAGAGCTGCAGCAAGGGCAGGAGAACCGCTGGGGCAGCCTTGGGATGCGAGGAGGGCTGGCTCAGTGGAGGGCCCAGCTGGCCCACCGAGGCCAGCGTCTGGCAGTGATGAAGGTGCAGAGAAGGTGGGGGCCTCCCAGGAAGCCCCTCTGGGATAAGAAGTTAGCTTATCTATTGTCTGTGGAAAGAAAACCTAAATAGAGTTTTCTTTTTTAGAAAAGACAGCACAAGTCGGTCTTCTGGTGATTGTAACAGGATGGTCACCAGAGAACAGTGATCTACTGACACCCTGAACCAGAATCTCTAGAAAAGACAGAAATTTTAAAACACCAGCAACAACAGAAATTCATGATGTGCTAGGAGACAGGGATGACTGCAGTCAGAGGACCAGATGTCTTGATTGATTATTAAGAGATAGAAACAGGCAATGTTTGTGGAATCAAAACACCACAGAAGACACGCAGAGAAGAGTGGAAGTGAGGACACTCAGCTCAGATTAGTGGACTCAGGGAGTTGGGGGTTGGCTGGCAGCACTAACTCAGAGGAGCAGAGTCAGGTATCCCCCTCAAACCCCCCGACTTTGGGCCCAGGCAGTCAGAAGGTATGTTGGGGCCAGCCACCAACTCCAGAGAGGGACAGGGAGCCAATTCCAGGAGACTAAACATTGTCACATGCAGTCCAAAGACACCCCTCCCTCTCCCCGCTGCAACACCCGAGTCTAACAAAAGTAGACAGGAACAGTATCCAGGATGAGCAAACCAAGACTCTCCAAAGCCAAACTGCCGACAAGCTGGGAACCACAGCATGCTGAAGGGAAACCGGCAGCAGGAGAAAACAGCAGCAAGCACGGCAGAAAGAAGACGCGGGGCTGCCTTCTGGACGGAGACTGGGTCAGACACACGGCTCCTTCAAAGGGAGCACCAAAGGCCTTGAAGAGTGGATGGTCAAAATGGCACAGCCAGGAAGGCAGGACTCACAGAACAGGCAGCATGAAGAGCGAATAGCCACGGACTGTTGAGAACGCAGACCCAGAGCTGTTACTGCACTCAGACGTCAAAGACCGAGAGCTACTCCCAAGCGCAGACTGAGGACCAGCGAGTCCAGGACTCGCTGATGCAGAGCTCCAGGACTGACAGGCGAGGAGAGCAAGAGGAAAAGCTGAGGCTGAGTGCGATACTGAGAAGCTCCATATTGTGTTTAACAGGAGTCTGAGGACCAGGAAAGAGAGAAGATTGAGGGGAAGACAATGCAGACATCCTAGAAGATCATCTCCCCGAGCACAGAGCGCATCACAGGACTGACCAGTGTTGAGTGGGCGTGGGGAAAACACGGCTGCCAGGACCTGTGAGAACCGAGTTCAGAGTTCCAGATACTGTGGACAGCAGAGACTCCACAGGGGCTCTGCAGGAGGAGACAGGAGGCAATAGTCAGCCTCTGCAAAGCTCTGGCTGGTGATTGGCATCAGACTTCTCAATGAGAAATTGTACTCTAGATTTAATTGGAACAGTATCTTCAAAATACTCGGGAAAAATGATTTCAAGCCTGGAATTTTAGACACAGACAGACTAGACACAGACAAATTCAAATTGAAGGGCAAAGGAAAAGTGCCTTCAGATAGTGAAGGACTCAGAGGTTACCAGCCTCATCCCTAATACCCTGACAAAACTAAAAAAAAGACAACTATCTATGAAAGAAAACAAGTTTTGATTCCACAGATAATGGTGAGGAAAGTATCCAGAGTAACACGTACTAGTCTAATCACTGTTGGTGTATATTGGTATGCAAATTAAAATACTATTTGAAATCAAAATCTCAAGTATATGTATCTGTATGTAATGATGAGAAGGAGAAAAATGAAAGCTTACTAAACTTCAGGGTTTTTTTTTTTTCAGGGGGAATTTATAGATGCTACTCATCTCCATAGTGTAGAAATGAAGGCTTAAATGGATTAATGATTTCCAAGGAACGACTGTAAATGATTTACAAGGAACCCTGGCTCTACAGAAAATTTACAAGTTAGCTGGGTGTAGTGGTGCGTGCATGTGGTCCCAGCTACTCCAGAGGCTGAGGTAGGATTATCGCTTGAGTGTAGGAGTTTGAGGCTGTAGCAAGCCATGACTGTGCCTCTGCACTCCAGCCCAGGTGACAGAGCGAGACCCCATCTCTAAACATAGATAAGTAAATAGGAGCCCCCTGAGGAATAGGGACAGATGCATGACTTCACATCTTGAACAGGAAAAATTTCAGAACTAAGAAAACCTCATCAATTCACCAAAAGGTGTAGTAGAAGGGAAAACATTTGAAATCATAGAAAATATATAAAGCAAGACATTATGTAGACATTAATTCAAATACAGGGTTAGATTTCTCTACTAAGAGGCAGACCTCAGATTGTCTTAAAAATGACCCAGAGATGTGGTAGCTGACGCCTGTAATCCCAGCGCTTTGGGAGGCTGAGGCGGGAGGATCACGAGGTCAGAAGATCAAGACCATCCTAGCTAACACGGTGAAACCCTATCTCTACTAAAAATACAAAAAATTAGCCGGGCGTGGTGGTAGGTACCTGTGCCCCAGCTACTCGGGAGGCTGAGGCAGGAGAATGGTGTGAACCCGAGAGGCAGAGCTTGCAGTGAGCTGAGTTCGTGTCACTGCACTGCAGCCTGGGTGACAGTGCAAGACTCTGTCTCAAAAAAAAGAAAAAAAAAAGACCCAGAAACAGAGAATTTGTTAATGGGAAGGGCACTGAGCAATGCCAGCCACTAGAAAGCAGACCAGCAATGACATTTTCACGAAAAAGATGAAAGGCATTAAATGGGACAAAGATACTTCATGTTGGTAAGTTATAATCCTCTAAGAAAATACGATCATTGTGAACTTTTATGTACATAATTACATAGCTGTGAAATTTATGTAGGAAGAAATTCTTTTTTTTTTTTTTTTTTTTGAGACGGAGTCTTGCTCTGTCACCCAGGCTGGAGTGCAGTGGCATGATCTCGGCTCACTGCAAGCTCCGCCTCCCGGGTTCACGCCATTCTCCTGCCTCAGCCTCCCGAGTAGCTGGGACTATAGGCGCCTGCCACCACGCCCGGCTAATTTTTTGTGTTTTTTTTTAGTAGAGATGAGGTTTCACCGTGTTAGCCAGGATGGTCTTGATCTCCTGACCTCGTGATCCGCCTGCCTCGGCCTCCCAAAGTGCTGGGATTACAGGTGTGAGCCACTCCACCCGGAAGAAATTCTAAGAATAAGAGATGGATTAATTCAGTACCATAATGGGAAATTTCAATTGACAAATCAAGGGGACCAGAATGTCTGTATGTTTACGAGGAATTTGAAGAACATTTGTAACCCACTCTCTTTTTGGAAGGGGACACAGAGGACACTTGTCTTCTTCTTTTTTCTTTTTTTTTTTTTTTTTGGCTTTCCTTTCTTCTCTTTTTTTCTTTACCTTCTCTGTCCCTCCAGGACCATTCACAAATGTCTCTGCCATGTATTCGATTTTATAGAAAATCTTAATTTTCAAAAGCGGAAATCATAAAGTACAATAAAAATGGAAAAAAAAAAAACAAAATGATAGCCAAAAATAACCCAGATGTCATTATATACTTGGGAATTTTGGAATGCCTTTAAATAAGGCATACTGTTTAAAAAGTAATGAAAATGAGAGAACACTGCGTGTCAAACATGAGGGATGTCACAAAAGCAATTCTCAGAAGAAAATGTTGGAAAACCAGAAACGTTTACAATGAATGAACTGGTCATATGACTCTAAAGATTAGAGAGACTTAAAACCAATTCAAGACAAAGTAGGAAAAATGAATGAAGATAAAAGTAGAGGTTGATACAGTAGACCATGGAAACTTATTGCTTGGTGCGATAAATTCTGAAAAAGAATCAATAAAATACTTAAACTATTAGCCACTTTGATCAAGAAAGAGAAGGTGTGAAACCTTAAAACTTGGGAAACAGGAAAATAGATGGCACTGCATGTAGGAAGCTGTTAACACTCTAAGAAACTGCTGTTTACAGCCTCTGTGCAAAGAAATTTGGAAATCTAGGTGAACAGTTTTCTACAAAGATGTATATCAACAAAACTGCCTCAATGTGTGTGACAAGTCTGAAAAGACCTGTAATTGTGAGAGTGACTGAAAACGCCATTCAGAGGGCTGCACTCAGACCACCTGACGATCCCCTCTGCAGGTGCGTTTCAGCGTGTCCCGAAGAAAGGGTGATGTGTGAGGTCTGTAAACCATCCTGGAGTAAAGAAACAACAAAAGTTCTGCAGATTGTCTGATGAGCTCAGCAATATTGTCATGCAGAACTTGTGCAAGAATTGTTAAAAAAAAAATTGTATAGGTAACTGTACCCTCAGGAAACAGATGTGCAATCGTAAGTAAAGTGTTAGAAAATTAAATCCAACCTGCACTTAGTTTTAACTTTTTATTTTCATTTAGGAAGAGCTTTTTACAATTTGGTTGGGAGATTTTGCTGTGTCTCCTGCCTTAGTTTCCTCTTTGGGATGCTGTTCACATGTGTTTGCACTTCCTTGTCTGTCCTCTGTATGTATCACTTCTCTTGAATTCGTTTCATTGCTTTTGTAAAAATTTTAGAAATTTTTCTATTTTTTGTCTGTTGTGTTTATTTGGTCTTTTTGTGTCTTCTAATTTCATCTTTATTTTTTAAGTATTTTTCTTTCTATTCCCACGTATTTTGTAGTTCTGTGACCTCAGTTTTTTAGTTTTTCTAATTCTGATTTGTATTTTTTCACCTTTTGCACCGTTAATGCCTTTTAGCCTATTAAAAAATACTAGATTATGATTTTTGTGTTTTTCATTAGCATGTTTTTATGGTGTGTTTATTGTCAGTAAAGATGATACTTAGTTTCTTATTTTCTTTTGTCTTTTAAAGAACTTTATATGGGGTTTGAATTGCGTGAAATTTGTTTCCCAAACCTCTTAGAATGGAAGCATGATTTATAATAGCATTTCTAATTACATAGCTCTTGAAGGCCCTCTTGTGTTATTTTTATGTAAAGTTTAAATATGAGGACTTAATCAATGAATTTGTAACGTGTCTGGGGACAGAGCATGGAGAATCAGCAGAGAATTAGGTGATAGTACCGGCTCAGTGCTCATGTTCTGATTTTGATCATTGTACTGTGGTTATCTGTACGTTGTTTTGGGGAAACACATGGTACAGTATTTGGGGTGAAAGAGTATGGTGTCTGGTAAGCACTCTCAGATGGTATGGGCCTACAGAGAGAGTGAATATGTGGATGGATGGATGCATGGATCTGTAGAGACCGTGAATGTGAATGCATGGATGGATGGATGCATGGATCCATAGAGAAAGTGAATGTGTGCATGAATGGATGAATGCATGGATGGGCGAATGCATGGGTTCACAGAGAGTGAATGCATGGATGGATGAGTGCATGGATCCATAGAGAGAGTGAATGCATGGATGGACGAGTGCGTGGATCCACAGAGAGTGAATGCATGGATGGATGAGTGTATGGATCCATAGAGAGAGAGAATGCATGGATGGACGAGTGCGTGGATTCACAGAGAGTGAATGCATGGATGGACGAGTGCATGGATCCATAGAGAGAGTGAATGCATAGATAGACTGGATAGACGAGTTCATGGATCCACCGAGAGTGAATGCATGGATGGATGAATGCATGGATCCACAGGAAGTGAATACATGGATAGACAAGTGCATGGATCCATAGAGAAAGTGAATGCATGGATGGACGAGTGCATGGATCCACAGAGAGTGAATGCATGGATGGACGAGTGCATGGATCCACAGAGAGTGAATGCATGGATGGACGAGTGCATGGATCCATAGAGAGAGTGAATGCATGGATGGACGAGTGCATGGATCCACAGAGAGTGAATGCATGGATGGACGAGTGCATGGATCCATAGAGACAGTGAATGCATGGATGGACGTGTGCATGGATCCATAGAGAGAGTGAATGCATGGATGGACGAGTGCTTGGATCCATAGAGAGAGTGAATGCATGGATGGACGAGTGCTTGGATCCACAGGGGGTGAATGCATGGATGGACGAGTGCTTGGATCCATAGAGAGTGAATACATGGATAGACAAGTGCATGGATCCATAGAGAGAGTGAATGCATGGATGGACGAGTGCGTGGATTCACAAAGAGTGAATGCGTGGATGGATGAGTGCATGGATCCCTAGAGAGAGTGAATGCATGGATGGACGAGTGTATGGATCCATAGAGTGAATGCATGGATGGACGAGTGCATGGATCCATAGAGACAGTGAATGCATGGATGGACGTGTGCATGGATCCGTAGAGTGAATGCATGGATGGGCGAGTGCATGGATTCACAGAGAGTGAATGTATGGATGGACGAGTGCATGGATCCATAGAGAGTGAACGCATGGATGGATGAATTCATGGATCCTTTGACAGAGTGAATGTATGGATGGATGAGTGCATGGATCCACAGAGAGTGAATGCATGGATGGACGAATATATGGATCCACAGAGAGTGAATGCATGGATGGACGTGTGCATGGATCCATAGAGTGAATGCATGGATGGACGAGTGCATGGATCCATAGAGAGAGTGAATGCATGGATGGACGAGTGTATGGATCCACAGAGAGTGAATGCATGGATGGACGAGTGCATGGATCCACAGAGAGTGAATGCATGGATGGACGTGTGCATGGATCCATAGCGTGAATGCATGGATGGACGAGTGCATGGATCCATAGAGAGAGTGAATGCATGGATGGATGAGTGCATGGATCCATAGGGAGAATGAATGGAGGCATACATGGATGAATGCATGGATCTGTAGAGAGAGTGAATGCGTGCATGGACGAATTCATGACACACAGTTGGGCCAGAATGTAAGTAATTGGATAAATGTGGTAAAGGATGTGTAGATTCTTTGTAATACTCATACACTTTTTTCAAGATTTGAAATTATATCACAGTAACAAGTTGTCCAATGAGTACAGTAGTCCCCCTTTGTCCACAGTTTCACTTTCTGTGATTTCAGTCACCCATGGTACAGTATAGTGAGATATCTTAAGAGAGAGACCATATTTACATAACTTTTATTATGGCATATTGATAAAATTGTTCTGTTTTGTTATTGTTGTTAATCTCCTTCTGTACCTAATTTATACATTAAAATTTATCATAGGACAGTTTATAACAGGGTTTGGTATAGTCCGTGGTTCCAGGCAGCCACTAGGAGTCTTGGAATGTACCCTCCTTGGATAAGGGGGTAGGGCTGCAGAATGAATTCTTCAGCCTTCTCCTCAGAACAGATCTTCTGTGAGACTTTGGCAGATGATGCTGTGACCCCACCTGGGCGGCCAGGCCAAGGTGTCTGTGCCTGGTCCTGAGGGGCCAGGAACGCGTCCTTGGCAGGGCCACCCAGAGCCTGGGGTGCTGGGAACTGGGCTTTGTTTTAGTTTCTCAAATGCTTTTCTCAAACTGGAATTTTAATTACAACAAAATTAATGCCTCGGAATATGATTAAGAAATAAATAATGAGCGAGAACAAGCAGCCTCTTGAGGTGATGTCCCTGTGGCTGAGCCTATCACTGCATTTGCTAATTTGTTGCATTAGCAAGTATTTGGCTTGTGCATGCAAGACAGCGTTAAATAGTCCAGTGTGGAAACAGAAAAACAGTATGTGGAGATCCAAACCCATATGATTATTCCCCATGATCTACTCAGTTTCATCAGATTCTGCAGGTTAATCATGTTTGTGATCCCTCCCGAACATCTCAGCATCATCTGTGGAGCTGGTCTGTTGTCCTGTGACACTGACTGTCCGTCTGTGGCTCTCAGGGTCTCCCCTCCTCTTCCTTGAAGGCATCGTCGTGATTCAGCAGTGACTTCTGGGCTGGGTGGCTAGAGGGGCTCCCTCCTTTACCCTCAGACCCCTTGGAAGCAATGCTGGGCAGAGGCCTTGGCCCAGTGTGAACTTTCTGCCCACGTTCTCCTGGTAGTGGCTCTGTAGCTGGGCGCTGTTTCCGCCCTGTCATGCAAGTGGGGTGGCCGTGGCTGGGTACAGAGGCTCGCAGCTGGGTGCTGGGACTGGGGGTGAGCCAGCCGTCCAGCCCCTGCATCAGCACCACCCCTTGCTGTGTTCCTGAAGCGTCCTGTCTTCCATGGTCAGGATGATCTTTCAAGACAGCCCTGATGGCATCACCTCCCTTCACTCGCCTCTTCTTAGCTTGTTGTTCATTAAAAACAGTTGTACTTACTGAGTGCCTACATTGTCCTGTGGAGATACTCGGCCACCCGGGCTGCCCAAGGTGGTATGAGTGTCAGGGCACGTGGCCCAGAGGGCTCTGCAGGGAGGGCTCTGAGAACAAGAGCGAGCTGTACTGGAGAAGGGACAGGAGCCCCTGGGAGACATGAGAGATGGGGACGGGCTGAGGGAGGAGGAGGACCAGGCTCGGGGCGGATGGTGGGGCCCTAAGCAGGGCAGGAGATCAGATTGTGTGTTTGGGATGTTCCTCTCCTTCAGGGGGAGGAGAGGCCCTGAGGGAGACAGGAGCAGGAAGGGCATCGGACCCTGAGGAGCCCAGGCAGGGCCTCCAGGGCTGGTGCTGGGAGGAGGCAGGGACAGGAGGGGTCCGGAGGGCCCTGAGCAGGGCTAACCCCAGGGAAACCACACGCAGGCCACAGAGGGAAAAGCTTTTAACCCTTGTCGTATATAAAGGACTCACTAGGTCTTGGTGCATTTTTCATTGGTACTTATATATTTACTGTTGAATCTCTATGAGTTCTTTTTAATGATTTTTCTTGTTTTCAATAAAGTAACATTTCCCGTCTGCATTACACAGTCATAATTTGAAAACAAAAGTTGTTTTGTTGTGTAAACAATTGTTCTGATTCTTTTTTTTTTTTTTTTTTTTTTTTTTGAGACGGAGTCTCGCTCTGTCGCCCAGGCTGGAGTGCGGTGGCCGGATCTCAGCTCACTGCAAGCTCCGCCTCCCAGGTTTTACGCCATTCTCCTGCCTCAGCTCTGATTCTTTAACTTCATCTATTCATTGGAAATCTGTCACAGAGCCACTTCAGAAAACAGCCCGTCTCTGCCTCCAGCCTGGTGTGCCTGCAGCTGTGTGGGTGCGTCCCCTCCTCACTTTCTCAGCAGAGGCAGAGGCTGCAGTCTGAGTGGCAGAGCCCATGTTTCTGCTGCGGGTGGTGGCCATGTAAGGGTATTGGTGTGTTTTTTGCACATGTAGCTGGCCATGCTTTAAAATAAGCAGACTGACTTTTGTTTACCTTTTGCCCCTCAGAATGGTTTGGTCAATGACAGCAGCCATTTTTGTTGTTTTTATTGTTTCTTTTCTGTGGTGACAAAGGTGGCATCCCCTCCTAGCAGCTGCACACTGGGGTGGTCCTGAGGAAAGGAGGGCGAGAGCAGAGCTAGCGGGTGGGCCATGAGGGGAAGTCCAGGCCTCTCCATCCAAGGATGACCCTTTCTCCAGGATCCTGCAGTCTGTTGTTGGGTCGGGAAAAGCCGTGGTGGTTTTATCCTGCCAGTGCAGGGAGCTTTCCCGTGAAGTTTAAGTGCAAACAGGACACTGAGGGCAGGAAGGTATGCTGAGCTGCCTTGCACAGTGCTTGGCTCTGGTGGCCACCCCACGGTCCCTGGGCACTGCAAACCTGGGCATGAACCTGGGATAACCCAGCAGAACCTGGAGCAATATGGGCTCCGTGAGACCCCTGAGTTTCTCTGGGACCCAGATGGCGACAGCCTGGAGCATGGCTTCCCCGTGGCCTTGCCACAGTCAGGCTTCGTGAGGTGACCCCGTGCCACGGCACCATGGCTGCTCCCAGAAGCCTGCACAGAGTCTGCCTCAGGGTGGCCCAGGTCCTGCTGGGGTGGGCTGCTGAGTACCTTCCTGTGAATGTTGTTCCTGCGCTGTATCTCAGTTGTGCCCTCGCTGAGATGAAGGACGCCTAGACCTTAGTGTGGGTGCCTTGGGGGTGTCCTGGCACTAAACATCCTTGAGACGTCTGTGGTGCTTCTCTTCCTCATCTGTGGCGTTGTGGGCCTCCAGGGGAGGTGGCAGTCTGCCTGGAACAGGAGGTCCAGCCCACAGGTGCCCACTGCCGCGCCTCCCTCTCTGCTGCCCACGTGGCTATAGCGTTTTTTACCCCATTGCTGTTTCGCTTGGCACATACACGTTGGTTCCCTCCTGTGCACTGGGCTTTGTGCTGCAGGCTCTGGCGTGTTCACAGGACTCCTTTGGACGGATTCTATTTTTAGAATTCGTGGTACAATACCTTGTCATCTTGGTAACTTATTCTTAATAAAAATGGTATAAAATGTGTTGCATCCTAGTGCCCACACCATCCATGTAGATTATATTGGTTTACTCCACCTATTCTTTGAAAGGCTTTGAGGTGATGTACAATGTCAAACCACATGAAACATCACGATTAACTGGCAAAACCGAAAACCACGGAAATGAGCAGAGGAGCTTACTGAAGATCCTAGTCTTAGGGGAGATGCTTGGTGAAAATGTGTGCATTTGCTTATAAAAGACTTGTATTTATTCTGCACCCCCCAACTCTGAGTGTCCCTTGGTCAGTGGCCTGGGCTCTGCTGTCCTCAGCAGGCACTGCTGCTTCCCCAGTCCCTGCTGTCCTGCTGATGTCGCCACATGCCAGGCCTTCGAACCCCCGAAATCACAGTGACGCTCAGGAATCACTTGGGTTGCAGTGTTGGCCACTTTTAGCCACATGAAGATGGCTTCTGAAACCTCCTGTGTGTGAATGCCAGTTTTCACCTTGGGCCAGTTCTGCTGCTGCCACCACAAGCAGGAGGGGTGGGAAGGAAGGATCGCCCCTGAGAGAGGCAGCACGGGAAGGCCAGGCCATGTTCCTGGGAGTCAGGCTCACCAGCTCAGAGCTGGGCGTGGTTCAAATCCCAACCCTGCTGTGGCAGGCCCTGTGCTTCTATGAAATGGGCCTCACAGGAGGGTGTCGTTGACGTAGATAAAGGCCTCCCACTGCCTGGATGCTGTGACTGCCTGATCCCGTGGTGATGGCACAGCCCTGCTGTGGGGAGAGCCTTGCGGCCCTACGCCATGTGTGGGAAGGCCTGTGCCACCCTGGGCATCATCATCTTAGGCCATGGCTGCCACATATGGCGCTTCCTAGCAAGGCACTACGTCACAGCTGCACCCCTGTGGCCTGGTCCCCGTGGCAGGCTCTAAGGCTGTACCCCGGAAGCCTGCCTTCTACAGGAAGAGGCATTCCTGTGTGACTCGCTGGTGGTTTGCTTGGCGGAGCTGGGAACCCCCCAGGTGGTGTCTAGGGGAGGAAAGTAATTAGAAGATAGATTATGGGTGGGTGTGACTGGTAACATGCAGGGATTTGGCACCCCCTTTGCCCACCTGCCCTGTGTGCTGGGCCTCGGGGAGGTGGCCACGGGCAGCCCTTCCTTCTGGAGCCCCATGTCCTCCCTCATCCACTGCCTCAAGGTTCCCGCCAGCAGAGTGGGGCCACCTGGGTTGGTGCTGACGAGGTTCTCAGAGGCCTTGTGGGCAGTGTGGCAGAACAGCACACACAGGTGCCTAAAATCAAGTTAGGGGACCTTGAAGATAATGCTTCCTGTCTGCTTTTGTGTCACCAGTTGGGGCAAGCACATTCCGCAGTGAGGGTGTGACTGGAAGGACCAGCCGTTGCTGCTGGCAGCTCGTCCCCGCACCTGAGCTTGCAGGCATGCTCCTGTCTTTCTGTGGTGGCAAAGGTGGCATCCCCTCTGAGCACCTGCACACTCGGGTGGTCCTGAGGAAAGGAGGACGAGAGCAGAGCTGGGGGGCAGGCCATCAGGGGAAGTCCAGGCCTCTCCACCCAGGAGTCTGTGCGGTTCCCATTGCATGAGAAGATGGAGGAGCCTCCCTGTGCTGCTGTGTCTCAGCAGTAGAGAGGGCAGTCCACATGAATGTCATGTTGTGGGGGATGTTTTTTATTCAGCCTCTGTCATTGCTGCCTCCAGGGCTCTCGCTGGGCAGAGAGCAGATGTGATGTGTCTGAGGACCAGCAGCTCTGCACAGAGTGTGGAAGACCCCAGCATAGCCACCTTGCTGCAGGATCGCAGAATCACCCTTGTGGCAGGCTTGGTGCGGATAAGTGGCTGTACTCGCGTGCTGGATGGAATGGCGGCCTCTCTGTCCCTTCAGCCAAGTGCATACAGAGACTCGAGCAGGGTGGGAGCTGAGGGCTGCTGCCAGCTACCCCTCACTGCACAGAAAGGGAAGTGGAGGTGGGGGCAGGAGACATGTTCTTCCTGGAGTACAGGGCCAAGTCCTCCTTTCTTCTCAGATCCACCGGCACTTAACTGCACCCTGGCTCTGTGTGGCCCTGGATGCCTTCAGAAAAATATGGCCAAGGCATTCCTCCTACTTTTCTCTGTCCCCTTTTCTTATCTCCTATTTTTACTCTAGAATTATGCTGGGAAAATAAGGCTTGAAGTTCTCTCATTTGTATAGCACTTTGCAAATTACAGAGTACTTTTCACAACCTTGAAAGGTGGGTATTTCATCTCTCTTTTTTGGAATGAGGAGCTGAGTCATGGGGACCAGCCAGGGCCGCTCTAATGAAGAGTCCTCCACAAAGCAGACCCCAAAGGGCCAGGGACCCAGGCCGCAGAGTCCCCACACCCCGCAGAACATCTCCTTGGGGTCAGGGAGCAGCCTGCATTCAGAATTCCACTTCTGGTCCTCTCACCCAGAGCACTGAGGCACTGGGGTCTGTTCTTTCTGGATGCTGGCCTGCCTGCCTCGCTCTTGTTCTTTCTCATCAGATGCTCCGAGCGCCTTGTCATTGGCTCCTGTACGCAGCACCCAGTCTCTGTGTACACTGCACACTCCAGGATTTAGAAAAACCCTTGTGGCTTTTCATGAATTTTATATTTGTGTTGCATTGCCCATTTTCCTTTCAAGGGAGTCAGCTTAAAAAAACAAACAAACTGATTTCTGCTATTTATGACAGACCCACTGCCAATATCATAGTGAATGGGCAAAAGCTGGAAGCATTCCCTTTGAAAACCGGCACAAGACAAGGATGCCCTCTCTCACCACTCCTCTTCAACATAGTATTGGAAGTTCTAGCCAGGGTAATCAGGCAAGAGAAAGAAAGAAAGGTATTCAGATAGGAAGAGAGGAAGTCAAATTGTCTCTCTTTACAGACGACATGATTGTATATTTAGAAAATTCCATTATCTCAGCCCAAAATCTCCTTAAGCTGATAAGCAACTTCAGCAAAGTCTCAGGATACAAAATCAAAGTGTAAAAACCACAAGCATTCCTCTATACTAATAATAGACAAACAGCCAAATCATGAGTAAACTCCCAGGCACAATTGCTACAAAGAAAATAAAATACCTAGAAATACAACTTACATGTGATGTGAAGGACTTCTTCAAGGAGAACTACAAATCACTGCTCAAGGAAATAAGAGGACACAAATAAGTGGGAAAACATTCTGTGCTCATCGTTAGGAAGAATCGGTATCATGAAAATGGCCATACTGCCCAAAGTAATTTATAGATTCAATGCTAGCTCCATGAAGCTACCATTGACTTTCTTCACAGAATTAGAAAAAACTACTTTAAATTTCATATGGAACCAAAAAAGAGCATGTATAGCCAAGACAATTCTAAGCAGAAAAACTCAAACCTGGAGGCTTCATGCTACCTGACTTCAAACTATACTACAAGGCTACAGTAACCAAAACAGTGTGGTCCTGGTACCAAAACAGATATATAGACCAATGGAACAGAACAGAGGCCTCCGATATAATGCCACACATCTACAACCATCTGATCTTTGACACACCTGACAAAAGCAATAGGGAAAGGATTCCCTATTTAATAAATGGTGTTGGGAAAACTGGCTAGCCATATGCGGAAGACTGAAACTGGACCCCTTCCTTATACCTTACACAAAAATTAACTCAAGATGGATTAAAGACTTACATATAAGACCTAAAACCATAAAAATCCTAGAAGAAAACCTAGGCAATACCATTCAGGACATAGGCATGGGCAAAGACTTAATGACTAAAACCAAAAGCAATGGCAACAAAAGCCAAAATTGACAAATGGGATCTAATTAAACTAAAGAGCTTCTGCACAGCAAAAGAAACTATCATCAGAGTGAACAAGCAGCCTACATAATGGGAGAAAATTTTTGCAATCTATCCCTCTGACAAAGGGTTAATATCCAGAATCTACAAGGAACTTAAGCAAGTTTACAAGAAAAAACAAAAAAACCCATCAAACAGTGGGCAAAGGATATGAACAGTCACTTCTCAAAAGAAGACATTCATGTGGCCAACAAACGTGAAAAAATGCTAATCATCACTGGTCATTAGAGAAATGCAAATCAAAGCCACAATGAGATACCATCTCACACCAGTTAGAATGGTGATCACTAAAAAGTCAGGAAACCGCAGATGCTGGAGAGGACGTGGAGAAATAGGAATGCTTTTACACTGTTGGTGGGAGCGTAAATTAGTTCAACCATTGTGGAAGACAGAATGGCGATTCCTCAAGGATCTAGAACCAGAAATATCATTTGACCCAGCAATCCCATTACTGAGTATATACCCAAAGGATTATAAATCATTCTACTATAAAGACACATGCACACGTATGTTTATTGCAGCACTGTTCACAATAGCAAAGACTTGGAACCAACCTAAATGTCCACCAGTGATAGGCTGGATAAAGAAAATGTGGCAAATATACACCATGGAATACTATGCAGGCATGAAAAAGGATGAGTTCATGTCCTTTGCAGGGACATGGATGAAACTGGAAATCATCATTCTCAGCAAACTAACACAAGAACAGAAAATCAAACACCGCATGTTCTCACTCATATTGTGGGATTTGAACAATGAGAACACATGGACACAGGGAGGGGAACATCACATCAGGGGGTGGGGGGCTAGGCAAGGGATAGCATTAGGAGAAATACCTAATGTAGATGACAGGTTGATGGGTGCAGCAAACCACCATGGCATGTGTATACCTGTGTAACAAACCTGCATGTTCTGCGCATGTATCCCAGGATTTAAAGTATTTAAAAAAAAAAAAAAAAAAGATTTCTAAGAGCACTTATCATTTGTGATTTTCTGCTTTTATCATTTTACAATTATATAAATATTGGATGACTTATTGTAGTAATTATCTCTCTGCATTTCCATCTCTAATCTAGAATTTATTTCGATGACTCTATACATCAGTACATCAGGGTTCAGTTAGGAAAGCCATTTCCACTCCAGGCATTTAAAGAGAGCATGTTGAGTACCGGGAGTTGATTAGAAAGGTGATGCAGGGCTGAGGAGTATGAGAGATAAAGAGGGGGTGTGCGAGCAAGAGGAGGAAGGGGCTCACTCGGGCTGGAGTTGCTGGTGGTTCTGGGCTGGGCCTGTCAGCCTGGGCCAGCTGCTGCACTGGGAGCACTATTGTGCTTGGCTCTGGATCCACGTGAAGGATCTGATTTGTGTAGGGCTTGACTCTCCTAAAAGGAGCTGCCTCTGCCCCCCTCCTGCCACTGCCACTACAGCAGCTGCTAAGCGCAGCAGATGCCAGCAGCTGCTATGCTGCGATCCGGGTCGGGGGAGGGCCCTCTGTCCTGCTGCCTCCTCCCTGCAGCATCTCCCACAGGAAGCCAGCTGATGAGGTTTGAGGGGGCAGAATTCTAGGGGTTCCTAAGGCTTCTGCTCAGTGGTGTACAAGCCTTGCATACACGCATCCTCTTGAGAGTGGCTGGGATCTGCTGATAAGGTGGGACATCACCCCTGTGATTATGCCATGTTACTTGGCCAAGGGGTTTTGCAGATGATATCAGGGTTTCTAACCAGTTAACTCTGAAGGATCAAGGACATCAGTAATCAGGGTGATGCCACTGGAAAGCAAGTTTTAGCCTAATAGAAAAAAGATTTATTGTGAAGTTTTATGCACAGTATTGAATTTTGTCAAATGCATTTTTCTGCATCTATTGAAATAATAATTTACTGCCTTATATTAGTATGGCATATTACATATTGCCAGATTTTGCAATATATAACCAATTTTGCATTCCTGGTATAAACCCTACTTGGTTGTGATTCAATTCTTGGGGGTGTGTGTGTGTGACAGAGTCTCGCTCTGTGGCCCAGGCTGGAATGTAGTGGCACAATCTCAGCTCACAGCAGTCTCAGCCTCCTGTGCTCGAGCAGTCTTTACACCCCAGCCTTCTGAGTAGCTGGGACTACAGGTGTGCACCATCACACCTGGCTAATTTTTTTTTTTTTTTTTTTTAAATAGAGATGAGGTTTAGCCACATTTCTCGGGCTGGTCTCAAACTCCTGGGCTCAAGCGATCCTCCCACCTCAGTCTCCCAAAGTGCTGGGATTATAGGCGTGAGCCCTCTGTGCCCAGCCAATTCTTACATTTTTTTCGCGAGTATTTTGGTAGTGATTTTTTATAGCTATGGTCATGGGAGACATTTTCATTTTTCTCATCTCTGTCAGATTTTAAATTCAGTTATGGTTGGTTTATGCAATGACTTTGGAATCATTCCCTCTTCCCTGTTTCCTGAAAGGGCTTGTGTGAGGTTGGTGTGGCTGCGTCTCTGTGTGACAGAATTTGCTGGCGCCTTGAGTCTTCTTGTTGGGAAGGTATTTGACAACAAATTTCATTTTTTGGTTTATATAGAGATACTCAAATTTCCTTTTATAGTTTGTATAAATTTTGGAAGTTGTAGTTTTAAAATGGCCCCACTTCATCTAAACGGATGCATATGTTGGCGTGAAGTTGGTCATCATAGTCATCTCACATTATCATTTTAATATCTACCAGATCAGTACTGACAACTTGTCTTTCATATCTTTTGTGATTTTGTTTTCTTTTTCTCTTGGTCTAGGGGTTTTTCCATTTCTTCGTATTTTTATATTAACCTTCTTTATTTTGTTTACTGTTTGTTCACTGTGCTTTCATCAGTCTCCATTTCTGTTTGTTATTTCCTGCTGCATTTGCTACAGATGGCCACCTCCAGATATCACCACAGACTCCATGGCTTACAGCACGAGCTCATCACCTTTCAGTTCTGCTGATGAGAACCCCGACAGCAGGAGGCCCACTGGGCTCTCCACAGCAGCGCTGCATCCCTTCTGGAGGCTCACGGGAGGACTCCCCTCCTTGCCTCTTCCAGATTCTAAAAGTGCTCCTGTTCCTCTGCTCCTGAGGCCTCCTCCACCTCCTGTGTCAGCCACAGGACCCACTTTGGAAAGATTCTCCACTTTTAAGAACTCAAGTGATTAGAGTGGCCCTACCTGGATAATCCAGGATAATCGCGCCATTGCCAGGTCTGTGACCTTCATCACATCCGCACAGTCCCTTTGCACAGAAACAGCCAACACATTTAGGACTGTTACATCTTCTTGACAAATTGACCCTTTTTTATTGTGAAACGTTTCCCTTTCTACCTGCTAATACTCATTGTCCTTACACCAGCTTTGTCTGGTATTAATGAGCCATGTTGGCTTGCTAGGATCAGTATTTGCATGCCATATTTTTTCTCATCATTTTACTTTTCACTGTCTGTGCCTTTGTATTTGAAGTGTTTCTCTAAAAGTAGCATGTGCCTTGAGTCGTGCTTTGGTTATCTAGTCTAGCAGTACATTTTTAACTGGAGTGTTAAATCTGTTTACACCTATTGTAATACCTGATTTGGTTGAGTTTATTCTTTCTTCTTCTTATATGTTTTTTAAATTGTCCCTCTCTTCTTTTATATCTTTTCCTTTTCCTGCCTTAATATTGATCAGTTATTCCTTAGAATTTTATTTTATTTCCTCTTTATCTTTTAGCCGTGCTTTGTATTGTTGTTTTAAAAATTGCAATATACGGCCAGGCGCGGTGGCTCAAGCCTGTAATCCCAGCACTTTGGGAGGCCGAGACGGGCGGATCACGAGGTCAGGAGATAGAGACCATCCTGGCTAATACGGTGAAACCCTGTCTCTACTTTAAAAAAATACAAAAAACTAGCCGGGCGATGAGGCGGGCGCCTGTAGTCCCAGCTACTCGGGAGGCTGAGGCAGGAGAATGGCGTAAACCCGGGAGGCGGAGCTTGCAGTGAGCTGAGATCCGGCCACTGCACTCCAGCCTGGGCGGCAGAGCAAGACTCCGTCTCAAAAAAAAAAAAAAAAAAAAAAAAATTGCAATATACAACCTTGCTGTCGTTCACTCAAATTTATATTACACCTTTTCACATTTACTGTGAAGATCTTTACAACAATATACTTCCATTTAACTGCTCCCTTTTGGGGGAGATTGTGTTGCCATACAATTAACTTCTGCACATGCTGTCCTAAGCCAGAAAGTATCTGATACACGTCTCAGTCAATTTAGAGGTTTATTTTGCTAGGGTTAAAGACCATGGGCCATGACACAGCCTTGAGAGGTCCTGAGAACATGTACCCAAAGTGTGGGTTTTATACATTTTAGGGAGACAGAAGTTATAGACACAAACATAAATCCATGCCTGTAAGGTATATATTGGTTTGGCCTAGAAAGGTGGGACATCTCAAAGCAAGGGCTTCCAGGTCATAAGTGGATTAAAGATTTTCTGACTGGCAATTGGTTGAAAGAGTTAAGCTCTGCCTGAGGAGTTGAGTTCAGCATAAAGAAATGCTTGAGTTTAGATAAGGGGGTTGTGGAAACCAAGGTTCTTGTCATGTATATGAAGCCCCCAGGTAGAGGGCCTCATAGAGAATAGGTGTAATAAGTGTCAGACTTTCCGGAAAAGACCTAGTAAGGGAAGGAAATTCTCTACAGAATGCGAATTTCTCTGAAAAGAGACAGCTTTGCAAGGGCATTTCAGAATATATCAATTTGGGGATAAAATACTTTGATTTCCTTCAGGGCCTGCTCTCCGTCATGTGATGCCATACCAGAGTCAGGTTGGAATTTGGAATCTTGTTGCTACAAAGAGTCCATTTTGTCAGTCCTACCATCTCTGTTCTAGTGTGAAAGTTGGTCAGTTGTGTGTAAACTCCAAAGGGAGGAGGTATAATGAAGCATTGTAGTTATAATGAGGGGGGCATGTACAACCCCTCCCCTTCCTGTCATGGCCTGAACTCATTTCTCCCATTTCTTTGGGATCCCCTTGGCCAAAAGGGGAGTCCATTCAGTCATTCAGGGTGCTTAGAATTTTATTTTTGGTTTACACTATAAACCATATAAAATATTGTTATAATTTGCTTTAGTCAGATTTCTTTTTAAAATATTGAGAATAAGGAAATATTCTTTACTGTTTTCTGTTTTTGGCACTCTGTATTCTTTCTCATGGATCTGAGTTTCCATCTGGCATCATTTTCTTCAGTCTGAAGATTTGCCGTTAACATTTTGTTGTTGTTGTTTTTGAGATGGAGTCTTGCTGTCGTGCAGGCTGGAGTGCAATGGCGCAATCTTGGCTCCCTGCAATCTCTGCTTCCCAAGTTCAAGTGATTCTCCTGCCTCAGCCTCCTGAGTAGCTGGGATGACGCCCACCACCACACCTTGCTAATTTTTGTATTTTTAGTAGAAACCAGGTTTCACTGTGTTGGCCAGGGTGGTCTCGAACTGCTGACCTCAGGTGATCCACCTGCCTCGGCCTCCCAAAGTGCTGGGATTACAGGCATGAGCCACTGTGCCCAGCTGTTAACATTTTTTGTAGTGCAGTTCTGCTAGGTGTGAATTCTCTCCATTTTTATTGATAGATAATTTTGATGATGTCTTTGTTTTGCCTTCATTTTGAAATTCTCTCTCAGATTTTAGGTTAGAGGTTTTGGGATTTTTTGCCCACATGTAATATATCATTCCTTTGCCTCTGGCTTCCACTGTTTTTGATGAGAGGTCATTCCTTACTGTGTTCATTCTTTTTGTGCAATGTATTTTTTTCCTGTTGCTTTGAAAATTTCTCTGTCTCTGATTTTCAGCAGTTTGCCTAGGATGTGTATGTGTATGGTTCTCTTCTGTTTTGTATGGGAGTTTGTTGAGCGTCTTCATATGTGTGATTGACACTAGCCATCAGATTTAGAAAACGGTTAGCCATCATACTTAACTTTTCCCATTTCCGTCTTTCTCTTCTAGGACTCCACTTAAACATACTTTAGACCACTCACTATTGTCACACAGGTCTTTCCGGTTCTGTGATTTTATTTTTAAGCTTTTTTTTTTCTTCTGTCTGTGCATAGTTTGAATAGCTTCTGTTGATCTACATTGTAGTTCACTGGTTGCTTTGTCTGTAGTGTGTTCTGCTGCTAAGCCCATCCAGTGGATTGTCTTTTCAGAAATTTTTATTTTTCATTTATTGATTTCTAGTTGGCTCATTTTTATAGTTTCCATTTTCTTCTTTAGATCCTCTGATGAGTTCACTCATTATGTTCAGTTTATTCAGTTTTCCTTTCATTTTCTTTTTTGGAGATGGAGTCTTGCTCTGTCACCAGGCTGGAGTGCAGTGGTGCGATCTCAGCTTACTGCAGCCTCTGCCTCCCGGGTTCAAGGGATTCTCCTGCCTCAGCCTCCCAAGTAGCTGGGATTACAGGCATCCACCACCACGCCCAGTTACTTTTTGTATTTTCTTTTAGTAGAGATGGGGTTTCACCGTGTTGGCCAGGCTGGTCTTGAACTCCTGGCCTCAAGTGATCCACCTGCCTTGGCCTCCCAGGGCGTGAGCCACCACGCCCAGCCTTCCTTTCATTTTCTAACAAATTTATAATATCTCCTTTAAAAGTCCCTGCCCAATAACCCCAATATGTCTGCCATCTCTTTATTTTTATGGACTAAGTTTGTTTTCTGATACTGGAGCATGTTTTTCTGTGTTTATGTATGTGCAGTATTTTTTGTTTGTATGATGTTCATTGGATAGTTGTGCGGCACTTAATGACAGGGACACATGCTGAGAAATGTGTTGCTAGGCAATTTCCTCCCTGTATGAACATCATGGTGTGTACTTACACAAACATAGCTGGTGCAGCCCACTACACACCTAAGCTGTATGGTACAGCCTGTTGGTCCCAGGCTACAAAGCTATGTAGTGCCTGACTGTGCTGAATACTGTACGCAGTTGTGACACAATGGCAATTGTGTGTCTAAACACATCGAAACATAGAAGAGGTGCAGTACAAATACAGTATAAAACATAAAGAATGGCACACCTGGGTAGGGCACTTATGAATGGAGCTGGCAGGACTGGAGTTTGCTCTGGGTGAGTGAGTGGTGTGAGTGGAGAGTGGTGGGTGAGTGGTGAATGGTGAGTGGTGAGTGAGTGGTGAGTGGTGAGTGAGTGGGTGGTGAGTGAGTGGTGTGAGTGGAGAGTGGTGAGTGAGTGGTGAGTGGTGAGTGAGTGGTGTGAGTGGAGAGTGGTGGGTGAGTGGTGGGTGGTGGATTATTGAGTGAGTGGTGAGTGGTGAGTGAGTGGTGAGTGGTGGATTAGTGAGTGAGTGGTGAGTGGTGAGTGAGTGGTGAGTGGTGGATTAGTGAGTGAGTGGTGTGAGTGGAGAGTGGTGGGTGAGTGGTGAGTGGTGGATTAGTGAATGGTGAGTGAGTGGTGTGAGTGGAGAGTGGTGGGTGAGTGGAGAGTGGTGAGTGAGTGGTGAGTGGTGAGTGAGTGGTGGGTGAATCTGAAGGCCACGACATTACTGTGCACTGCTGTAGACTTCATAAGTACTGTACACTTGGGATGTGCTAAATTTATGATATAACAAAATTTATTTCTTCAATAATAAATTAATCTTAGCTTACTGTAACTTTTTTGCTTTATAAACCTTTAGATTTATTTTTTAACTTTTTGACTCTTTTGTAATAACCTTAGCTTAAAACACAAACACATTGGATACAGCTGCACCAAAATATTTTCTTTCTTTATATTATAAGAATTTTTCATTTTTAAGATTTCTTTTCCTTTCTTTTTTCTTTTCCTTTTTAAACATTTTTGTTAAAAACTGAGACACACACACACACGTTTAGCCTAGGCCTGCACAGGGTCCAAATGGTGCATGCCACTGTCTTCTACCTCCACGACTTGTCCCGCTGGAAGGAAGGTCTTCAGGGGCAGTAAGAGGCGTGGAGCTGTCTGCTGTGATCACAATGCCTGCTTGTTGGCACCTCCTGAGGGACCTGCCTGAGGCTGTTCTACATTAACTTTTTTTTTTAATAAGTAGGAGTACACTAGCATAATGGTAAAAAATAGTATAGTAAATACACAACCAGTAACACCCTTGTTTCTTATCATTGTCAGGTATTACTATTATAAATAATGATACGAGTTACGCTCTGATGTGACTGGCAGTGCAGCAGGTGAGTCTACACCAGTTTCACCGCCAGTGTGGGAGGAGCCATCTGCACTCCTGCCTAATGAGGCCACAGCGTCGTGGGGTGCTGGGACTTTTCAGCTCCATTCTAATTTTAAGGGACGGCTGTGGTATATGGCACGTCTGTTTTGCCTGAAATGTCGTTGTGTGACACGTGACTATATATGCTACGCTGTTAAGAATTTGGGGTGTTGTGTTTGTTGTTTTGGTTTTTATTTCTGCAGGCATCTAATTTACTGAAACTTCATGTCATGGCTCGGTCGAACTTTGTCAAGGAAAGTCTTCACTATCTCTTCCTCTAGAACTTAATGTTGTCCTCCTCCTAAGGTGTAGCCTTTCGTGGGTCTCAAGTGAACACCCTGAATGCTGAGTGAGGGGCCTCCACTGTGGCCTGTGAGCAGTCCCTGCCTCATGGTACCACATGACATTCAGCGTGTCTGTTCATCTCATACACCCCAGTAGTTCTCTCTCTCTCGGCCGTTCCTAATGGAGTCCTTGCATGCACAGCATAGTATTTGGCCGACATCTTCCTGCAGTCTGGGGGCCCTGTCTCCTCTTAGCTCTTGCCTTTGCTATCCCCATCTCTCATATTCCAGCCACGGCCGCAGCCCCCATGCTTGCCTTTTGTCCTCAGCCCCCCAGCGAGGCAGCAGCTTCTGTGTGTGCTGCACTGCCATGGGCAGCAGCTTGACAGTGGACACAGCTAGAAAGCAGCCGATGAGGAGCTCAGCGTGCGTCTCCGCCGGGTGAAAGATCACAGTCCTGCACCCTGCTGTGCAATGCCCGGACACATTTGCTTCTTATTTCTGTCCAATTCTTAAGGTTTTTATTGTGGGATCGTAAGTCCTTACTCCTTCATGGTTGGAATCAAAATCTAAAACCTTGTAATTTCCATTTTCAGTTGATGATATCCTTATGAACTCAGGATTTATTTCACTTTTGAAAAGTTAGTCTATGTTTTAGGGCAGTTTTATTCTACAATACAGAAAAATTATTGGAAAGTAAAGAGTGTGCCACCTTCTCCCCTCATACAGAGCTTCTCCTGTTACATATATCTTGCCTCAAGTGTGGTACAGTCAATGAACCAATATTGGTACATTATTATTATTTTTTGAGATGGAGTCTCGCACTGTCGCCCATGCTGGAGTGCAGTGGTGCGATCTTGGCTCACTGCAACCTCTGCCTCCTGGGTTCAAGCGATTCTCCTGCCTCAGCCTCCTGAGTAGCTGGGACTACAGGTGCGCGCCACCACGCCTTGCTAATTGTTTGTATTTTAATAGAGACGGGGTTTCACCTTGTTAGCCAGGATGGTCTTGATCTCCTGATCTCATGATCTGCCTGCCTGGGCCTCCCAAAGTGCTAGGATAACTGGTATAAGCCACCGCTCCCAGCCTGGTTCATTATTATTAATGGATGTTCATAGTTTGCATTGGGGTTCACTGTGTTGAACACAGGTTTTGACAAGTGTCCAGTGACATGTGTCCCTGTCATTACTGTGTCATACAGAAGAGCTCCACTGTCCCCATGAGCTTCACGTACTCACTCCTCCCTCCCCTGAAGCCCCTGGCAACCACTGATGTTTTTATTGTCGCTATAGTTTTGCCATTTGCAGAATGTTTTGTAAGAAACTGCCAACGTTTTGTAAGAAACTGCCAAACTATCTTCCCAAGTGGTTGCATCATTTTGCAAACTAAAAACTCTCCAACCATAAGATCTATTAGTCATGCTCCTTGGTATTTACTCGAAGGATTTGAAAACTTCAGCCTACACAACAACCTGCACACAGATGTTTATAGCAGCTTTGTTTATCATTGCCAACACTTGGAAGCAACCGAGACATCCTTTAGTAGGCAAATGAATACATAAACCAGTGGTGCATCCAGACAGTGGAATATGGTTCAGCACTACAAAGAAATGAGCTGTCAAGCCATGAAGAGACACGGAGGAACCTCAAATGCGTGTTACTTAGTGAAAGCTGTATGATTCCAACTATATGACATTCTGGAAAAGACGAAACTATAAAAATAGTGTAAAGATCAGTGGTTGCCAAGAGTTGGGCGGAGAGATGGATGTGTAGGTGGATCACAGAGGACTTTTACGACAGGGAAAATACTCCGGGTGATGCTGTCGTGGTGGATACATGTCAACGTGTCACTACACATTCGCCCAAACCACAGAGCACGGCACCGAGCGTGAGCCCTGCTGTGACTCCGGACCTGGGGGGTGGTGATGTGCCCACGTGGGTTCGGTTGTGACTAATGCGCTGCTCTGGTGGGGGGCCGTGGGGGGATGAGGGTATATAGGAAATCTCTCGGCTTTGTGCTCAGTTTGCTGCTCCAAAAAATAAAGCCTAAACAAAGCAGTCGGAGTTCCTGAAGACTGTCCTGTGACCAAGCAGGAAGGACTCCCTTCGCTCAGAGGGAAAGCGCTGGTTATGTATTTGCTCTGCTCCCAAGAACACTCAGTCTAATTTTGATCCTCTTTACAGACGGGAGGAAGAGCATGTCCGTCAGGTAAGCTGATGCAGGTGCGGAGACAACACCTGGCACGATACTGCCATTGGGCACCCTGAGGCTGAGGCCGGCAGCCACTGTTGTCCCCAGAGTCCGTCTGGTTTCTAGAGTGGAAAATGGAAAGGGGCCAAATCGCCCGTACAGCCCTGAAGTCCTTGATGGTAGCCCAGACTCTACAGTCTTCCCCAGATGCTATCTTGGCTGAGGTGGGGAAGACTCCCAGGGACTGTACTTGGCCTTTTCTGCCTTAATATCCTGCTCACGGCTGGGGCCAGAGGGCTTGTCTGGCAGCTGCTGGGTGCCTCTTTCCAGGGCTGTGCCAAAACGTCTAGCAGATGGGTGGGGGACACAGGGCCTCTGCCAGATGGACTCAGGCCAGGCTCCGTCTGTCATTTTAATTGTGGGTCCATGATGGTGTCTGCGTCTCCTGGAGTGGGCAGGAGCTCAGGCCCCAGACCCAGCCATTGTCTGAAGACCGGGGGCCTGGCCACTACCCAGCCATTGTCTGAAGGCCCGGGGCCTGGCCACTCACTCTGCCCATCACGCGGTCAGGCCCTCTGGAGAAGGGGGGTGAATGTTTGCTGTACTCCGCAGGACTGTTGTGGGTCTTCCCTGGAGTCAGGGCCTCCCTTTCAGCCACTGGGTCTGACCCATGGACCAACTCAGACCTCGTCTTCTTCTTTGAAGGGAGTGGTGTTGGCCTTCTCCCGGCTCTCGGGAGTTTTTGGTGTGTCCATGTCAAGTGTATCCGTCCTAGGGACACCCAATCTGGCTGCCACGGCAGTGGGCACCACGGGCCAGCGCACCTTTACTGCCTGTGAGGTCATCACACCTACCTGGCCCCATGGGCTCCATTTTACCTTGTCGCTTTGCTGTCTGGGAACTTTTGTCACCCACGGATAGGAGTGCCAGGCCCAAGAAGATGTCACGCAGTGTTGGCGCTTTGGCTGGGCTGCTGGCAATCCCTGTGAGGGCCTGTGATGACCCAGGTCAGGATGGGACAGGTGGCTTGGGTTCTGCGGGCCACGCACTCTGCAGCGTGTGTGGCCTTGCCCTGGTGCTGGAAGGCAACTGCAGACCACGAGTCAAGGCGAGGGTGAGACTGTGCTCCGGGGAAATGTGGATTGTGGAAATGGGCAGCCAGTGGGGCCTGCAGACCCCTGGGTTAGAGCCAAGCCCCAGAGGCACCTTGGTCTGGGAGAAGCCAGGGGAAGGATTTCCTGGGAGCTGGAGGATGACCGTGGACTTCTACTGCCACCTTGTGGCAGAGCTGACTTATCTGACCTGCGTCCTTTTTTCCTGGTTTAGAAATGTCCCAGTGGGAGGCGCTTTTTCATCCTTGCAGCCAACAGGCAGCTCTGTTGGCCCCGCGATCTGGACTGTGTGCCCCGCCTTTGGCAGAGGCCCTTAGGACCCTGTGGGATGCAGCCCCGAGAGGACAGGGCCTCAGACTCTGAAGGCCACAGGAGTGATAGCACACCTGTGTCTGAGGAGTGCGTTCTGAGAGGAGACCCGGCCCCTCGTCCTTGTCCATCCACGTGGCTGCTGCAAAGCACCCTCGTCTTGCAGAGCCAGCGAGCCTGACGTTGTGACTTGGGCTAACTTGGCAACTTTTTTCTTTTTAGAGGCAGAATCCTTTCTTGAGAACAGCATCTTTCTACTCCTGACCTGCTCCCCCTTCCCGGTTCCCCCTCTTTGCCTGGCAGGCTGGGTGGCACCCGCTCTCCTGTGCAGCCTTTTGCTAATCCTGGACTCTGCAGGGGCTCCAAGACCCTCAGGACCGCCAGTGACTCCTGGGTCGCACTGTGGCCCAGCACACACTGAGCTCCAGCCTGATGTCCAGCCCAGCAGGTCCTCAGCTGAGGTCCAGTACCCCACTGCACCACGCTGTGGGCCCCACACCCTCCCCCAACTCATTTCTAGAACACTTCCCCGTGGCACCCTGCTGTGGGCCCCGCCCCCTCCCCAACTCATTTCTAGAACACTCTTCCTCACCTGTCTCCCTGGTTCTTGCTCTGGCTTCTCCACGAGAACCTCCTGTCCTCCCGTGTGATGCTGACTGCTCGTGACATGTTGCAGCCTGTCTCTGTTCCCTTCCCTGCTCTTGTCACTTCTGCCTGGTGCTCTGGGGCTGTCACGCAGACTGGGGTTGGGGTTCTGTTCCCTCTACTGTACTGGAGCTGCAGCTCATGGGAGGCAGCAGAGCCCAGCCCTGGCCCTTCGTGCCTCCGTCGTGCGAGCGCTGGCAGTGTCGGGAGGCACTGCCCCGGGGGGCTCCTCCTCAGGGTGCATTGTCACTCGGTGTTTCCGAGACCTGCTCTCATCATTTTCCTACCTTATCTTTTCTGACAACTTAGATATTTATCAAACCCCAAAATCATGACCGTTGAGAAATGATATTCCACGTGCTGATCCTCTGGAGAGCACCTGGAACTGAGCTTGTTCCCTGCTTGCCCTGGGAAGTGGTTTCATGATGTCCCTCGACGTACGACTGTCACCCATAGCTTCCGGCATCTCTCTGTTTTCAGTGTGAGGCCATTTGCTCGTTTGACCCTTTTGAAGGTCAGGAGAAGCTGGCAGGACTCCCGCAGGCACAGGTATCGTCATCCTGGAAGCCATCGGGGTCCTTAGTCCCCACTGCAGCCTGAGCCTTTCTTCTGGCCACACTGTCCATTTCTTTAGCCCCTCTTTTGCCTTTTCTGGGGCCTTCTCTAGTGTTTTGTGTTCTTTTAAATGTTTCATGGTTAAAACTGGACACATCCCCCAAGAAGCTATAAATCAACCATAGCAAGAACTGATCTCTTTCCAGGTGACTGTAAAAATTATTTTTAAAAAACGATTCTTTAAAAATTGTAGTCAGTTAAGCAGATAACAGACCCAAGACACAGCCAGGAGAGTGAGGGGTGGACATGGCATGGGACAGGGTTAGGAGCGTGAGGGGCAGGGTTAGGAGCGTGAGGGGCGGACCTGGCACGGGACACACCCATCTTGGCTGTGAGTTTCTGACTCTTCTTGGTTTTGGTGACCTTGACTGTCCTAGGCAGGACTAATCAGGCATTTTTCAGGATATCCCTCAGCTGGGATCTGTCTGATGCTTTTCTCGTGGGTACAGGAAGGGGCTATGAGTTTGGGGAGGAGGCCCCCAGAGGTGAAGTACCACTGTAACCCCATGGTGTCAGGCACACTCTGTCCCTGTGACTCATGAGGCTGAGCTGCACCCTAGCTGGTGGCAAGCTCTTCCTCCTCCATGCTGTCCTCTTGTAGGACGTCGGTCTGTGCAACCTAAGGGGTAAGATAAGATGGTAGTTGTATTCAACTCTCACTTTTAAAATTTTACAAGGACTTACACTGATGTAGTGGGTGAGATTAGAATTTGACTGTGACTTTTTTACTTTCTGGTCTAAAACTGATTGTACCAGCACCTTTTGCGAAATGACCTCTCCAGTCCCCATGACCTCTCAGGTCAGTCATCTCTATTCCCTGCATGTCGTCCTCCCCGGCGCCCGCTGGTGTGGCTGCTCTGCTGTGCCAGGAACACAGAGGAGTTTCAGGGTTTCGGAAAACATCGACCTTGATTCCTTCAGAGGACCTTCCACACTCTGCAGCTCCAGGAGAGCTGGTTGAGGCGTCCTGGGGATTTGGCTGAGGCGTCCTGCTGGGGATTCGGTTGAGGTGGCGTCTGGTCTCTTCATGAGTGGAAAGTGCAGCCACTTAACCCCCTTGAGCCCCAAGCCCAGGCGTGTACTTTCCGCTGTGCAGATTCCCTTTCACGTCCTGCGGAACCATGCATGTCCATTCTTTCGAAAGTTTTTCCTGGTCCTCACACAGTGCGTGGGCTTGGCATGGGCTGCAGTCTTTGGCTCTGTGAGTCACTGACTCTCCCAAAGGGGTGACCAATAGGTGCCTGCAGGGCAGCCGTGGCAATTCGGGGTCTATGGGCCTGGGGTCGGGGATGCTCCTCAGAGAGCGTGGCAAAGGACCCCAGCAAAATAGGTTGTTTGTTTTATTTTTTAAATTTTATTTATTTATTTTGAGACGGAGTCCCATTCTGTAGCCCAGTTTGGAGTGCAATGGCACGATCTCGGCTCACTGCAACCTCCATCTTCCGGGTTCCAGCAATTCTCCTGCCTCAGCCTCCTGAGTAGCTGGAATTACAGGCACCCACCACCACACCCGGCTAATTTTTTTTTATTTTTAGTAGAGACGGGGTTTCACCATGTTGTCCAGGCTGGTCTTAAACTCCCGACCTCAGTTGATTCACCCACCTTGGCCCCTCAAAGTGCTGGGATTACAGGCATGAGCCACCATGCCTGGCCTGTTTGCTTCTTTTAAATAAATGCTTCTCAATTTATAACTTGCCTTTAGTTGATTTCCAGCATCCTAAAATGGCTATTTTTTATGGTTTCGTCCCATTTTCCCATTTGTCATTGTCTTGGGGAGGGGATGTGCTGAGCCCCTCACTCTGCCTCCTGGGAGTCCTGTCTCCCATATCGTTTCTCTCAGACACTCAGGACAAGTCTAAGGATCACACCACTGCACTCAGATGCAAGTTCGTTTCCAGAGCACATGTGCTTTTAGAACCCTCCGAGTTTCGCTCTGTGTTTGGATCTCATTTCCTTCTTTTTCTACATTCGTTCCATTGTCTAACTAAGAGACTCAGGGCATCAGGCAAGTCATGTCAGAAAGATTGGCTTGAGAACCCACATCCCAGAATTCCTGAACTTAATCGTGGAAGGAAGGAGCAGACTGACAATGCATTCCCTACGTCCTCTAAAGAGATTTCTCCTCTGCTGCTCTGGGCCAGGGCTCTGGATGGGCCCCGCGTGGTGGGGGCTTCAGGTTCTCTGAGATTCAAAGCTCTTTGGAGAGAGGACACTTTGCTGGAGAGAAGGTGCGTGGTCCATTTCTTCAGGAGTCCATGGCTTCTGCAGTTGTGAGCCTCTGCCCTCATCGAACACCCTCAGCATGCTGGCATAGCTCCCTGCACAGGGAGCCCGGGACCAGCAGAGAGTGCTGGGCAAAACCCCTTCCCGCTGGGCCTCTCCTTGGCATTCCTTCTCTGGGCCTGGTTTAGAGTGTCCCAGTATCTCTTGCAGTGTTTTCTGAACTTTTGGTGGCCTAGAGGTACCAGGACGGTTCTTTTAAGACACTTGTAAGAAGCCAAGCCACAGGAGGCTGCTTTCCTTGTACAAATCCTGGGTTACTGGGCTTCCTCACCCCAGACCCCACCTGAAGAGCAAAGTTCTGAAGGAGACGTGGCTGTTAATGCAGTGCGGCTGGCTACACCCAGTGCGAAGGGAGCCCCCGCTGTTCCTCTGCCGGCTGCCCGGGCGGCTGGCTACACCCAGTGCAAAGGGAGCCCCCGCTGTTCCTCTGCCGGCTGCCCGGGCGGCTGGCTACACCCGGTGCGAAGGGAGCCCCCGCTCCGCAGGCTGCCCAGGCACCCTGCAGGGCCCTCCCCACCTGCCCCCCAGGCTCATACACTTGTCCCACTTGAAGCGGGGAGGCCTGGTTCCCCTGACATTTTGCTGCTAGGAAGATGGAGCTCTAGGGCAGTGCAGGCATTTTCTTCAAGTGGGCCCTCATCCTGGCAATCTTATGCCATGGCAACTGCCAGTAACCTCAGCTTTCACCCACCAGCCTGAGACCAGCTTCTGCTGCCCTGCTGCAGTCTCCACCTTAGTTTGGGGCCTGCCTACTCAGCTGGGGAGCGGCCTCCCTGGGCCTCCGAGAGGCAGGTTTCCCTAGGCAAGTAGGAGGCTGTGGCCCCAGGGGATGGAGGCAGCCTTCCCCTGACTCTTTTGGGGGCATGCAGTGAACATGGGCCCTGCAACCCTCGACCAGTCTCCAGGCGGGGCAGATGTGGCCCCTCTGTGCCCCAGAGCCTCGTCCTAACATCTGTGCAAATGTGCACTGTGGAGGCCACTCCTGCCCCACCAATGGCACTGGCTCTGCAGGGCACCCCCCTTTTTTGCACAGCGCAGGCATCTCTTAGACTGCTCCTCTGAGCCCCTCCGTGGGAGGTTCAGGAACACACAGCCTTTCGGAGGCCTCTGTAATGCGCGGAGCAGTTCTGTCCCTGAACGGGAAGAGGAGACCTGCTAGACTACGGACAGCAGGCTCGCTGGGAGAGTAGGGTAGAGAGTGAGGCCGCTGACCTGTTGGGAGTGTGTGTGCGCATGCTCAGCACAGCCTAGGGCAGGGCTTCTAGCGCAGACAGCACGGCAGCGGGCTCAGGAGGCCTCTGAAGGGAGGGGAGAAAGCCTGGACCAGGACACCAAGGGCCACCCCGGGACAGCGGCCGCCCCTCCCCACCCCTTCCCCCCTGCCTGGGTTGTGAAATGGCAGAAGCCCGTCTCTAATTAAATGCTCATCCTTACGTAAATCATAGCTTTAATAAAGTAATTAATCAATGGTTTGGGAATTGGGTATACTAACTTTATAAGCCAGCATTATGATGCCGAAAATGTTTAATGATGAGGCCTTCCCAGAAAGGCAGAGAATCGAGAGTGACGTAGTCACTGTCCGCCTTTGTCCCTGCTGTCTATAAAGAAGGAGTGCTGTGCCCTCTGCCCTTCTCTCCCGGGCCCTTGGCAGCTTCTCCGGCGGACAGCAGTCCCCACACTGCCCAGGTGGAGCGGCCCCTCCGCCCCCCACTCTGGAGCAGAAGTCAGTTTTCTCAACGAGTGTCTCTGTAGTCTGTCCTGCCCTCCTGGCTGATTTGTTCTTCTCTCCTGGGCTTAAGGAAAGGCCTCCTGACTTGCCTCCCTGCAGCTGGCTCTGCTCCAAGGGCCCTGATCACAGGCTCACTGAGGCCATGTCCAGGCCCTGAGGCTGGCTAGCTCCAGGCAGATCCTCCACACACTCCTCAGGGCGGTGCCGGCTGTCTCTACAAAAAATATAAAAATTAGCCGGGTGTGTGGCACGTGCCTGTAATCCCAACTAGCCGGGAGGCTGAGGTGGGAGGATCGCTTGAGTCAGGGAGGTGGAGGTTGGAGTGAGCCAAGATCATGCCACTGCTGTCCAGCCAGGGCAACAGAGTTAGACGCTGTCTCAAAAAAAAAAAAAAAAAAAAAGTATCAAAACTGATTAACGGCTTAGGGAATTAATGTAAGAAAACATGAGAATTTGATGTGCATATAGATGGTGAGGTCTGTTGTTGAAAGTCTGGCTCTCAGCAGTGCAGAGGCTGTAGTAGGATTTTCTAAAGAACTTCATAGCTTTTCAACCTGAATTGTGCTGTATTCCACACACTGGAAAGCATTGCACTGGTCATGTTACGGGAAGGGGGTCCCGATCCAGATTCCAAGAGAGGAATCTTGGAATCTCACACAAGAAATAATTCAGGGCAAGTCCATAGAGTAAAGTGAAAGCAAGTTTGTTTGTTTGTTTATTTTAGACAGAGTTTCACTCTGTCACCCAGTCAGGCTGGAGTGCGGTGGTGCACATGTGGCTCACTGTGACCTCCACTTCCCAGGTTCAAGCGATTCTCCTGCCTCAGCCTCCTGAGTAGCTGGGATTACAGGTGTGCGCCAGGATGTCTGGCTAATTTTTGTATTTTTAGTAGAGACGGAGTTTCATAATTTTGGTCAGGCCGGTTTCAAATTCCTGACCTCATGTGATCCTACCACCTTGGCCTCCCAAAGTGCTGGAATTCCAGGCGTGAGCCACCGCACGTGGCCAAAGCAAGTAGATTAAGAAGGTAAAGGGATAAAGCATGGCTACTCCATAATCAGAGCAGCCCTGAGGGCTGCTGGTTGCCCGTTTTTATTGTTAGTTCTTAATTGTATACTAAACAAGGGGTGGATTATTCATGAGTTTTCTGGGAAAGGCATGTGCAATTCCTGGAACTGAGAAGATTTTACACCATATAGGGTAACTTCCTGATGTTGCCTTGGCATTTGTAAACAAACTGTCATGGTGCTGGTGGGAGTGCAGCAGTGAGGATGGCCGGAGGTCGTGCTCATCTCCATCTTGGTTTTGGTGGGGTTTGGCCAACTGTTTTACTGCAACCTGTTTTATCAGCAGGGTCTTTATGACCCTGTGTCTTGTGCTGACCTCCTATCTCATCCCGAGACTTAGAATGCTTAACCATCTGGGAATGCAGCCCAGCAGGTCTCAGCTTTATTTTACCCAGCGCTTACGCAAGATGGAGTCACTCTGCCAAATGCCTCTGACAGTCAGAACTTCAGCTTTGGGAAATTGACCGCTCTCTGGTGTGCAGCCACCCCTGGGACCCCACACCTGCATCATGTTGACAGTGAGTCCCACCCCCATGGCCCCACGCCAACCTCGTGTTGTACAGTGAGTGAGTCGTGGCTTCCTCCTGAAGTTGAGCACTCCTAGGAGCAAGAGAAGAAACAAATTTGGCAGATGGAGCTTAACAAATGCAGCTGTATTAGTTCGTTTTCACACTGCTATAAAGACATACCCAAGACTGAGTAATTTATAAAGGAAAGAGGTTTAATTGACTCACAGTTCCACATGGCTGGGGAGGCCTCAGGAAACTTAGAATCATGACAGAAGCCGAAGGGGAAGCAAGCACCTTCTTCACAAGGCGGCAGGAGAGAGAAGTGTGGATGAAGGAGGAACTTGCCAGACAAAACCATCAGATCTCGTGAGAACTTGCTGTCTTGAGAACGTATGATGGAACTGCCCCCATGATCCAATCACCTCCTGCCAGGTCCCTCAACACGTGGGGATTGTGGGGACTACAATTCAAAATGAGATTTGGGTGGAGACACAGCCAAATCATATCAGCAACCAGCAAGATTCTCTGTGGGCAGCTGTGGGCACATGCAAGGGACGGAGTGGGCACCCCCATCCAGCAGGTGGAGACAAGGCCTCAGGCCATGGGCAGGCAGGAGCTACCCCCACCTCGCAGTTATTAAATAACTATGTTACATAGGTAACTGTAGGTAGGGCAGTAGGGCTTTCATTCGTCAATATGTAGCATTTTTATGTTCACACAGTTTTGGACTTTGCTTGCCAGTTACTGAATGCCATCAGATGGAAAGCTGAGAGAAAGCCTGTTGTCCCCTGAGGCATCTCTGTAAAGAAGGCATTGCCAAGCTGAGGGGCGCTTCCCCGGCCTCACAACAGTACAACCTTAGAACCTAAAAAATCCAGCATGCTACTTGTGGTGCATGCCAGGCTCAGAACTTTCCCACATTAGCCCCCGGCAGCTTATTCACAAAGACCGTCTGGTTCCAGCCAGTTGCCGAGGTGCTGCCCGTGTCAGGAGAGTGGGTGGAGGAGGCGAGAAGGGCTTCTTGGGACAGAGGGCATTTCTACTTCACCAGGATGCCAGACACGGGCCACCCCCCTGAGCACGACTGGATGGTGCCCAGGCCTAGTGTATGTGCCTATGAGTGTGAATGGCCAGTGCCAGTGGCAGAGCTCAGACCTAAGGGTCTAGGAGCTCTGGAAGGATCGTCTGTTTCTGGGCAGACCACAGGTGGCTGCTGTGGCCCCGTGCAGGGCAGGGTCATGGAGGGACCACCTTGCTGGGAGGAGCTTGCGGCCCTGCCTGCCTGGGCAGGAGCTCAGGGAACATCTGACTCCCTCTTAAAGTCATAAAATCATATTTGAATGTGAAATCTGTTTTTTAAATGTTGGAAACAAATTTGGACCATGTTGGCAATTGACTCACCTGTGCTTGTCACCACTTGGTGACCTCTGAGGATGGCGTGGACGTTGTCTGGTCACCAGAGGGACAGCCAAGCACAGGGAAGGCTAGGGGCTGAGCCAGGACATGTCCTGGGTAGGGAAGGGAGGAGCTGGGCTGGCCGGCACCCCCACAGCCTGGGACTGCCACCAAGGCTCTGATTCACGAGTCCATAGAGCTCAGGAGTCTGGGTCTACATGGAGGTTGTCAAGGGCCCAGATTCCAAGCAAGGCCAGGCTGAGCAGGCCCTTCAGGAAGATGCTGCACAGTGACTGGAGCCCGGCCGGCAGCTTCTCTTCCTGGCAGTGTTGTGTCCTGTCACTAGCTCCGACCGGGGGGCGTGTTAGAGCAGGGACTGGAAGTCGTGAATGAATCACCAAATGCTTTCTAGAGTTGACCGAAATTTGTGATTAGCTAGGATATCCATTTCCAAGGCACAGTATTTGCCGTGACAGAGTCTGGGGGTGGATTCCCTGTGCAGCTCGTGCCTGGGGAGGGGCCAGCTGCCTCCTCGCCACTGCCCAGCACAGCTTGTCCCTGTGCCCACCAAAGAAATCCTTGTGCTAGCCTCACAGCAGAAGACGGCCACGGCCCTGCTCTCCCCAGACCACCATGTCCACGAGTGCTGCAGTGTGAGGGTGCAGCTGGATGCCTCAGAGGCAGCAGCACCTGTGAGACGGCGTGCAGATGGAAGCAGGCCATCGGACTCCAAAGGAAGCACCACTGAAAAATCAGATGTGTCTCTCAGAGGGGGCCCACAAGGGAGGTGGTATGAAAGGTTTTTAAAAGGACAAAGCAGACTTCGGAGCTGCCTCTAGAGAGCAACAGGTGAGTTCCGAGGTCACCTGGCACACTTTTCGGCAGAGCCCGGGAATGCCCACTTCTGAATGCTGAGTGCAGACCCCGTGAGGCAGCAGGCATGGGGAGGCACTGTGATTCCCTCAAAGTGCTGCTGGAAATGTCACTCTGCTTGGTGTCCACCTGTGCTCAGGGTGGGCAGCACAACTAAATGACGCGGGCGGCTTGGGAGGCTGGTTTGAGGATGCCGCAACAGCCTCTGCTGACAATGGGGGCTGCTCCCCGCTCACAGAGCCACAGGTTCCTGTGGGTTTGTTTATGAGGATGTAGGAATCATAGGAGTTAGGTACATCTTTTCCTGTGGCAAGTGCCAGACGAGGGGAGCCAAGACAGAGAACAGCCCACGACTCCCTTGGGCCCCAGGGGTAGGGCCTACGCAGGCTCCCAGGAGTGTGGATGCGGCCTGTTTAAACTTCATTCCCCAGGACCTGCCTGGGAGCCTCCTGCACAAGACTTGCCCCACTCTGGAGGCTTAGCAGCACGAGGTGCTCTGTGGCCTGTTGGCAGAGAGGAGTCTGGCGCTCCTGTGCGTGGGGGTCACAGCAAAGCCAAGTGGCTGTAGCACTTTTAACCCTGGCCTCAGGTCTCCACACCTCCCTGTGGGCCATCAGCTCCCAGTCACAGACAGCACTGACCTGGAGCACCTTAAGGAACTGCTCTGCAAGTCCCTGTGCATCTGAGAGGTCAGAGAGGCAGAAATACAGATCCAGGGTTCAAACCTAACTTGCCTCAGCATCCCGGGCACTCACATGGTGTGCTGGGCCTGGCCTGGCCACATGGTCCCTGTGTGAGGAAGACGGAGCCTGGGCATGGCCCCACATCCCTGCGGGCTGCCCATGGACTTGGACCCTGGTTCTGGCAGACGAGGCTGCATAGCGGATCAGCTTCTCCTGAACCATTTTCGAGCCAGGCTACACCTGCCAGCTTGGGCCAGGGACAGACAGACCCTGGGCCCAGGGTCTTGAGCTTGACCAGCAGGAGGCCTGAGCCTTATGCCCTGGGGAGAAGAGACTGCAGAAGACCAGCGTCACAGCAACCCCAGGGGAACAGGCCCCAGGCTGGGTGGGGTCTGGATCTCAGTTGGACAGGGGAAGCTGTGGCCGCAGGCAGGTAACCTCACCAAACAAAAAGCTGCCCATCTTCCAGAATCTGAGCAAGAAGTCTGTGAGTCCTTGATCACCAGAGGGGCAAGGTGGGGCCCGAGATGACAGGGGGTGCAGGCCACCCCCAGCAGCTCCTCCTTCAGCCTTACAGAGGGGCTACCTGGTCTGCTCAGAGCTTTGCCTGCTTTCCTGGCCATGGGCTGCCCTGCTCCCGGGGCCGACGTCAGCAGATCTGTGGGGGATACAAACGGAAGGAACCTCAGACTCCTTCCTGGTTCCTCCTTACTCATCTGATTCAAACCCTCCCAATTCTGCCTCCAAAGCGGACCCTGACTCTCCCCAATCCTTACCATCCAGTCTCCAAGACGAGTCTACCCAGGCAGTGGCCAGAGGACAGCCCACCTGTGCCAGGCCTGTGTGTGCCTTTCCTGGCACCTGGAATGGGATTTGGTGCTGCCTGTGGCCAGGCCTGCTGGTCATGCCTTCCTGCCCTGCTGGGCCTCATCTCCATGACAGCGTCTTGGCCTTCCTGCCATCCTTTGTAAGCACTGCACGCTACCTGGCCCGGGATCATGCGTGCTGGCTCCTCTGCTTGCAATACTTGGCTACACTTTCCAGTTTATTCATTAAAATGTTGTGACATGTGAGAACTAGCATATGACACATATGTAACGTGAGCTGTGGAGCGTACTTTCTAATGAACAGCCGTGAACCCACGCCCAGGCTAAGCGAGATGACCCGTGCTGCTGCAGGTGCTTCCTCTTCTGGATCCTCCTCAACCAGACGTTACCGTGATCTGGAATTTTGTTTTCTCTTTAAAATAAGTTTATTACACAAAATTGCTTGTTTCTGAACTCTTAGAAAGTGATGTCAGTCTCTATATAGACTTCCCAAATCTGTTCTTTTTAGTTACACACAAGTTGTCTTAGATTCGTGTGTGTTTCTGGGCAGAGCTGCAGTTTCTGCACCCGGCTGCATGGTGTTGCACTGTGTGAATATGCATAGTTTATTTGTTCTCCCAGCAGGGCCATGCAGTTCGCTTGCCATTGTGAGTGATGCTTCTGTGGACATTCCTGTGTGTTTCTTTCGGTGCACACATCAGGTGTTTTTGGTTTAAGGAAGTGGAATTGCTGCATCGTAAAGTCTGTGAAAGGCGAACTTTCAGGAACTTCCAGGATCATGTCAGATTTGTTTCAAAGCACAGGTATCGATTCCCATCCCCCAGCAGCGTGTTAGTGCCACAGATGATCTATAGTCCCACCAACGTTCTGAATGTTTGGCAATGCAGCGAATATAAATAATGTTTCATTGTGTTCTGTATCTCCCATCCCACATGCTCTTATGCTGTGACTTTGATGTGCCTCCCACCAGGGAGGGGCTCGTGATCCTCCTTTAATCTGGGCAGGCATGTGCCTGCAGCGGAAATGATGTTATGTGACGTCCGTGTCCAAGCCACAGGCAGTAGCACGGTGCTGCAGGGCTCCCAGGATGCTGGCTGTTGGAGCCCAGGGACAGCGCTGTGAGGAGGACAGGCCACGGCGCCCTGGCTTCACATTATAGGACATGGCTACGTGCATGTGGAAATTCTCCTACAGGCAGTTTCGTCTCAAAGGCCCACTTGTAGCCCTGGGTTGTCTGCCTCTTGGGGTTCGCAGCCGTGTGGAACGCCTACATTCTGGATTTGGCTGGCTGCCTCCTCTGGTGTGGTGCAGAGCCCACCTGCAACCCCATGTTTGCTCTGGTAGATCCGAGGCGTGATTCCATGCAGAGTTATTTTTCCTGTGAGGCGAGCGAGCCTCCTGAGTGGCACTGCACGTTGTACTGCATGGCATGATGAGGCGTGTGGTCTGGCCTCTCCTTCACTGGTGCTGAGACTGAGGAGCGAGCTTAGGGGGTCAGCCTGATCCGCCACTGCTGGGTTCCCCACCAGCCTTGCAGCTTGCTGTCAATATTCACTGATGGTCGTTGCCTGGATGCAGTACACCGTTAGGGGTTGCAGAATGGTGATTTTCTAATTGTGTTATTCTTTCTGTACTTATTAGTTGGGATTCATCTATGTGGAATAACGTTTGCCTCATCCACTAGGGCTGTTTGGTTACCTAAATTGTGGTTCATGCCAGAAAGGCAGGATAGATGCTTCATTCTTTGCACTCAGTTGTTCTCACTGGGACGAGCTGGTTTCTGGAAGCCCCAGTGGTGTCCTGTGAGTTTGTCTTTGCCTGGTTTTCTTTCCCTGTGAAGCATTATTATTAACTGGTGGATGGTATACACACAGTGGAGTTTGGCCAGTGCAGCTGCCATTTCTTTACTCAAATTGTTCTGCACAGGTTTTTGGACTCCCCCGTCTTTCTGATATAACCACATCAGTCTTGGATGGCTTTATTGCCTTCTGTCATATGTGTTCCCACCTTACCTTTTATATTTTCTTCCACAGACCACCCGGAATCAAACTCTTGTAGGAGGCCTGTTTTTGTCCAAATAATAATAATACTATTTGGGGAATAATAGTTAGAGACCACAGCGTGAGTATTAGGAGTGCTCGTTGCAATTGGGTTGTCATTGCTTTTTTATAATTTAGTGAACAGAAATAAATCTTTGTAATTTTAAAAGAAGAGAAAATTAAGGTAAATATTTCTAAATCATGTTTAAGATTACATTATTTTAACTTAAAAATTTTAAATTTATACTAGTTTTTCTTTTCTCTCATCATTACCATGATTACTTATTTGTTTTAGCCTAAATAAATGTGTAACAGGCTTGGAGAATAATACCAGTATCATGATTAATGACTAAATTTAGAGCAGTATATCTCTTTGCACTTTTTTCTGTCTGTATAATATATTCCCTTGAGGATATGCAGTCAGATTCCTGTGTTTTAAGGTCAGTGCCCACTCCTCTCTGTGGTTATAGCTTCAACTGAAATTCCTGCATTTGATTATGTAAAATACAAACATTTACATGATTCTAAAGCCAAAATTATTGCAAGGGCTATTCACAAAAGTCTCACTTCCCTCCCTTTCTCTCCATTCAGTTCCCTCCCTTCCCCTGTAAGTAGCTTTTAAATTTTTTAATCTTTCCATTTTTTCTTTTTGAAAACATCAACAAATGTGTGCATACATGAATTCTTCAATTTAGTAAACTTTCCCTCCATGTTCATGTTTCTTTTCACTTTTAGGAAGGTTTGTATTTTTTTTCTTGGCTTTATATTATCACTATATAATTTGCATAAACCCCTCTTTTTTACATAATTTCTATTGACTTACTATTGTATGCAGTATTAGAATTAGCCAGAATTCTCTTCTTCCTCCTCTCCTACTCCTAATATGCAGTATGAAAATCAGCCAAAGTCTCTCCTTCCTCCTCTGCCACTCCTAATGTTCGTTTGCTCTCCCACCTCTTCTCCCATTTCATTAGTGTATTAATTTTATGTTTTAAGCACATTTAATGATTACATATTATCCTGTCACCCTTAACCCCATCATTTAGTCCTAGTTCAGTAGTTAAATGTGTTTGACACTTATCACCATACCTTATGACAAAGCTTCTCCAATTATTTCGTGGTTGGCCCAACCCCATTTTATAGTAGGTTCTTCAGGATGGGCTCATCAGAAAAATATTATCTGTGTTCTTGTGAAGTCATATCTTTTTATCTGAAGCCTTCACAGGAGAAGGGTAATTTGGCTCCATAAAATCCTTGGTTCATATTTTTCTCTTTAGTATCTTAAATATGTTGCTTTACACCATGGTGATTCTGACTGTGTGTAGGCCTAGGCTAATTTGTGTGTTTATGTCTAGTTTTGTTGTTGTTGTTGTTTTTGAGATGGAGTCTCACTTTGTCACCTAGGCTGGAGGGCAGTGGTGCAAACTTGACTCACTGCAACCTTCACCTCCCAGGTTCAAGCAGTTCTCCTGCCTCAGCCTCCCAAGTAGCTGGGATTATAGTTGCCTGCCACCACACCTGGCTAATTTTTGTATTTTTAGTAGAGACGGGGTTTCACCATGTTGGTCAGGCTGATCTCAAACTCCTGACCTCAAGTGATTCGCCTGCCTCAGCCTCCCAAAGTGCTGGGATTTCAGGCATGAGCCGTAGCGCCCAGCTCTATGTCTTAGTTTTTAACCAAAAGTTTTAAAGTAAAAATATAAAAATTTTAAGATTAGAAATAAGCTTATAGAATAAAGATATAAAGAAAATATTTTGTGGAGCTGTACAATTTGTGTGTGTGTGTGTTTTAAGCTAAGAGCTATAAAAATTTAAAAGCTTATAGAGTAAAAATGTTATAGTAAACTAATTTAATTTATTGAAGAAAGAAAAATATCTTCATAAATTTAGTGTAGCCTAAGTGTACAGTATCTCTGAAGTCTACAGTAGTCATCCTGTCCCAAGCCTTCATATTTACTCACCACTTACTCACGGACTCACCCAGAGCAACTTCCAGTCCTGTGAGCTCCATTCATAGTAAGTGCCCTAGATAGATGTACCATTTTATTATCGGTTCACTGCAACCTTGACCTCCTGAGCTCAAGTGATCTTCCCGCCTCAGCTTCCTGAATAGCTGGCATGTGCCACCATGCCAGGAGAATTTTAAAATTTTTTATAGAGCCGAAGTCTCTCTATATTCCCTAGGCTGGTCTCAAACTCCTGGGGTCAGGTGATCCTCCTGCCTCAGCCTTCCAAAGTGCTGGGATTATAGATATGAGCCACTGCACCCGGCCTTTTAAAATCTCTTATACCATATTTCGTGGAACATTTTCTATGTTGTTTAGATATGTTTAGAAACACAAATACTTACAATTGTGTCACAGTTGCCTACAGTTGCCTTCAGTACAGTAATGTGTTGTGTACCGCTTTGTGGCTTAAGAGCATTAGGCTACACCATCTAGCCTAGGTGTGTAGGCTCTCTCACCTAGGTTTGGGTAAGTATGTTCTATGATGTTTGCACAGTGATGAAATCACCTAACAGTGCATTCCTCAGAACATATCCTTGTCATTAACGCAGGACTGTGTCTCCCCACGCTCTTGGAAGATGCAACAGGAATCGCAGTTGTGTGTATGTTGGATCTCTTTTGCCTGTCATTTGTGTCTGTCATGTTCTCCTGAACCTTTTTTACCTCTCTTTCTGTTTAATTATTTTCATTCTCTTCTTTCTGTTTTCTTCCTGTGCCTTCTGTGATGTCTCCTTACTCTTACATTTCTTCTACTTTTCATTTCTGAAAAAAAATCTAGTTTGTTCTTGAGTTCTGTCAATAATAAAATATCTTCCTGTTTTCTTACCATTCCACTTCTGAGATGTTCTAATACTATTTTAAATTATGTTCTTCTAAAATGTTGGTTATTTTCTTGATTTTTAGTTCAGTTTCACATATTACGCTATGATTTTCACTTTCTTTGTGTCCACAGTTTTTTGTTATATTTTCATTATTGGCTACTATGTTATTTATCATACTTTTACTTCTTTTTGGTAATATTCGCATGCAGGATTTGAAACATAATTTTTTGTTTCCGATTTTTAAATAAGGGTCTTCCTGAACTATTAGGAGAAAGTTTTCTGTGGAGGAGTTGGGAATGAGCCACAGTAGCATTCCTAGCCTCAACAACCAAGAGGTCTCTCTGTTGTTACGGTGAAATGTGTTTGAGGCTTCTGTGCGTGGACACTTCTGTGTCTGGACATCACCTCCCACTCAGGAGGGCTCCCTTCCCTGACTCTTGTCTGGAGACGCACAGCCTCTCACTCTCCATGCTGAGCTGTTGCCTTCAGTCACTGCCCTTTGTCACCAGTATGTTCTGGGGCTTACCTCCTCTGGATCTCTCTTTCTCTAGCACTTTCAATACAGAAATGCCTCGTGTTCCAGGCTGGCTGAATTTGTGTTTTGCTTTGGGCAGTTTTCTTTCAGGCAGTTCTCTGTGCAGAAGTGAATCTTCGTTGTGTATTTCTGAGATCCTTCAGGACTTAGGCCCTTCAGCATGGGTTAAATTTCCACTGAACTCCCTAATAGTTCTTTTTTGTTTCATTGTGTTGTATTTTCTTGTTACTTTCCTGGAACTTGGAGTCTACAAGTACGAGTTGGAGTTTCTCCATTTGCTCTCAGGATATTCAAATAGATTCCCACTTGGTATGATAAATGATACATTCAATTTCTTTAACTGCTGTAGGGATATTGAGATTGTCTGTTTCATTTTTTATTGGGTTTATTTTGTTTGTTTGTTGTTCATTCTCCATATAGCCTACTTATTTGCTGAGGCTTTTTTAGAAACTTGGTTTAAGCCTGTCTGTAAAAGGCTCAGGGAAGCTGCTTTAAAATCCTGGTAAAGGAATTCTAGCATCTCTCTTATCTCAGTATTGGTTTCTGTTGATTTTCTTTTCTCTTTCGTGTTGAGGTATGCCTAATGTTGGGCATGACAAATAATTTCTGTTTGTATCCTGGAAGTATAGGTTATGATGTTATGAGGGTCTGAATCTTACATCAGTCTTCTGTTTTGGCCTCTGTTGACACCGTGGGGAAGGGATGTCTTGTTACCTGCAAGCTAGGGTGGAGATCCAGGCTCCTCCCTGGATCCTGGGGACACCATTGCTGGGGAGAAGGGTGCTTGGTACTGCTGGGTGGGAGTGGAAGCCAAGGCTCCCAGCTCAGCCCCTCTGACAGGGCAGGGTGCTGTGTGTGTGCTGTCCTCTCTGCATGGAGTAGGGCAGGTATTATCAAATGCTTTCTGACTTAATAGGTTCCCCTTTACCCATTCCTTTCCCTGGAGAGAGTTTTCTTCAGACTTTTTTTTTTTTTTTGATGTGTATCCTTTGGCATTTTTAAATTGCAGGCTTTTCCAGTGACCTGTCTGTAATATACAGGAGGAAACACAAACAAATAAGAAACCCAAAGAATAGTGAACTCACTGCTATGTCATTCTTCAAATCCCAAGGGCCCCAGCCAGTCCCCCTTCTTGTATCCAGCTTTCAGGGTTCTCTTCTGTTTGTTCCACATGCCATGTCCATAGTTGTTGGCTGTGCTCAGCAGGAGGAATAGGGAGAAAGGTGTCTATTCCATCCTGTCCAGAGCCAGAAGGCATGGCTTCCTTCCCATGACTACATCCCCTGTGCCTTCGCAGTTGTTTTTCTTGATTAATCTTGTCAGAGGGTTGCATATTATTTAGACTTTAAGAACCAAATTTTATATTTACTGATCTTCTCAGTTGCCTTTGTTTCTTTGCTTAACTTCTCAACTTTTCTTTGTTATTACCTTCTTTCTACTTTCTGTGGATACTTGGATACTTTCTGTTCTTTTCCTAACTTCTTAAATGGGATTTGTGACTCACTAATTTTGTTTCTTTACTCCTTTTAAAAGTTGTAAACATTACTGTGAGTCCTGCTGCAGCTGTTTGCTACAAATCTTGGCATGCAATGATTTTATTGTTGTTGAGGTCTGTTTTCTGATTTCATCCATTTCTTATCTAGAAATGTTTAAAAAGTGTTATGTCCAAGGGAATTGTAAAGTTATCTTTTGCTAATGATATTTAATTGCCTACTGAGTAGCAGGTACATTCTGTGGATTCCATGTTTTCAACATTTGCTGAAACCTGCATTGTGAACTAAAACGTTAACAATTTTTATTTTGTTCTCTGACAGCCTTAGGAGAATGTGTTACCTCTACTTGTCAGGTACAGGGTTTTATACACACACAGACACACATACGTACTATCATGTTGTTTGTGCTGTTAATATATTCTGCATCTTTATTACTTTTGTGGGGTGTGCTTGTGGGAACTGTAAAAGAGAGAGGTGTGTTGGCATCTCCTACCAGATGGGTGGTTTGGGGCCTGTGACCTCTGACCTCGCTGCTCCTTCTTGTAGCATTCTTCCCCCATTAATGCTCGTCTCTCTCCTTGACCTTCTTTCAGTGTTTCTTCTCAGTGTTTCTACCCAAAATTGCAGGCCCCAGCTCCAGCAGTCTGGTTGCGGACAAGACCATACTTATTTTTTGTTGGGCTGGTCTGTCCAACTCCAAGGCTGCCCTTTGAGCTGGACGATTGACCCACTGCATTAGGAAATGCTTTGCCATCTTGGTGCAAGCCCCACTTTAAGGAGGTCTTGCGCACTGCTGCATGGAGCACAGACACACTGGGTGGGAGGTGCCCCAGCACCTAAGGACTCTTTTGATTGGGTGGCAGGGATGGGTGGTGGTGCCTTGCCCTCCAGAGCCCTTCACATGGTCCAGATGCCACCCAGCTCGAGGTGAGGGAGCTCTGGGGTCACATTCTCCACCCTCCCTCCAGCATTGTCACAGCTGCAGGACACCTGCAAGGGTAGAATTCAGTGTGGCAGGAGGATTTTGTGCGGCAGAAGTAATGGAGGTGGTAGGCAGGCTGGGCTCCCCACTCCTTTGTGAGTACTGTGTGTTGGTGCTCCCTGTCGATGGCACTCCTGCAGCATGGCTCCACGTGCACCACAAGGGCAGTGTGGCTTCCTCATCTTAGATGTGACACAACGGAGGTAGTTCTGGGTGTTAGCCTACAAAAGTGGCAATGTTAGGGTCCAAACTCTGGCACATATGAGACCACGGTTCCTCTTTCTTCCTCTCCAGGCAGATTCATAAGAAGAAGACTGGGTCTGAGTTTATATATATATATATAAAAGCTTTATATACATATGTTTATATATATAAACTTTATATGTATAGATCTTTTTTAATACATGTGTATAAAGTTTTTTATATTTATAAATATATTTTTATATTTTATTTTAATGATACATATTTATATTTTATATATAAATAAAAGTTTTTATACATAAACATATATAAGCTTTATATATAACTATAAACATATAAACTTTATATATGTAAGTTTATATATAAACTATATATACATATATAAACTATATATATAAAGTTTATATGCATAAACCTTTTTTATATACATGTATATAAAGTTTTTTATATTTATAAAAATATATTTTTGTATTTTATTTTAATTATATATATTTATATTTTATATATAAATAAAAGTTTTTATACATAAACATATATAAGCTTTATATATAAACTATATATATAAAGTTTATATATATATATAAAGCTTTATATACATATGTTTATATATATAAACTTTATATATAAACTTTATATATAAACTATAAACATAAATATAAACTTTAAGTTTATATATAAACTATATACATATAGAAACTTTATGTATAAAGTTTCTATATGTATAAAGTTTATATATGTGTATACCTTTTTATATATATAAAGTTTATATATATATGCTTTATTTAAGGTTGAAAAAAATTTTGCATTCATCAGAAGCTTCCTTTTATGAATTCTTAGACTTTTTTTACTGGGTACCCCAGAAATTTAAGGTATCAGCTTGAATATCTTCTAAACTCTCCTCCCTGAAAGGACCATACCTGGATTCCCAAGGAGTCCACCTATGGAGGGGTCACTGACGTTCTGCTCTCTTATGCCTTTTGTTAATCTTAACCAGACTTGGTTAGCAAGGGGCTCCTGCCACCAGATGATCTCTTACCGAGTCATGGTTTCCTGTATGAAGCGGCTGCCCTGACGCTGAGAGTCACAAGGAGAATTTTACAGAGGGACAGCACGCTGCCTGGTGATTGTCTGAGGTTTGAAACCTTCTGGTAAAGCTGAAGCCACTTCTTAAAAGCCTGGATAATGCTGTGAGCTGCTGAAGCACCTGTGTGCACGTGTGTGAGTGTGTGCCTTTGCCGTGTGTGAGCTGCTTAAGCACCCGTGTGCACATATGTGAGTGTGTGCCTTTGCCATGTGTATGCATGTGTGTGAGCTGCTTAAGCACCCGTGTGCACACGTGTGTGTGCCTTTGCCATGTGTATGCGTGTGTGTGAGCTGCTTTAGCACCCGTGTGCACACGTGTGTGTGTAGTTTGCAGCTGAGTGCACGGCTTTTGTCTGGACTGTGCCCAGGAGGGAATGCGACACCCCTGGGGTCCTTGCCTTTGAAGCTGATCTGTTGTGGCAGCCAGTTCAGCATGTTCAGCAAGATGTTAAAGCCATTGCTCTGCTTTCCTCCCAGGGTCTCACAGCCAGAGCAGGCCAGAGCTGAGGAAGGGGATTCCACGCCTCCTGCATCTCCTCCGTCTCCTTGCCTTCCTAAACAACTCTGTTTTCCACTGAAAAGGGAGCTGCAGAGCATTTCCACGTGGAGATTCCATCTCGTTCGTGTCCAGCTCCATCGGGGAACTGCTCTCAGGCTCCCCCGGGCGTGTGCATGAGGTTGGAAGAGGCGGGTCACTGCAAGAATGTGTCGGTCTGTCACGTCACTCTCTCAACGTCTGGTCTCATGGTGTTCCTTACCAATTTAGGGGCTTATTAGGGAGGTATCTATAACTGGATTGATAGATACACGTCATGAACCAGTTCCCCTTAGGTGTTTCTAACATGATGTAAATTACCAAGGAAGTATCCTTTGGTTAAAGTTCATTATTTTCTAGTCTTGCATTGTTAGCATAGACTGCTGTCTGCTGCCTGCTGTCTGTGCCATTTCTATTTCATGTAACTTCCTGAGGTTTTCTTTGTGCCCTAATACAAGCTAGTTTTTTTTTTAAATGAATGTTTCAAGTATGTTTAAGAAGAAAGTATAATCTCTATTATTGGAGTACAAAGTTTGATGTAATGTCCCCAAGACCTACTTCCTGTTATTAGCTCTCTTTCATGTTTAATTATTTTTGACCACTTACCTTGCCATGGTTGACGGTCATGTGTTAATGATTGCTATTCTTATGTTTCTGTTTCTTTCCCCAACACCTATAGTTTCTGCATTATAAAGCCAGCTTCTGTGTTTGGGGGTTCTAGTAGATTCTTAACTCATAGGGCCTCACTGTGCGCTGGGTCCTCCAGCTTCTGTGTTTGGGGGTTCTAGTCGATTCTTTGTTTTTGTTTTTGAGACGGAGTCTCGCTCCGTCGCCCAGGCTGGAGTGCAGTGGCCGGATCTCAGCTCACTGCAAGCTCCGCCTCCCGGGTTTACGCCATTCTCCTGCCTCAGCCTCCCGAGTAGCTGGGACTACAGGCGCCCGCCACCTCGCCCGGCTAGTTTTTGTATTTTTAGTAGAGACGGGGTTTCACCGTGTTAGCCAGGATGGTCTCGATCTCCTGACCTCGTGATCCGCCCGTCTCGGCCTCCCAAAGTGCTGGGATGACAGGCTTGAGCCACCGCGCCCGGCCGGTTCTGGTAGATCCTTAACTCATGTGGCCTCACTGTGCGCTGGGTCCTGCGGCGTCAGGAAGTGCCCTTCTTGGTCTTGCTTCCTGCTTTGAGGTGCGGCTGGACCTTGTCTGACAGGCAGATTGCAGCCCTGCTCTTCAGCCTGGTGCATGGACCCCACGTGCTTCTGCGCATTCCTTGACATTTAGCCTTTTCAAATCACTTGGCATTGGTCGTGTCTCTTGTGTAAAGCAGAGCTGGCTTTGTGAGCCAAGTGGAAACTTTTCATAGGGCCACGTGTTGCACGTGTTTACTCACGTGTTGCTAGGACCGGCATGTCCTGTCCCAACTGCCGCATAACTTGTTCCTATATTTAATGTATGTGTTGTGTTTTATTTATTGTGTGTCTTTTTATTTTTTAATGTAGTTTGTGTCTTTGCTTTTTTTTTTTTTTCTATTGTTTCTGGCATTTAGGAAAGTCTATGTTTTGTCCTGTTGGCTACTGTTACAATAACACCTCTTATCGCACCTTAGTCCCTCTGTTTCTTCCTCTGACCTCTTTATTTTGGCTTGTCTGGTGGGATTCTTTTCTCCCACCTATTTTTCATGCTTCAGTCTATGAACTTATTCTACATTCCTTTTTTCCGGATTCATCTACCTCTGATTTATTTGCTGTATTTTTACTTCTGCAGAACAGCCTGCTCCCCGATAAGAAGCTGTTTCGTACCCCACCCCCATCCTTGTCCTCACTTTCTGTTTTAGTCTGTGCTCCACAGCTTTGTTATTTTTGTTTATGTCAAATTTCCCAGTGGTGTCTTGGCTTGAGGGAGATTATTTTGTAGTAGGTTTCTCATGAAGGGCCTGGAAACACAGTGTTCATGGGGTTCTTAGCTATTTAAAACTATTTCTCTAGAGCTTTAATTCTGAAGGACAGCTTGGCTGACATAAAATCCTTTGGTCACACTTTATTTTTACTTGAGTTTATGAAACTAATTGCTCCACTGTTCACTTACCTTGTACATTGCAGTCAGGAAGTCCAATCCCTGTCTGATTTTCTTTCCTTTGTGAATGAGCTGTTCTTTTTGCCTAGAGTCCCAAAGAATTTTCTCTTTCAGTTGTGATCATTACTGGGCAGTGCCTTCAGGGCCATCGTTCTGGGTCAGTTTGTTCAAGTACATGATGAGCCTTTCAACTTGTCGATTATTTTTTTTCCTAAGAACGTTTCTAGGAATTTAAGTATTAGGTCTGTTTCGTAGTTTTGCTTTTCTTTTTTGGGAACTCCAGTCTGTGTTTCTTGGGTCTTTGTTGGCCTGGGCTCCGTATCTGGCAGCTTCTCTGCACGTCTCTCACCTCTTGGTCGGCCTCATGTTCTTTTTCATGTTCTCAGTCCTCCTGCAGTGTTCCTTATGCAGTCGTTACCGGTAGAGGGTGTCCAGGTGGCATCTCGAACAAAGGACTGGACAAAACGCACAAACAAAGCAAGAAAGCAAAAGCAGGGTTTTATTGAGAACGAAAGTACACGCTATGGTGTGGGAGCAGCCTAACCATTGGGGCTCAGGCGCTTACAGAATTTTCTGGGGTTTCAATACTCTAGAGGTTTCCCACTGGTTACTTGGTGGATATTCTATGAAAATGAAGTCAGAGTCATTTACTCAGAACGCACCCTACTGTAAAGGGAGAGGATATTACTTGGAGTGTGTGGTCTGTGTAAATGGAGAGGCTGCAGGTGAAGTTACAAAGGGTAAATGCTGTGAACTGAGAGGATGGAGTGCAGTTGCAAAGCTGTTCACATCCCTGTCATTGCTGAGGAGCTTTCATTTGATTTAGTTCTAGGAAGTCAGCCTGGATGAATCGGCCTTCTGTTCCCTGCCTCCTTCTGTTCTCCTGCCTCACACTCAACTGAATCTCTCTCTTTTGGTACCTTGTAACTTAGTCTCATTTCTAGGCTAATTGTGTCATTCTCTTTAATTTCTTTCTTAGGTTAAATTAATTCTCATTTCGCAGTTTCTTATTTTAACTGTGCATTTGTATTCTTGGTATTTTTAGTGTTTCGTTTCTGGTGTTTCTTACACCTGCACAGCTTTTCCTCATTTGACTTTAGACTGCGGTGCTGGGCGGGAGTTCTCAGTTCCATTAGCTGAAGAAGTTTCAGTGCCTACACCCTGGTTTCCTCTCCCAGAGCCATGGACTTCAGGAGTGTCTGCGACTGGAGAACATCATTTACCCAAAAGGATTTTGCATGCCTTTTTTCTATTTATTTTAAAAGCACTTGGATTTTCCTGCACTAACAGTAACAGATGTTTCCAGCCGGGAACAGACGTACCGAGGGACACGGGTGGTTTACTAGGTTTCTTTGTCCAATAGCATCCTTTTTTGTTGGTCAGCAGAAACGTAGGTTTTTTTAAGAAAAAAACTGAATGGTTCATTTGGAGATGGATTAAATCTATGTCTTCTTATGCCTTGCTATGCTTTTATTTCTGTAGGAAACTGAATTTCTACCTTTTCCATCTCTCCTTCCCTTTTTCTCCCAAGGTTCCAAATATGCCTTTTTTTTTTCGATGGAGTCTCACCCTGTCACACCCAGGCTGCAGTGCAGTGGCGCAGTCTCAACTCACTGCAACCTCCACCTCCCGGTTTCAAGCAAGTCTCCTGCCTCAGCCTCCGGAGTAGCTGGGATTATAGGCGCCCGCCACCACGCCTGGCTAATTTTTTGTATTTTGGTAGAGACAGGGGTTTCACCGTGTTGCCCAGGCTGGCCTCAAACTCCTGACCTTAAGTGATCCTCCCGTCTTGGCTTCCCAAAGTGCTGGGATTACAGGCATGAGCCACCACATCCACCCTCAAATGTGCCTTTTTTTCCCAAGTCTCTCCTCTAAGACCATGCTGAAATTGAAGAAATTAGATGAAATTTGTTCACTATCAGTGAAATTAGAAAGCCAGCCATGTATTAATGTATAATTTAATAAATATTGTTTTAAAATCAGTGTAGATATAAGCAGATACACTAAGTAAGTGCAGTTTTATCAAAACATTTCATGTAGACATCTCACTTGTGAAGTAGAAGCCTGCCTTTGGGTTGAGTCATCTCATTTGGGGTGTTGGGGGGAAGAGCACCAGGGGGAGCGCTTGCTGGCATTCCGTCTCCACACTCACACCATGCCTTGTACTCGAATGCTGAAGAGGTGTTGACTGCTGTGTTGAAGGCAAGAGGCAGTTCTATTGAAACCCAGTGCTGGCGGGCAGGCCCCGCACTAATGCACTCACACAGCCCTGTGTTTTTGTGTTTTAGGTCGGTGGGCTCCACGACAAAAGTCAACCCTTCTGTAAATCACCTGCTGTGGTTATGATGCTCTGAGTTCAATACGTCTGAACCTTTGCTGTCTATGGATCTGCTCTAAACCTTATAGCCTGCTTATGGGGGAAGGTGAGTTACTGTCTTTTGTTGGCATGTTTGTTTACCAAGAGTGTATATAACAAAGTCAGACTTACGCTTGACAAATGAAATCTGTTTGAAGTAACACAGTGCTATATTTCACCCTGCTTCAGTCTACAATGTGCCCTGAAGACTATTCTGTGTATGACTTTGGGAAATCGGGGATCCCCACTTTTGGTAGCAGTGAGCTGGTTGTGGTTGGACACCTTTGGGTCCAGTGCTTGGCCAGGTGGTTCTTGCACAGCCTTTCAGCTCTGCCCTGGAGCCAGCCCTGAGAAGCAAGGGAGGCACAGGTTTCAGGAATGAAGGACAAGAAGGCGGTGCTGGGGGCTGAAGATCGTTCCGAGGTGTTTGGAAAGAGTAGGTAATGAAAACATCAGGAGTGGGGGTGCTGTTTTGGTGGTCTGGTGATACCCTGCAGACATTAGTGCCTGTGGCTTGAGCTATTACCATGAACTTCTGTTGATACAATTGCAAGGAAAGGTGGATGAGTGAGCAGTTGTGTTTGGAGATTTTAACACATCTCTCCAAGAAGTAGGGCAACAAAAAAGCAGGAGTATTAATATCTGAAGCAATATAATAAATAAGTTTGAGTTGTTAGTATATTTTGAACTCTACATGTTACTTTCTAAGCATACAGAGAACATGTACAATACTGGGATGTGTACAGGTGAAGTCTGTAACATAGGGAGGTATGTGTACAGGTGAAATCTGTCTATAACACAGCATGTGGAGAGCGTAAGGCAATTATACTGGAAATTAATAGTAAAGGAATAACTTATATAAATAATATGCTATAAAAACTCTTGTTAGAAATAAAATCATAAAAGAAGTAAAGGAACTTTAGGGCTGAGTGATTATGAAGCAGTATATGTCTAAATAGCACGACATAGCTAAAGCAGTGCTTAGAAGGACATTTGTAGCTATAAACACATGTGTTAAGAAACATGAAACATTAACTCAAGAGGCTGAAAATAGAGCAAGGGAGAAAGCCCAAGGATCCATAAGACAGGAAATAATAAAGGAAAGGGCAGAAATCCGTGCAATAGAGAGCACAGAAAAACACAGAGAAAATTAACAGCCCTAAAAGCTATTTTGTGTTTTAGAGTCAATAGTTAGATCTCTGGTTAAAGAAAGTGGAAAGGGCTGGGCACTGTGGCTCATGCCTGTAATCCCAACAGTTTGGGAGGCCGAGGTGGGCAGATCAAGAGGTCAGGAGTTTGAGACCAGCCTGGCCAACGTGATGAAACCCTGTCTCTACTAAAATACAAAAATTAGCTGGGCGTGGTGGTGCGTGCCTGTAATCCCAGCTACTTGGGAGGCTGAGGCGGGAGAATTGCTTGAACCCAGGAGGAGGAGGTTGTAGTGAGCCGAGATTGTGCCACTGTACTACAGCCTGGGCCATGGAGTGAGACCCCATCTAAAAAAAGAAAAAGAAAGAAAGTGGAGGGGTGATACTGGTGACAGTTGATGGAACAGAATATAGGAAGGAGTGAATGAGTGAATAAATAAAAATAAATGTAGATGGATGGATGGATAGATACATAGATAGATAAGAAATAACCATAGATACAGCCGAGAAGAAAAGTTAGAGTACTGTGGGAACACATTTGAATATGCGAACACATTTGAAAACATAGGTGAAAAGAAACCACCATCAGAGTGAACAGGCAACCTACAGAATGGGAGAAACTTTGCAATCTACTTATCTGACAAAGGGCTAATAATCAGAATCTACAAAGAACTCAAACAGATTTACAAGAAAAAAACAACCCCATCAAAAAGTGGGCAAAGGATATGAACAGACACTTCTCAAAAGAAGACATTTATGCAGTGCACAAACACATGAAAAAATGCTCATCATCACTGGCCATCAGAGAAATGCAAATCAAAACCACAGTGAGATAGCATCTCACACCAGTTAGAACGGTGATCATTAAAAAGTCAGGAAACAACAGGTGCTGGATAGAGGATGTGGAGAAATAGGAACACTTTTACACTGTTGGTGGGACTGTAAGCTAGTTCACCCATTGTGGAAGACAGTGTGGTGATTCCTCAAGGATCTAGAACTAGAAATACCATTTGACCCAGCAATCCCATTACTGGGTGTATAACCAAAGGATTATAAATCATGCTGCTATAAAGACACATGCACACATATGTTTATTGCGGCACTATTCACAATAGCAAATACTTGGAACCAACCCTAATGTCCATCAATGATAGACTGGATTAAGAAAATGTGGCACATATACACCATGGAATACTATGCAGCCATAAAAAAGGAGGAGTTCATGTCCTTTGTAGGGACATGGATGAAGCTGGAAACCATCATTCTGAGAAAACTATCACAAGAACAGAAAACCAAACACCACATATTCTCACTCATAGGTGGGAACTGAACAGTGAGAACACTTGGACACAGGGTGGGGAACATCACACACCGGGGCCTGTTGTGGAGTAGGGGGAGGGGGAGGGATAGCATTAGGAGATATACCTAATGTAAATGACAAGTTAATGGGTGCAGCACACCAACATGGCACATGGATGCATATGTAACAAACCTGCACGTTGTATACATGTACCCTAGAACTTAAAGTATAATAAAAAATTAATCAAAAAGAAAACACTAATCTATCTCATTAGGAACAAAATACTACTTATCAATAAATTATCACTAAGTATAAAAAAAAGAAGACGTAGGTGAAACTGATAACTTCCTGGGAAAACAGGAAATGAAAAAATAGACTTGAGAAGAAATAGAGATAAGCTATAACTTGGATAAGCCAACAATACTAAAGAAATGTAAGTGACAATCAAAGACTTTCATTCAAAAAAAGTTCTCAGACACATTTTTATGGATGAATTATACCTAACTTGAAGGAACACTTGATTTCTAACTAACACAGATTGTTTCAGAAAATAGATAATAATGCTCCCCAGCCCTGAGGCTGGAAGAAGAGAGGCTGGTCCACAGGTATGAAGTTACGGTTAGACAGGAGTAAATTCTGGTGTTCTGTTAACAATAGTGTAACTATAGCTAATAATGTGTCTGTCCAGATAGCTGGAAGGCAGGATGTTGAATGTTATCACAAAATCGTAAATGTTTACAGTGATGGATATGCTAATTTCCCTGGTTTGATCATTGTATAACGTACACATGTATTGAAACATCATACTGTATCCTATAAATATGTACAACTATTATGTGTCAATTATAAATAAAGCTTAAAAAAAAAATGATGACTTCAAAGGTCGAGTAAGGGGCCATGAGGCAAGGAATGTGGCCTGGAAAAGACAAGGGAAAATTTCTCCAAAGCCTTCAGAAGGAACACAGCCCTGCAGCCACCCTGACTTTTGTTCAGAAGGAACACAGCCCTGCAGCCACATTGATTTTTGTTCAGAAGGAACATAGCCCTGCAGTCACCCTGACTTTTGTTCAGAAGGAACACAGCCCTGCAGCCACCCTAACTTTTGTTCAGAAGACACAGAGCTCTGTGGACACCCTGACTTTTGTTCAGAAGGAACACAGCCCTGCAGACAGCCGACTTTTGTTCAGAAGACACCCTGACTTTTGTTCAGAAGGAACACAGCCCTTCAGCCACCTTGACTTTTGTTGAGAAGGAACACAGCCCTGCAGACACCCTGACTTGTCTAGTGAGATCTGATTCAGACCTCTGACTTCCGGAAACAGAAGATAATAAATTTGTGATGTAATTTGTAACATCAGCAATAGGAAACTAATACTGTAACTTTTATAGAAAAATGGGTGAAGGATCTGAAAGACAGTTTACAGAAGAAGAAGTACAAAAGGCTGGTGAAGAGATGTGCAAACTCACTTCTTGTCCAAGAGATGCAGAGTGACATGGCGTGTACCCTTCCTACGGCTGAGACCAACAGGAGCAGGTGATGAATTTGCACCAGGCATTGGGAGCAGATGCGGAAAGTGCACGTGCCGCTGTCCAGAGGGGGTGGGCTGGCATGTCTTCTCTGGAGCCTGGGACTGGGGAGTCAATGGGGCATGTGACCTGGTATGCTCTCCTGCATCTCTGTGGCAACAAAATCTCCACAGGTTCATGGAGACAGATGCACACGGCATCTCCTTGTGCTCTGTGGGTGTCAGGATGGGAGGTGACCTCAGTGCCCTTGCCTATAAGAGTAAAAATATGGCTGTGGCAGAAGTCAAATGCCATGGACTGGATGTGCCAATGGGCCTTAAAGGCAGAGCTGGCGTTACTGATGGAGGGTGTCCAGGTTCTTGGCGTTTTGAAAAAATAATTGGACAAAACACACAAACAAAGCAAGGAAGAAGTCAGTGAGAGCAGAGATTTACTGAAAACGAGAGCACAGTCCACAGGGTGGGAGCAGCCCGAGCAAGCAGCTCACGCGCCCCAGTGACAGAATTTTCTGGGGTTTCAATACCCTCTGCAGGTTTCCATTGGTTGCTTGGTGTACACCCCCATGTGAATGGAGAGGGTGTTCCTGTCCTGGCTGAAGTGTTTGCATTTGATTTAGTTCTAGGAAGACCTTAGGTTTCTTCCCTGCAGGCCCTGTTCTCCTGCCTCACTGGGTTAAAAAGCTAAGAAACATGAGTGGTGTTAAAACCATTCTGCCTGTGTGAGTACAGATGCTTGCATAGGAAATTAAATACACATATACTTTGCAAGAGCATATGTGAGTGAGAGTCAGGCACTCGGTATTTTAGAATGGGCTCCTGCGTGGTGGCAGTGGCAGGTGGTGGTGGTGATAAGGGCTGGTGAGAATGAAAAGGAGTCGATGATACGGTGCAGGAGCCGCTCCCGGGAAGCGGTGGTGCCGATGTGTCATAAACTGTAGGATGAACTCCGCATCTCAGCCTCTGTGCATGAGGCTAGGAAGAGAAAAGATTTCCAAAAAGGTAAGAGTGGGGGGGAAAAAAAAAAAGCAAAGAAACACAGAGAGCAGCATCCTTTTGAAGTTGGGCCTGGGAGAGAGAGGGAAGGGGTGGGATGAGGCCTCCAGGTTTCACAGCTCAGGAACCTGGGCCCTGAGAGGCTGAGCGGTTTGTTCCATACAAGTGCCAGTCTGGACTTGCAGGCTCAAATATGACTCCTCATGCCCTGCAGTGTGTGTCAGCTACCACAAATGCTTTTTTAAAATTTGTTTTATTTTTAGTTGTGGTAAAATGTACCTAACATAGAATTTTCCATCTTAACTATTTTTTGGCATACAGTTCAGGGATATGCTGGGATTATATGGCATTTGTCTGTTTGTAACTGCTTATTTCTTTTAGCCCAGTGTCTTCAGGGTTCATCTACACTGTGGCATGTGTGAGAATGTCCTTCCTTTTGAAAGCTGACCGATATCCCATTGTATGTAAAGACCACAGCCATCCATGGACAGGAGGGCTTCACCCACTTGGCTGTTAGGAGCAGTGCCCTTGTGTGTGCCTATCTTAAGTATTTTATTTTTTGTGATGCTATTGTAAATAGAATTGTTTTCTTAATTTCCATTTTGAATTGTTCACCTTGAGTAGAAGATGCTCTTTGATGAGACTGAAATGAAGCTGAGTGTGGGCTGTGGGTGGGTGGAGCAAGCACTCTGAGCCTCTGCCCCGCGGAATGCAGTGGTCTGAGAAGTGAGTAGCAGGAGTGTTGGAGGAAATGCAAACTTACAATCTCTCCTGCCTGAGTTCACGGCAGGCTGAAACCCAGAAGCTGGCAGAAAGCTGACAGGGAGCTCCAGGAGGAGCCTCTGGGAACAGCTCAAAGAGCAGGAAAGGGGTCCCCGGTGCCCAGGGAAGTGGGGGCATGCCCTGGGTTTCGGTCTCCTCTCTGTTGTCTCACATCTAGACCCTAGGCAGCCTTGTGGCGACAATAGTGGTGCCAGGAATGGCCAAGGGGGTCCGCAGGGGCCCCCAGGCTCTACCATGGAGGGAGGGAGCCTTCCTCTCCAAGTCTGGCAGTGATGCCCAAGTGGCACGATCCCCCAGTGCCTTCTCTCTCTCTCTGCACTTTCCCATAGCTGATCCCAGAGGAGTATGCCTGGGAAGTGAGTTCAGAGGGCTGGAGCTTCCCGACTGTAGGAGGGAAAAGAGGAATCCTGGGATCTGGGAGGCATAGGGAGGCCAGCGCAGACGCAGGCTCGGGAAACCCACAGAGAAGGCTGGGCAGTCTCCCACACTCACCCCCAGCTTCACATACACGCATCCGCCCCCAAACAGCCCATCACAGACCTTGAGAGCCACGCCATGGGGTGGACTGCTGCCCAATTCCCAGACCCCACCAGCACAGGGGGGCATGCATGGGAAGGCCTGGATAGCCCTGCAAAGACTGAAACCACCAACGTGGGAACCACACACAGAGCCCCTCAGAGCCAGGCTGGTTGCCTTCTACATCTGAGATATAAATACTCTCTGTGGGATTTAAATGAGACCCAGGGCTGCCTCCGTACCCCACCACCCTAGGTCTGTGCTGCAGGCCATACACTGTGTGGGATCAGGCCCACATGTCTGTCTGCCTTCTGCCCGGGATCCAAGTGCTCGAGGGCCGGACCCCACACAGGCACAGAACACACCACAGAAGTGACAGGCGGGTGGAACTCAGGGAGACAGAAAACCTCCTGCCAGGGAAGATGCTCGGCTTGTAGTGAGAACTAAATTCTGACCTATTTCCTCTCTTGCCCCCAAATTCCTATCTAAGGAGCCTGGGGAGTCACACCCTACAAACCGTAACGTCTCATGAGATGGGTTTTATTTAACCCAATATAATGTGGTTTTTCAGTCTGACTGTGGCTTCATATCACATGACAGATAAAGTAGGAAATAGAAATATTTTACCCCAAAATATGTTTATTTGACATAGTTTGAAATGGGCCTCCAGAACCATCTTTTGTGGGGGAAAGTTTGCATCTGTAAAGAATCTGTATTAACATAACTGGATCTTTCCCCTTCCAGACCCTCCCAATCCTGAGGAGACTGGCTGAAAGTCTAGTGCCTCGTAAAGGTCTGAACAGGAAACATTTGTCATGTAATCCCTCTAAGGGAGGACACCTGTGAGGTTTCAGCCATATAATAAGGACCTTGGTCTCCACAGCCCTTACCTTGACCCGGACACTCCTTTCTATTGATTCCAGGCCTTCAGATAGTAACTTAACTCATTGAACCAAGTGCCCATCAGAACATCTTTTATCTCATCTGATACAGCTTGGATATTGGCCCTACCCACATCTCACATGGAAATGTGATCCCCAGTGTCAGAGGTGGGTCTGGTGGGAGGTGTTCGGGGCATGGGGGCGGCTTCCCCATGAATGGTCTGGGCCATCCCCTTGGTGATGACGAGCTCTCGCCCTTGAGTTCACAGGAGACCTGGTTGTGTAAAAGTGTGTGGCACCCCCTCCCCTTCTGCTCTGCCCAGGTGACATGCCTGCTTCTCTGCCTCCCGCCATGATCGCACGTTTCCTGATGTCAACGAAAAAAGTCCAACTCTAAAATATTTGAAGAGGTTTATTCTGAGCCAAATCTGTGTGACCATGGCTCTGTGTGACCACGGCCTGCGACGCGGCCCTCAGGAGGTCCTGATGACATGTGCCCAAGGCAGTCGGGGCGCAGCCGGGTTTTATTCATTTTAGGGAGGCATGAGACATCAATCAAATACATTTAACAAATACATTGGTTTGGTCCAGAAAGGTGGGACAACTCAAAAGTGGGGGCCTCCAGGCTATGGGTGAATTTAGACGTTTTCTGGTTGACAGTTGGTTGAGTTTGTCTAAAGACCTGGGATCATAGAAAGGAAATGCTCAAGTTAAGATAAAAGACTGTGGAGACCAACGTTCTTCTGAAGTCTCATAGTGCCTGCCCTTAGAGACAATGGATGACAAATGCTTCCTGTTTAGACCTTTAAAAGCTGCTAGACTCTTGGTTAATCTCTTCAGGATTGGGAGGGCCTGGAAGAAAAAAATCTAGCTATGTGAATAGAGATTCTTTACAGATGCACATTTTCTCCCACAAAGGACGGCTTTGCAGGACAATCTCAAGATACGGCAAAGAAACATGTTTTGAGGTAAATTATTTTGTATTCCTTGTCTCATAATGTTACGCCAGGTTGGAAAGTAAGTCACGATATAGGGTTAAATAAAACCCATCTGATGAGAGTTTATGGTTTGTAGAGCATGACTACCCAGACCCCTTAGATAGGAATATAGGCAAGATAAAAAAATCAGAATTGAGTCCTCATGGAGGCACCTCTCCAGAAGCTGAGCAGATGCCAGTGCAGAGCCTCCTGTGTGGCCTGCAGAACCTGAGCCAGCTGAACCTCTTGTCTTTATAAATTACCCAGCCTCGGGCATTCCTTCATAACAATGCAAGAACAGCCTAATACACCACCTATAAGCCCCCGCCTTCAAGCTGTCCTGCCTTTCTGGACCTCAAACCAGTGCACACCTCACTGTATCTCCCTAAACCATATAAAACCACACTGCAGCCCAACCACCCTGGCCACAGGTTCTTAGGTTCTCCTGAGGTGTGCCTCAACCATGGTCACTCACATTTGGCTCAGAGTAAATCTCTTCAAATATTATTTTGCAGAGTTTGGCTCTTCTTGTTGATAGGAGCCAGCACCCACCAGTGACCAGAAAGCCTCCAGCCCTGATGCTAGCTTCTCTGCCCCTCTTGGATCCATGAGCCCTGGAAGGGGACGGGGAAACAGGGCTGCCCCCCAGGGCCTTGCTCTCCAGTGTTGACGGAGGTGTCGTGTGGGAGAGGCTCGCGGAGGGCAGGGATGTGGGCTCCCCCAACAGCCAAGCCAGGCCTCCCTCATTCCCACACCCTTCCCAATGCCGCGCTCCTCAGACCCACCCTGCACTCTTGCCTTGTGGGCCCCGCCCCAGGGAGCCTCATGGACCTCCCTCACCTCCCTCCCGTCTCTGACCTGTCAACCAAAATGGGACTGTGGCAGATCTTAATCTGCCCAGAGGTTTATTTTGCCAGGGTTGAGCACTCGCCTGGGAAAGAGAGACAGAAGTTACTGTAGGACCTGTGGCCTGGGCTTTTTCCGAGGAGACTTTTAAGACTTCCGTGTTTGAAGGGGAATGAGCTGGCGGGAGGCGGTAGAGGACCTGTCAGGTACGCACGGTCTCTCCATGAGTCTGCATTTGTCATAAAGTGAAGGAAGCCTGCAGCAGAGGAAGACATGCGTGTGCCGTGGGCAGAGGAAGACATGCGTGTGCCGTGGGCAGGCGGAGGAGGGACGGCTTCTGGTCTGGTCTTAGTCCTGTACCTGTGAACATAAGCTGTTTATTGACACTGTCAGGACACTGCCTTAGGGCACAGACTGGGGCCCAGAGGGCATTTCCTTGTGGGCAGCTGGTGAGGTAGGCCCCGGGGAGACTCGCAGCCTTCTATCTGCAGCTGTCTGCTTAGGACCAAAAGGAAGGCCACCTTTGCGTGACTCTGTTCCCAAACTGAACTTTTCGTCATAGTGGGTTTGGGGTCCTGAGATTTTATTTTCCTTCCACAGTTCCCAGGTCCCCCTTCAGTGAGGTCTTCCTGACGGATGCTGATATGGTCTGGCTGTGTCCCCATCCAAATCTCATCTTGAGTTGTAGCTCCCACAATTCCTACAGGGCATGGGAGGGACTCAGTGGGAGGTAAGTGAATCATGGGGGCGGGTCTTTCCCATGCTGCTCTCGTGATAGTGAGTAAGTCTCACGAGATCTGATGGTTTTCTAAAGCATAGTTCCTCTGCACATGCCCTCTGTTGCCGGCCACCGTGTCCAAGATGTCCCTTTGCTCTTCCTGCATCTTCCACCATGATCGTGAGGCCTCCTCAACCACGTGGAACTGTGAGTCCACGAAACCTCCTTCCCTTATAAATTACAGTCTTGGGTATGTCTGTATCAGCAGCATGAGAACAGATTAATACAGACGCCATTTGAAACCTCAGTCCAGCCTTGTCTGCTGCCACCAACTCCTGCTGCTTGTCCGCTCCTTTGTTGGTGTCACCGTCCTTGGGATGTGAGCTCTGTGAACGCCCGGTGCTGCACTACGGTGTCAGTAGGTGCCCGACCAGGAGCAGCCGGCCCGGGAGGGGCTAAGTGGCAGAGGTGGCCAGCGAGTCAGCTGGCCTGGGAGGCGCCACACAGCAGAGGTGGCCAGCGAGTCAGGGTGCAAGGCCACAGAGGGTTCTCTGAGGGGGAACTGCATCATATGGGGGTTCCCCTGCATGGCTATGCATCAGAAGTGGGGATGAACCCATTCCACACTCCCCATTTACTGCTTCAGAGCCCCTGGGGAGGAAAACTCCCAGGTTGCCCAGGAAACTCCACAGTGGCCCTTGGGACCCTGGATAGCTGGCCTTCCACTGGCTGCCAGCCTCACCTTGGCTCCCTGCCTCTGCCCAGGGAAGGCCAGTCCTAAGACACAACGTCTCCCCTCTTGGAGAAACCACTAGGCGTGGCCGTCAGTGTGATGGGTGGGTGCCTTGCCCTGGGGCAGGCTTCACACTCCGCTAGGCACCTCCCTCTCCAGGGTCTGTTCCAGCACAGGCCCTGGAGAGAGATCATGCACCGTGAGCAGCACAGGCCTGCACCCCACGTGAGGGCAGTTTGCCTGCCAGGCCTGGTCTCCACACCTGGGTCACAGAGACGCTTCACCTGAGGAAGCAGGGCAGGTGACCTCTTCCTTCAACACCTTTAACTTCCTTTAAATGGAGAAGGCTGCTCCTGGGGAACATAGAGGGCCACTCTGCTGTCAAACCCCAGCAGCTGTGCACTGGAAGGGGCCTCCGGGATCAGCCAGCCCAGGGATGGCCGGTGCCCCCATCCTCCGACAAATGCACCCAGGAGTCAAGCATGAGGGTGTCCTTGGCACCTGGATTGGAAGGTTCTTGCCATCGTGGATGGGGTCTGACCTCCTGGGCTGCTGGTGGGTAACCAAAGGCTCCAACACGCAGCTTCAGAAAGATAGAGCCAGACCCAGGTGCCCCCTCCAGCCGATGGCCGGGCCATGGCCTCTGGGCTGATTCTCCTTCCCATGGCTTCCAAGTCCCAGTGTACGTCGGTGCCCTTCTGGGTCCTGGTGGTTTTAGAGAAAAGGAATGAAGCAGCTGTATTCACATACTTGTACTAAATGTGAAATTTTTACAGCAACACTGTTAGGTCCCTGATTTTATTATATCGAAAGTTGCATGTTGGCAGGAGCAACGTGGGTAACGGCAGTTAGGACCGTGCAGCTGACTTGGTTGACATTTCACACCATGTTGCTGTCTGTGTTGAACATGTAGCTGGGGCTGCAACTCAAATGGCCTTTTATCCTCTTTCTACCGAAATGGCTCAAACACAGAAGGGTTCCATGGAGAAATGGCAGATTCTGGGTGGGGAAGCACAGATGAGCCTGAGCACGTGACAGCCCCAAGGCAGAAAACCCACCGCCCTGGAGGGGCACCAAAGCCTGCCTGAAAGAGCCTCTCATGGCCAACAGCAAAGATCATGTGAGGCTGTGTGACGGTGCAGAATAACACAGGCACAATGGAGACTGCAGAGGAGACGGACAGCCCTTCCTTACGCAGGCGGTTCACACACACGTGATACAGCTGTGCCTCCAGCCGGCAGTGACCCTCCCCTGAGCATGGCCCTGGGAGCAAGATTGGTAGAGGAAACAGTGTGATGAAGAGCAGCCCCTGGCAGCGACCGCCGTGGAGATGGAGCGCTCGCCCTGGGTGCGGATGACTGTGTTCAGCCCCCACTCCGAGGCTGCTGGCAGTGACCCCTCCGAGCAGGGCCGCTCTGTACCTCCCCTCGCCCTCACTGGGCTCTTGGCAGCATCGAGCCAGCGGCTCTTCCTGCCCATCCTGGGCCCTGTGGAAGCCCCTGCCCCCTAGTTGCCCTCCTGCCTCCGGGCTGCTCCTTCCCGGCCACACCCTCAGCTCCTCCCTTCACAAGCACTGTGGCTTGGTGTGCAGCCACCTCCATGCCTTCTCACTTCTGCCAGCACCCCATCTCAGCTGCTGCCTGGTCAGCTTCCTTCTCCCCACCGCACACAGCAGTAGGGAAGGCCGCTCACCCACAGCACCCACCTGGGCCTCGCGTCTGCCTGCAGCAACCCGCCTTCCACCCCACTGACAACCAGGCCCTGCCTGCCTGTTCTGCTTTGCCTTCCAGTAGGCTGTTTGTGACCACCACAGGCCCACCCATGCCAGACTCAACGCTCAGTGTCCAGTCCTCCCCTGGCCACCCGGGGCAACAGCCTGGGCCCTTGCCAGCCTGGGTGCCAGGCCCACCACCCAAGCGTTAGGGCCAGAGCACGCCCTGAGTGATTCTGCCATTGTTCTCCCCATGTGTAACAGGAACCGTAACGGCCCACACCGAGAGCTGCTCAAGATTAAATTAGTCAGCAGTGCCAGATGCAGAGCGAGGGTTGTCTTAATGTGACCATTGTATCCTCCTCCACTCCGTGTTCATAAGCTCAGTGCTTGCAGACAACACCGAGGGCAGAGCCTGCCCGATGGAGAGGAAGGGGCTGGACAGCGCCTGGGCCTGCTTCTCACCCTGCGCTTCAGCTGGTGCCTCCTTTGGCCCCAAAATTATAAGTACAGACTACAAGGAAATAAGAGAGAGACAGAGTGGGATCTCCCCAAAGGTCATGATTTTAGTCCGTTTCTGCTGCTAGAACAAGATACCCAAAACTGGGCAATTTATAAACGGAATCAATGTATGGCTCCCCGTTACGGAGGCTGGCAATCCAGGATTAAGACTCCAGCAGGTTTCACGCCTGGGAAGGGTTGGCCTGTCTGAGACAACACCTTGAACGTTACTTCCCCTGGAGGTCACAAACGCTGTGTCCCCATGGTGGACGGGATATAAGGGCAAAAAGAACCCTGCTAGTTTTCTTGAGCCTTTTTATGAAGCACTGATTCATTTCTGAGAGTGGAGTCTCGTGGCCTAATCACCTCCTGATACCATCGCACTGGGTCTTAAGTTTTAACATAGGAATTGGGGCAGGGAGAACACGTACATTTAAATCATAGCAATGGTCATTAAATTATTAATGTGACAATTCAGAATACCTGGAATTGTCAGTCATTGCAGATTAGTTGTGTTCTGATGCATAAAAACACACAAAATGGAATACTGTGGGGAATCTGCTCCCTTTTATGCAGACTTCAATACATTAACATAGAAAAATATTTCATATATAATAGTAAGCAAGAAAAACAAACATGATTGGTTACTATTTCTGCTAAAAAGATATAAAAACACAGGCCTACTAGACCGAAATCTGAATAGGCAGACAAGATAACACGTATCAGTGGTGATCCTTCTGGGTAATGATCAGTGACAGGTATTTCTTTTGCATGTGCACATATTCTTTCTTTTTCTGTGTGAACCTCCGATACTCGTTATTTTAGTTTCTTTCTTTAATAAGCAATCGGCTGACTTTGCTTGGTCAGTAAGACCTGCAGGACTCCACACACTCTGTCTCTGTGCCTTGTCTGGCATCAGAAGGCTGCAAGCACATTGCCTGGGCCCCAGCAGGAGCCAGCTCAGCCTGTCCCCGATGAAACCGGGCCCTCTTCACAGCCCAGTGGCTTCTCTTTGCATTCACGTTTCACCTCTGCCCGTTCGGTGTGCTTTTCTCATTACCACCCCTGAGTCTTGTGTAACATGGTGGGATCAAGGTAAGAAGCCCGTAACAGAAGAGAGGGGGACTTTCTCCTGCTCCATGGCAGGAGTGCCCAGTTCAATGGGTGGAGCAGGGTGCGTTCTGCACCTCCTCTCTTGGCCCCGAGTGCCTGGGCTATGGGGTCCTGGGCCAGGCCTTTCCACCCCACCTGCCCGGGGCACAGCTGGCGTCAGGACCACACTTGAGGCTGCAGCTTGTCTGCTCCGCTTCGCGTGGGTTTTGCTTGTGGGACAGACCTAGAATATCTCAGTCACAACAAAGAGGAAAACAGGGAAAGGAGGGAATTTCCAGTTTATGCTGTTTCAGGTACCTCCTCCTGGTGAGGAACAGCCTCATCCTGCAGTTCATGAGGACCTGCAAGAGCGTCGCCAGCCAAGCCCAGGTCAACCTCGCTGTCTGGGTAGGGGCCTGCTTTATACCCACACCGCCCATGGCAGACCAGCGGCAGCAGCAGCAAAAGCTCGTGGCTTAGGAGCCGTGTTGGGATTAATGCTGGGCCCTGGGGTTTCTGCCCCCACCCACCCCTTCCTATTCCAGGGGCTTAGCTGCTGCGGCCGTGTGTCCTACAGGCTTGTCAGGCTGTTGAGTCGCCCCTGTGGGGGGAAGAGGGTATTGAAATGACGGTGCATGAGCGCTGGGTGCACCCTCCAAGGGCATGAGGGGAGCTGGGCAAAAAGTGGGTCACATGTGCCTGGCCCATGTCACGTGGCTCCCGCCCGAGGCCAATGGGGTGGGCAGCCTCCCTCGGTGGAGAGCGAAGCACCACTCTCATTTTTCTCTGTTAGCATCTCATCTTGTCTAAACGGGGAGAGTGGCCATCTGTCTGATACCCGCATCAAACCTGATCGTTCCCAGCCTCACGGAGCTGCTTTGTTCCGAGGTAAGGGATTGAGGGCCCTGGGTGAGTGGTCCGTGGCAGGACGGTTGGCCGAGACTGGCTTCGAGGGGAGCCGCAGGCGGCGTGGCGGGCAGAGTCCATGCTTGGTCGACTGTCGGGAAAATGCCTAGAGGATCCGCATAGCCGTGCACAATGCGTTACTATGAAAAAGCGGAAACTGGGTTACATTTACAGCCCGCTCGGGTGATGAGGTTCCCGTCAGGCCTGCTGTTCCACTAACAGGGTTCCTTCCAAGGACCCATAGCAAGTGTTAATGTTCTTTACTAGTCCAGTGTTATTATTTATAGAAACATAAACGTGGTTTTACGGACGTTTGTCCATCAGAGATACTGGATGTGGTATGGGAGTGTGACTCCCACCTGCGCAAACACTGGTCACCCTCATGGGGCTAGACTTTTCAAGTCTGATGAGTGCCTTCAATCCCTGCTTCTGTGGGTGAATGCTGGCCTCGAAGTGAACAGGTGAGCGCGTCCTCGCCACTAGCGTGGGGCACTGTGAAGTCCAGCATCGGAGTGAGGCGGGATCATGGGTGCTGCCGATGGATGGAGAGCATGCACTTTTGCAGCGTGGTGCTTACAGTGGGGAAGAACACAATTCTCTTAACCTCGGGAAGGCCAGTGAGCAGGATTCCTGTGTGATGAAGCCATCAGGGAATACATAATACTTTAAAATGTTTAGAAAACAATGCTGAGTTTTGCAATTCATAAATCACAACAAATTGTTTTAGTTTCGCCTATTGTAAGTGAACTAAAGTGTTCCCTTAGCTCAGGATCTTTCTGGCGAACGTATTTTGGCAGTTGTGAGTACAATAGAGAGGGTTTGCAATGTCTGTGTGGTGTGCCGACCATCGCTGCCATGTTTAGACACATTTCCTGCTCCTGCTTGCATTTGCTGGGAAAAGCGTTCCTGGAAATAGCTTGCCAGAGCCAAAGTCATAATGGAGTTTGATTTGAGTGTGTCCTATCAGGGAAATGGTTTTTCCTTTCAGAGCTAAATATTTTAAATTTGTGTTTTAACTGGCTTTCCAGGCAAGTGGGTCTGTGACCAAGTTCATAGAAATAAATATAAACACTTTAGATTTTTAAATTATTCTACATTTTAGTTGTATGGAATAGCAGTTGTACCCCTGATAACAAAAAGAAGCTTTTCTCTGCGTGAAAGTAATACCCTTTGAAAACATTCTGCATTTAGGCTACTACCCAGTTCCCCCCAACTACAGCCTTCAAACGAATCTCATGTAACATTTCTGAAGGCTATTTCTTACCAGTGTCAATCTTGAGGGAGGGAGTTTTTCTCTCGTTTCTTTAAGATGGGGTAGAAGAATGTAATGTTTTCATTTTATAAATGCTTCTTTTATGCTTGGGGAAAGTCCCACTTACTTTGATGCAGTTTTTAACATTATCTCCATTTTTCTGCTCCACCTGACATATGTCCCAAAACTTGGTTTAATGGGAGCAATTAGTCATCGTATGTGGTCACAAGACAGGGAGATGCTGCTGTAATGAGCATGTCTGCTCATATTAAAAATATTACAAAATCGTAGCCCACCCCCAGTCGCCTTTAGGGGAGAATGCGTACTGCTACCTCCAGGAACAAAGACTGCCGGTGCTACTGGATGGATTTTCCCTTGCTTCTATCCGTGGAAGATACTGCTGTTTCTGCAGAAATAATGAAATGAAACGATGCAGAAGCAACAAGATGATGTCCCCTTTGTACTTCTCAGAAGAACCTCCATGCCTCCCATCCCATCCGCCACTGAGTATCTCATGCAGTGTCCTCTGGCACCAGGCAGGGGCTGGCGTTCTTCCTCACGTTGGCCTCATTGCTTGGGTCCTGACTCATTTGGGAACTGAAAGGGCTGCTTGGTGGAGCTGGGTTTGAGGGTGGTCTTCCGCAAGGCCCTACAGACGCCACACGGTCTGCTCCGTGTGCCGGGTGTGTGTTGTCACCAGGAGCTATGGGCTCTGCTCAGAAAGTGGGGACTCGTGCCGCTTCTGCATGACCAGGACCTCAGTGGGGCAGGCAACTGTCCTACAGAGGCCTCAGGCAGGCTCGGGGTGTGCACCCCCCACAGCCAGAGCCTCCCAAAGAGACACTTTCACCCCAGCTGAGGCGACTGAAGGGACTCAGAGCCACAGGCTGGATGCTGTGACAGGGTCTCCAGGACCCCTGTATGGACAGGACCATCTGTGGGCAGAGCCAGCAGGCTTGGCCTGTCCTGCCACACTCCAGCCGGCAGAAGAGCAGTGGGCTTCCTTCTCCAAGCATGGGCTGCGGTGTTTCAGTGAAACAGGACGAGTCAGTGACTTTCCACCTGTGACCCCTGGACCCCCGTTGCCATCACCTGAGAACCTTCTGGACCTTCTGGATCTGTAAATTTTCAGCTTCCCTCCCCACCGGACTATGTCAGGAGCAGTGAGGTAGGGCCCAGCTGAGTGTCCACACCTTGCACCCAGGGCCAGGGGCGCAGCCTGTGCTGTTCAGTGAGCCATCAGCTCAGATACAAGCCAGACAGACCTGTGGCCCAGTGACAGGAATTCCATGTACACTTGGCCAGGTGCACAGGCCAGGGTTCTTCTAGCATGGAAATGACACAGGGCCTGCTCCATCTGCCCCATGGACAGTGAAAGGAGAAGGGGCTGTGGAGAAAATGTGGTCCTGCTCACTCATGGTCAAGGTTAGCAGGAACCCAAGACAGAGGCTGGGTGGGAGGGACATTGTGGCAGAGGCTGTGAGCCCCTCCAGGGGCTCAGGAGAAATGAAGGGTCTGTGTCTCTGGGGCAGGAACCAGCCACAGATGGCCTTAGGGGAGGAGAGGACCTGGCTGGGGAGGGGTCTGGTGGGGGGCGGGAGTGGCTGGGGGCAGTCCCAGAGAGGCTGAGGTGTTCAGGCTGGCCCCAGACGCACACAAGCATGGAGCCTGTTCAGAAGCCAGCTCCTCACACCCTCTCCCCTGCCAGAGGCTCCAGCACCCCCTCCCCCTTCCTGTCCCCTCTGCTTCCTGTGGTCATCCTGCCCACCCCACCCCCCTCTGTGTGTCACCCTCACGGAGATGCGTGTACCAGGGCAGAGTCGGAGACAGTCGTCAGAAGGACACAGGAAAGAAGGGAATAGGAATCCCATAACAGAACATTATCAGGCAGGAATGAGTAATTAACACAGGCAGGACTGGAGGCTGGTTTTGTTTTGTTTTGCTTAAATAACAGTGGTATTTAAGTTACTTGGCATGGGCAGACTATTCAGTGAAAGACATCGGGTCACTGAGGTATCTATTCCAAACTACGGTTTAGTACTCTGCCACACACCGAACGCAGCGCCACAGCAGCCATAGAAACGTGTGTTTAACGTGGTCTTTTGGTGGAGGCATCCTAAGCAGAGCAGGCGTGGAAGGGAAGGTGGCCGACGGAACGGAATGCTGGCACGCAACCGCCGCTGCGCCAGATCTGAGGTAGGGCCAGCCTGCGGGAGCAGCACCATCGCTCGCAGGACAGCGATGGAGCCCCCACGAATCAGTGGGAAAGCAGCAACCACCTAGAAATGAACGTACAGCTGCTAAGAAACACAGAATACGGATGACCCGAGAGACTTCCTGAATGTAGTCACTGGCACACAGGACCTGGCGCGGGCGTGCGGGCAGGATGGGTCGCGACAGGGTCCCTGGCGCACCTGCTGCCGGCACTCACCGCACGTGGAGGGTGCGGGCCCTGAAGATTATAAATGCAAATATCCTTCCACCAGCCAGTTCTCCTTCCAGGAATCTGCCACCCGACCCTTGCGTTGCGCACAGACATGCTCCGGGTATTTGCAACCCGATTGTTTATCTGAGAGAGAGAAGTGAAACCTCCAGGCTCACTGTGAGCTGCAGGAGCTCTGGGTGCTGTGCCCATCATGGAGACAGACAGCTGTCTCTCATGAATGCAGGACAGCAAGTCCGGCTGCGGCCACAGAAGACTCGACCTCCTGGACGCAGCATCTTCCTTCCTCAGCCCCACACTGGAAGTGGCCAGTGCCATCCACAGCAGAAGGGGCCAGCAGGGACCAGGCTCACACCGTGGAATTCTGCTCTGTGGTAAGAGGAAGAGCGATAGCTAGAACCCAGTCCTGTCGCACACACAGCATGGATGAGTCTCAAAAATGTTACTTTGAGTCAAAGAAGCTGGACACAAAAAGGTGCAAGCCAGATGGTGCTGAAGAGGCCGCAGGAGGCTGGCAGCCAGGGGGTCTGGCACCTCACTCGGGGGCGCAGCGGCCCTGTCCGGAATTAGTGGCCACACGGTAAGTGCCGAGTGGACATCAAGACCTCACTTCAGACTCCTGCGCGTCACTGCCTGTCAGTTATGCCGGAGCTTTGAAATCAAGTCACAGAACACCTGGAATGTGGTGTTTACGCAGAACAAAGCAGGTGCCTCGGAGGAGAGAGCCCAGGGACAGGGGCTCCTCCCGGTGTGGGCACCCAGGGTTGCTGGGTCGCTTCCTCTGTCTGCACAGTTTTCAGAGCCCCAGGGTCCTGCCTGCCCGGCTGCAAGGAGGCGGCCCACACCCTGCTCTGCCCCGCCGAATCTCAGCCTGCGCAGCTTTGCTGGTGTTTGTGTTGACTTATTTGCTCTTTTTTTTTTCTTTTTTTTTTTTTTTTTAAATAAAGGATTCCAATGCTGTTACAGTCAAATCTTTTAAAAGCCACAGGTCTAGGTGACCTACAAATGTGTGTGTCTGACTTTCCGCAGTTTAAATCGCCACTGAGCCTTAGGTCGTCTGGCAAGCACATTGAGGAATCCACCTGGTGTCGGGGTCCCCATGTTTGCCCAGCTCCCTGCCTCAGCCTGGGCAGGTCTGGAGGGCATTTCTGCGAGCCTGTTCCTGGGCCCGCCTCCTGGCCAGACTTACAGAAACACTGTCCCCATCCCCGGTGTACATCCCCCTGTCGCCAGAGACTGCAGCCCACAGCACTAGGAAGAACCCGGGAGGCAGGCGTTAGGACGGCATGGCCGAGATGGGAAAGGGAGCCATGGCGGACGTCCTCATCCAAGCCAAGCCAGGGCTTCCTGCCCCTGTGGCACTGACAGGAGCCCCGCGGGATGGTGGGGTTGGCTCTGGGCAGCTCAGTGGATACTTCCCTTTCAGATCCTGCCACAGCAGAGCTCATGAGACTCACTTCTTCCCACTGGAATTCAGTAAGAACAAAATCAACGATTCAGATGCCCCAGCTGGAGGTTTAGTTTATGGATTTTACCTGTGCAGTATTTAGGGATGTGTTTATGAGGAAAGGTGTGTGTTCTGGCAAGTGGAAATACAGAGCTTGTCTTTCACCCAAGTATCTGTAACTTTCTCCCAGCACAGACCCTGAAATACAATTAAAAAACCAAACCCATTAAACATGAATTAGATGAGGCAGGCTGCTGGGAGGCTGTGGGATTAACAGGCCATCAGCGGATTGAAGCTGCGCACATGACGGGGATGCTGCTGCCGGAGGATTCGGTCTAATCTGGGAGCATCTGGCTAGGCAGTGGGCAGCGTCTGCAGTCGTGGCTGCTTGAAGGTATGAAGGTTGTGGCCTTTGCTTCCCCCCACCAGGCTGTACCCTGGACCCCACTCAGACCCCTAGGACACCACGGGGTCATCTTCAGCTCCCCCTCCTCTTCCCTCCTTCTTTTCCGCCTAGGCCCCTACTGTGACCCGAGGTCAGCAGAGGACCCTGGCAGGTGGCCACTCCCTGGGGCTCGACTGTGCAGGCGAGGCTTCGGGTGACCGCTGCTCCTGCTCCTCTCGCCGTCCCCACCCTTTGCCATCATGCTGTCAACATGCATGTGGGCTGCAGTCCTCAGCCTGCAGGACGCTGTCAGTGTACACACATGTGCGGCTCCTCAGTGGCCGGGCAGCTCCAGAGCTGGGAGGAGATGGGTGTAGAGACCTCGGTGGGCAGAAGGGCATTGGGGCCTGGGGAGTGTGACCCCAGGGCACCAGGGCCTGTCCCCTCACCACCAACCTTGCATGCCACCGCACCTGGCACCTCTTTGGATCCCTGCAGCCCTGATTGTAGAGCTGCGTACGCACTCCCTCGCAGGCAGGGCCCACCAAGGTGCTGTGGCCGCACTGGGGTTTAGCACCGGTACCTTCAAACCGGTGGTGCTAGGCCCAACCACGGACTCACACCGTGCTTAGCTTTTTAGTCAGATTTTTTGTAGCTGTTAGTCGCACTTCAAACTTTAATTTTTTTGTGTATGTTTCTTTATTTGTATTGAATTTAGTTTTGTTCATTTATTTTTTAGTTGTAGTGTTATCTCTTTATCTTCTTAACCTTCATAAATTTTAACTGTTATCATTTATTTATCTTATATCACTCATTTGTATTCTCTTTAAAGTTCTACTCAACACTTATTGTCTTCTGGGTTTTTCTTAGTGGTTTTTTTCTTTCTTTTGGGAAGATTCTTAATGGTTTTAGTTGCTTTAGCTTATATCTTTTTTAAGGAGATATTTTTAGCAGATACCATGTGTCATATTATTAAAATATTAAGATGCTGAAAGAAATGATTTGCTAATCTAATTTTAGCTTATTTTTCTGCCATAATAGAGTGATCTATCTTACCTGTGATGATGAATGAGTCTCCTAAAAACATTAATTCATGCCTCTGAGGGGACCTGCCAGGCCCATGCACACCCTTCCTAGGGCAGCAGGGAGGCTGGGAGCTGTGTCTCCTGCTTCCCTCCTTCCTAGCCCTCCATGGAGACACATGTGACCACCACCTGCAGCCTTGCGAGGCCAGGCCCAGCTGCGAGCAGCTCTGGTTGGCTGGAAGCTCCTGGGGTCTGAAGTGATGAGGCCTGGCCCACACCCCGGGCCCTTCCTGTGCATAGCAGGGTTGACTGGGCGGACCAGAGGGTCCAAACCCTACTGCTGCTGCCCACCACTTGCCACGCGACCATGGGCCAAGCCACTCACTGCCTCTGGCCTCTTTCCCCAGCTGCGTGTGTCCAGCCAGCAAGTTTGTGAGTAGTGTTACCTTGTTTCTGTTCCCACCACACTCATCCCGTTCTGAAGGCAGAGGGGATGGTGAGTCTTCTTAGGACAGGGAAGTCAGCTCTCTCATGCGCAGAACCCCTGTGGCACCTGGCCGGCCTTCTCACCAGGTCTTCACACCCCTCACGAGACCAGCCAGGAAAAGGGGGCCCCCAGGGAAGGCTGTATAGCCCAGTGCCCAGGAGAGCCCAGCACCCCCCGGGGAAGGCCATGCAGCCTAGTGCCCAGGAAAGACAGGAACCCCCCCCCAGGAGGGCAGTGCAGCCCAGTGCCCCGGAGAGATGCCCCCTCGCCAGGAAGGCCATGCAGCCTAGTGCCCGGGAGAGCCTGGCAGCCCCCAGGGAAGGCCATCCAACCCGGTGCCTGGGATAGCCCAGAATCCCCCAGGGAAAGCCATGCAGCCCAGTGCCCAGGAGAGATGGGCACCCCCTGGGAAGGCCATGCAGCCCAGTGCTTGGGAGAGCTCAGCACCCCCCAGGGAAGGCCATGCAGCCCAGTGTCCCGGAGAGCTGGTGCCCTGTGACTAGGGTGGGGAAGGTGCTGTGCAGGGCTTGCCTGAGTCCTCCTCCCTCCACCCGCACCCAGAGACCTTCATGGGAGACACCTCCTCTCCACGACCCTGGGGGCGGGGTGATACTGCAGAGGCGACTCTGGGCTTCCTCCCTCTTCCCTGCCAGGCTCTGCTTCACTCCTGCAGCCCGAGCAGGGATGTGGGGTGTGGAAGGAGAAGCGAGTGACCCCTCCTCTTCAATCCTTGCTGGAAGCTGCAATCCCTGAGCCTAACCAGGCCACAAGAATGCAGAGCCTGCTGAAAGGAGGCCAGGGCCACTGCCCTCTCCCTGCCCTTGGCACCAGTACCATGGCTGTGATCTTTCTGGTGGCGAAGTCTCCGACTCTGTGGGAAGAAGCATCCCTGCACTTGCCTCTCCCCTCAGAGCCCTGGTTCCGCAGAGGCCCTGGTTCCTTCCATGCCTGTTTCTGGGAGTTTTCCTTAAGCAGCTCCTGCAAGGATGCAGTGGTGTCTCCTGCTGCAGTGACAGTTCCCTTGGGATGGGGAAGGTGCCAGGCTCCAGAGAACACTCCTAGAACAGAGGCCTCCGACCCCCAGGGGAGGGGCTGGGCTCCGGTTTGGGGGCGCACATGAGTGAGTGGGCGAACACCTCAGAGGGTTGGGAGAGCATCCGCTCGTGCTGGCGGCAGCTGTGTGCTGTTGCTCCAACACGCTCTGCCTGGGCATCCCGCAAGCCTTAAGTGAGCTGGGGAGGGGTGTGGACAAGGATGAGGGTTCTCCTGGGACGAGGGTCCCTCCTCAGTATCACGTCCATGCAGACCTGTGTAGACCCAGCCTTTTTCTCCATAGCCAGCTGGGCTTTATTTTTCCTTAAACATCTTAGGTGGTACTCAAGTAATTGGAGGCTCGTCTGCTTTTCCTGCTAGCAGTGCAACACCCCATTTTACCATGTGTGTCTAACAGGCTTCCCTGGTCCCTCATTTTTCCTAGTCTCCTCAGTTACCTCCTGTGACCATTTGCTGTAACGAAAGCTGGAAGGAGAGCTCTGTGCCCTACCCACCCACTTCTGTGAAATGTGGGAGCAGGGACAGATTTGGAATCAGTGCTGTGCTTTTGTGTTTTGGTGAATTGTCTTTACCTTCCCTGAGCTGTTTTCTTCCGTTCCTGCGGGATTGGATTCAATTCCATTTGATGGTGATGGCTGTGGACAGTACTAAGTGCCCTCCGAGCTTCTACAATGGAGCAGCCTGCTCAGTGTCCAGGCCCCGGAGCCTGCGATGGGGCTTCGGTCCCAGTGCCCCTGCCCACTGTGTGGCTGTCGGCACGGTCCTAGCCGGCCTGCGGCTTCCATGCTTGGAGGGCTGTGGCAAGGGCTGTCTGTGCCTGGCGTGTGGTAAACATTCTATCAGTGTGTTGTTTATTATTATTTGTATGGTTATTGGGGTTTCCCCTTTAATTTGTCAATTATGTTGACAGAATTTGTGATATTACGATACCCATCCATTCCTAAAATAAACCCCATAAGATACTATCTGATTAGTCTTCATATATACGACTGATTGCATTTGTTCATATTTGATTTGGAACACGAGTTGGAATTTCTGTCTGGATAGAAGCTGGAATTGCTGCGTCACAGCATATGCCCACAGACAACCTTCCTGGGTGGCACCGAGCGGCTTTCCCCGGCGATGCGGGCGAGCGGGGCAGGCTGCCTGGTGCCGCGTGCTCTCCCGCGCTTCCTGGAGTGATTTTTGTTGGGCTGTGTCTTCACCTCTGGGGGCTGTGGGGTGTGTGCTGCGACGTCCGGCTGCCTCTCCCTCCTGGCTGATGCGTTCCACTGCCTTTTGGATCACGGATTGGCCATGAGGGTGTCCTTCTGGGATGTGCCTGCTCAAGGCCTCTGCCCAGTCCTCTGTGAGCAACACAGACTATTCTCTGCGTAGGAACCCCTCGTATTAAACAACTGCAGGCACCTTCTGTCACTTGTGGGCTCTATTTCTGTCCCTTCACAGTATTGGCTGATCCAAACGAAATCTTAATTCTAATGTGGTTTATCATTTCAGCCTTTTTCTTAACAGTCAGAGCTTTCCGGTGTCTGAAAACTCTGCCCTTCCCGGTTTCCCAGCTCCGTGTAAATCTTCTCCCCTGCCTCCCAGCCCTGTGTAAATGGCGTCCTGTGCTGTCTTTCAGACGCTGTGTCATTTATGCTTCCGCTTGAGATGCACAGTGCCCGAGTCCGTGTGAGGGTGGATTGATGAGGGGGTTCAGGCTTCATTTTACCCACCTGCCCGTGCAGGGGACCATGCACTGGGTACTGAAAAGCCTTCCGCTCTGCCCGTGTCTGTGCACACCTGTTTTTCATGACCTTCCGTTGAATTATTCCATGGTCTGCGTGTCTGGTTTTTATTGTTGTTGTTGTTGTTGAGACAGGGTCTCGCTCTGTCACCTAGGCTGGAGAGCGGTGATGCAACCTCAGCTCACTATACCCTCCACCTCCCAGGCAGCTGGGACTACAAGCGTGTGCCATCATGCCTGGCTAATCTTGAACTTTTTTGTAGAAACAAGGTCTCTGGATATTGCCCAGGCTGGGATCACAGGCGTGAGCCACCACACCCGGCCCAGACTGGGCTCAAGTGACCCACCCGCCTCAGCCTGCCTAAGTGCTGGGGTCACAGGCGTGAGCCACCACGCCCGGCCCGCTTGCGTATTCTCATGCCACTGCCATGTGAGCTAAATTGCTGCAGCTTCATGTCCAGATTGCTGGTAAAATAAGTCGGCTCACTTTTATCTTTTTCTTCAGGATATTCTTGAACTGATGAATTTTTCCTGTACATTTTAAAATCAGCTTGTCTGCGAAATTGAATCTGATCAAAATTGGAGAGATCAAACATGGGAGATCTAACATTTTAAGTTATGGACTAACTTTTTAAGTTTAAGTTTAAGTTTAAAATGTTAGTTTAAGAACTAACATTTTAAGTTATGGAGAGTTTGAGTCAGTGAAAAATATGTTTTCTAATTCTCGGGTCTTCTTTAATTGCTCTTTATGATGCTTTGTAATTTCTACATAGAGGTTTCACACATCTTTCTTTGGGTCTATCCCAACTCTTTGCCTTTTTTCTGATAGCCTTATACATGGTATCTTCTTTTTTTTTTTTTTTTTTTTTTTTTGAGACAGAGCCTTGCTCTGTCACCCGGGCTGGAGTGCAGTGGCGCAATCTCGGCTCACTGCAACCTCCACCTCCCAGGTTTAAACGATTCTCCTGCTTCAGCCTCCCGGAGTAGCTGGGATTACAGGCACTTGCCACCGTGCCCGGCTCATTTTTTGTATTTTTAGTAGAGACGGGGTTTTGCCATGTTGGCCAGGCTGGTCTCGAATCATATCTTCTTTTAAGATTTGATTTTCCGTTGCTGGCTGCGTGGAGATGTGGAGTGCCCTCACCCTGTGAAGGCATCCCTTTCTGTCACTGTGTCAGTCACTGTGGTTTTTGCTGCCTGTGTCCCCTGTGCTGCTGCTCCTTCCTGCTGGCCTCTGGCTGTGTCACCAGCTCTGGAGTGGCCCTAGAGAGCGTACAGGTCCCAAACTGAGAGTGGTTGGAGGCAGGAGTGCTGCAGGAGTGCCTGGGCCAGCCCATGTCCAAGTAGGGAGCTCTGCCCAGCTCCCAAAAGAGCCTCCTCACATAGACAGTCACTGAGCCCAAGCAGCGTGGTCGCCCCTGACGCGGCACCTTCCTTCCAGGCTCCCCGCCTGGCTCAGGGCGTCCAGCAGCAGCCACATGGACTGGGGGCTCCTCCATGTTGCCCGCTCCAGCTGACTCACCGAGGCTGGGGCCCTCTCCATGCTGCACGCTCGGGCCGACTCTCCGGGGCTGGGGCCCTCTCTATGCTGCCTGCTCCCGCTGAACATGTGCTGGCAGCTGTTCCAGGTTGCCACATCCTGGGATTATCTTTTCAAGTAAACTGTGGGGTCTGCAGGCCCAGTACTCGCCTTGCTGCCTTTCACCGCCTGCACCACGGGGATGCATTGGGTCAAGTCACACAACGTCAGAAAACTCAAATTCGATTAAAAGCTCAGGTCTGCGCTGGGTTCCTGGGAAGGTGCAGCGTCAGTCGGGGCCACTCTGGCGGGCTGCAGTGCCTCTACTTCTCCCTGGCTCAGTCTGCCCACACCGGCTTCCCCCAGGGGTCTTGGGACATTACCAGCAATGGCCAGGGTGACGCCACTCCCTGTCCAGGACGAGAGCAGGGCAGATAATGTCTCCGATGCTCTCCAGTGAGCTGGGAAGGACTGCTCATTTGCAGCCTCTCCTCCTCATGCCCACCGGCCCTGAGGCTACGGGGAGGTTGACCTTTGCTTCCTTGCAAGAGGGTTGAACTTTCACTGTTCACTTCTGGATCTTTCACCTATATAGGACACAGGTTTGAGGACAAGGTGGGATCCAATGTTGATTTTTGGCCATCTGGATCCCCCACTGCCCCAGCCCCAGCCCATAGCCAATTTCTCCACCAGACTGCCCCGCATCCCTGATGCTGTGTGGGAACTGAAGAAAGGTGTGGGGTGAGGAATGTTCCCGCTGGACCCTTTTTCATGGGCCGATAGGATGTCCCTGCTGCGTTCAGCTTCCCACTGCAACCAGAGGGCCCGTGGAGCCTGAGCTGCTGTGTGCAGCGCCAGGACGCAGATGGGGCCAGGGGCCTGAAGCTGCCCTCGGGCATGCGAGTCCACCTGTGTCCATGACAGCCAGGATGATGTCAGAGCTCAGGCTTGACCCAGCTCTCAGGGTGGCCTACCCTGTCTTTCATAAGAGATATTATGAATCCCGAAATCAGCATTTGAAAGAATTGGGACATTTGTAGGAGGCACACTCGTAGGTGAATTCCCAAAGGTGGGACCAAAGAACGCTGGCACCGTGAGGGCGTCTGACTATGGCCAGGAAAGCTCAGCATCTTCCAGACATGAGACCAGTGTTCCTGGGCTGCCGGAGCACGGGAAGGTGAACGGTCACTGGTCCCCACCGGCACCTTTGTCTGCCTTGACACTGAGTAGCAGGAGAGCAGGCTGTTCAGGATGCTCGCCGAGGCCAGGCTGTGTAAGCCCTGGATGGCCTCCGAATGCCGCCTGTGACAGGCAGGAGCATGAAATTCCAGAAGCCTCCCCTGCTCTGGGTGGCCTCAGGGACATGATGTGCATTATGTGAGGCTCTCAAGGAGAATGTGGCAGCTAATCTGCCCTGTCATTTCCGCCGTCCTGGCCTCATGCAGCCTGATGCAGGCACTGAGCTGTTAAACAGGATAAATCAAGTTGGGGCTGCTCCCGCCCACCCCCTGCTGTGTTCCCTCCCATAGTCACGTCCCCCAGACAGCTGAGGCCCTGAGTGCAGCCCTGGACAGAGCACAGCTAACAGGGGCATGGCTGGAGCCGCTGGCCGTGACAGCGCTCGCTGTGGCTGCAAGGACCCCAGATGGCAGTTTGCTGGCAAGACTTCTCCCGCCTTCTCGTGACAAGCAGTGGCACATAGTAGAGAGCTCAGGGCGCCTGCTGCCAGCTGCACTCATAGCTGTGTGACCGCCCTTCTACACTCCAAGGCATCTCTATGTTAATATCCAAACGTATTCATCCGTCCCCCAGAAAACAAGCCTTACAACTTGGGCCTCAGGTGACACTTTCAAACAGGGGGTTCTTCCCTTCGAGTCTGAAGGGATGTCATTCACCGTTATTTTTGGGATGAAAATAGATGATGGGTTACCTGTCTGGTTTTTGGGAACTTGGGCCTGGAGCCAGCTGGTCACAGTTCAGGGTCATCGCACTGCATCGCCTCATGTGTAAAGCGGAGGAAGAACTCGCCCTACTGTGTTAGGACAGCCTGGATTTATATATGGAAAAATGTGGGGCTGTCACCCTGTGTGGCCGCTGTTGCATTACACATCACTTCTTACTAGGACAGTATTCATTTTACTAGCATTCTGTTGATTTGAATATTTTTTAAAAAAAGAGTAACTGGCAAATTTGTCAGAATTTCTCTGTAATGGTACCAGTTTTAAACAGATGTTGCCAATTTAATCAATATAAAAATGAAATGGCCAGGCGCAGTTGTTCACGCCTGTAATCCCAACACTTTGGGAGGCCGAGGCAGGCAAATCACCTGAGGTCGGGAGTTTGAGACCAGCCTGGTCAACATGATGAAACCCCATCTCTACTAAAAATGCAAAAAATTAGCCAGGTGTGGTGGCGTGCGCCTGTAATCCCAGCTACTCGGGAGGCTGAGGCAGGAGAATCACTTGAACCAGGGAGGTGGAGGTTGCAGTGAGCTGCTGTACTCTAACCTTGGCAACAAGAGTGAAACTCCATCTCAGAAAAAAATAAATAAATAAATGAGGTTTGATTCTGGTCAAATGGAAAGGGGGTACACCCCCCGCCCCTCCCACTGAGCACAGCTGGGACTTCTGCACAGATAGCTGGAGCAGCTCCCTCGGGACGAGGAGGCAGCAGTGGGGGCAGGCTGGAAAGGAGTCCAGCCCAGCAGGAAGCTTCCCGTATCCTCGCTGCCCTTGCTACATGGCCTGGACTCCAGGCAGCCACATACCCAGAAGAGCAGCCACAGAGAAGCTCCGCATTTCTGTCTGAGGATGGAGAGGGAGCTCCTGCTGGTTGGCATTTGCTCCAGCTTCCAGTCTCTCCCATCCTCACCCCCAGGCGATCCTGTGGCCACAGTGGCTTTGAGGGCACAGCAGCCTGACAGACTGGAAATGCAGAGGGACAGAACCATTCTGTCTGACCAGAGGACCTGTGGTCCCGGAGAATGAGGGGGCCCTCCCAGGGCCATTTCCCGTCCCTGCCCTCCGGGGTGGGGGGTCCTCCTGGGGCTGTTTCGTGTCTCTGCCCTCCTGCCTCTGGGCCCTAGATGGGATGCAGGTGCAGGAAGTTTCTGGCACTGTGGCAAAAGCCAGACCCTGGCCAGAAAGCCCTGGAGATCACAGAGAGGGGCGAGTTTGAGAAAGGGATTTCATGAAGTTGTATGTGCATTGCTGGGCACTGCCTGCACTCTACGTGTAGATCCGACCACACACAGCACAGCAAAGGCTTTGACAAGGGGACTGCAGGGTTGATGACCCCCAGGTCCCAGCCGGGCACTGGTGGCACACACGTGGCACAGAGTTATCAGAGGTGCAGAAGCTCTCAGAACAGAACTGACATTGGAGCCACAGCCCACAGAGACTTTGGAAGTAACTAGAACCACTGCCTGACAAAATAAAAATGTCGTGATTCTGCATAAGATTTAAGTGATCACTGGAGTGTTATGACAATATTCAGACAGACCAGGGACAACTCGACGTCCGTACTCAGCACAGGGAGAAGTAGGAACTCAGCTTCTCCAGCCGGGAGATGAGCAGCACACACCAGCCTGGGGTCCTTCCTGGTGGAGGATCCACAAGATCCTCAGAGCAGCTGTACCACCGTGCTCCAGGAGGAAGGGCGAGCCCTCTCAAAGTGAATGGAAAAATAGGAACTCTACACAGGGAAAGCAAAGGTTTTGTTTGTTAGTTTGTTTGAGTGAGGTAGGGTCTCATTCTGTCACCCAGGCTGGAGTGCAGTGGTGCAATCTTAGCTCACTGCAGCCACCACCTCCCAGGCTCAAGTGATCCTCCCATCTCAGCCTCCCAGCAGCTGCAGCCACAGGTGCAGCCTCCACACCTGGCTAATTTTAAAAATTTTTTGTAGAGTTGGGGTCTCTCTGTGTTGCCCGGGCTGGTCTTAAACTCCTAAACTTAAGCGGTCTGCCTGCCTCAGCCTCCCACAGTACTGGGTTTACAAGCGTGGGCCACTGCGCCTGGCCAAGGAAGTAGAAGGTTTAGAGAACAATATGGAAATTTTAGAACTAAAAAATCTAATAACCAGAATTAAAAATGCATGATGTAGACTCAATAGCAATGGACGTGACAGGGCACAGAGTCAGCAAACATGAGGACAGCTCGGTACAAATGATCCATGCTGAGCAATAGAAAAAGGACTGGGAGAAATGAATGGAGCTTCCGAGACCTGCAGACAATCCAGACACCACAGTACACGTGGTTTTTATGTGCACATGGGATGTTCCCCCAGGCAGGCCATATTCCATGTAAAAAACTAAAGCCTAACAAATTTAAAATAATTTAAATCATATAACCTGTATTTTCTGGCCACAGTAGAATTAAACTATAAATCAATAACCAGAGATAACTGGAAATTTTCCAAGTACTTGAAAATCAAAACACACACCTCTAAATAATGCCCTAGTCGAAAAGGAAGTATCAAAGAAAATTAGAAAATACTTTGAAGTAAGAGAAAATGAAAAAAAAATCTATAGGCCACTAGTAAATCAGTGCCCCTAGAGAAATTTATAGCATGACAGCATCCATTAGAAAAGAGGAAAGGTCTTCAAACAATAATGTAAGTTTCCACTTGAAGAAACTTTGAAAAAAGAAAACAAGCAGAAGGGAGTAAATCATCAAGACCCAAACCCAATGAAATTAAAAACAGAACTAGGCCTTTCGCATTGGAGCAGCTCAAATAAAGGAAGGACAAAAACAATCATGGGTTTCAAGAGCTTGGCAATTCTCTGCTGTCTGCTTTTGTTGTGTGGCGTAAGAGTCTGTCCTGTTTTCATGGCATTTTTCTCTGCATCCTTTTTATTGACAAGATATTCCTTTCGTGAGTGGTTTTCCTTTGGCCTCTTCTAGGAGCTGGTGGATTTGCAAGTCACATCGAGCCTTCGAAAGCAGGACTGTTGCCTTGTTCCCCAGTTGCCCTCCTGGAATGCTCTACCCTACTGGCTGGGAATGGCCCTGGGCCTCGGAGGGGAGCGCCTGGGGCGCTGTGGTCCTGGCCCCACACAAATTCTCCTGCCATGACCCCACACCCAGCCCTGTGCCTCCCTCTGTGGGGCTGGCACACAGCAGACTCCCAGCAAACCCTCAGTGACTGACTGAATGGAAAACGTGGGAGTGGATGGTGTGAGGGGAAATAGGATTGCAATACTTTGAGTATTGAGTTTAGAAATCGCTGAATTTCAGAACGTTCCAGGAGGCCATGGAAATTGAGCTGGGCTCAGTGTGCATGGTGTGAATCTGTCTAATCCTTAAATACATCCTTTTGCCCCCTTGTGGGCCAAGAGTGGTGCTGGGAACTGGGGATTCAGTGATGAATGGAGGAGACACGTGTGCCCTCTGCCCTCTCGGTGCCAGGGTGCCCCAGGTGACTGCAGCAGGGCCAGGAGAGACGGGGTTGCAGGTATGGCCTGGTGGGCAATGCCCTCCAGAAGAAGGCCCTGGTAAGTGGTTAGGAGAATTCACCCTGTCCCTGCAAGGGAAGCCAGGGAGCCAGTGGGAGGGCAGGGGGCAGTGACAAACAAGACCGAGGGGGCAGGTGCGAGGCTCTGGGCGGGAGGCTCAGAGCCGGGATTGAACAGCACAGCAGTGGGAAGGTACCCAGGGGCTTCAGCAAGGGGCGAGTCCAAGCTTACAAGCTCACTGGCAGCGTCAGGCAGCTCATGCCCAGCCAAGTGCTCCTGAGCGGACGTGCCTGGACAAGCTGCGGGCCACAGCTGTGGCTGCTTTCCTGGCTGTCCTTCATCAAGCTGAGCGAGTTCACCTCTATTCCTGTTTTTTTTCTGACCGTTTAATTTTTATAATGAGTTGGTATTGAGTTTTGTGACAGGCTTTTCTGCATGCATTGATATGATTGTGTGCTTTCTTTAGTCTGTTAATAAGGTGGATTACACAGATAGATTTTCCAACCCTGAGCCAGCCTTGTATCACAGGAAGAATGGTTATAGCATATAACTCTTCTGGTATATTGCTGAATTCTATTTGTTCATGTTTGTTTGTGTGTGAAATGATTAAATCAAGCTAATTAACATATTCATCACCTCACATACCTTTGTGGTGAGGCTCGAGCGATCCTCCCGCCTCAGTCTCCCAGGAGTTGAGACCACATGTGCACACCACCATACCCAACTAATTTTTTCAACATTTTGTAGAGATGGAGTCTCTCTATTTTGCCCAGGCTGGTCTTGAACTCCTAGACTCCAGCGACCTGCCTATCTCAGGCAACAGCCTAGGCAACATAGAAAGAGACCCCATCTCTACAAAAAATTTAAAATCTGCTCTCAGCAATTTTCAAGTATACATTGTTCTTCCCCATAGTCACTGTGCCGCACAGCAGCTCTCCAGCCTGTTTGCCTCCTGTCTAACTGAACTCGTGTCCAGTGACCAACAGCCCCCATTTCCCCCAAACCCCCGCAGTCCCCGACAGCCACCATCCCACCCTCTGCTTCTGTGAGATGCACTTTTTTAGATTGCACATGCGTGAGATCATGCAGGATTTGTCTTTCTGTGCCTGGTTCATTTTACTTGTTATAATGTCCTCCAGGTTCATCTGGGATGTCACAGATGACATCGTTTCTTTCTGTGTGTGTGTCTGTGTGTGTGTGACATTTTCTTTATCCGTTCATTTCTCCGTGAACACTTAGGCTGATTCCACCGTATCTTGGCTGTTGTGAGTCGTGCCACAATCAACATGGGCCTGCATGTGTCTCCTCACTGTAGTGACTTTGGGTATATGCCCTGAAGTGAGACTGCTGGATCCTATGGTGGTTCTAGTTTTAGTTTTTTGAGGAACTTCTGTACTGTTTTCCACAATGACTGTACTAACTTAGTTTCCTATCAGCACTGTACAAGGGTTCCCTTCTGTCCAAATCCTCACCAAAACTTATCTTTTGTCTTTTTGATAATAGTCATTCTAACAGGTATGAGTCAATATCCCATTGTGGTTTTAATTTGCATTTTTCCTGATGATTAGTGATGTTGTGTACTTTTTCATATACCTGTTAGCAATTTGTATGTCTTCTTCTGAGAAGCTTCCATTCCATTTCTTTGCCATTGTTTTTAAATCTAGTATTTGTTTTCTTGCTATTGAATTGTTTGGGTTCCTTATACATTTTGAGTATTAACTCCTTATCAGATGTTGTATGGTTTGCATTTTTTTTCCAGTTCCCTAGGTTGTCTCTTCACTCTGTTGTTTGTTATGCAGAAGCTTTTTAGTTTGTTATAATGCCATTTTTCTACTTTCTGCTTTTGTTGCCTATGCTTTGAGGGCCATATTAAAAAAAAAAAAAACATTAACTAGACCAGTGTCATGGAATTTTGCCCTGTGTTTTTTCTTAGTGGTTTTACAGATCTTACATTTAAGTCTTTAACCCATTTTGAGTTGATTTTTATAGATGGTGTGAGATGAGGGTCTAATTTCATTCTTCTGCATAGGGACATCAAGTTTCCCCAACACGGTTCACTGAAGACACTGTCCTTCCTCGGTGTGTGTTCCTGGTGTCTTTGCTGTAGGTGGATGGATTGGCTACAGCTGTGGGGTTTTCCGCCAGGCTCTCGGTTCTCCGTTCTCCTCCACTGGCCTGTTTGTCGTTTTAACACCAGCGCCACGTTCTGGTCTTTAGCATTGCCTTCTGCTGCTTACTTGGATTTATTTTGTTCTTCTTTTATTAGATTCTTAAAATGAGTGCTTAGATTATTGATTGGAGGCTTTTCTCTCTTCAAATGTGTGTGTTTCATGCCACAGGTTTCCCTCTCAGCACTGCTATAGTTACATCCTGCGATTTTTGATATGCTGTGTTTTTATTTTCATTCAGGTCCATGTGTTTTTTGGATGTTCCTTGAGATTTGCTGTTTGACCCATGGATTGTTCGTGTCTGTATTTCATTTCCAAGTGCTTGGAACTTCTCTTGTTACCTTCCCATGACTGATTCCGGTTTGATTCAGCTGTGGTCAGAGAACATACACTATGATTTCAATTCTGTTAAATGTGTTGGGGTTTCTTTTATGGCCAAGGATATGGTCTATGCTGTTATAGATTCTGTACATGCAGGAAAAGAGTATGGATTCTGCCGATGCTGGACAGAGTGCTCCGGAAGTTTCATTAGACCCCGGTGGTTGAGAGTGTTGAGTCTTCTAAATCCTTTGCTAATTCTCTGCCCAGTTTTTCTTTCAGTTGTTGACAGTAATAAAGTCTTCAACTATCGTTGTGGATTTTTATATTTTTCTTTTCACTTCTATTAGTTTCTGCTTCACATATTTTACAGCTCTGTTATTTGACTCATACACATTTAGGATTGCTATTGCTTATTCAGACTCTTTTATCATTATGTAATGTCCCTCTCTGTCTCTGATCACATTCATTGCTCTGATGTCTATTTTTTCTGATACTAATATAGCCATTCCTGCTTTCTTTTGATTAATGGTTGCATGATACACCTTTTCCCATTAGTTTATCTTCAGTTTGCTTATATTGTTCTATTTGAAGTGAGTTTTCTGTAGACAGTATATGATGGGGTCATATTTTTAAATCCACTCTGCCAATCTGTGCTTCTCTTGGTGTATTTGGATCATTTATACTTAAAGTGATTATGGTATTGAGATGTTAGGGCTTAAATCTGGCATTTTGCCTTTTATTTATCTTTTGTACTTATTTATTTTGAGATAGGGTCCTACTCTGTCATCCAGGCTGGAGTGCAGTAGTGTGATCATGGCTCACTGCAGCCTCTTCTGGGCTGAAGTGATCCCCCCACCCCAGCCTCTCAAGTAGCTAGGACCACAGGCTTGCACCACCATGCCCAGCCAATGTATTTTTACATTTTGTAGAGACAGGGTCTTCCTGTGTTGCCCAGGGTGGCCTTGAACTCCTGGCTCAAGTGATCCTCCCACCTGGACCGCCCAGAGTGCTGGGATTACAGGCGTGAGCCACCGCACCTAGCCTCATTTTTAATTTTGTTGGTTCTGTTTTTTGTTTCTCTGGTTTTAGGTTTCTTTTCTGTCTTCCTGTGAGTTAGTGAACATTTTTTCGGAATTTTATTTTATCAGTAGCATTTTTGAGTATGTATCTCTGTGACTTTCTTTTTTAGTGCTTGCTCCAGGTAGTATATCATACATATATACACTCATGTACTGAATTCTAAGTATATAGCATGTATACATAGACACACATACACACACATATGTAGCACAGACATATATATATACATATATACACAAACATACACATAACACACATATGCAACATGTATGCACATATATACACATATGTCACACGTGTGTGCGTGTATAATATTTGAGACAGGATCTTGCTCTGTTGCCCGGGCTGGAGTGCAGTGACACAATCATGGCTCACTATAGTCTCGACTAATCAGGCTCCAGCCTTCCTCCCACCTCAGCCTTGCCAGTAGCTGGGACCACAGACAGGCACCACCACACCCAGCTAATTTTTAAAATTTTTTTGTAGAGACAGGGTTTTGCCATGTTGCCCAGGCTTATATATGTTGTCAATTCTACTGCTGTCAACATTTCACCAGTTTGAGGGAAAAAACTGTAACTTCCTTTATTTATTTTTTTTACTGTCCGTCATTTATGATGTAGTTGCTTTAAATATTTCCTAGACATTCTGTACATATCAATGCTATAATTTTTGCATCAGCCATCAATCATAATTTAGAAAACTCAAGAGGAGAATGAAGCCTTTCTATGCACTCACGTTTGCCTTCTGTGTTCTTTCTTCCTTCCTGATATTCCAAGATTTCATAGTTATTTTGTCTCTGTTTAGAGGACGTAAGCATTCTCCCAGTGTAGGCACGCTGGCAGCAACTTCTCTTAATTTTGCTTCATCCCATAATGTCTTTATTCCTGATTATTTTCACTGGATATATCATTCCAGTTGGCACTTCTGTCCTTTTCAGCACTGAGCAGTTCGGGGCCACATCCTCCTGGCCTCTGTGGCTTCTCGCCTGAAATCCACGCCAGCCCTTGTCTCCCTTCTGTAGCGCAGGCTCGTGTCCCTCTTGCTGCTTTCAAGAATTATTATTTGCCTTTGGTTTTTAGAGTCTTTTTTTTTTTTTTTTTTTTTTTTGAGACGGAGTCTCGCTCTGCCGCCCAGGCTGGAGTGCAGTGGCCGGATCTCAGCTCACTGCAAGCTCCGCCTCCCGGGTTCCCGCCATTCTCCTGCCTCAGCCTCCCCAGTAGCTGGGACTACAGGCGCCCGCCACCTCGCCCGGCTAGTTTTTTGTATTTTTAGTAGAGACGGGGTTTCACTGTTAGCCAGGATGGTCTCGATCTCCTGACCTCGTGATCCGCCCGTCTCGGCCTCCCAAAGTGCTGGGATTACAGGCTTGAGCCACCGTGCCCGGCCGGTTTTTAGACTCTTGACTACAATGGTGTTTGTGTGGATTTCCTTTGATTTATCCTGTTTGGGGTTTACTCAGCTTCTTGAATATGTAAGCTTTTACTTTTTGCCAAATTTGGGAAGTTTTAGCCATTATTTTTTCAAGAGTCTTTATCCCCATCCCTTTTGTTCTCTTTTTCTGGTACCCTAAGGACATGAATGTTAGGTCCTCCTCATGTCTCACAGGTCTCAGGAGCCCCATCTGTGCGTCTTTGGTCTGTTTTCTCCCTCTTGTTGGGATTGGTACTTTCTGTTGTTTTTTCTCACAGCTCCCTGCTTCTCTTCCCTGACTCTTCCACTCTGTTATGGTACTTTCTAGTTCTGTCGTTCCCTTTTAGTTCTCTGCAGCTCCCATTAGCTTGGTGGGAATTGGCTTCCCTGTGGAGACATTCTGTTCTGTTTTCTCATTTGTTTAAAGAGTGTTCCTGCTTGTTCGCTGAAGCATTTTTATGAAGGCTGCTTTCACGTCTTTGTCAGAGGATTCCGACAGCTCTGTCATCCTGGGGCTGACACTGTCCTTCATTCAGTTTGAGATCTTTTGGGTTCTTTGTATAACAGGTGATTTTCTGTTTGAAATCTGGACCTTCTGGATATTATGTTAGGAGACTCTGGTTATATAAACCTTCCATTTAGCTGGCTGCTTCTGATACTTCTCCAGCAGGGGAAACAAGAAGTAAAAGTCCAGACTTTCCACTCGGCCTCTGCTGGTGCCAAGGGCAGAGGACGTGGTGAGGTGTGGAGGAGGCCTCACTGCCGCGGGGCAAGGGTGGGAGCTCTGGGGCCCTGGAGGCCTGTGCAGAAACCTCCCTGCTCAGAGGAGGGGCTCCCTCATCCCTGCCCCCGCATCGCCTCCACTGACACCAGGGGGCAAGGACTCCCCACTGCGGGGATGAGAGCCCCTGTCCCTGCTCAGCCTGCTCTGAAGCCACCCCAGCGTGGGGTTCGGGAGCCTCTTGACAGCCTGGTGAGGGTGGAGGTCTAGGCTCTGTATGCGGCCTTTGCTGCCTGGGTGGGGAGGGGCATTGTGTCCTCCGCGGTGCCTGGCGGAATAAAGGAGCTGCCGCTCAACATTTCCGGCCTCACTGAGCTGTCCCTTCACTGACCCTTCGGCTGGAGAGAGCAGACTTTTGTTGAGGCCCTTTTCTTGTCTGTGCCTGTTGGCATTTCCGGCTTGCCAGCTTTTCCGCTTCCAAGTCTGAGAGACACAGAGAAAGCCAGGGGGTTCACCACCATCCCGTTCCCTGGCTGCCCTGGTCCCTGGCTAGTCTACTTTCCCTACGCATTTCAGTCTTCTAGTGTTTGTTGTGGATACAATATCCAGGCTCTTTTGTTGTATTTAGCAGGAAGGATTGGGAAGCGCTTGTGTGCTCCATTTCCCAGAAGCAGCAGCCTTGCCGCTCCTGTTATGCATGTGGCATCTGAGAGCACAGATGCTGGAGCTGCTGGGGCTACCTCAGCTTTGCCTTGCTCAGCTGTGTCCCCAGTGCAGGCCCTCCAGCCTCTCTAGCGTCAGTCCTTCCATCTGTAAGACAGGGTGATGGTGGCTCCACACCTCATTCAGTTAGAGGGACAAGTAAACGCATCAGCAGACACCAGCTGCTGAGGACAGGCCCAGCCAGAAGCAGACAGGAGCTCCTTGGTGTGGGGGACACTGTCACTAGTGGCCTCGTTACCCAGCTGTGCACACGTTGGTGCTGGTTTCCAGTGGGCACCCACGCAAACAGCGTCGCCATTCCGGGCACCTACTTTTTGAATGTCTGTGGCCTTTTTTGTGGGAGGAGAGATTTCTGCAAACATACTTTTCTAGTTTAAAGATGGCAAGTATTTTAGGCTATTGGTACATTCTGCCAGGTTGCCCTGTATAGAGCCTGCAACTGCTACACACTCCCCAGGCTTCCCAGAGAGCCCTGGCTTTGTGACGACCTCACTGTTGTCACTGCTGCTCTTATCGATAGATGTCTAGGACCAACCCCCAGCGAAGAGAGACAAGCCTGACTCTGGAAGGTGGGGCTGCCTTTCCCCGACCTGCCCTTGCAGCTGTGCCTGCAGCTCTGTCCTCCGGGGATGGCCCTGCATCGCTGCTGACCCGTGGGCATTTCCGGAGGGGGCCAACAGTTCTCAGGGTCTCTCCTCAGGAGCACTGGGGTCCGCACACTCTGCTGGGTACCTGTCTTGGCCGTGTACGAATCCCAGGGAGGCTGCACAGGGCAGAGGGGTCTCCCGTAGCTGAGCCCTGCTCTGAGCCTGGGCCCTCCTTCTGCTCCTGCAGCTCTTCTGTGTCACCTGTTTCTGTTACTTTAATAATGACAGTTCCTTTCTTGGGAAGGCACCTTGTTTTACCTGTTTTTCTTCAAGGACAGCACAGAGCCTAAAGCTTAGTGACTGCCTAGGAAATATTTGTGAAAATAATCAAGTTATTAATTAATAACTGGTGTTACCTCCAGGGTGGATTTCAATCTGCTCCTTTCATTTATGGGTACCTGCAGGTGGGAACCAGGGCTGGAGCAGCCCACCCTGCTCCTGTAGTCCCACCTCCCACACCACAGCAGGGTGGACTGGCCCCTCACCCACCCAGTGTCTCCCAGCCAGGGCCGCCCACACACCACCACACGCAGCACCTTCCCCATGGCAGACGCCTGCTCTGGGGCAGGGCCCTGCTCCACAGCGACACGGCGTGTGATACCACAGGCAGCTCTCCTCCCGCCAGCCTCCTGTGTGCAGCTTCAGTGCTTTGAGACCCGCCATTGGAGCTGAATTCTTAAATCCATTGTGGGTTTTGAGTGAAGCTGAAATGAATAAACACATGTTACACACGTGGACAGTATCTATACATGGAACGATTATAAGGTTTGCATGTTAAATAGCCCTTGTATGTTAACTTCCTAAATATACCTTTATGGGCTCAATACCACTTTGCCATAAGCAGGTAAGTAAAGAAAGAAATCTTGCATTCTGGCCCGTGCACTGTTGCGTGACTGGAGCTGCATTGATGCCCTAATCCTGGGTCTGTTTCATCTTTGCAGACAAAGAGTGATGTGTGTGGGAGTAGGGGTTCAGGCAGGAGCGCTCACAGGGCCTTCAAAGACGGTGGAGTGGAGAGAAGAGCTGTGCCTGTTAAATGTAAGCGCCCCGAGCTGCCATGAGCCGCTGCGTGTGGGCCAGCAGCCTCTGATGTGTGCTTCCTCTGACTGCAGAAGGAATCATTAAGTCACATCAAGCCTGGGGCCTGTTTAGAAGCTGTCAGGACCATCTTCACTGCTCCCTGATGCCTCCATTGTGAAGACCCAGCCCACCTCTGAATGCAGGGACAGCACCTGTGCTTTTTCTGGCAGGCACAGCTCAGAGCAGGAAACCTGGTCTCCACCTTGGGCAGACAGCAGTGGTCCAGGCAGTGTGGTCTCCTGGCACCCCTTCCTCCCCTCCTCGTGGCCAGGGCCACAGCCAGCCTCCTTCTCCCTTCTTCCGCAGCCACCCTTGGGAAAGGATGCTGTGGAGTTAGAGGCAGGGGAGCTTCAGGCCTGGTTGCGTCTCTCCCTAGCCTGGGGACCTTTGAACAGTTCCTGAGTCTCCTCCCACGGCTCTTGCAGCAGTGCGTTGAGGTGGCTACAGGTCTCTGTTGCTGTGAGTGCTGCTCAGCCCTCAGGGGCATGTCCGTCCGCCTGTGGCACTGGTGTCCAGGGAAGAGCATGCAAGTACCTGGAGATTTCACCTGCCGCTTCTGATCCCCCCCAGATTCTCTCCAACATGACATTAAAGAAAAGATACTTTTGAAAACCAAAGGGAACTTTTAGAAGTCAGCGTAGCTCCGAGACAGAGGCTTGTTTCTGCTCTGTCTTGGAGCTGAGAGTGGCTCCAGCCAGCCACCCTGTTCCTCCAGTAGCCCTAAGTAAGGAGTGCTGTGTCCCTGGCCTGAGAACTTGGCCCATCCAGGGGCCTGGACTGTGTCTGTCACTGCCAGGGGTGGGAGATGTGGCCTCGCAGCTGTCACAGGGACAGTTTCCACTGGCTCCTCTGCCATGGGAGAGAATGGAGCAGACAGGCCATGAGGCCAGCATGCAAGCACGTGGAGGGGTCCTGCCTGGCGGCACCCTGCAGCTAGACAGCACTGCACACCCGCTGGCCAGCACTGAAAAGGCAGATCAGACCAGGTGTTGGCAGGGGCGTGGAGGAGCAGGAGCTCTGTGTGCTGCTGAGGGGATGTAGATAATAGAACCTGGAGCTCTGTGCGCTGCTGAGGGGATGTAGATAATAGAACCTGGAGCTCTGTGCGCTGCTGAGGGGATGTAGGTAATAGAACCTGGAGCTCTGTGCGCTGCTGAGGGGATGTAGGTAATAGAACCTGGAGCTCTGTGCGCTGCTGAGGGGATGTAGGTAATAGAACCTGGAGCTCTGTGCGCTGCTGAGGGGATGTAGGTAATAGAACCTGGAGCTCTGTGCGCTGCTGAGGGGATGTAGTAATAGAACCTGGAGCTCTGTGCGCTGCTGAGGGGATGTAGGTAATAGAACCTGGAGCTCTGTGCGCTGCTGAGGGGATGTAGGTAATAGAACCTGGAGCTCTGTGCGCTGCTGAGGGGATGTAGGTAATAGAACCTGGAGCTCTGTGCGCTGCTGAGGGGATGTAGGTAATAGAACCTGGAGCTCTGTGCGCTGCTGAGGGGATGTAGGTAATAGAACCTGGAGCTCTGTGCGCTGCTGAGGGGATGTAGGTAATAGAACCTGGAGCTCTGTGCGCTGCTGAGGGGATGTAGGTAATAGAACCTGGAGCTCTGTGCGCTGCTGAGGGGATGTAGGTAATAGAACCTGGAGCTCTGTGCGCTGCTGAGGGGATGTAGGTAATAGAACCTGGAGCTCTGTGCGCTGCTGAGGGGATGTAGGTAATAGAACCTGGAGCTCTGTGCGCTGCTGAGGGGATGTAGATAATAGAACCTGGAACCCTGCACTGCTGAGGGGAATGTAGATAGTGGAACCGCTGTACCGTGGCCTTGAACAGTTTCTTAGGATGTTCCGCATGCAGCTACCGCAGGATCCCGCCGTTCTACTCCTAGGTGGTACCTGCAGGAAATGAATGTGCTTCCATGAGAAGAACTGTGCACAGATGTCCAGAGCAGCTTGATTTGGGTAGCTCCCCTGGGAAACAGCTCGAATGTTCTTCACTGGGTGAATGGAAGCCAGTGGTGGTATTTTCCCATAGTGGAATTCTAAACAGAAAGGAACTGTTGATACGCTCAGCAGCATGGATACATCTTCAGTAAATACCGAGTGAGAGAAGCCAGACACAAAAGAATACTTACGACATGATTCCATTTGTATCGACTTCTGAAAGTCCCGGAGCCTATAGTGACCACAAGTGAGGGATTGTCAGGGGGCAGTGACGGGTGCAGCGGGAGCAAGGACTGCGAGGGACCAAGGACTGCAGACTTCTGTGAGCCGCTGTGGGGCAGCTCCAGGTGTAGACACGGGCAAGGCTGTCACACTGTAGACTTTAAGTTTGTGCAGCCTGTTAACAATCAATGATACCTTTAAAAGGCCACGGCGCCACATTACACACGCAAGGATAAATGGTGAGTCGGTCTACACTGCTGGACGGGGCCGTCAGAGCTCTCACTGAGTACCTGCTCCCCTGGCCTGGCCCCTCCTCCCACACAGCCCCAGGGCCTCTGCGCCCCTTTGACCTCAGGCGCCAGCCTCCTGGGTTGTCTCAGTTGTGCCGTGCCTGTCACCCAGTAGAAGCAGCCCCTGAGGCAGGATGTCCACACAGCCTGCATTCCACAGAGCCCCACCGGCCTAAAATCACCACAGGGTCAGAATCTAATGTAAGGGGGGTTTATTCAAAGGTGGTTGGAGGCTGGCCCAACCGGAAACACCAACTCCAGAGGAATGGAGTCCGCCCTCGGAAGCAGGGAGGGGAAGGGTGCCATTGGGCAGGTAGAGGCCGAGGGGCTTCTAGCAGGATCGTGGCGTCCTTCCTACAAGGTGGGCACAGTCACAGCGTTTGACGGGTGACGGCAGTGCCTGTTTCAGGGAAGGGTACATTTAACCCATCAGAGGGTGCGGCAGTCACGGCTTCCCGTCTTCTGGTCTAAGCAGTGCAGAAAACAGGGGAAGTTCATCTACAAGGGTCATGAACCAAGAAGGCAGGAGGTTTCTGCCCCTGGCGTTGGTTAATTCTCTCCAGTCATTGTGCAGAACAAGGAAACAGCAAATTAGTCCCTGGCCTGAGAAAGGGGAGCTGCACGTGCATGTCAGGGGTGCAGTCCCATCTCTCACAGGGCATGAGGCACGGTCCTGTCTCTCACGGGGCTTCATGTGCCCAGACTGTGTTCATGTTCACACCTGGGAGGAGGGGAAGCGGGCATGGGCTGTGCGGCAGATCCAGCCGATCCACAGGGCCTTGGATGAGGCGTCTCTGCAGCTGAGGCTGGCCCTGCCAGGACTGACCCCAAGGCTGTGGCTAAATTGGGCTCCCAGCACTGGCCCTGTGTCCTCTGTAAGGGGTTCTTCACCCCAGTTCTACGCACGGACTGTCCCCACCTCTAGGCCCCACGCTCAGCCCCCTTCAGCCTGTGTGTCCTCAGGGCACCTTCACTCCATCCACCTGGATCTCCCCATCTTAGTGACCGTCTCCACTGTGGGTGCCGAGACCCTCTCTGCTTCCGTAGCTATGCGTCAGGGCCACTGTGTGAGCTGGAAGTCGGCGCAGGG